>NC_090265.1:310442143-311642143 GCF_040414725.1 Anabrus simplex
GATATTAGTTTGTAACCGGTATAGTGAATAACCAGTGCAACGAGGCTGACACATTTGAGTACCTTGAATTACCTTCGGACTGAGCCAGGATCGAACCTCAAATCGTCTGAGCTTGTGAGAAACTAGATGAAACCATATTCATCTTTAGCTTTATCATATTTAACATTTTTCCTTCAAAGGGTCTACTCATTAGCAAAACACTTTAAAAGTTTTTAGGCCCAGATGTAGTGTTTGCTAAATTTATGTACACAGCAGAAGAGGCAGCACAGTCAAGGCATTCTACACTGTTAATACAGCACTGTTCCTGATCCACAATTAGTGTGACTGTATAATTCTTGGATCTGACCTTGTGCTCAGGAAATATTTTGCATTTAACGATGCATCTCCCACTTTGTCGCTTCAATTGAACACAACCTATAGCACTGTCACCATAATATTCTCTGTCTGCACTGTGACATGAATATAGTTTATTGTTCAATATAGGTGTAGAAAAATGAACTAAAGATATTTATTCTCTTTCATGGG
Source organism: Anabrus simplex (assembly GCF_040414725.1). NCBI lineage: Eukaryota > Metazoa > Arthropoda > Insecta > Orthoptera > Tettigoniidae > Anabrus > Anabrus simplex. Next base: position 310,442,669 of record NC_090265.1, read on the forward strand.
CCTCAGAAATGGAAGGATAGTTACCCTAAACATAAATTTTTACTTTTCAGGAATGATAAGTTCCTATAATGCCAGCTATATTTTAATGTTAGTGTTGGAGTCTGATTTTTTTACTTCAGTAATGATAAAAGACCGAACATGTAATTCTATAATATGGGAATCAATCTGGAAGTAAATTGCAAAGGTACTTTAAGTGACTTCTATCCATGTTCACTGTTATCTTATTACTATGAGTTACAGTACATTGCACGAATATCCCTCCATCACCCGCGCCTAAAACTGATACATGAGCAGACGCGTGGTGTACTTTATACCCCACACTTCAACAACACATAATAATAGTAAATATCTCATTTTCAACAAATTGTATTTATCCGCATCACAAATAATAACCAATGTTAGCATATTATACACTGTAGCAAGTGAAAATTCATCAATAAATGTTAGTTGGACGCTTGAAAACTTTTCAGGAATTTGATCCGATTACACAAGCATCTTCTAATACTCAGGCACTGTGCAAGTTCTAATGTGCCTGTTCGTGTGAGTCACGGTGTCATCTACCATCTCTTCTTGAACTATTTTATGGAAGGAAAACATTTCATTTTTGATTCCTCTTGCATTACGTTTAAGACCAGGAAATACTGCACCCATCATGCAGCTCTCCAAGGGTGCAATACTTTGACATAATTTTTGGTTTCATTTTGCATACCTTTGAAAAAATGGTTTTCCTCCACCTGGCGGTATTGTCTTTTCCTATAAAGTATTCATAACGTTCATCTTAACTTCCTTTGGAGTGAGATCCGTCCTCTGAAGAGAGACCTTCCTCAGATTCAGTTACGTGATCACTTCATTTTCCTCACCTGATTCTGCACTGTCCAAGTTGTCTTCCTCTGGCTGTTCGTGAAGTAATTTGGCTATTTCCTCAGGCGCCAATATCCTAAATGAACGGAAAATGTACTGTAAGTAGAAAAATAATAATAAATTGAGTGTTTTAAACGGTGACGTACTTGAAATTATTCGTAAATAATGTAGTCGAAGTACTTAAACCATCGGGCGAGCTGGGTACTTTGTAGCCCGCTTGTGACACGTTCCGAATTGATGCTACAATACGGCCGTTCTTGTTCATTCAAACTATCATATTCAACAACTAAGGTCACAATGGAGGAATAACAGACGAGGAACCAATCTTAGATAAGGTACAGTGTTACCAGGTTGAAAAAATTAGCAGTGGTGTATTTTATACCCCAGCGCGGCTCTTGGAGGGATATAAAAGATGCCACTTACCAATTTACTTTTGATCCGCGAATTTCTGCAGCCACAAAACAGTCGCTATTTTTTTAGAATGATGCCAACATGATGGCATCTACACATGGTAGGTTGTCTGATTGTGCTTTCTTGAACACTTCTTCTGTCATTTTGAAGTTATTCGCGATTACGGTAATTAACATTCCGCTTTCAGGAACAGCTAGTGCACAATGGCTTGTAGAGCTGTATGCAGTACTGGATCATCATGTCGCAGCCCTGCGCTTATGTCAGAGGACGTTTTACTCGCCTTTCGTAAAAAGGCTTTTAAATATTTTTTTAATGGTAGAAAACAAGGCAGTCCGCCTCTGTGGCGTACTGGTCAGTGTGAATAGCTGCCACACCTGGAGGCCCGGGCTCCATTCCCGGCTCTGCCACGAAATGTGAAAAGTAGTACGAGGGCTGGAACGGGGTCCACTCAGACTCGGGAGATCAACTGAGTAGAGGTGGGTTCGATTCCTACCTTAGCCGTCCTGGAAATGGTTTTCCGTGGTTTTTCACCTCTCCTCCAGGCAAATACCGGGATGGTACCTAACTCAAGGCCACGGCCGCTTCCTTCCCTCTTACTTATCTATCCCTTCAACCTTCCCATCGCCCACCAAGGTCCCTGTCCAGCATAGCAGGTGAGGCCGCCTGGGCGTGGTACTGGTCATCCTCCCCAGTTGTATCCCTGACTGAATGTCTCACGCTCCAGGACACTGACCTCGAGGCAGTAGAGGTGTGATCCCTCGCTGAGTCCGAGGGAGAAACCAACCCTGGAGGGTAAGCAGATTAAGAAAGAAAGAAAACACAGCAATTTATCACAATGTAATATGTTAACGTAGGGCTACAATTTCATTGGAGTACATTTCAAAAAAAGTACTTTTGAAAATTACGCACTTTCCCTACTGGTAATACTTTGTGCGCAGCTTGTTGATGATCAGATGGCCTGTCACATGTATTAAACTGACTCCGCAATATCGACGGGTAAGGATGACCCGGTGTTGGGAACAGTCATGTAAAATTGCTATTAGTGACTGTTCATTGCATAAAGACTGCTCAAAAACGAGTAACTCAACAAATTAACTTCACATATTAATCACTTATTCATATTAAATTGAATAATTTTGTTAAAAGAAAGCTTTTGATGATATAACTTTTCAGGACCTATTTAGTGCTCTCGTGAAGTGGCACTTAGTGGCCCTGGATTCGAAAGGGAAGCATGTTTCGTTGGTAAATGAGCAAGGCGAAGAATTTGAATATCTGGTTTATCACACTCGAATATTTATGAAATCTGAAATTAAAATTTTGTCGCTATACGAGCTAGTATTGAAGGCAGCTGTTCACAAATCGTTCTCGTCAACAAAGCTCGCTATTTTAATGTTTACTGTTATGGAGAAATATGTAAATTGTTGCTGAATACATTATGCACATGTGTGAAGTGCAGAATTCAATCTATGGTATGTAGGTTATGTTAAATCCCAAGGCAAGGAGCTAGTTGAATCTTCGGGTGTCACAGTTCAACAATGGGCTGTCATAAACATCATAGACGTCTCTGAAGATACTTTCTAGGGAAGTGAGTGAAGCAGTTTCCCATTGTCTTCATCACTGGTTCAGAAAGTCAAGTTCCATATCAGTCTACCAAGCCCACTGAATTTCGCACACTACCTGACCCAGTGAGTGACACTTTCATCCTAATCATTAAAAGGGCAGGCTAAGTAATGAGTGACATTACCAGCACTGTGAATACTTCAATCACTTCCATATTGTTAAAATGAAGGATAAGATCGAGACATGTCAACGAAAGTTACAAATTTGCTCTAGCCCAAACTGTCTTGCTTACAGTCCCATATAATGACCACAAATCTTCTCACTAATGTATCAATGATTTCCACTAATGATATTATATGAATTATAATAATTCACACTTAATAGGAAGGGCGCAATAGCTGTTCGGCAATGCATCGTTTAAGGGAACCGGGTAGTGTGGAATGACCAAAAATAGCTAATTTTGTTTTGTTTTCCGATTCAAATAATTCTTTATTCTTTCCCAATTACAACAATATATAACACATGGGTATATAAACCATATTTGAGGTCATTATTGATATTTTAATGTAACCATGCATACCTAACTTACGTGTAATATTTCTTGTTCTACATCATGTAACTGAAATCGGGGAAAGTTTGTTATCTAGGGAGATTCTTCTGTTCATCACATTGGCTAGCCTAAGCACGCATTAACGATTGTCAGTCGTTTTACCGCCTTTCTAATGTTTATGTTAACCTCATGTTTACATTATGATTGTGCTCGTATTCAAACATCAACCTCATTTTTCTCAAAACACAATTGTTGATTGGTTATGTACCTTTTTCTCTGTAACTAAAAACTGCACAATCCTGAAATCTCTACCACACACTGTGAATGTACTAGTACATAAGCTGTAGTAGAATCGCTTTGAAACCATTAGTAGTTATTGAGATAAGGTACGAAGTATAACCAAAAATGCCATTACAAAATGCTCAAAACGTTTGCTCGATTAGAATTTTGTTTAAAAATCAACTATCGAGTCCATCAATATAAATCTGCTACAGGCAATTAACCACAAATTTACAAGTACATACTCGAATATTCAAGGTTCTGAGTCTTCTATATCACAAAAAATGATACAAAAACAAAGCAACCCCTTTTTTCTTAATTTAACCTTACGCTACTGCTCATTGTTTTTCAATCATCACGAAATTCAACTGATGTATATCCTTTATTCATTGTAATTATTATTCAAAATATCATAAATTTAGCTCAAGCAGCTTTGGAGATATTCAAGATTTTTGTGTAACTAACGTTTACACTACCCGTATCCCTGTCTTAACTTGTCTACATGGTTACGAACCATTCTCAAAACACAAAAGACAAAATTTGTGTCTATGGTATGATCTTGTTATAATTTGAAATATTCAACAAAATTGTTTGAGTATGCTGTCGATAGAGATCTTTAGCTCGGTAAACACCATGTTCAACCATATTTTTATAGACATTTCGTTGTGAAATGAAGATAGAATTCGATGTTCTTACGGAACCCAGCTATAAAAGGTAGATTTCTACATCCTTGACGTCACACGTCGCAACAGCCTGGGAACCTGACACATGTGTCGGGTGGCTTTAAGAACGAGGCTCGTTCGATAATTCAAGTTAACACTTCTAGCATACTCACGTGAAGTCACTCACTCCTATGATTAATGATTCAGTGGCAGCGTTGGAAGAATTAAACAGAGCCTGTAAACACGGTCTAAATTTATTTTATGATAAGTACCAAATGATACGAAACAACAATACGAAGATATTGCAAGATATTTTTAGCCACAATCAGAGTATTAAAGAGAGTTCAAAGAACAGAACCTGCAAAGAAGAAGACTTGTTTAGAAGATTAATGCATTTCTAGGATCGACACGATACATTGTTGAGATATCACGGACTATTTCTGTTAAAATATGTTATTGATGTTTCAAGGAGAGTAATACTAAAGGTGACGACACGAACGTAACAATTCAAAATGCTGCTAATTAACGTATGGGAAGGTGAATGTGAAATTAAGCACAAATTCACACCCAGATAGATTTCTAGGATTGGCTGCTTAGTGAAAACTGACGTTCAGATCATTATGTGACGACGCTTCAAAATAATTTTTCAGGGTGGATTTGAGATCCAATTAAGAAGACAATCTCAATTATTATTATTATTATTATTATTATTATTATTATTATTATTATTATTATTATTATTATTATTATTATTATTATTATTATTATTATTATTATGATAATGTCAGTGGCTTAAGTATTAGCATTACACATGGACGACCAAGGTTTGGATCCCAGAAGTTCTTAAGGTATAATTTGCTCCCGAGAAATTACGTGACGTCCAGAATGGTTCTCGGCCTTAAACCCCCTGCCTAAACGCAGACCGAGTACGGGATGACTCCAGCGATCCGTATTATTATTATTAATGCGATGACTTCTATTGAGCTGAATGGTCGATGTATCAACGTTTTACTGAATGCTTACTTAAAGTCTTTGACTTCGAAATTCAAATTCCACGGGGTCAGTTTATGTAGGGAAGTAGCCTATCATTACATTTTTAACAAAATATGTTGAATACATAACGAGTCCACTTTATTAATTTACTAATAATTGTAGCACACAGACTAAGTTCAGAAATTAATGACATTGTACGGCGTTATAGTTGCACTATTTGCTAAGGATAATGGGAAACAACAAGAGTACTACCAGTGCCATATTTGGGAGGAATGTCAGATCTGTTTAAATGGGATCGTTTCTGCGGACCGTCGATTAAAGTGCACAAATTTCTTCATTTTCTTTCTACATATTAAGTCATTTTAGAAGTTTGACCTATTTAGAATTTTAGAAGAATTAATGTACTGTAAATTCTGATTGCTGATTTTTTATGTAGATTTGCTTTATTTAAAAAAATTTAGATACTAATTTCTTTCTCGCGTGTGTTATTGCTGGTATATGTTGACTAAGCCACCTGTAACTGGAGAAATAACTCTGTTGGTGGTATGAAATTAAATAAACATTTAAGTAAATATATAAATAAATCTATACAAATAACTAAAATTGAAATGTCTGTTTGTAATGTCAAAATTACAGCATTTTACTAAGTGCGTATGAAAGCATATACGGTACTTATAACTCATTACCAATTTTTACAATTTTTGTCTCCCTGTATGTATGTCTGTCTGTTTGTTCCTGCTAATCTCTGAAACGGTTGGACCGATTTTGACTGGCAGATAGCTGATGGCATAAGGAGTAACTTAGGTCACTTTTAAATTTTCTGCCTCTCTGTCTATCTGTTTGTTCCGGCTAATCTCCTAAACGGTTGAACCTATTTTGACGGGACGTTTACTGGCAGATAGCTGAAGGTATTACGAGTAACTTAGGCTACTTTTACATTTTCAAAACGATTAGAGGGGGAGCAACGGGGGGTGATATAAAAATAATAGGCGAAATATCGAATTTGTCAAACAGGGACGAAACAAAACTCATTTTAAACCCCTTGACGCAAAGAACAAAATTCGATGAGCCCTACGGGCCCAAAAACCAATTTTTAAGTCTTTAAAACCAACCGTTATGGAGATATTGGCACCACTCTACCTCTGCTCTAGGAATCCGATAAAGAAACGATAGTGGGAATAGCTATGCTGCGGCAGTCGGAAATGAAGAGGGTGATCACAATGAAGTGGGAACCGTCGAAGATGCTCCCATTATAGAATAGATGTACGACGATGGTCCAGGCTATATCAACTCCCTAGTCAGTGTGATTGAAGACCCAGCGGTCAACAAGGACGTTGTAGACACAGTCGAGGAAATCTACAGAACTTATCCAGATGTATTCAGTGATAAACCAGGAGATATCATAGATTTTATATACCATCTGGATGTTAAGGATACTTCCACATACAAGAAACGACCGTATCCCATACCAGACACATACAGAGCAGAGCCAAGAGTGCTCTTCAAACAGATAGAACCATCGAGGGTATATTTAATGCTTCCAACTTAAAGAAATACTTCGAAAGAGGCACATAAAGAAAATCCTGATCAAATTTTCTTTTCCCTCAGAGTGGGAAACGTGTATCGGAAACACCGCTACATTAAAGCAAGTTCGAAGTATGAGAGTTAAACTTCGGGCGCAAGGTGAAGGATAGGCAAGTCCGTCGAACTCCGCTGACGTACACAGCTGCGGCGTGGCCACCTCGACCGGTTCCACGCAGAGAGCATGACCAATGGTGATGTTCCGAACCATATGTAAAGTCTACTTTGAGTTAAGATACAATTATTTTTGCACCGCCAACTCTAAGGCCATAATAACAGCTGCAAACTATCAAATTCTTGAGTAAATCTAACCATGTACTTCAGGAGTTACAGAGGTGGATAATATCCACGTTTGGAGATGCTTCATCGGCGCCAGGTATAAGAGCAAGGCGATCTCGGCTATTCACAGGCAGTAATACTCCACCGTCTCTGCGATACGGGTGACAGGTGGAGCTCTACAAGTGCGGTAGATCGAACCTATGTCCAGTCGGGACTCTGTATTTCGGTGGGACGATGCACTGACTCTCAGTGCTCGGTTCCAGTGGAAGTGGAACACACTATTTCCCTTCAAGTGCTACATTAGGACTTGTGTTTTCTTTACAAACAGTGGCGTTCCAAAGGAACATATGGGGCCGATGACCTTCGATGTTAGGCTCCTTAAAACAACAAGCATCATCATCATCAAGGAACATATCATTTTTCCCAAGTGTTACAATTTCTCCAAGTGTTGTAATTTTCACAAGTGCCACATTTGAACTTTGGTTTTCGTAACAAACTGTGGGAACATAGAATATTTCCGAGTGCCACATTTGAACTTGTGTGGGAACATAGAATATTAATGCCATATTTGAACTTATGTTTCCTTCTTGCGAAGTTCCGAGAGAAACAATTTTTCAGTGCCACATTTAAACTTATAGGTTCTATTTCGTAATAATTATTCACAGACAGTGTTAAACATTCTTCAAGTGCAGTTAAACTTTAATATTTTTTTTATAGACAGGGTTGAACAATCCTTGAGTACACTAATTACTTACAGACAGAGTAGGACACTCTCCGAGTGCCATAAAACTTGTTTAATTTATAACAAACATGTTAATCCGCGTCTGGTTAGCTTGTGTAGGGATTTGGCTCTGAATTGAGTAGGGGCTATATGTAACACCGCATAAGACACTGAGGTGGGGGACCTCAACCGCGACACAGTGCGTCCCATATTGCTGATAGGGGAAGTTCCTGTAGATATGCAGGACAGGTGTGCATAAGGCAATGTCAAATAAGCACCCGCGGATCAACTGAAGTCAAGAGAGAAACGGTCAGCAATCTCAAAGGCGGAAGAACCTAGTGGAGTCAACCACGAAAAGAAAAAAACGACTAACAATCTGATCTCACTTCGTAATGTTATTCCTACCCTTGAAACACGCAATTTCAATTGCAGAATGGAAGAGCCGCTGAAAGAAAGCACTATCCCAGGTGGCAGCTCGGAAGAGAAATCCATCATTGCGTTATGCAATGCATCGGGACCCAGGGTTCTGGGGAGTCCCAACCTCTGCAACTGGGACAAAAAGGCAACAACTAGCTGGATTAAAGAAGTAAAGAAATATTTAGAAAGAAATCATGTAAGAGAAGAAAAAACTATGGGCAGAGAGATTTTTAGAAAGAGGGTAGTAAGTATAGAAGGATTCTAAGGAAGGTTGAACAAGAAGTCTGGTGCGAAGTGATTTTTGGATGAGAATGTGACAGAAACAAAATATTATCGAATCATAAAAAGTCAATCAATCAATCAATCAATCAATCAATCAATCAATCAATCAATCAATCAAGCAAGCAAGCAAGCAAGCAAGCAAGCAAAAGTAAAAATGCGATTAAAATTATGAAAGGAATTATGAAAGGAATGACACTTTTGGGAACAGGCTTTTATGTCCATAAAAGATGTACCGGTAACTGAATTCAAATCCCGCTCAGAAAGTATCTCTCCTTTAACAATGACGTGCAACAAAAATACTTTTATTAACTGCCATGCATAAGTAAATGAAGACAACAAAAAATACCAAATAAAGTAGAGGAATTCTGGATATTCCTGGAGGATGACTTGCCTAATATTCCAAAATCAAATGTGATGATATTACTTGGAAATGTCAATGCCCAAGTAAAAAGAGAGAGAATTCGTAGACCAATAGTGAGAGAATATGCCGCACACCAAAGAACAAACATCAGTGGAATGAGATTAATCACTATCTGTAAAATCTTTCAACTGAAGTTCATGTCAACTTTCATCAAGAAATTGCCAAGGAAAGCTAAAACACGGATTTCTACAAATCCATTACTAGGTGAATTTCAACTGGATCATGTAGCTATATCCATAAGAAACATGAAATAAATTATGAATATCAAGGTAGTAAGAAGCAGAGAGTTTGATTCCGATCACTACTTGTCAAAAATCAAACTGAAATTCTTACCCAATAGAAATCACAGAAGAGGGGAAAGAGTAAACAAATATAACACAAATAGACTTCAAATTACACAAGAAACATTGGAAATATTTCAAGAAATAAAAGTATCTCATCATGGGAAGTGGCAAGATTTATCTAAAGAGGTAACCAATGCAGCACAGGAAACATTTAGACTAGCTAAACCTAAAATTAAACCTTCGTGGAATCAAATATGTGAAGATGCGTTACAAGAGAGAATAAAACAATGGACAAAGCGGAAATCTTCCGATAATACTGAGCGCCATGACGAATTCAAACAGCAAAGGTAGGACACTGCCAGAATACTAAGGGGAGTTAAAAGAACTTTCGAATAATGACAATTTATTGACCTGCAAGACAGCTTTGTTAAAAATAACTCTCGAAACTTCTGCCAGCCCCATAAGGGTCAATTAAAGGGGTATCAAGCACCTAGCATATGCTTCAAATATGAAAATGGTAGACTTGGACTAAGCAATGCTGAGAATTGTGAAATACATGCTAAGCACTTTGATCAACTTCTAAACTGCCCTGAATCCGACCATAAGTTGGAATTCTCTCAAACAACTAAAAATCTGGAAGAAGAGATACCACCCACTGCTGAAGAAATTAAAGAATTAAAAATCTGAAAAATAATAAAGCTAATGGAAAAGACACTATAACAGCTGAACTTTTGAAATTGTCACAATAAAAAAATCGAAGAGCTGCAGTTAATCTTTGAAAATATTTGGAGAACAGAGAAGATTCCGGAAGAAGGTAAAGTGGCTCTAATACACCTAATGCATAAAAAAGGACAAAAAGGTTGAAAACTATTTAGGCATCTCTCTTCTGCAAATTTCATACTAGGTTTTCTCAAAAAATATTGCTAAATAGAGTAAAAACATCACTTGACAAGCAACTGGGTGAGTATCAAGCTGGGTTTCGAAAAGAGAGATCCTGTTCAGAACAAATATTTAAATTAGCATTATTCGCCGTAAGATATTGAATTCAAAAGACATTGCTGTGACTTTTGTAATTTTTAACAAGGCCTTTGACTCGTTTGATAGAGAAACCATAGATAATACAATTCGTGAATTTGGAGTGAAAACTAAATTGGCAAACCTAATACGTGAAACATTTAATGACACAATTTCAAAGGTGAAATTTATGGGTAAGATATCAAAACCTATTAAGATATATACAGGGGTATGGCAAGGTGACGGTTTGTCACCCCTTCTACTCAACTGTGTTCTAGAGAAAATTGTAAGAATTTGGAATGTGAATCTTAAAGAACATAACATTTTGCCGGTAACTTTGGAGAGAAAAAACAACGGCATTGAAATAAATTGGCTAGCATTTGCAGACGATTTTGCTATATTGTCATAAAACCTAACAAGTGCAACAACACAAATCAATCTCTTGGATGAAATAGCCAACAATACTGGTTTGAGAATCTTAGTAGAAAAAACTAAATTTATTAGAAACATCAAGAATGCTCCAAAATGTTTAGCAATAGATATTGGTCAAGTAGAAAGTCTAACGAAATTCAAATACCTGGTAGAAATAATTCAAGAAAATGATTTGGACAAATCTGCAGTACAAAAAAGGGTACACAAGATGGAAAGTGCATATGGCATCATAAAGAATTTTTATAACAAAAAGTGTATATCTAAAAATCTTAAAGTAAGTGGTGAAACTGGAATGTCTATTTGCAAGCGAATGCCTGGTACTAAACTATAGATTAGACAAACTTGATGTAGTAGAAAGGAGAATCATGAGAAACCTCTTAGGCCCTGTAAAATCTACAGAAGTATGGTTGTTAAGATCTAATGATGAAATATACAGGAACATAGAAACAACAGAAACGATAAGAAAAATGAGATTGCAATATTTTGGACATATTTACAGAATGGATGATTGTAGATTAACGAATAGGATGCCCAAGTTCCTTTGGGACAAAGAGGCAACAACTAGCTGGATTCCAGAAGTAAAGAAATATTTGGAAATAAATAATATAAGAGAAGACGAAACTATGGACAGAGAGATTTTTAGAAATAGTAAGTATGGAAGGAAGATTGACCAAGAAGCCTGATGCGAAGTGGTCTGAGGACAACAAGAAAGAGCATAGTAAATGGATGAAAGAATATTGGAAGGAACTGAAAAGAAAACAACAAGATGTGAAGAACTGAATAGAAATTGGCACGTGGTCCTTCGCAGGCCTCATTGGAAATAAGAAGAAACATGGTAATATGTCCTGAACTTGCATGAACTGTAAATATTACGTTCAAAGTTTGTTCCAATCATAAGAATGACGAATCGAGCCAGATAGGAACAGTGATAATACCAGTTAGCGACCTAATAGATTATATCAGACTGTCGTTCCAATATCAGCGGACTTACGTATCAAACTTGACCTTGTAAATTTGTAAATAATTTTCCTAAGTATCAATTCGGCTGACATGAAACGTGTGATCAGTTACTGAGTTAATTGTTTTCTTTTCGAGAGTTAAATTCATGAACCCTTGTGATTCAACGAGGTGTTTGAGTGAAAGATTCAAGAGTCGATTTCATTAACATTTGACGTATTCCACTTATAATGAATCAATGCCGTGTTTACAGCAAAAATAATTTATTCTACAGTGATACAAGTGAGTTGAATACCATACGGGGGACTTGTGTGCTCGTCATGCCTCACCTCTCAGTATTCCCGTGTGAGATCGAACCCCGTAACGTGTGCACCTACAAATTCGAGTACTTCCAGATCCTCCAGAAATTCGAGAAACGTCGAGAACTTCACATCAAGGAAGGGCGTGGTACCTGTCCAGACCGATCACAATAATCATCCCGGCGTCCGGAAGTTCCAGCCTACTACAACCAATCAACTCAGCTCGTGTAAAATGTGATATGAATTTGTTTAAAACGAACATTAAACCAGATTTTCAAAAGAATGCAAATTCACTGAACTAATACCCCTCTCTGTACCAGCTCAAATGCTTACGTACCACCCCTTTAGAAATATTCCATAATCTTCAAGCTAGTACCTGCAGCTAAAGACATTTGTTTCCTGGTACAATATATTCCTTCAATTTCCTCATCATCCGTTGAACTAGTAGCCATATGGACCTGCACTATTGTAGTGGGCATTAGTTTGGTGTCTATCTTGACAAAAATAATCCTTTCACTATTCTGATCGTACTAACTTACCCACTGCCGTGTTTTCTTATTATTAAACAAAATCCAAGTCCCCTGTTAGATTTTGTGCTGGTAATTCTGTAGTTGCCTGATAAATAATGCTGCTCTTCCTGCCAACGTACTTCACGTATACCAACTACATCTAACTTTAGTCTATCCATCTCCCTTTTCAGATTCCCTAACCTACCACAAAAATTCAAACTTCTAACATTCCACGTTCCGACTCGCAAATTGTTAGTATCCCTCTTCCCGTTGATCCCTCCTCCCACCCGGATATTCGAATGGGGGACTGTTATACTTCCAGAATATTTTAACCGGGAGGAAGCCATCATCAGTACATAATTCATATATAGAGAGCTGCATGTCCTCGGGAGTTAGTTACGCTTTAGTTTCCCGTTGCTTTCAGCCGTGCAGGAGTGTAAACAGATCTAAGCCATGTTGAGTATTATTACAAGGCCATATCAGTCAATCGTCTAGACTGCCGCCCTTGTAACTAACCATTCGTTAGTCTGGTCTGTCGACACATACCCATCCGATGTGGTTGGACCTGCGGCTCGGCTATTTGCTTCACTGAGACACACAAGCCTCACCACCGCGGCAAGGTCAAATGATTCGCAGGGGATGGTTCGTTCATAACCATGTCTAAATTGCAATGAAGATGTGCTACTGAATGTGATCGTGAACCCCACCCGCCGTATATCCCGTGTCGATGAAGAGGAAACGTAAGCCATGTGCTACCTGGACCTTGGCAATCAAATGAGTGACCTGTTTTGTGAAAAAACTTTCTTGCTGTCTTCATTTCAGCTTTATTAGATATAATATATAATTCAGAATATATGAAATGGATAAGTTACATGTGAAGTCTTAGATTTATGATTGGCGTTGGCACATAATATGTATACGTTGGTCTTCGTTCGAACGATGTATTGGACGCAGTAATGTGCTAATGAGTATTGATGGAAACGACGATTAATTTTTATGTTGTAACGGCAAATTATTCGAGATATGCCAAAGGTGTAGATTATATTTAAACTTCAATGACGTTCATTCAGTAAATGAAGAACGATATGTGAGATGTTCTGGAGTTTGTGGTACACTTTACTTCAAGCCCGAGTATCTGATGTTCCTCAATCTTTTTTGACACCTACACACGCCCTTAACAGGCAGCGATTGCAGCGGGTCCTCTAGTAACCATTTGCACTTACATACTACGATCCTAGAAATGGACGAACAATCGTTTTCGGTCAGCTTTGAAAGGCGCCCTTTCCACGTCGTGGACATGAATTTATTTGCTGTTGACGATTAAAATGCCAGATACCATACCACCTGGACTACATTTACGAAATAAGAAACATACGCTTCAACCCAGGATCGAACCCTCGACCTCCTGCATGCTAACCAAAAACTCTATGCACTGCACCAACCGTACTGCACGTCTAATATGTGCTGACAGAGGTAGTTACCGTACATGTGATTACAGTGTTGCCAGATTGGCACTCTTCAGCGTCCTTTTTTGCCGAATATACTCGCAGGACAAACTTTTGTGAGAGACATTTTTATTGCTGGCATGTGAGGAGTCACGCTGCGACGCCCGAGTGCGCGAATTTCGGTTCATTCTGTATTCCAAAATTCAGGACATGCTGAATAACTTGTTGAGGGAACCGAGGTCATGAATTATCATTTTTAAACCACCACCAGCCTCGTCGTCGTCAACTCCGAGAAGAAGGCCATCACTATAGTCGCTACGTTTGGGCCACATTATTTGATTTTGAGATGAGATATAAATGACACCATCACTAATTAATTAAACGGCGCATATGACTGCGAGGTCATCTGCATTTATTTAATTATAATTTAATTTCAGTTAATTCTAGGTTAAGTTGTAGTGTACCTCAGAGGTGTGTTGTTTTGTTGATTTATTTGTTTCATTTGCCCAATGTGGTTTTGTTTTCTTGTTTTATGTTATTTAATTTACCTTTTCATTGCATTACTTCATCAGGGAGATATACATTCATATGTATATGCGTACACCATTATCCTCAGGGCAAATGTTTGTTTATATTAGGTTACATTAGACTTCAATTTCATTTATTTTACCCCGGGGAGAACGTTATTATGTAGGATCTCATTACCCGAAACAAAGCTGAGAAATGGGAGGTTTGTAAAATCTGACTTGGAAGTTAGTATTGGAAATTGGGATTCCTCCCCCCCCCCCCACGGCTCTTAACGCCCTTTAAAGGGCCTTGGCCTGCCCAGCGACCGCTGCTCAGCCCGAAGGCCTGCAGATTACGGGGGATCGTGTGGTCAGCACAACGCATCCTCTCGGCCGTTACTCTGAGTTTTCGAGACCGGGGCTGCCATCTCACCGTCAGATAGGTTCTCAATTCTAATCCCGTAGGCTGAGTGGACCTCGAACTAACCCTCAAGTTGAGAGAAAAATCCCTGACCTGGCCGGGAATCGAACCCGGGGCCTCCGGACTAGAGGCAGGCACGCTACCCCTGCACCACGGGGCCGGCTAATTTGGATATATAACAGGATAATTTCAAAATCTGAGATATGTTTATATGATAAAATGACTATACCTATATTTCCGAATTTCAACAAATATTGTCCGACTTATGGACGTTGATACAGTTTAGAAGCTGGAAGATAACAAATTAAAGATTGATGTAAACTAATGTTCGTGTAACAGAAAAATAATGCTTGCAGAACAATGCAATTGATTTTCCACTACATTATATTGTAAAAGGCACGTATTAATAATCATTACCACTTACAGGAGTAATTTGAATCATAATTTCAATTACGGGCTTTGACACTGTCAGAGTAAATAATTATTATTCGTATCATTTATCTCGTTTAGCCATCAAACTAATAATATTCTGTGGGTTCGTCAATGTGATAGCATAGGAATTTATTGAATAAAAATTGACCGACCTGAATATCTGAGTTGTTTCCTGTGTAGGGAAGATATATCCTACCACACTTGATCATGGTTAATATCATTTCATCCATTAGTATATAATATTTTCTGAATATCATGAATATGTAAATGACACTCGTGTTTGGATACAACTGCTTGGTATACTGGAATGGCACGTGAATAAGTTCACAATAGGCCACCGGATGTAAAATTATCGGAATTGTCCTTTCTATTTGATTAAATTCTCGATGTTGATCATTGATCGTCCAACTATAACCATGTTTTCATGTTATCTTGGATGTTTATCAACTTGACATCATATTTGACCTCCTTTAATCAGCATAGTAGCACGTTTGACTACCTGTAGCAGCCATAAATTTTAGACTGTTCTCGTTGGTAAAAGAACGTGTGGAAGGCTTTGAGTGCGGTGACCCATGCCTTTGACTGTACGTTGCAGTACGACATTAATTTTAATTTCTCATCAGCAAAGGGCTCAGTAGACGGAATTAGTTCCCATCTTAAATATCAAATATTTATTCAATTTCAAAACGAAGATTTTGTGACTTTAAAATATATTGTTTATTTAACTATTATCAGGAATATACAAAAACGGAAGAGCAATTGAAGAATCATGAGAGCATAACAAATTTCTAAAGTAATTGATGTCCTATGGGTTTTAAAACTGTGTCATGAAATGGTAGGTAGTGATATAACCTCTGCATGACTAATATATTTCTCCAGGTTAGTTAATTGTGCACCAATGCACTGAATTAGTCTGCAATACACTTCAAAACGCATAACTCATAGTTGCTTTCCACAGAAAAAGGAGTGACTAACTTCGTGTGTCAGAAGACTGAAAGCTAATTGGCAAACTCTTGACCAGTGTACATCAGTGAATTGTAATTCGGAGAGCGTGTAATCTGCTGGAAGGTTTTGAAAGGAATACTTTGGCTAGTTTACCGATACATGAGTGACAACAGGTATTATATTGTGAATACGTTGAAAAATATTGCCTCAGTGCTAAATAAATATGCAATGAAACAACCGGAAATAGATCTAGTGTATTGTGAAAAAAAATAAGGAAATTCGTGAGTAACTGGAGAGATAACCAAGAAATGGTGTCAGAAAGATTCCAAAAAATGGTAACGCATCATGTGATTGTACTCAGGGCAGTGTGATAAAGGTACAAAGTTTCAGTCCAAGATATCTGGCCGTAAGAATAGTGTACGTAACTACAAATTATTCTCTTCATTGCCCAGCTCGTACTTCCAAGTTGACAATTTGCTACTTCTATTTCTGAGGTTGTTCAAAAGACGGAATGTTCAAAAGTAACCCTGAGACAACAAGAGTTTATAAATGTCAATCGTTTTCACATTTTGAACATTCTTAAAGGCGAATTGCTGAGCGCAAACCTCAACACGATCTCGAGCAACAATATTTCAGTGCCGGCTCTTGGAGAGTATTTCCTAGCACACTGTAATACGATAACATTTATTAATTTCGTTTTATACATTTGCAAACGGTAATGTCGTTTATTACTGACAGGCGTTCAGTAGGCTATATGACATCTAGAGTAGGCTCGTTAATTGCCACAAGATATGCTGGAAGAACGAAGCACATATAGTGAACATCTATGCGTTTACCATAGTGTTTAGTACGCAAAAAATAATAATGGTAATAACATTAATAACATACATAACTTTGCTACAGACTCTTATGCATTTCAGCGTTCAGTCTGAAATACACTGTGAGTTTGCTAAGTGCCTCCACAATCATTTATCTGTAATTAGCTCTGTGGCCACCTTTAGTTCCATACCTCTTATATTCAAATAATTATAAATATAATTTAACCACTGTCGAATTGGTCTCCTACTACTCCTCTTACCGTCTACTGTATGACCGATTCCATTATTCATCTCAGTAACCTACCCTCCCCCATTCGCCTAACGTGACCCCACAAGCGAAGCCGGTTTATGCGTACAGCTTCATCCATCGAAATAATTCCTCACTTAGCCCTTATCTCCTCATTCCGAGTGCCCTCCTGCCATTGTTTCCATATGTTTGTATCACCGATCATTCTCAGTTCTTTCATGTCTGTTACTTCGAAATTATAATACGATATCCTGGGTCCATCCAAATAATAATAATAATAATAATAATAATAATAATAATAATAATAATAATAATAATAATAATACGTCACATTTTCGATCTTACCCTTCTAGTCTCTACAGAATTTGAACTTTCGATTTCCCTGCAGTCTGAAGAGAAACTTGGATATTTTAGTAGCTGAGTAAACTTCAGTACTTGATTGCCGAGTGTGTTACTAGAATACTACAACATGCCAGCAAGAAATTACCTGTATGGCAATGTTTATGTAAGCCCTTCGAAAATCATCTACGTAAAATATTCGCGATCTTGGGATTATGTGTCAGAAGTCAACAATGCAGATGTAATATTTTGTGGTTAACTGATTAATTTACTGCTGCAGTAGGTTGGTTACTTCAGCAGATACATACATATTCCTACGGACTTCCAGCTATTCCAGTTGTGAAGGGGCTTACTTAAATCATTCGATGAGTAGCAAAAGGAAGTCATATTTCTGACTAAAGTACAGATCTCGCAGTGTGCAGGCAGAGAGAGTGGAATCTATTATCCCCTCTTGTAACTGGCCAACCATTGTCCCTGGCCAAGAATGCTACCCGAACAACGTGGAATGTGAAATGAGATCGGTTCCCCGCCTTCACACCGTCTGTGTATTGCGTTTAGAATATATTGCGCTTGTTCATTGGTTATTCACTCAAACTTAGTCAGATAAATAAACCTATATTATACCAAGAAAGCCGTAACATTCTCCATAGCAGGATATATTTTGTTACTGTTCGAGAAGTCAATAATTATGGGGAATGCCAGCAGTGTAGCTGAGGTAAGGACTATAAACTCATTTCACTGAAAAATCTAAACGGGTGTTGGCATTGAACTTATGCGTGAGAGATACTACAGTTCAATAAATGGCCGCTTGTTTACAGAAAAGACGCCATGTTTATGAAGAGAGGCGGTGTTCAGTGTCAGTACACCACCCTCTATTTTGTCATGACCGAGCTTTCAGAATGTATCGAGTAATTTGACATCAAGCGCAACCAAGAAAAGTGAACATAATTATGTGTATCTTCTCAATTCATCTTCTCTCTAGAAATTATTTGATTTTCTCCGTTTCATCGAAAGTCGAGTGTCCTTAGCCCAGAAATGGTTACTAATTGTAGTTTAACTCTTGAAAGAGTGAAGTAACTCATATCTGTAATTTGAGTAACCAACTTCTTACTTCCACAGCTATGTAACTGAAAATGAAATGGAATACAACCACTTTCTCACTATGTGACTGAAATATGTAGATATGTCCTTCAGCTCTTTAATTTAGCTGTATTTGCAAGCCACATCCCATATTTGCCTAAGGACATTACTAGAAATGGTAATTACTCTCATTTTAGAACAGAATATTACAAGAACCTACTTGCGGGAATAACCTGTCAATTAAAAATAACGTTCATCATTGTACTACCTTTTTCGGGTGTGATTGTACTAAGATGTAATAGCAGTGATGTTGTAAATTTTAAGGGGAAGGATAGTGCACTCCTGTGCATATTACCTGGTAAACGTGACATAACTATAGAAGATCGCGTCGTCACGAGATACAGGGATCATGATCAGACAATGAAATATATGCATGTAAATTAGATCCCTGCGTAGCCGAGTATGAAGACCATAGGTTAAATGAAATATTCTGACGCCACACTATACCAGAAACCGCCAAACGTTCCTTGAAGAACTGTTGTATGCTATAACCAAGTATGACTTATCCAGCTGAGTCTGTTTATGTTCGGTCCTTTCTGCCTGGTCAAATCTGTCCTTCAGGTCCTTTCGGTACAGTATCTTACCCCCAGAATTAACACAACTTATTAATACGGTATGGTGTTTACTTCTTCTTTTCCAAGAAGAACAGATCTCCGCATTACACCATTAACTTTAGAGAAACGAGTTAGGAGTGACAAATTCCTTAGGACGCTATCTACGAGTATATCATCGAATAAGGACCAGCATCACGCAAGGATAAAATTATAATTTTGCTCTGGATGGAAAGAAGCATAAAAATGTGCATATTTGTACAAAAGTGTTAGGAAATGGTAATTTCTAATGAAACAGCTCAATTAATTCACAGGTACCAGAAAAAAATGTTATGTACGTAGGCATTTCTCCAAGTTAGTAACGCGATATTGAACCGTTCCATTTGGCTGGCTGTATTCTGTTAGCTGCACTGTCTTGTTTCTTAACATTCAGGGACAAGGTTGGTCCACTATAAAATGTTTGGTCAAGTATAACCTACATTGCTGAATGGTCGAAGTCAAAACCAGTTTGTGTAGGCTTCTGATGTTTACCTGTAGCAACTTTCATCATGAATGTTTCGCCCAAAAGTAACTTTTTGAGCCTGGAGAAAAATATCATTGCCCAAGTAACACAACAAGAAAACAGGAAGGTTATAGACCTTCAACAAGAGCATGATACATAACTTGTACAAGGGCAGTTAACTTCAGAGCAGTCAGGGAGTCAGGGCAATAATATCAAATTAGATGAGCACGTAAATAACCCACGGATGTGTATATCAACTGGTCGAGAATGTGTAAGCGTACGAAATACAGTTCAAAGGAATCGCTTTATAAATATTCATTCATTAAATGAATTTTTGACATTGATCAAGTCGATGAAAGTAGAGTGAGCCTCAGTGTTACATGCTGCCAATATCAGAGTTTAGTGAATGTTTTATGAACGCTGTGCTACTGAGCGAGGAAAGGTTTGTCATATTTCATTTGTGAAAAAACGCTTGCGTTTAAGGACAACGGAAGTAACGCTTCCCGTAGCA
The DNA here is from genome assembly GCF_040414725.1 of Anabrus simplex. NCBI lineage: Eukaryota > Metazoa > Arthropoda > Insecta > Orthoptera > Tettigoniidae > Anabrus > Anabrus simplex. The sequence continues at coordinate 310,463,038 of NC_090265.1, forward strand.
AACTGACAGCTCGTATGGGTCAAATTTTCGATGGAATTAATGACCAGTTTCGAAACCTCAACGTGTTAACAATGTTTTGAATCCTCCTGGAAAGCCATGAGATCAAGTGTACTAGTGTTTGTTTTTCAACAATTCAAAGTTACAGACAACAGTAATACGTATACCAGAATATTTCTTTAGATTGACCTTCTCAATATGAAAAAATTGCCCTCAGGTCGAAGACCATGTTATAAAATATGTGGAAGATTCATCCTCAGCAAGATTCCATGGCTAAGACCTTAATGTCTTCAGCAGAGACGCTTAAACCCGCGAATAATTTAAAGCTCCAAACGTTAGTGAGATACGACTTATTAAGTTAAGGCAGTATTATTGGACATTAATGTTTCCATATATACACAGGCCTATAAATGATATGTGTTAAGAAGTGGAATCAGAGGTAAGGCTTTTTGCAGATGATGTTATTCTGTATAGAGTAATAAATAAGTTACAAGATTGTGAGCAACTGAACCATGACCTCAGTAATGTTGTGAGATGGATAGTACGCAATGGTATGATGATCAACGGGGTTAAAAGTCAGGTTGTGAGTTTCACAAATAGTAAAAGTCCTCTCAGTTTTAATTACTGCGTTGATGGGTGGAAAGTTCCTTTTGGGGATCATTGTAAGTATCTAGGTGTTAATATAAGGAAAGATCTTCATTGGGATAATCACATAAATGGGATTGTAAATAATGGGTACTGATCTCTGCACATGGTTATGAGGGTGTTTAGGGGTTGTAGTAAGGATGTAAAGGAGATGGCATGTAAGTCTCTGGTAAGACCCCAACTAGGGTATGGTTCCAGTGTATGGGACTCTCACCAGGATTACTTGATTCAAGAACTGGAAAGAAACCAAAGAATAGCAGCTCGATTTGATCTGGGTTTCTTCCGACGAAAGAGTAGCGTTACAAAATTGTTTCAAAATTTGGGCGGGGAAGACTTGGAGAAAGGAGACGAGCTGCTCGAGTATGTGGTATGTTCCGACCTGTCAGCGGAGAGATGGCGTGGAATGATATTATCAGACGAATAGGTTTGAGTGGCGTCTTTAAAAGTAGGAAAGATCGCAATATGAAGGTAAAGTTGGAATTCAAGAGGACAAATTGGGGCAAATATTCATTTATAGGAAGGGGAGTTAGGGGTTGGAATAACGTACCAAGGGAGACGTTCAATAAATTTCCAATTTCTTTGAATTGATGTAAGGAAAGGCTAGGAAAACAACAGATAGGGAATCTGCCACCTGGGCGACTGCCCTAAATGCAGATCAGTAGTGATTGATTGATTGATTGATTGATTGATTGATTGATTGATTGATTGATTGATTGATTGATTGATTGATTGATTGATTGATTGATTGATTGATTGATTGATTGATTGATTGATTGATTGATTGATTGATTGATTGATTGATTGATTGATTGATTGATAAGACGCATTTACTGGAGTTCTGCAGTATTATTTGTTCCTGAAAGTTTGCAAAACTGACTTCATTCACAATTTTCTGGTTCCGCACGAGAACTTTAGATTTTTGAGATTATCTCTAAATGAATGCCCTGCTCTGAGCCCATTTTACGCAAAAAGTGCGTGTTAAAATTTTCTAAGGAGATTTTGCAATAATTACGAAAAGATATAACAGCGTCAGTTAATGATTCTATTTTTTTGGTAACGCAAACGAAGCTAAATGGAGAGCACATGCGATCGTGATTTGCTTCCAATTGCTTTTTGTATCCTTCTTACGGTTATAGGACATATAATGAAAGCTTGTTGTTGACGCTGAAACTAAGTATAGCTATGAAAATAAATCAATTCTCAATGTCAAAATGAAGATATCCTGTGGTATTTAGCAGCAAGGATACTCGAACAAGTGAATGAAGGGGGAAACCTCCGACTAAGTCAAAAATACACTACACGAAGAGACATATTACATCAACGAAGGCTCGCCAAAGGACATTGAAGGAGATTGAAGAATGATACAACTATGTATATTTAAGTTACTCAGTGGTGGTGGTGGTGGTGATTATTGTTTTAAGAGGAAGTACAACTAGGCAACCATCCTCTATATAACACTAATCAGAGAGAAAGAATGGAAGGGGCCCGACACTTCGAAAAGTGAATGTATCGGCCAAGGGAAGACAAGGGCCACGAAGGGCATGAAAATTAAAGACTCCCTAGCCCTCGCAAACCTAATAGCGTTGGGGTCAGAAAAGAACAAGAGTTGACCAAGGGAGGTCGAAAGGGCACAAGTAAGCCTGGCACAAGTAAGTGGAAGGAATGCCAGAACTCAGCTAAGGGCCACGTTCTCGCCAACCCACGCTCCAAAGTTCAGAGCCCCTGGGGCCCCTTTTAGTCGCCTCTTACGACAGGCAGGGGATACCGTGGCTGATATTCTACCGCCCCCACCCACAGGGGGATTAAGTTCCGCTTTCATTTCCTTTTGCAATGGTGCGACAATACTACGTTCAGATGCCAGTGTGTACATATATGGCCACAGGTCAGTGCAGGATAACGTAAAATAGGTGGAAAGCCTGAGAGGACTGGATATATTTTGCTAATTTGTTGATTTCAAGCTTTTTACAGGTGCATTGAGAATATCTACCAATACATACCGAAGACTACAGGAATTAAACATATATATACATGGATTAACTTAGTCATTTGAATTGAATGTGTAAAAAATATTAACATGGCCGTATTTATCGTATAAACTAAAAGAAGGAATTAAATCAAAAAATGGTCAAAAATATTAAGACAACTTCCCGTCTAAATTCCTCAATATAGAACCTAATGAATACGGCATTCAGCCAATTATCTACTGTCAAGTTCACGCGAGTGAAACGAAATTTGATTTACCAGTTTCATTGTTAACTTATGTTAATATATTGCATAACGTGTATCTCTGTTTTAATGGAAGTAGACATAAAAGTAAATAATAAGTAAGCTACGGTACCTTTTCAACTTCACTCTGTATTTTTTTTTAATAATGCCGTTGTTATAAATTGTATTTCACAGGTTTCTCCCTGGACGTTTTACGTGCCATTCAGTTTTTTGTTGAATTTTGGATCTGGAATAAATGACACTATATGAATTAAGGATAGATTTCTATAGCTTTTTTTCCTTCTTAGACGATACTGTAATGCTTCGAAAATCAAATTTCAATTAGAATAATATATGTGTACGGTATATTTGGAACAATGTCTTTTCATTGTATACAAATTAAATTTTCCCCCTTCGAATGAAAGAGTTAACCAGAGTTAGTGTTTTGGGTAGGATTGTAAACTACGTGTATGTAAGTGGGCATCTACGATCATTTTATTATAATTACTTGTATTATCTGTATAAGTTAGACTCATCTATATATATAAAATAAATTGTCCTGACTGACTGACTGACTGACTGACTGACTGACTGACTGACTCATCATCGCCGAGCCAAAACTACTGGACATAAAGAAATGAAATTTTGGGGATACATTCATATTAAGATGTACGTACTCGATAAAAGAGGATTTTTGGATATTCCGTCGCTAAGGGGGTGAAATTTTAAACTGAATGTATCCATATCTCAAAACTTTAAAAGTTTACAGAAATAAACATTGGTATTTAGAATCTTCTTTAAAAATAAGGAATCATGTATTTTTTTGTTTTCAGAATATCCCAATAGGAGGGGTGTAAACGGGTGAAATAGGGGTTGAATGCCTTTAATCAGGATACCGGTAGTTATATCTCAGAAACTGAAGATATTACAGCCATGAAAATTGGTACTTTTGATCTCTTTTAAAAATAAAGAAACATATTTTTTAGTTTTTGGAAAATCCAATTAATGGGAGGGTGAAAAGGGGGGTGAATTTTTTAAAAGAGTGTATCTATATCTCTAAACTTTGAAAGTTTACACATGTAAAAATTGGTATTTAGAATCTTCATTAAAAATAAAGAAACACGTATTTTTTTGTTTTCGGAAAATACCAATAGCAGGCTTGAGAAGGGTTGAAAAATGGGTTGAATGGCTTTAATGAGGGTACTTATATCTCAGAAGCGGAAGATATTACAGACCTGGAAATTGGTGTTTGGGATCTCCTTTAAAAATAAAGAAACACGCATTTCTTTGTTTTTGGAAAATCCAATTAATGGGGGGTTGAAAGGGGATGAATTTTTAAAATGAGTGTATCTATATCTCAAAACATTCATAGTTTATAGATGTAAAAATTGGTATTTAGAATCTCCTTTAAAAATAAGCACGTATTTTTTGTTTTTGGAAAATCCCAATAGGAAGGGTGGAAAAGGATGAAATATGGGTCGAATGCCTTTAATAAGGCTACTTATATTTCAGGACCTGAAGACATTACAGACATTACAGACCTGTAAAATGGTATTTGGGATCTACTTTAAAAATAAATCAAAGTTATTTTTTGTTTTTTGTTTTTGTTTTTTGAAAATCCAAATAATGGGGTTAAAAAGGGGGATGAATTTTTTAAACGAGTGTGTCTACATCTTAAAACTTTAAAAGTTTACACATGTAAAAATTGGTATTTAGAATCTCCCTTAAAAATAAAGAAACATGTATGTTTTGTTTTCGGAAAATCCCAATAGCAGGGTTGAAAAAAGGGTTGAATGCCTTTACTGTGGATACTTATATCTCAGAAACTGTAGATATTACAGACCAGAAAATTGGTGTTTGGGAACTCCTTTAAAAATAAAGAGACTTTTTTTTTGCTTTTGGAAAATCCAAATAGTGGGGGGTGAAAAGTGGGTGCATTATTAAAATGAGTGTATCTATATCTCGAAACATTAAACGTTTACAGATAAAAAATTGATATTTAGAACCTCCTTTCAAAATAGTTAAAAAGGTATATTTGTTTTCTGAAAATCCCAATAGGAGGGGTGTTAAAGGGTGAATAATGGGTTGAATGCCTTTAATGAGGATACATATATCTCAGAAACTTAAGATATTACAGAACTGAAAATTTGTATATGGGATCTCCTTTAAAAACAAAGAAACATGTATTTTCTTTTGTTTTGGGAAAATCCAATTAATGGCTGTTAAACAGGAGTGACAAATTGGGGTGATTTTTTGAAAGACAATATCTACAGAATATCTCAGGAACGTAAAATGTTACAGCCGTAGAAGGTGGTATTTGGAATCTCCTGTAAATGTAAAGAAACATAGGTGATTTGTTTATGGAAACTCCACTTAAGGAGAACTAAAAAGGGGGTGAAATTTTAAAATGAGAATTTCTAGACTATATCTCAAAAAACTTAACATGTTACAGAAGTCAAAAATTGTATTTTTGTCTCTATAAAAAAATAAAGAAACATGTGTTTTGTTTCCGGAAATACCACTTGGGCGGACGGGGGGGTAAAAGTGACTGAAAATGGTGTTGAATTCTTTTAATTAGGCTACTGATATCTCTAAAATGAAGATGTTACAGACGTGAAATGTGATATTTGGAATCTGCTATAAAAGTAAAGAAACACGTATTCTCGGAAAATCCAATGAAGAGGGGCGGGGGTAGGTGAAAGAATTAAAAAATTAATTGACTTAACTGTATGAGAATACTTACATCCAATAAAAACTAAGTTGTTACGGACGCGAAAATTGGTATTTGGATCTCCTTTAAAAACAAAGAAAAAAGCGTTTTGGGTGGGAAACATCTTGGTGGGGCGGGAGTGAAAAGGAGTTGAATTCCTTTCATGTGGACATATAAATCATAAACTGGAGAAGTTAGAGTCGTGATAACTGATATTTAGAAGATCCTTCACTATTAAAGAAGCGAGTATTTTTTGCCGGAAAATTCACTTAGGAGGGGCGGGGGAGTGTGAGACGAAGCGCAAAAAGTGAATTATTTTTATGGGGATACTTATATCTCATAACTGATGGTAATAGACGTGAATATTGGGCGTTTGGAATCTCCTTTAAACATAAAGAAACAAGCCTTTTTAAAAAGAATTTTTGGGGGGGGTAAATAAATTTAACGGAGGTGGAGTGTAAAAGGAAGTGAGACCGTTGCTCAGGCGGCAGCGCGCCTGCCTCTCACAGCTGGGTTCCGTAGTTCAAATCCCGGTCACTCCACGTGACATTCGTGCTGGACAGCACGGAGGCAGGCACTGGGCGAGTTGGCCGTGCGCGTAGAGGCGCGCGGCTGTGAGCTTGCATCCGGGAGATAGTAGGTTCGAATCCCACTATCGGCAGCCCTGAAGATGGTTTTCCGTGTTTTCCCATTTTCACACCAGGCAAATGCTGGGGCTGTACCTTAATTAAGGCCACGGCCGCTTCCTTCCAACTCCTAGGCCTTTCCTCTCCCATCGTCGCCATAAGACCTATCTGTGTCGGTGCGACGTAAAGCCCCTAGCAAAAAAAGGAACGGAGGCAGGACAGGTTTTTCTCCGGATACCCCGGTTTTCCCTGTCATCATTCATTCCAGCAACACTGTCCAATATCATTTCATTTCATTTGTCATTCATTAGTCATTGCCCCAGAGGAGTGCGACAGGCTTCGGCAGCCCGCACAATTCCTATTGTCGCCGCTGGATGGGGGCTTTATTCATTCCATTCCTGACCCTGTCGAATGACTGGAAACAGGCTGTAGATTTTCGATGAAATTCTAATCATAAACCGATCATTTTTAATATTTCCTGGGTTCGCTTTCAAGAGCCATCTTTTCCTGCGGAGAACGTTCTTAGATTACAGTAGATTCTGCTGGCACATAAACACAAATTTAAACACATTTGTAATAAACGACAGGAATTAAATGGACCGTCCAATTGTTCACCTCTATAATAAGGTCAATAATTCACGGAAGTATGTCTTTCGTATCGCCAGAAATCTCGCACACTTGCCTACACGTGACAATGGGGCTGGTCACATTGTCAACAATGACAATGGCAGCAGATGTAATTTACCGCCAAGTAGCGGTCTTGCATCTTGCTGTGGGATCCAGAACATCTATAATATAATGATAATAATAATAATAATAATAATAATAATAATAATAATAATAATAATAATAATAATAATGTTCTGGACCGTAGTCAAATGTGCGGACCGCGCTGGAAACGGGTCCTGGACGGGTAATGACTAAAAATGTAGTCCGGCGGCGGGTTCAGTACCGCAAAGGCACCCAAGACGACACCACACCGGATCTTCTGAAGGATTTGATCCATATTAAAAATACTTATAGGAAAAATGGCAAAGGTTTAGTGACCGAACTGACCGGGTGGAATACCTGGACCTAGCCCGGGAAGTACGAAATGGATTGCTGGAAAGAAAGATTGAAAAATGGGAAGAAACTTGCCGTAATATATTAGAAAACTAGTCAGATCGCGAATTTTGGCGGATTCTTTCAGAAAACGAGTCAGATCGCGTATTTCGGCGGATTATATATAAAGCAATAAGCATTCAATTATAAATTTGAGTATAATACCGTAGCGAAGTACGGGTATGTTGCTAGTTAGAATATAATATGACTACCTTTACTATCTTTACTACCTTTACTATCTTTACTTCCTCTTTCAACACTAATATTTATTCCAGGTATCAAAAATTTGTTAGAGTGAGCTGTGAATTTTCTTTTTCGCGCACCCCGAACTGATGTATGTGATTTCTGAACCAAGTATGAGTTGATACTGAGAGTACATGACAGCGATGTTTTAACAATTACTTCTTGTTAAAACTAAGGAGAATTAAAGTTTTTCAAACCCTCAGGAATTGTGAGGAAAGCATGAAGTAAAAATCGGGCACAATTTTCACGGAGTTTGATTTTGAACAAAACGTTACGCTTCCTAAATTAAACTGTATACCTCCACTTTATATCCTTTCAATGCCCGTCGATAGCATGGAAACTCCTAGCTTCGCAGTAGGAGATGTCGCTATTAGTGGAAAAATTTGGACGGTAATGTCCTGTTTTACATTAACTGCACAATATCAAATGTGGTTCAATTGTGAATAAAGAAACTGTCAGCTAAAAGCGAACCGAAGCAGAGAGGATGATTTTCATATTGTACTATAGTACTTGGTAAATGAATGGCATTTTGAAGTTGAAGGAAACAGTAAAAACAGTGAGTACACATTTTATGAAACAATGGGGAAAAGAGGATATTTTAATTTATTTTAAATATGTAACACTAGTCGACTGATGAATTTCCGTACAGTAAATTTCATTTTATAATCTCTGGTGGTGCAGAAAGGTAGAATAGGCCTTTTACATTTGCGTTATTTTACTTATGGTTACCTAAGGTTATTACGGAGATAATATTGTATGCTGTTCCCATAACATGCCACAGATATATCCAGTGTGATATAAACTGGGGACTATACGACTGAAAGAACTGCTTCAATTTCTCGCATTACTATTTATTTCAGTATCAATATGATTAATATATTCATTAAACGGGATCTTTTTTATCATGTTTGATTTTCGATCTAAGCGCTCTAAACTGAGTCCAGTTGTATTCCGACACATATTTTATCTTCCTGAACTTATCCATTATTTTAAGTTTCATAATAATATGTCTCGTAAACCATACAGGATACTTACGTTTATAAGTTTAGGCTTGGGGAATCTATTCATCAAATACTGAGTAAATGTTGTCATAGAAGAAGCGAACGGCTTCATCAACATTTCAACCCTTCATTTCCCCCATTCTCAATTTCTCAAAAAATCAGCTTTTCTGAAATTATAATAATAATTTCTTGCCTCATTTACTTTAAACAACTTCAACACGTTATGACTAAACCATAATGGAGGATGAAGATTATCCTTAGGTACCAAAGGGTTAACATCATCAACTATCGCTAAATTAATAGTATTACTTATCACCAAATCAAGTGTAGTGTCATTAACATTCCTTCGTTGACTCCATGTTTAACAGATTTAAAAATCTAAATAAGATCTTGGCTACTGCATTCCGTTTGACAATTCATGCACCGTTCCTTTTATTTCTGGCATATCGAAATCACCTAGAATTATTGTATTACTATCTTGAAATAATGAGATGTAGCGTTCGACTTGGTCAAAAAACTGTACATAAGTTTCTACGTTACTATTAGCTGGAAAATATACAAAACATATATAGCATTGTTTATTATTATAGATTAATTTTAAGCCACAGTGATTATTCTCTGATTCCAAACTATTTACCCTATTAGAAAATATACTTAATGCTCAGTAGAACTCCTCCACCAGTTTTCTTATCAGTGTGAAGAAGTCTCTATATTTTATGTAAACTACTTATCGAACGTCAAATATTTCAGAGTCATAAATCCCATCTATCAACCGTACATCAATCAATGAAGTGATATCGAAATTTCTACGTAATGCATTATCAAACAATATAAAGGTTTTTGTTCTAAACCCTCTAACATTTTGATAGTAAATCTATAATATACTAATAACATTTCATTAGCCACAGGTACACTGATTCTTTAACTTCACAATATCGTTTTCCTCGTTAATGCTGAAAATTGGGGTATTTTCACGGTTTCTTAAAAATATCTTGCCATTACGGGTCCACAAAAATGTAATATTTTCACTTCTCCTGACTTCCCTCGCTTTAGACAGAAATTTCCTCCTTTCAGCACACAAACTTTCATTTACGTATTGTACCAGGAAAAGTTGTGGGCAAAGGGCATGAGTAGGACCTCAGGGAGTGGAACTGGGTTTTGGAGCCGATACAGAGAAGGATAGTCTCGCAGAGCGAATAATAGATGGTAAATAATTTTTTTTCAAAACAATTTATTAATTTCTCACCCTGTTGTATGATTGTTGACTCAAAATTTATATTGAAATTAAATGTTGAAAATAATCTTCTTGAAAAAAAAATGGCATAAATATCATTGGTTTCAAAGTCTTTCATATGTGTGAATTTCCACCTAAAGTCTTTTTAAACCTAAGCACACTTTTATAATGGTAAATGGATATGAGAAATTATTAAAAGTTTTCAGTTCTCAGTTCGTCAATCTCGTTATACAGCACACTTGAAATCCTACAGTCTTTCTACGAGAAATGAAATTGAAATTAAATTTATCACTTTTGAGAAATTATGGAAATTGTTCACACGCGACACTGAAGTTTCACTGTTCAGAATAAATGAAAAAGTTTAGTCAGTTTGTTACTCACTTATGACAAGAACTGTTGTTACCAAATGTCGAAAGATGGACATCTGGAATGTTCCATGTAGAATCAGGATCGGCGATGTTGACGTTCCCGATGAGGTGATGACAGCTGGAACTGTTGAGTTTCGCACACGAAAATTCATTTAGTGCGACTGGTTATCACTTACACTGTTGAACACTATTTATGGCGTATGAAGAATCACAGTCCTTTCTGTACTAAATACTATTTACAGTCGTTATTGAAACGTTCTTAATCACACAGTTCACACTTGAAGAAAAAAAGAAAGCAAGTCGATAAGCACAGTCTGTGAACACAGTCATTAAGTTAGATTTTCTGCTAATCCTGTTATATTAACTCAGAAAAGTTCTTATTTTTTTATTCAAAATATTGATGTGACGTGAATAAAGAAATATAATGCAATACTCGAGAAAAAAAAAATAAGTTCCGGTGATTCTTAAGTATTAGGCTCTGTAGAAGTTTAATGTTACTTGACGTTGCCTAAGTCCACACGTAATGAAATAGTTAATATTTGTACTCCAATAAGTTCACTCGTGTTACAGTCTTAAATGTCTTTTTAGGATTATATTGTAATCGCGACGCGACATACTAACTGCAGTGCGACGTCCTTTATCGGCGATAGAATTTCGCGTTCTGGAGATACGACGAAAGTACTTCTACCGTGACTGCGCGAACATACTGTACGCGGGCCGGTCTCTTCACTATCTCACTCACACAGTTGTCTGCTTGTCCTTGTACGGTACTGTACTGTACTGCACTGTACTGGTTTGCGGGCTATCTGGCCTTGACATATATAGATACCAGCGCAGGGAGGGGTGGCAGCTCTCTCTCGGCCATGTGACCGTAATTACGTAATTTCGTTGAGACTTTAAATTGTTATAACTCAACAACCGTTTGATGAATTAATTTGAAATTTACAGGGATTAACTTTTATGATGTTTGCTATAATTCAGCGTTTGTCCCGTTGAAATTGGTTAAGGTGTTAAAAAGCTGTTAAAAGAAAAATTCTTTCGAGAAATATCTCTAGGGGAGGTGAGCTTCGAGCGACAGGTGACGTCACTTGACTCCGCCTAGCGTACTCGTAGGGTCTGGCACATACTGGAACATTCTTTACATGGATGTTCGTACGTCGGTCGGATCTTTAATGCTGGAAATAACATTTCTTTCAATTAATATGGACCAGGACCTAGGCCTTCCTGGTACATCTTCCCCTTGGTTGGACGAAAAGAAAATACGCAGGATTTTCTTTTCCAGGCTTTATTCTTCCTGTGGTACATATTGTCATTTTATGAATTAGCTGAGTTATAAATACAGGCTTACGCACTATGGCCAATGGATTCAAGTACTTAGTTACGCAAGGCGAAATTATCCCATCATCTGTCATTTTATGAATTAAGTTACGAACTTCTTCTCGATACTTCTCGGGTACGGGATATGGTTTCTTCTGATAAGGAGACAAGTCATTTACATCAAGATGATATTCATAGTCAGCTATCTCTCCAGGCTTATCATCGAATACACATGCAAATTTCTGTAGAACGTCATTTTTAGCCTCCTCCAATTTTAATTTAATTTCCGGGTCTTCAACCACACTGGCTATTGACATTATATAATCCGGACCTATAATGGAGTTCTCATTGAATATGGACTCTGCATCGTCCTCACTTTGGTCACCCTTTCTACTTTCTGCTACGGCTGGCGCAACCTCGCTCACAGCGGGCTTAATAATGTCACCACCGGCTGCTTCAAAACGGGCTCCCTTCTCTTGAACTTCCAGGTCACCTCGTCCTACCAGCTGTAGTTCTACGGAATTATTCTGTAATCTTACGAGGTTGGCATCATAGTCAATGGTTCCTTTGTATTTGATCATAAAATCTGATCCAAGTATTAAGTTGAAGTTAAGACGTGATACTACCAAAAATATGTGTTCGAACATCTGACTGTTAATTTCAAACTCTAAAAATGCCTGGGATTTACATTTAACAATCTTATCAGGAACTATCCCTCTTACTTTAATTTGAGCTGCAGGTAATAACAAAACATTGTTCTGATCTTTCAGCGAGTCTACGAGCTTATCAGAAATTAAAGAAGCTTGCGCTCCAGAATCGATGAGCGTAATCACCTGTAGGTTGCCTGTGCGTACTGTTATGACAGGTAATGAACGTGTAATAATTGGCCTTAGTGTTTGTGCGTCTTCGAATAGTAATTCGGAATCGTCAATATGCCAGTAATTGATAACAGCAGTACAATAATTTGACGTTTCGACCTCACCGTGTTCGGTAGTCAATCTCCCTATTGCGAGATCGGCGTTTTTTTTTTATAGCGCCTGTTGGGTCAGGATCAGGTGATCTTTGTTCTCTTGGTCCGAATTGACGTTGATATTCCAGGGATGTAGCTCCAGGCTCATCAGGATTACGGTTTCTCTCCCTGATGTATTCCCGTGTGTCCTTCCATCTACTTTCGAGTTCTCGTCGTCTGGCCTCACGGTTTCCTTCAGGAGTGCTTTCGCGCTGTCTCCATGTATTCCTAGGTTGGTAAGGGTGTCTATCCTGATTCCTCTGACGTCTAAAATTCCGGAATCTGGTTGGGTTAGTAGGGCTTAATCTGCCTTCTTCACGTGTCCTGGGTTCCTCTCTCTCCGGCGGTTTTATTTCCGCAGAATTCGTATTTACTTCTCGACTCCTGTTAGTTTTCGGACTAGATTGGGTATTAGCCGTATCTAACCTACGCAAAGTAGCGTCAAAATGCTCCAATGTTTGAATGTTAGCAGCGACTAGTATTTCTTGCACATGAGGCGGATATTGAAGTGTCAGGATCTGAATAAGTTCAATATCTGGCAAAGGTGGATCTAAAAACTGGAGCTTCTTTAATTGCATTAGGCAGTAATCTGAATATCGGGAAGTATTGACTGAAGTATTGTATTTGCTAGAGTAGAGTTGCATTTTTACAAGGTGCTGTCTTTCTGAATCCCAAAAGCGTTTAAGAAGTGCCTGTTTAAAGTCGTCATAGTTTTTAAAGTTGCTCTTAAAAGCTATGAACCATGTTAAGGCTCGTCCTTCTAGAAGTTTGGATACTACTCGAAGTTTCCTATCGTCCTCTACCCTATTTTCCTCCAGGTAATCGTCGACATTTAACAAAAATTCTCGAGCAGTGTATTCATCACGTCCTGAAAATTTGACTGGTTTGTCATCTGGTACTTTAATAAGGGTTGTTGTATTGTGTATTTCCCTCGACGAACCAGGAATTGTGACGTCAGTTGTATGTTCTTTAAGTTTAATTTGATTCATTTCTTCGGACAAATTTTTAATTTTAGAATTAATTGAGGTGTCTAAACTTTTTATTTCATTTCTCAAGTCAGTTTTAATGACTTGTACGTCTTTACAGAAAGCGGCTATCTGGGTATGCGTGCTATCTAGCTGTCCTGTAATACGCTTGTCGAGTTCTCCTTGCGTGCTCTTAATTAATCCTATCTCGCTTCGTAATTTACCCACGTCGCTCTTTAATGCATCTCGCAAGGTTTCCTGCACCTGAGCTAACTTTGCTTGAGTTTGTGAGATGTTACCATGGGATTCTTGAAATTCAGTTCGTAAATCTTTGAGTTCAGTAGAAAATGCTTGAACGGAAGGAAGAACATTTCTAAGATCTTTGTCTAAAGACTTGACGACCTCTGTCTTTATTTCTTCCTTAATAGACTCTAAATTTTCAACAAACTGATCCCGCATGTTTTTCAATGTAGCTTCGACTTGTGCACTAGAATCAGTAAGTTTCTTTTCGAGGCGAGTTCCAGCTTCACGGAATCGTTGCTCGATAAGGGCACTAGATTCAGTGAGTCTTTTGTTAATGACTTTATCCGCTTCAGCAAACTTAGTATCCAAGGTCTTGTCAACCTTACTATTTGACTCAGTTAACTGCGCTTGAAGTTGAGTATTTTGTGCCTGTATTTGTTGTTGAAGTTGAGCCTGTAATTGGGAATTAGACTCTACCATTTGAACCTGCAATTGGTTATTAGACTCTACCATTTGCGTATTAATTCGCTCTATTTGCGTGTTCATTTGAGCCTGCATTTGTGTTATCTGGTTATTAGACCTATCAATCTTAGCATTCTGATCATTAATGCTAAGCCTGAGAGCTTCGATTGCTGCAAGTATGTTATCCATGTTTCCGGAATATTCGAATAAGTCAAATAAAACAAGTTCTTTGCAGTCAAATCCTGTGCTCGAAATATAATGACTTGAATCGAACCCTGAATGTTGCGATTATTACAAGTGCATCGTTTATTATTATAGTACGACTTCAAAATCGAGTCCTTGAAATTGCGATGTCATCTATTATTATAGTATGGCTCCAAAATCGTGCCCTTGAAGTTGGGGCGCCATCTATTATTATACTATCCTCTCTGTACCAGGAAAAGTTGTGGGCAAAGGGCATGAGTAGGACCTCAGGGAGTGGAACTGGGTTTTGGAGCCGATACAGAGAAGGATAGTCTCGCAGAGCGAATAATAGATGGTAAATAATTTTTTTTCAAAACAATTTATTAATTTCTCACCCTGTTGTATGATTGTTGACTCAAAATTTATATTGAAATTAAATGTTGAAAATAATCTTCTTGAAAAAAAAATGGCATAAATATCATTGGTTTCAAAGTCTTTCATATGTGTGAATTTCCACCTAAAGTCTTTTTAAACCTAAGCACACTTTTATAATGGTAAATGGATATGAGAAATTATTAAAAGTTTTCAGTTCTCAGTTCGTCAATCTCGTTATACAGCACACTTGAAATCCTACAGTCTTTCTACGAGAAATGAAATTGAAATTAAATTTATCACTTTTGAGAAATTATGGAAATTGTTCACACGCGACACTGAAGTTTCACTGTTCAGAATAAATGAAAAAGTTTAGTCAGTTTGTTACTCACTTATGACAAGAACTGTTGTTACCAAATGTCGAAAGATGGACATCTGGAATGTTCCATGTAGAATCAGGATCGGCGATGTTGACGTTCCCGATGAGGTGATGACAGCTGGAACTGTTGAGTTTCGCACACGAAAATTCATTTAGTGCGACTGGTTATCACTTACACTGTTGAACACTATTTATGGCGTATGAAGAATCACAGTCCTTTCTGTACTAAATACTATTTACAGTCGTTATTGAAACGTTCTTAATCACACAGCTCACACTTGAAGAAAAAAAGAAAGCAAGTCGATAAGCACAGTCTGTGAACACAGTCATTAAGTTAGATTTTCTGCTAATCCTGTTATATTAACTCAGAAAAGTTCTTATTTTTTTATTCAAAATATTGATGTGACGTGAATAAAGAAATATAATGCAATACTCGAGAAAAAAAAATAAGTTCTGGTGATTCTTAAGTATTAGGCTCTGTAGAAGTTTAATGTTACTTGACGTTGCCTAAGTCCACACGTAATGAAATAGTTAATATTTGTACTCCAATAAGTTCACTCGTGTTACAGTCTTAAATGTCTTTTTAGGATTATATTGTAATCGCGACGCGACATACTAACTGCAGTGCGACGTCCTTTATCGGCGATAGAATTTCGCGTTCTGGAGATACGACGAAAGTACTTCTACCGTGACTGCGCGAACATACTGTACGCGGGCCGGTCTCTTCACTATCTCACTCACACAGTTGTCTGCTTGTCCTTGTACGGTACTGTACTGTACTGCACTGTACTGGTTTGCGGGCTATCTGGCCTTGACATATATAGATACCAGCGCAGGGAGGGGTGGCAGCTCTCTCTCGGCCATGTGACCGTAATTACGTAATTTCGTTGAGACTTTAAATTGTTATAACTCAACAACCGTTTGATGAATTAATTTGAAATTTACAGGGATTAACTTTTATGATGTTTGCTATAATTCAGCGTTTGTCCCGTTGAAATTGGTTAAGGTGTTAAAAAGCTGTTAAAAGAAAAATTCTTTCGAGAAATATCTCTAGGGGAGGTGAGCTTCGAGCGACAGGTGACGTCACTTGACTCCGCCTAGCGTACTCGTAGGGTCTGGCACATACTGGAACATTCTTTACATGGATGTTCGTACGTCGGTCGGATCTTTAATGCTGGAAATAACATTTCTTTCAATTAATATGGACCAGGACCTAGGCCTTCCTGGTACAGTATACAGGATTACTATAAATATACCCGAGATAAACGGTAGAGAGATTAAGTTTAACTCGCCTTTTGCCTATCGTACTTTATTTCAAGGACCTACGAAAATAATTCACAATTATACATGAAACTTGCGCGTCAGTTCGGTGGAGAATTCGGTAACATGCATCTGCATCTTCTTTAATTTCCACATGCAGCGCCTTTCCTACATTCTGCAGAGTTCTAAGTACATTTTCACCTGGATTAACAGAGACCCCATGAATTTAAATCATATTGTTTCTACAATACTGTTTATAATCAACTAGTCTTAATTTTAAGTTAATATTTTCCTTCTTTAGCATATTGTTTTCCTGTACCAGGTCTTCAATAGTTTCAAGACAATTACTAATAATTTCAGACTGTTTTTAATAATTCACTATTTTCGTCTAATTTATTATGAGCAGAATTTAAGTAATCTCCTAAGTCTTTTTCAGTCTCCTTATTTAATTTCTTTAGTTTCCTTACCTCATTCGTTCACACAACTAACAAATTATAAACTTCCTCTATATTCGGTGTTTTGTCAGTAGTAATACCATCTGACTCATGCATGCTTCTCCTTCGTGCCACCGAACAAGAACGACAGTGCCACTGCTAAGATGACGATTTAAAGTAGTTAATACCCGCTTCTTTTAAATTAACACAATTATTGTGAAACCAGTTATTACAACTATTGCACTGGATCTGCCCTTGGAACGGATTTGTTACACTCAAAACACACACTAAATTTAGTGAAGACATGGAGCTCCTAATTCATTGAGGTTAAAGGTATCGATATCACTTGTATTGTTAGTAGAAGTTGGTAACACTGTGTAAACAAGACCTCACTTTACTTTCAGTCACTAAAATCAAAACATAATGATTTAAACATATAATGAGTATCATAAACGGGTGTAAGATACCAATTACTTGCACGGCTTGAAAAGTACTGAAGTGTTTTAATCAAACATTGTTCCAAGCCTCAAGACAACCTCAGACCACAAGAAATTAAGGTAAATACGTAGCTTCTGTCACATCACTCGCACTCACACTGCCATGTTGCTAATGAGTTCCTTTTCAGATATATCCCACAACTCTTCATCTTCTTAAATCTACTCAGCGCGCTCCAATTTAACTTAATAATGATCCTGGAAAACACAAAATAAAGCAGAGGCGTAGTAAATCTCATGCCTCGAGTAATGAAACTGTATTTCTGAAGTCAGGTTAAGCTCAAGACATAACAGAGCACTTCCAGCATCTAGAAGAAGATTCACAGATTTGATCTCATTGAGTCTTACTTGCTGAATCAGCCGATGAGTTATCTCCAATTCCTGATGATGATAATGATGATGAGAGGCAGTTAGAGGAGCATGAGGACGAAGAGGAGGATTGTTACCTCTGTTTATTGGACGAAGATGAAGAAGAGTATTATCATTGTCCTTTTCAATATAATTTCAGTTTCATATTAAGAACATACAGTATATTCTGTTTATTTTACAATTTCATATCTTATTAAAATTGAAAAAGTAATGTAACTTTAAAGTTTCTCAGTCCGCCGCACTTTAGTGTAACATATATAACATTATTAACGCTATGGAAAAACACTGTACTTTTTCTTATTGACTTCAGTAGCGCCTTTGAGACTGTAGAAATTCAGACTATGACAAAGGAAATGGAATAGCTAAGTTTCGACCCAGCTATGCTATAGTTGTTTAGCTCTTATTTGAGTGACACTCAACAGCAGGTAACAGTAAACGACAAGGCCTCTAAATGAAAAATGAAACTTAGTGGTGCCTTACAACGTAGTATTCGTAGCCCACTACTTTTGTGGATTTATATTAATGGTGCAACTTCTGTGATAGAAAATAATACACACTACCTCTATGCCGATGGTATTCAAATTTATCGACACTGCAACCCTTAAAACTTAGGTGAAACAATAGAAAATATTATCAATGACCTCCAACGACTCAGTATAATATGGATAACGAAATTATACTAAACGCCACAAAGAAACTAATTCCATCATAATAGGATCATAAAAATTCTGAGCTGCTTAAACAACGCAGCAATCCCACCTATCCTACTGAATGGTAACATTATTACCTTCAGTAAAACGGTTAGAAATCTCAGCGTAATTATGAATGAAACACTTGACTGGTTTGATCACACGAAAGAAACCCGTAAAAGTATTTTTGCTTCACTTTCTTGAACGGTAGAGAGATGCATTTTCATCTGAGCTGAAGGCAAAACTAATACAGACACTGGTTCTCCCTATTCTTGATTATTGTGACGTTGTTTTAATTGACATGACGAGAGAAGAAACACTTAATCTTCAACAAGCACGGAATTCCTGCCTGCGATTTATTAAAAATATGGGGTATGATATTCACATCACTCCATCCTATCATGCTCTCTCATGACTGAAACCTAATAAACATCAGCAGGTACACATTTTAACTATGGTGTTTAGAGTGTTAGATGAAAATCAGCCGCTGTATATTTATTCTAAATTCACCTTTTTATCATCATTTTCCAACTTAACACTCTTGTTCATCCATTTCACTAGTTATAAAAGCTTCATGAGAGTGCACATTGGCTTCTTCATAATGAAGGAAGTTACTGTTAATGCATTGGACTACTAATTAACAGTGAACCTTTCCTACAACAATAAGCTTCCTTCTGTTACCAGGTTTATTAGGACATGTCAAATTATTGAACAGAACATGGTTTGGGAATACTCAGTTTTGGAACAGAACCGAAACGTTGAGGTTTAATATCTAAGAATTAAGAAGAGTTACGGAACTAAACATTGTCAAGTATTAAATAGAGAGTCATAAAGATTATAAAAAGTACAATATTACATTGTTAATTTTTGTGGATATGTTGAGTTTTTTAACTAACCGACTGAATTGTGATGTAGTTTCAATAATGTAATAATGTGGAAGCCAGTTGAACTATAGAAATGGCGAATTGTTGAGGCTTATAAAGAAGCTGGCAGCTGATTAACAATGGGTCAGATGCCCAGAATTGTACGGGAATGGAAACGACTTCACTCTTCTGTAGATCTATGTGAAGAGCTAAACCCATTCCCGCCAGACAGTTTGGAGTTAATCTCAAGAATTTCAATGCGTCAATCATCAACGAAAGTAAACAGTACGAGACGGCCGCGAGTCCGTGGCGAGTTATTCTTTGTGAGTGAATCCGTTAGACGACTGTTCGGAATTCAGATGGGCTTGATATTGTGAGATGCTCTGGAACGATACCGCGCTTTGAGAATCCATGTGGAGAACAGGATTTCGACGCCATCGAGTGCGTGTGTGGCGATCGTTAGTAAAAACTGTGTCGAATGGAAAACTCAAACGCGAGTGTACTTTTGATTAACCGTTAATAATAGTTTAATAAATTTAGTGGATAGTAAAACCTCTTTGTGCCCGATAACCCACCACAGAACGATTTTACTGCGATCATGGTTCAGTGGCTCTTCAACATTTCTTAAAGAATTTAACAAAAATTTCAATATTAACCACTCAGTAGCGTACATTTTACATTGTAAACGTGGAATGCTACGAGCTACGATCAAAGCAATTCATTATGAATACGAAGGCAATGAAGTACCTTTTGTAATGTAGTTCCTAACCAAGTACTCCTCACTTCGCAGTCATTTTTGTAATGGCAGTATTACCAACGAATAGCCTTCTCCACAAAGTTGAGTTAAATAAGGACTTCTGTTACTTTAGGAAAAGGAGAATTTCAATCAATCAATCAATCAATCAATCAATCAATCAATCAATCAATCAATCAATCAATCAATCAATCAATCAATCAATCAATCAATCAATCAATCAATCAATCAATCAATCAATCAATCAATCAATCAATCAATCAATCAATCAATCAATCAATCAATCAATCAATCAATCAACCAATCAATCAATCAATCATTACTGATATGCATTTAGGGCAGTCGCCTAGGTGACAGGTTGCCTATATGTTGTTTTCCTAGCATTTTCTTAAATGATTGCAAAGAAATTGGATATGTATTGAACATCTCCCTTGGTAAGTTATTCCAATCCCTAACTCCCCTTCCTATAAACGAATATTTGCCCCCAATTTGTCCTCTTGAATTCCAACTTTATCTTCATATTGTGATCTTTCCTACTTTTAAAGACACCACTCAAACTTATTCGTATTCGTACCGGGCGAGTTGGCCGTGCGGTTAGGGGCGCGCGGCTATGAGCCTGCATCCGGGAGATAGTAGATTCGAATTCCACTGTCGGCAGCCCTGAAGATGGTTTCCTATGGTTTCCCATTTTCACACCAAGCAATTGCTTGGGCTGTACTTTGATTAAGACCATGGCCGCTTCCTTCCAACTCCTAGGCCTTTCCTATCCCATTGTCGCCATAAGACCTGGCTGTGTCGGTGCGACGTAAAGCCACTAGCAAAAAAAGCATATTCGTCTACTGATGTCATTTCACGCCATCTCTCCACTGACAGCTCGGATCATACCACTTAGTCGAACAGCTCGTCTCCTTTCGCCCAAGCCTTCCCAGCCCAAACTTTGAAACATTTTTGTAACCCTACTCTTTTGTCGGAAATCCCCCACAACAAATAGAACTGCTTTTCTTTGGATTTTTTCCAGTTTCTGAATCAAGTAATCCTGGTGGGAGTCCCACACACTCGAACCATACTCTAGTAGGGGTCTTACCAGAGATTTATATGCTATCTCCTTTACATCCTTACTACAACCCCTAAACACCCTCATAACCATGTGCAGAGATCTGTACCCTTCATTTACAATCATACTTATATGATTACCCCAATGAAGATCTTTCCTTATATGAACACCTAGGTACTTACAATGATCCCCAAAAGGAACGTTTACTCCATCAACGCAGTAATTAAAACTGAGAGGACTTTTCCTATTTGTGAAACTCACAACCTGACTTTTAACCCCGTTCATCATCAAACCATTGCCTAATGTCCTTCTCACAACAATAGGTTTCAATATAGACACGTCCAAACGGAATAATTCTAAATTATAACGTGGTAAGTGTGTAACGTTTTCCTTGAATGCATATCTTAAAAAGAGATGCATCAAATTTGTCACAAAACATTTATTCACTGTCTCGGATGAGAAAAAGAATCCGGATTCCCCTTTAAAGAGGATTGTGTAACTCTTTTCGCTTCTTCTTGAACTATATTATGACCGGCACCTTTCGGAAACGCCAGGTAGTTCTACTGACTTTCTGCAGAGAGTAACTGCACACAAAATTTAAAAGACAGGACCAGTTATTGAACGCCCGTTCTTCGTTTTTCGGCCTATAGCCTGAGTATGCGATTCTTCCGATTTTCCCCACTCAGCTCCATCTGTTGCTGTCCGGAACCGGGTCTTCCCTCCTATCCTCCGGATTTTGTCAGCCTATCGTAGTTGTGGTCTCCCTACTCTATACCATAGTTGGCTTGTCATTTCAATACTCTGCTGGCCAATCGGCTTTCATCCTATTTCGGGAAATGGCCTGGCGCTGCGTCGTGTCTGTCATCCTGATTCTTCTTCGTTACGTATTCTGCCTTGAAGTGAGATCTCGGGTATTCTCTTTTCCATAACTCGTAGTTTGTTGGCATTATGTCGAGTCAGCGTGTCTGTATGCAGATCAGAGGTGGTTGCTGAGTTACTGGGTGGGTACATGTCTTGAAAACCTTCCTCTAGACATTGACTGGGATGCGTCTGTCTTGTAGGATGAAACCAAGCTTTACGAAATCACTCCTAACTCATATTCACTCTCCTAGTTATTTCTGTCACTTGATCCTTCTTGCCAAGTTTGACACTGCATCAGAAGTAGGCCTACTTATACTCATTGACCTTATCCAAGATCTGGCCGTCTATTATCACATTGATACCATCTGGGATCATCACCTTTATCCTCCTAAGATTCGTTCTCAAGCCAGGAATCTGTGATGTGGCTATTCATCTTCTCAGGCATATCCTTTAGGTTCGTAGGTCACCTGTAATCAGAACTATGTCAACTGTGAAACGTAGATGATTGGGAGTATTTCTGACTATTTTGATCTCCATTCATCCCTACAATAAGTGTTTGATTACATATTCTAAACTGAGAATAAATAGTTTTGATGAAATCGTGTCTCCATGACAGACGTCTCTAATGGTTGGTACTTTCTCCGTCATTCCTTTATCGTCAGCTTTCACGTAGAAACTGGCATTCTCATACATGCTCAGTAATAAGTGGCCAGTTCTTACGCTCTGTAATTTACGTATCACTGCGCGGGTTTCATTGGTCTCAAACTCTTTGTTAGTGTAAGTTGACTATAGCAGTGTATCCTTTTAGAAATTGAGTGGTAGTCTGGCCAGGACAGATCTTGCTAAGGTAATAGAGTATACCATATAGCCAGAGATGCAATGCCGAGTGTCAGATTGCAGGAACTATCCTTATACCACGGGAAAACCAACGGCTTCGGGCGGATAAGTTTTTTAGCCTTTTATTTTTACCGATATTTTCATATTTTTCCCATTCTTTCCTTTTTGTCCTATTTTCAGATTAAAGACGACACACACCCAGCCCCGAGCCAGCGGAAATAACCAATTAAGGTTAATATCATCGACCAGGCCGGGAATCGGACCCGAGGCTCCTTGAATCAAAGGCCAGCACGCTAACCATTCAGCCATGGAGCCGGACAAGTTGACCAATGGTAGAGTGCAGACCCACAGAGGAGGAAATGCGTCTGAAATCCACATAATACACCAATTAGTTTAAAGGCAGAAGAAGTTTGTTTACAAATGCAAGAATAGACAGGCAGTGTCTGTACTCCAGAGAAGTGACTACCAACAGCGTCTGTATTTCATGATAGAGATGGCTGAGAAATCCATTGACAACAGTTCGGCAAGCGTGGTGTTTTAATTGCCAAATCCTCCAAACTAACCATACCCATTATTTTGTACAAAAAGAACAGTAGACTAAAAATGTGCTTTCACATACATACCAATTCTGTAAAACACTTATTGTAAAATATTGTTATCTCTCGTATCGTACCAAATCAGTTTGGTTTGGTTTATCATTAGAAAATGTCGTATGGCTCTTAGTGCCGGGATATCCCAGGACGGGTTCGGCTCGCCAGGTGCAGGTCTTTCTATTTGACACCCGTAGGCGACCGCTGCTTCGTGATGAGGATGCAGTGATGATGAAGACAACACATACACCCAGCCCCCGCGCCTTTGGAATTCACCAATTAAGGTTAAAATCCCCGCCCCGGCCGGGAATCGAGCCCGGGACCCTCTGAACCGAAGGCCAGTACGCTTATCGTTCAACCAACGAGTCGGACGGTTTATCATTAATGTAACTGATTTACCTACATGTTTCACAATAACTGTCAGACTGACGGTGTGATCCAAGTACAATAGTCTATGGTAGCGAAATGTTGGCATGGAATTAACATTTATTTACTTCGGGAAAGATGTGCGTTCCGAAGAATGAATTAAAAATACCTAAACTACTCAATAAGAAAGGAAAAGTACCGCGTAATATTCTCTTTCTAAATGTACAGCAATATGTTATTAAGATGTGAAGGTTTTATTACACTTAGTGTATGGGTCAAACTACTAAATGATAATAAGTTCTTGAGTATTAGAGAATAGAACTTGTTTAGATTAATCGATAGGTTATTGCGAAATGATGGAACAGAGTTATAAGGTCAGAAAATTTAGTTTAAGAGGATTTCATGTGCAGTAAAATTAAATGGATGTACATTAACTGAATTATGATAGAGAGGGAATAACACAACAGTAATCAAAGTGTTGTATGTTAAATTCAAATATTTACCATTCTTATCCATTGTTATCCATCCTCAAAGCAGACACAGTCATCCTAAAGCAATTCTCCGAAAACAACGTTAGTGGAGCCCGGCCGCTTTACAGGAGCGGAAGAGTCGAGTTACGTTCTCTTGAACAGGGGAAATCTGGTTGTAGAGGGGTAAGTTTATGTAACTCAAGTCGAATGTCCAAGGGCTAAACCAATATTGACTATCCCATTACCACAACTGATGTAAATTAATTTATAGGCACTTTCATAATGGGGGCGGAGGAGGATGGAACATATTAACAAACTAGCTACCTTCGCCTCTAGAAAATACCTTATTGCGTTCAGTACCAGAAGAAATAAGAGGAATAATATTAAAGAAATGGATATTATTGTATTTTTAAGAGTCTAGGTCAATTTAATTTCTTCCTTGGCAATATGCTGAATTTCATGAAAATCTGCATATCAATAACTGATCAAGCATCATCTTTAGTAAAAGATGAAAAGTAGAATGTAAATTTAATTTAGGTCTAGTTAGGTGGATATGACCTGATCAATTAAAACAGGGGAAATTTGTTTTTTAACACGCAACTAATATCTAATAAATACTCAATTATGTTATAAACAAAGTCAAATTAGATTGAAGGGCGTATATTATGTATTGTTTTCCTTTTCTGAATAATGTGGCTTAGCCTAATCATTTCATAGCGGTTTTGTTTTAAAGATTATTATTATTATTATTATTATTATTATTATTATTATTATTATTATTATTATTATTAAAACTGTCTAAGATTTTTATTAAGATCTTCCAGCCTATAAGATAGGAAAACAGGATAATAAAATGTATAAAACTCAGTATTTCGACCCGAAACATAACAGAATAATATTTTATGTTTTCCTTCCGGACACTTGACACGGCTTATCTGAAGCCAGTTTCATGAGTTTGAGAAGAAATTGTTTAATTGTTGAGAAAGTGACCGTAATATTGGTCTGTGATTATTTCCTTCAAATTCGTACATGAAGATAACTATTTCCATTAAAATAAGCTCTCAAATTAATGTTAGATAATGTGCCAAACAATGTAATGTACTGTACTTTCGGCCAAAATATTCGTCGGCATCTAGGATCAATAATTTTCGGAATTTCTCTTTTAAAGTTGAGTAATTATAGAGGTCAATTAGTTCCATTTGTAGGTAAATTTGAGCCCTCTATTCATAAAGGTTAAGAGGGTCGTGAAGAAAATATAAACTCTTCTTGGTGCACCTAGTGAACTATTCTCACTCAGTACTTTGAATAGCATTAATTCTGATTCTGATTTTTTCATATTAATTTCGTAGACAATATTTATCCCACTTAAATTACTTTGTCACTCAATTAACTTATGTTAAAATCAGACAGTGTTTCTAACACACGAGTTATAAACTGGAATAATGTTATCCATTTTAACTCCTAAAATGTTCAGATCTCGTTTAAGCGACGAATCCATTGGAAGCAGTAGGTCCTTTTAATGCAGAATTTTCACGAGCACATTGTAATCGAAATTAAATTTCAACCTATTAGGTCTTGTTCAGTGCGTATGGTACGTTTCGAAGAGATGTTGAGTACAGAAAAAATGTTTTAATCCGGACACCAGCGGGGTCCAAACCCACAGCCTCATGCTTTCAGGTCGTTTGCTCTACCATTGAGCTATGATAGCCTAAGTCACATTTGTTTGTTTACAATGTAGTCGTGAAAATTCAATACTCATTGACTTGGCCCACACTTGGCAACTTGCATGCACTCCACAATGTGATGGCAGCAGTGCCACATTTGTAGCTTAGATCTTTTCCAATTGAAGGAAATTTTAGAATTGAAAAAAAAAAAATATATATATATATATATATATATATATATTTATTTAAGACATATTATGACGTCGCTTTCGAAACCAGCCATTTTTTTTATTAGGGGCTTTACGTCGCACCGACACAGATAGGTCTTGTGGCGGTGATGGGATAGGAAAGGCCTAGGAGTTGGAAGGAAGCGGCCGTGGCGTTAATTAAGGTACAGCCCCAGCATTTGCCTGGTGTGAAAATCGAAGCCAGTCATAATTTGTTTCGAGGTGGTAAATTTTAGAGAGAGATACGAGATCTGGTAATGGTCACGAGATCACCAAAGATATCTGTGAGATAAAGCTATGTCTGTTACTACTGAACAACATACTCTATGATATACTAGGCGCTTTCTGAAAACATTCGCACTTACCTTTCCTCCATATTTCTCTTCGTTAGTTCTCAGTATCCGTTTTCAACTCGGTCAGATCGTTCACTAGAAGCCCCTTTACATCGAGTCACCACATACAACTGGTCGTTCGTGGTCACCACCACCAGCTAGTGGAACGAACTTCCAAATTAAATTCAAAGGAAAATTCAAAGCCTCCTACCAACGTCATCGTCTAAGCACCTTGAATGTAAATGACATACAAGATTGAGTGTGAGAATGTGTTGCTTAATTTCATGTGTTAAATTTAGCTTGAATCCCCGTGCAACACCAGTTTGTTTAATCTTCCAGTGTGTAGACATACTCTCTGAAACAACACATTGCCACTGATTGGTGTGGTATAAATCAAAGAGCTGAACAGCGCAAGGACTCATATAAAATATTTTTACTTTCGCTAATAACATGTTACTATTTACAGCTTCAAACGTGCTACTGAAGTCAAATAAGATCACTTTCCGTGCATTTACATCTCGTCTATAGATCGTCTAACATCGTCTGTAATTCTTAATAGCGACGTACCTTCTTGAAAAGAGTTTGAAAGTTGTCACACTGATTTCGATTCAAGTATTGTACAAGATGCTTTTGGATCAGCTCTCGAAGAACATTGGAAAATTCTGGAAGAATGCATACAGGACAAAATTCAGAATATTACCTAGCGACGTTTTTTGAATCTGGGACAACTTGTGCAACGTTCCAGTTATTCGGGAAATAACCGCGATAGTCAGTAATAGTCGGCGATATGTAGTAGTCATTAAATTCGTGGACTGACGCCAAGAGTGCAAGTTGTCAGCAGAAACAGTGAGACTTACATGTTGCCGTACAACACGACGTTCACTTACACAGAACCACATCCTCCTTCAAAACAGTCGCCGTTGGTTGCTATGGACGTCTGTCAAATTTCGTATAGCTGCTGGAAACACCACTGAATGATATTGGCAGGAAAGTCCTGCATGACTTCACTTGTAGCAGTAATGATCTCCTCGACTGAACGAAATCTACGCCCACGCAGCTTTGTTTTCAGTCTGGGAAAGAGAAAGAAATCTCATGGTGCGAGATAAGGTGAGTACGAAGTTTGAGGTAAAGCGGTGACCTGTTTCCTTGCGAGTTCCTCGTGGAGAAGCACAGAGCGATGTGCAGGGTTGTTGTCATGTAGCAACAACCAGATCTTCTTACGCAAAAACCCAGGACGTTTACGACGAATTGAATAGCGTCGACGGTGAAGCATCTCCTAGAGGCGGGTCTTGTTGACAGTTATTCCTTCTGGGATGAATTCCCTGTGAACTGTAGTCAATGAGTCGACAAGCAGTTGAAGAATCACCTTACCGTTTGAGCTGTCTTGTCGGTTTTCTCCATCGTGGCGATGATGGAGATTTCCAGGTGGCCAATTTTCGCCTCACTTGCGGATCGTAAATAATACACAATATTTCGTCTCTTATTATTATCCGGTTGAGAAACGTCCATTCCTCGCCGGCACTAGTGATGAAGTCACCGCAAATGGTCATGGGGATCGTCACGTTTGTCTTGCGTCAGGATGCGTTGCACACTGTGCTGGGTACCATGCGACACGTTCAGATCATCAGACGGAATTTTATGGTACGTATCATGGCTGACCCCTACTGTTGCTGCAAAACCATCTATCGATTGGGAGCGGTTTGCACGCACCAGCATACCAACTTCTTCGATCTTGCGTTCAGTTCGCACAGTTTGTGACCGACCGTCATCCTCCAAACAGTCCTTCCACTGCACAAAATGTGTGTGCCACTTAAACACAGCACTGCACCCCAATGCGTCGACACCCTGCACTTGCTTCATCATCTGAAACATTTCACTGGTGGATTTGCCTAATTTTTGGCAGAACTCTACGTTTGTCCGTTGCTCAAACTGCGACATTCTCGTGTTTCACCGTGCGTATTCAACGTCCCTTCACAACTGACACTGTATGCACACAACTGCCGCTTGCTGAGACGAGAGATTGACTCACACTGCACCATCCTGCGGCGTAATCAGTGTGCTGTACTGCACCACAACGACACAATGCGCCGAGTCCACGAATATATTGACTCTACTAGGTATAATACCCATAATGTTAGTAACGAATAAAAAAGGAATTCCGTCAGCTCCCATTGCATAGGGTTTAATTGACATCAGTTCTCTTCTCACTTTATCCCCTCATAAAATTTGAAATTCGAAGGAAGTGTGATGATTATTGTTGTACTGCAGAATTGGTGGTGGTCTGCACTATATCGTGCTCAGGAATAAAAATGTACGTTAAAAAGTAATCTCATCGAGGGGTGCTTCTTGTTTAGCATGGTTCGCAGGTGGCTTCCCAATACCTACTCTACGGAGTTGCCTCCATGTACTACCAGATTTTATATTATTGGGTAGTCGCCGGAAATAATCGCATTTCTTATTGCGAATAATTTGTTAAATTCTATTTTACAGTGTTTAAATGCGTCAGCTGATAAATTTTGTAGGTAATATCGATATAACGCATAACGCTGGCCCATCAAGTTTAATTTCACTTGTCAGCCAAGCACATGATGGGAGTGTTACTCTCACACAGCGCTTAGTGGCGTGTGTGTTGTAAAGTTCATGAATATGAGAATTAATGTCTTCCTATTTTCATGTATATCATTCATTAGTATTATGCCATCCCAGGGACATTTAAATGCATCTTGGTTTAGGTGTTGGAAATATACATTTTAAAGGTATGTGTCACACGCATTTCGAGCGACTTTTACGAACTCTTGGTGAATGCGCAAAATAAGGTCATGAGTCGATATTTCAGGAATGGGTATTACACCGTTTCAGCACTCTTTGAAGATTATCAGTTATCATGAGGTCAATGAGACTGTCAGGGAGACAAAGTGAAAGTATGAACGTGTTTCATGTTGTCATGATAGTTTGAAAGATATTGAGAAAACATATATTGTCACTGGTTCGAGTAAACAAATTTGTGTTAAGGTCACCCAAAACAATCAGGTGTTCATAGGATGGTAAAAGTCCCATTAAATGATCCTTTAACTCACTGATGCCCACTACATTTGGTGGCCTGCACACAGTACCAATGAGTAATTTTACAGGATCTACAACAATCTCAACTGAAACAGATTTTACTGCAGGAGTGAATATTTAAACCACTGTGCTCCTGTTTTTAACATTACAAAGCAAACCA
This sequence comes from Anabrus simplex, assembly GCF_040414725.1. Lineage (NCBI taxonomy): Eukaryota > Metazoa > Arthropoda > Insecta > Orthoptera > Tettigoniidae > Anabrus > Anabrus simplex. The sequence continues at coordinate 310,492,585 of NC_090265.1, forward strand.
ACGCCACTTCCAACCTTATCGTCGCATCAAGGCGATGAATACGATATCCATTTATTTCAACCAGAGTGAAAGGGATTGAGCTATATTATACCCTACAGGGCATAAATAACAATGCATAATCCAAATTACCTGCTTACCTGTTACTAAATAAATGCACTAGCCTAGCTGCAGCCGGCAGACGGTCGATAACTGGATTCTTGAGACGAAGGTATGGGGGTTAGGAAATTTGCTCTGTTACTACAAATTACGAAATGAGGAACTCAATTATGATTCATATATATAATTTTACAACGCATAAGTTTCTGTGTTCATAATCAATTTTTCTTTACAATAGATTGCACTCGTAGTGCAAAAGATAAATGCCAAAAAGGCTTACATCTATAATTTCCAAAGACAACATAAAATAGCTCGATGATTCTGTGCGGAGGAGTAGATCAGTGAACCCAAGAAAAAAACGTGTCCCCTACACGGCACAGCACCAATGGACCTACAAAATAAAAGGACATGATGCTAAGATCAGAACTGTCTTGCAGAAATAAAGCCATTGAAAGGGGTCCCCGCATATATTGGGGAGTGCACACACAAATAGCAAGTTCGTCTGTTACAACTACGAGAAAAATAAGTCTACCACTGCAATCATATCTATCCCTACCATGCCTAGATGTATAAATATGGATGCGAACTCAGGTCCATCAAGCAATCATTGTATTTACAAGGTAGCCTAACACTACTAAGTCCATAGAGTCAAGATGTCCTATATATAATTCATGACAATATTAACACGTAACCGGAAAGAGAAAGGAAAAAAAAAGACAAATCAAAGAAACATCACTGTAAAATGCTTCTCTGCCTGAAGGGGAATGCCTTACCACACAAATAAATATACACACGGATACCAACAATAGACATCAAATTAATCATCTGGAATAAACACAAGAGAAACAGAACAAAAATAACAATTCGCATGCAGATATGCAAGACGAAAACTCCCCTTGAAAAGGGTGTGGGTCGTGTCTTTGACCTGCGGAGTGGTGTGAGGATCTCTCCCTGACTAGCAGCAAAAAAAACAGTAAACAAGCATGCCTCCTCGACCTAGTTTCGCTCAGCTGATGCGAACTTGACGGGACCAGGACTCTCATTCTTCCGCTCTTACAAGCGGGCATATCGGCTCACTCGGCCATTCCCAACATTTACTTTCACAAATACAAAAAAAAAAAAAACACCTCAAACACCTGGCCGCATCTAGGGCTTATCTCATTCAATCAGGGTACTCTAACGTACCAATTCATTATGAACGCTAGGGCGTCTTTTATACGGCGCAACATCTCTTCCTTGAGTCCCAGGTTCAAGTGAAGTGCATAGTGAAAAACCCTGTCGGAAATTCAGATAATCTTACTGTTACGACGTTGCTACAGTTCATACGCCGCCTCACCCGAAGCGCTGGAAACCATGCAATAACAACATGCAGATCCCGACATAAATTTAACTAACATTCATTCCTTCCCAGACTCCGTCTTAAATTATCAGAACTTTTTTTGACGACACTTATGTTGCGCAGATCCCTCTATCCTACCCAATAGAGAGAAACGATAAACTACTCTGAGTAACCCTAATTTACAAGAAAATGTTATACAGATCCTAAGGAATATACTAATCTCATGTACGCAAAACAAACTCCCGTAATACTAGGCACTCTTCTTCCTATCATGTAACCTAATTTCTATCGTTGTTGCTGCATAAAAAATATATATATGCTTTGCACATTAATATTATAAAATCATCTTAATCATCTTAATCATCTTAATGAATGAATAAAAACACAGTCATAACGATATACTAGCGTTAACTTCGAATAACTGTCTAATCAAATACTTTCATTCCGTAGGGTTGTGTAAGTGCATCTTCTTCTCATCGGCCTTGAGGGTGATACACTTTCCATTTAGCATATAGGTGTTACGCATTCTAGATATATACTGACATATCAAATGTCATGCAATAAGTGTCTAGTATTGTGGAGACACTCCTCTAGCTCGATAAAGTGCCGAATCTCATCGTAGTATCGATTTCACAAGCCGAAGAAACTCCTGAGGAGACGTTCTGACCTACAGTGTTTGGATAGCTACCCACAGCTTCCTGCTATCTGTCTTGGATATGAATAGACCTCACCACTACTTCCCATAAAATAATGCTTCTCGGGGTTCATATGAGGCGAATTAGCTACTGCAGTTATAAAAATTCTCCACAACGCTATATGAACCACTTTTAGACAGCGGCGCCCGATGATACAGTGGATCCTCCAGCTGGATTATCTCACCTTTGAAGGGGTACGTGAATTCTATGAAGGGCTGCAAGTTATCACCAAGCAGTTCAGCGTAGGAATCAGTGGTCAAAGATCTGCTCAAGTGTATCAGTCCATGTCATTAGAACACACCCCAAGCATTCACGGCTTTGAGGGTCATGTTTGATGCACTATACCATCAAATAAATCTTTTTAAAAGTATTGGAACCCAATTTTTGACTACCTCTGCTGAGTTTCAACCCGTAATCCGGTGGCCGACCTTTCACCATTGATCTACTAAGAGAGAATGAATTTGTGTTAAGAATATAGAATTTTGTGGCATATGTGCAAAAGTAAAACATTTATTTTAAGCCAGCAAAATTCATGCTTCTCCCCTACCTCACCTATTTGATCACTGACCGCAATTTTTCAGAGTACCTAAGGAAATAGTTAAGAATAAAGAGCAGACTACACTGACTTAGCAAATGTCATGGGATAGTCACCTAATAGCGTGTGGAGCGTCCTGTGGCCCTGCGAACTGCAGTGAGACGCCGTGGTGTGAGTCCCTGGTAGTCCTCTGGACGCAGCTGACACCAAATCGTTTGCAGCGCGGTCGCCAATGCTGGTCTGTTCGTGGGTGCAAGATCCATGGCACGGAGCCTGCGTTCCAGGACATCCCAGATATGCTCGATAGGGTTCATATCAGGGCTCCTGCGTGGCCATGGTAGTCGCTGGACCTCCGCTGCATGTTCCTGGAACCATTCCCGGGTGACGTGGGAGCGATGTGGCTGCGCGTTATCATCTTGAAACACCGCCGAACCGTCTGGGCCCTGGAAGGCCCCAAATGGGTGGAGATGGTCTCCGAGCAGCTCAACATACCGCGTACTCTTCCAGAATAACTAGGGGGCCCATTCCATACCAGGAAAATGCACCGCAGACCATAACAGAGACACCAGCGCCCTGGACCACACCTTCGAGGCAGGCGGGATCCATCGCTTCATGTGGTCTGCGCCATACACGCTGCCTCCCATCGGCATGGTGCAGTTGAAATCGTGATTCGTCCGACCATATCACGTTACGCCATTGTTCCAGTGTCCATCCCTGGTGACTGGCGACAAATGCACGTCGTTGTGCCCGATGACGTTGGGTTAACAGTGGCACCCGTCTGCGGCGCCGGCTCCCATACCCCATAGAACCAATCTTCGTACGGGTTGTCCACTGGGAGACGTGTCTAGCACGGCCTGTGTAGAATTAACCGTGATTTGTTGCGCGGTTTCCCGTCTGTCACTATTGACAATCCGTTTCAGATGTCACGATCATCGAGCGTGGCAGGACGACCGGTAATTCGTCTGTTGTGGACGGCGACACCCGCATTCAACCATTTATGATACACCCTGGACACGGTTAATCGTGTGAAACCGAATTCCCGCACCACTTCCGAAATCGCACCTCCCATCCGTCGGGCACCGACCACCATACCCCGTTCGAATGATGTCAGCTCACGACGACGTTCCATATTACACCCGTCATATGCACAGCCACTGCTCACAAGGTCTCCTATACAACTACCGCTGGCGCAGGGGGCGTGTGGTGCGCAGACAACACACCTGCGCATCAGTGCTCCGCTATCCCATGACATTTGCTCAGTCAGTGTACTTAGGAATAGAAAAAACAAAGTTATAGATTGTGTTCGATGTGTGCTAACTGTGAAATACAAAACCATGAAGTGAAAGCACCCGTTTAAAATGGCAGAAATCAATCAAAGGCAGAACTAATGCCACGATGCTGTTATTGATTTACTTAGCATGAAAATTTACCACTGGAATTAGCAGCGTGCGATACAATTGAATTATTTGGTTGGTGACGGATCGGTTCGTAACTAGGGCTTTGGGGATTAAAACATGACGTATGGCGCTACAGTAATTACGTGCAAATAAGACTGAATACACAGCCATGGAATATAAACTCTATCGCCAACTCACTGCTCTGATCTCTTGTAATAATTCAAGGCATTATGTAACGTTGATAAAACTATTTATGGATTACTTGCATGCAGGCACTGAATATTCACAATACATATGAATATTTGGCCTCACCCTATTTACTTGCAGCACTGTTTGAGAACATAGAGCGCCGTAGAGTGATAACTAATTGTCATAACATTTGATTGATAACGATTTCTGCCTCTTATTTGTTTAAATTGTTTAATTGCACTATTTTCAGTTCTGAAATTCTAATAGGACATGTGACGTAACCTACATGCATGCCAGACTTCATCTAATTATAAATGTGTCACGTACATACATACATACATACATACATACATACATTCATACATGCATAATGCATACATAATTATATATACATGGTTGCGTGAATATAGTATAGCCTATACATACAAATATTCTCATTATAGATTGTTTTGTCTTTCATTGTTCAGTCCTGAGGCTCCTGTGAATTAACTAATCTTCTACTAAAACGTACATTTGGAATTATACTTTTGACCATTTTAAGTTCCACGCCTCTTAGATTTAGGTAATTAGAATACTGAGCCCACTATACAACCTCGACCTCCCTCTGCTTCTCCTGTACTCCATAACCGAATCCATTACTCTCCAAGGAATTTTACCCCACTTTATTGGCGTCCCACGGCTCCTCCGCCGAAGCTAGTTAATACAGCTTCATCCACCGAGTTCATTCGTAATTTAGTCTTCAGCTCCTCATTCCGAGTACCCTCCTTAGTTCCTGCCTATTTTTCGCCAGCGATGGTGCTTCCAACTCTCGCTGCAGGAAGGGATGGTAAATCACATCCATGGGAAATAGAAGATGTCTGAACTTTCAATGATCGAGGGAATCTGGCAAAGAAACTGACGGGAGTGAAACTTAGAAACTCACTAATCCCCGCAAACCCAATATTATCGGGGCCAGGAAAGATGAAACTTTGACCAAGAACAGTCAGATAGGAAAACTGTAAGCGAGAAACCTGACAAAAATAAGTGGGACAAACACCAGATCTCGCTGGATGACCCGTGGTCTCCAACCCAAGATCCAAATTTCAAAACCATTGAGAATCTCCTCCTTCTGTCGTCTATTTTGAACGGCAGAGAGTATTGCGGATATATTCTACTCCCTCCAGCGACAGATGGTGGGAAAAATTCGCAGTGTTATCCGCGTCATATGCTATAACTACACACATCAAAAGAGATTTGCATCATCCCCATGTATCATTTAGCTCTGTTGTTATCTTGGCCTGTCCTGTGCCCACCGGAAATACGACCCTTAGGATGTTTATAAACATACTCAAAACTGCACGTCAGCCAAAACGCCAAAACTCAAATGGGAGGCAGCATTTCAGCTGAAGTGATAGCACTAAATTGAGAGCATTAAAACTGTTTTCTAAGCGGTGAAGTGAGCGTCTAGCATGGCACAAAGTGCAATGTCGATATATGTGAACGTGTACACATAATCACATTAAGGGAAGAAGGATGGGTAATAAGGTATGTTGTTCGATATATAGGCCGTGATCAAAATGATCTGGCACGAGCATTGAAGTAGTCCATGGGGACAGGAACTGCTGATGGCTTGCCTCGCGCAGGTCTCCCAACGGCTACGACTGCAGTCGATGACTGTTACTTCGAATTCAGTTCGAGGGAATCTGAGCTCAATGCAACCAAGTGGATTAATGATCTTCGGGTTGCTACGGGTCATCACGTTTCAAATCAGTCTGTGAGAAATAGGTTGCACGAGGTCCAACTTCCCACTCGACACCTATGGCATTGCGCAGCCCTTAAGAACCTACCCATCATGCTGCATGGTCTCTTCAGAATTTGCAAAGTGTCCTTCTCATTGATTACTGTCAAGTAAGCCTTATTCGTGACAATAATTGCCAAGGAGTTCGGAGGAAATATGGTCAGGCTTCAAGTCTTAGACACACTGTACAGAACGCTCAGAAAGGTGGCAATACCGTGACGTGTTGGGGTTGCATTATGTTGGACCTCATTACGCCACTCCTATACATCCAAGGCAATGGCTTATGGTATCACTACTCAAGCTTAAAGAGGCATGACAGCGGCAATAAATTAAAGCGGAAAAGAGAAGTAGAAGAGAAATCAGTAACATTTATAGCCAATGCCAGAAAAAACCTTACGGTGTGAAATCATGAGCTACACTCCACGGTACTGCTCAAATATTGACAGGTATTGAGAGCTATTCGATGACGATTGTAACCTCCAACGAGATTCGGCAAGTATCTCACAGAATGGCATTATGTTATCTCTCTCGCCTTCTGCGCAAGAAACAACCACGTGTTTACAGGAATTTCTAAGAAAATGGCTTTAGCCTATGTCACTTCCCTGCTGGCCAGCAGCCAGAGACGTTGCCATGGTAACCGGTAGGTTCATTGTCGGTCTGTAGGCCAGCCAATGAAAAGCATCAAACCACCAGAAAGTAATTTTCTCCGTAATTTGAAGAGTAAGCGAAATTATGCTCAGAACAAAATTTGTTTCAAATGAAGGGATAAGAGAAAATGGAAGAACACTGTTATCGTTTCCCTATAAACCCCCATTCACTTCAGTGATTTTTAAATCACATACTGTCAAAACCGTTGTCTGGATGAGTATACTCTATATATGAAGTTTGGTCGAGATCTATCCAGCCGTTTGGCTGTGATGGTGGAACAGACAGACAAATAGACACGAAAGCTAAAAACCACTGATACGGTCTGGAGTTCACCTAAATCGGATAAATATTTAAAATAAATGGCAAAACAAATGAAATTACAGACAGTGGACTAGCTAGAATTTTACTTATATAAATGAAGTAATAAATAGGTGAGTGGCTGAAAGAAGACCTCGACGTTGCGATATGGACAGCAGATCATGTTACAATTGTGGGAGAGTGAAAAGTGTTGTACGTTTCACCAAGTTGAAAATATCCTCTATTTTAATTATTGTGTCAATGGGGTGATAGTAGCTGATGGTAAATACTCTTACTTAATATATGGAAGAATCTTCATTGGTGTAATAACATAAATGGGATTTTAAACAAAGCTTTATACCTCTCCATAAGGTTATGATTGTATCCTGGTGTTGTAGAAAACATATGGAGGAGACGACTAATAAGTAGCTGTTAAGGTCCTAATTAGAGTGGGTTTTAGTGTATAGGACCCTCACCAATATTACTTGATTCGAGAATTGAAAAAGGCCAGAGGAAAGCTGCACGATTAGTTCTGGATGATTTCCGACAAAAGAGCAGTGTTTCAATATTGTTTGAAAAGTTGGGTTTTGAAGACTTTGACGTAAGGGGACAGAGAGCTCGATAAAGCGAAATGATCTGAGCTACCGTTGGAGATATGGCTTGGAATGACGTCAGTAGACGAAAAAGCTTGAGCGGAGTTTTCAAAAGTAGGAAATATCATGATCTGTTGATAAAGGCGCAATTCAAGAGGATAAATTGGAGCAAATACTCGTCTATTTAAACAGGAATTTTGGTTAGGAAATATTTATTAGGGGAGATATTTGGTCAATTTCCAACATCGTGATATATTTTACCAAAGGACTATATAAATAATCGAGAGAAAGAAGAGTTTTCCGCAGTCGTAATTACAATTTAATATACTATGATTTTGAAATAAAAATGCCATTGGTATTGATTTTAAGTTGCACTTTTGCAGACATTTCGTATCTACTTGCCATGTTGTTAATTCACATGGATTCGCGTTACTTTAGAAAGCTTGAGCTCGGATTTCCTTCTCGGGACTGCTATCTCTCCTGTTCCTATGTCCAGTTCCTCGCTTGTTTAAGCGAACCTTGTTGGACCTATTCCCCTGACCTACTTCCGTGTGGGTAACTTACTACTACCAACGAAGTACTTCCGATTAACATTGCCTGCTTATGGAAGTAAATTCTCACGTCCTACTTAATATGTTTGTCACTATCCAGACCAGCAATACATGGTATAGTCGTAACATTCCCTATTCTTCTTTGCCATGAAGACACAGGTACGTTCTCGGATCAGAGACATGTTACATGATACAAGACGTAGAATTGATAATAGGACACAAGACACAGGATGATCAGACTTAAATAACCAGTGGTTAGACTAGCTTTTAGACAAGACTTCATCAGATCAGCTATTAGACACCAGACGGAAGATATTAGCTCAGCTATTAGCCCTAAGATAATAGACAGCTCTCCAACGGATTTCACCCCTTTTATAATTTCACACGTTCACATGGCTTCTCCTACCTATAATCTCCCCCTCATCACATTCCGCAACCGGCTAGTTAAAGCAGTCTCTTAACCACATCCCACGAGATTATGCTAAACTTGAAATGTTCCCGCTTCTGAATGGCTTGGCCTCGCGACGCGGTAGCCTCATGGTGTCATATCCCAACTTACACTCGGGCAGTGAATATACTTCAGCATATCCACACTCCAAGATAATAATAGTTGCGTTGCGTAAGTATGCCAGCTTCTTACTACATTACAGGATAACATTTTACGTACTTGAACATATCCCACCGTATATACAATTCTTTTACCCTTAATTCTACTATACATATGTGTTCAATCCTAATTTTATATGATGAAATGGAGAGAGTGGTAAATAATTAATAGCGAAACTTTATGTTGGAAATGAATATAAAATAGTTATGTTTAATAAATAATAATAATAATAATAATCATATTAATAAATAAGAATTGGTGATGAGAAATGTTTGTAGCGGGGTGGAAACGTTACAGACTCAATATCCCGATGGATAACTTCAGTATTTAGAGGATAACGGCATGAATGACTTTAATTCTTGGTCTGTTTCAGAAGTTAACAGAGAAAGACGTAATCATGCCTGTGAATCCGACTCACGTTCCAAGAGATCAGGGTTCTTGAGATGATATTTATGAAGATCGTAGAGGATATACAGGTTGTATCCATATTTTCCCAGTTGTCGACTTCCATTGGCTGAGTCTCGTCAGTCTCGAATCCGAGAGGTGGATTGAATATATAGTCACTTTTTCATCTAACGCGTTTGTGTCCATTCGACGTGTGCTGGCAGTGTTCAAGATTTAATAAAATTCTTATAGTAAAACCTTGCTGGAATCCGTCAAGCTCTTTGCTAGGATGAAAATATTACTATCATATAAAGTACTATAATATCAAGTATTAATTAGATTTTCATTGTGCTACGGTGACCTAGTATGTCAGAGAATGTTTCGATCTCGTTGTGATAATATCGACAACGGTTACTGTATAATTTCTTTCCTTTATATCGAAAATCCTATATCTGGATTCCTGGAAACGCTAATTGTGACAGGTTTTGTAAAGAAAGAAACGAGAAAAACATGTTGCATTTAAATATGCAACTACGGCTAAAATGTAAAGGGTTATCATTATTGTTTGGTGATATTCTGGAACATCGTAAAAGTGTTGTGACTTGGACTTTCAGAACAGGGGGTGTCTTCCCTTGTCGATTCTAGAACATGTTCATAGTTTCGTAAGATGGAAGGTTCACGATAAACATTTACAATGGAATAAATAACAGAGGTTTTGATTGGTGGATCTGGACGGCGAGAGGTAAGCTTCTGTGGCCTGATTGGTTAGCTGGTGATCAGACCGCGGCCAGCCTCGGCCTTCCTAAGTGAGCGAGGTAAGTTTTCGTGGTCTTTTTCGGTTCTCGTCAGTCTAGAGAGCAGACACACTTCGGAGGTCCTCCCACCCAGGATGGCGTGCCTTGGGGTAAGCCTTGTTGTTTTAATTTCCATCATAATTTATATTTAATGTTTGCTTATATTTTCACATAGGAGTTCACCCCGACCGCCCGGACTCGCCACTCTATTATTAAGATGCCTTAGCCTCCGTTATATATGATTTTAATATCACGTGTTTATATTATCTTTAATCATTGTATTCTGTATGTTACATTTCGTTAAAGTATCTTTTGGTTAATCTCTTTGACTTAAAGGAATAGCCCTTGGTAAATTGCTCCTGAACACGTATGTTTGTCCCATGCTAACTAGAATTTGGATTGATGAATTTTTTTTGTAATGTCTAGGGATCACCGTTGATTTTTCTTGAAATCCCCAACCTACGTATCCTCATAGCCCTGGGTGGGCTTTCCACGCCTGCTCTATATCCTTCCTTTTAGTCGTCACGTTGCCCAACCTGAGTTTCATTTGTTTAATTTTGATGTAGATTATCTGGTGTTTTAGTTTGCGTTAAAGGTGTTCAAATTCAGTATAATTTAAGTTTTACTATTATTATTTACTAAGTGTCGTGTAACATGAAGCCCGATTACGCTAATGATTACGTATCTTCATACAACTGATGAACCACCACTCACTTCTCACCACGGCGGTAGTTATGAAATGAAGAGGCGCATTCCTGTTGCCATAACAATGATATCAACAGTCACGTAAAGGTAAAGGCTTGATTACTGTGATATTTATAATACATTTTATAATACTCCAGATCACAATCAATTTTGTGGTTTAGTTTTATGAAAAATATTTGAAAACATTACACTGATATTCTTTATGATAGATTGTGCGTTGTACGGTTTAGAATTGTTAGGGAATCTGTCACTACCCCGACAGCCCTAAATTCAGATCAATTGATGGAAATCACATTTTATATTATTAATATCTTAGAATAAAATAAGTAATTCACTAATGCAACAATTTCAATTGAAAAATCGGTTAGAACGCTTTTAATAACACAAGAAAACCTTCTATTTATATTAGAAGGGTAATCACAAGGTTTAAGCACCAGGAATAATATTATTTTTGCATTTTCAACACATTGGTCTTGACTGTACTAATCTATAACACAAGAGAAGGTAACTTACCGCCTTGAAAATCCAGTGGTACTTGGTATTTTTTTACTTTTTGAGTATAAAGTACAAGAGAAAATTTGGTATGTGTATTCAGAAGTCGACCCTGTCTGCTTTAGAAAACGGAGGCTTTCATGAGAGTGGAATATATAAAAATGAAGAGACTAGCTGTGAAAGTAACACATGTGGCGTTAGAGAACTCTGTCAACTAAGTGCACTCCTGCAGTTTAAATGAAAAATCCCCACGGAGCATTTCGAATATGACAGAAACTCGGAGATAGGCTATTCTTGTCCTTCCCTTCTACTTAAATCGTCCACCAAACCTAGTCAGAGGAAAGGAATCGTAGATATAGAAGTATGGACAATACAACAGGAAGGACCACGAAGGGTGAAAAAAGATTAAAATGATGAGCCTGGCACTAGTTAAGGGAAGCAGTACAAGACTCAGCTAGGGCCTCGTATTTGTCCATCCAAGCTCCAAAATTGAGAGGCCCTCAGGGCCCCATTTTAGTCGCCGTTCACGACAGGCAGGCCATATCGTGGATATATTCTACCAACCTCGACCACATAAGGTATCTTCCCTTTAAAAATCTGCCTACCTCTACCACGATGGAATTGTCAGTCTTGTGCAATTGCTAATCTTCCTAAGAACCAGAAGGACACTTAACACTCAACTGTACAATTATATTTCGAACACTTGCATAGTACCCTTTAGATATCGTCCCGGTTCTGCCAAAACGGCGAATGTTACAATGCTCTTCCTATGCATTATTTCCCTTAGGACTGGTCACGCCTTCAAGCCATATATTGCTATGCAGTCCATCAGAACAATTTTCGTTGAGTTCAGTTTCCAATGTGCGTGTATAAATGAAAATGAACTTTACTGTACCATACTGAAGAAATGTATGTTTGCATGGCATTTTCCTTTACACACCCGCATAGGAAAATGAACTCAACGAAATTTGTTCTGTTGGAATGCATATCCATATGTGGATGGAAGGCGTGACCAGTCTTAAGGGAAACAATGGATAGGAAGAGCATTGTCACATTCGCCGTTTTGGCAGAACTGGGACGATATCCTTGTGTGATCTCCAACGTAGTCATAACAATTGGCATGGTATTTATTCAGGAATGTGTAAGGCTGTAGCAGTTAACCCTTTCAAACCTGAATACCTCTTCACAAGTAGAAATATAAATATTATTGAATATTGCCCTTTCAAAGGAATTTAACACATCTACGACCACGTGGAATATAAAATAACAGTTGTCATCTCAAAATTCAGACACTTTGTGACTACGGTATGCAAGAGGTAAATTACATCGAAAATAATTTTGTGTTCTATAACATTATATCTTTATAAATTAGAAGGTATTACTACTTCCTTACTACATGACCAGCCATGATTGCAAGCTAATTTTCATTTATTTTTCTTCTCTCACCAATTCCTGAAGGATAGTCTGTTTCTTTATTTAGGTTTTTTTAAATGTTACCAACTCTAGAAACAAAGCCCTTTAGAATGCTGTACGCTTAGATTCATCTAACAAAATATAACATCGCGAACGGTAGCCACTGCAGTTCTGACGTAAGGGAAATATCTCTACGAACGAGTATCAAAAAGCCAGTCGGAGGAACTACAGACGTGTGCGATAAATTGGAGACCGGTACCAGGAGACCGAATAAGTTGTGAAATGGCAGCGTATTTAAGCGTGATTAATAATAATGGACTGGTCTCTGTATTTGTATAATGTTTAGTTAAACTAATCTATGTAATGAAGAAATATAATCTGTGCTGAAGTTTCAATGCACAAAATGTTATGGTATTACTTCTTAAAGTACGCTATGTTGAGACTTTTTATTTGAGAAAACATTCTTTCACTTATAAACATTATGATATATTCCACAGCAGTATCTATTTGATAAATAATTACAGTACGAAATACTTTTTTCGATTAATGTACGGAAGTAGTACTGCATTTTAATTTTATATTCACAGAAATATATTGCCAAAATACAGCCTTTGATTGATTCAAATTCCTAGCCATGTTCATATTAACTGGAATACTAGCAATACTACTGCAGGAGAATGAAGTGCGCTAAAGTTGGCGTATAGGCGCCTTGCCGCCTCTGCTCATTTGAAGCTTACTAGCCCTTTACGGTCTACATAGTGCTCAGAATGCACAAGTGAGGAGCACAAAGCATGGCTACCCTGAGTAATACGTCACAGAGCATAAAACCCACGGACCGCAGATATAGCAGGAGGCTACGTACAGTATAGCGGACAATGGGTTACTATACCCGTTATTCTATAACTTATTTGAAGATGGGTCATTAGTAAGAAAGTAATCTACAACTCATCGTCCTGCAAGGTGTGGCTGGATATGCGTACAACGCTTCAGGAAACACGCTCTATAGGGTTATTAGCATCACGAATGTGTCGAGTATTGATCAAGCCTTATTAAACGCCGGCTAATTAGGTCAGAGGCCTGGATCCCTTAATTAGTGAAGAACCGTCACAAAAGTTATCTGGTAATGAAAGGGTAGCCGTTTGCTTCAATTAGAATAATTTCAAATGAATTCAACTGTGTTTGCTTTACAATCTCTGTCATCACTTCAAAATCATTCAAATAACCAATCACCTAACACTTATCATTAGAGTACAGTAGAATGAGATGCAACTGTTGCAGGGCAAATGACTTGAAAATCTGCTTGCATACAACCCATGCTACTGGTTTTTCTGCTGCTGTTGTTGTGTTCATCCAAGTACAAACTTCAGAAATTGTATTCATCATCTCTGCGGACTTACCGTATGAGTGAGTTCTGCTCATTACATTGTTGTTATTGGTGTGGAGAAAGAACGAATTTGATCATTTTGATTCCTCCAACTGCTGATTAAAATACAAAATATTTTAAGTATGAAAGTACGGTAGTACTGACAAAAACTATTATTTCAAACAACACAGAGAAATAGTTGTATATCCGCTGTAGAAAAGACATTAAATGGAAATTTGTTACAAATTATTATAACAGATGTATATTGTAGATACAAATAAAGAATACAAAAAGGTACATGTGTATTTTTAAACACAATGCAAGTGGTTCTTCAAGATGTGATGGTGGTCCTATGAGTACCCGGTACGTAAGTTATAAAAATAAAGTATATTTGTACCAATTGTTAAGACTTTTAATTTGAGGGAACGTTTTGGCAATTTTAAACATTATGGTATATCCCATAGTAGTATCCTTATGATGAACAATTATGCAGCGAAACATTTTGTTGGATTAATACGATTTACAACAGTTAATTTACGACCGTTAGCTTCTTCAGTCTACCAAAACTAATTTTGAGTAATTAATTTACTAATTTATGAATTACCTGAAAAGGACAATATATGGTAATCGTATTATACTTCAAAAAGAAACAATTTTATTTAAATAGAATGGCAGGTTTCGTTCTTAAATGAACATCAGATTCTATCAAATCACACTCAACTATTTAGAAAAGTACAAAATATTAATGATTTTGATATCTAGAACTTATTTTAATGAAGTCCTGTTGTGTCTCCTTCATAACATAGAATGCGAGGTGTTGAAAAACCATTCCTCTGTCCATCGCGCGATTCTAGCTGGCTAGTCAGTCCGTTGACCTCCCGCTACCCCACGTCCCTCACACTGGCTACGTTATTGACACGCTGCGTTTTTATTTAGGCGTTTCATTTTTAGCCCCCCTATTATTATGACGTATTGGTCCTATGCGTACATTTTTATAGCAATGAAATGACAGAATGAATTGAATGAAACGTATTGTTCATAACATTTTTGTTATACGACTCTATTCTCTATAGAGGAATGAGGGTTTAGGAAGTATAAACTGCTAAAGAATTAATCTTGGACGTCACTGTTTCATAAATTTTACGTAACTACAGTATTTACAATATGTTCATAATTACTTTATTCTAGTATACAATTATCATTAGCCCTGAGAGTGTTTAAAATGCACAAATGGATACAGTCAGCATCTAATAATAATTATATGAATAGGTATAATTTTCACATGGTTGTTGACGTGCTAAACGAGGGTTTAGGTAACTATGGCCACAGCTAACACAACAATTCGCTGTACGGCTGTTGACAACGCTAATCCTGAGCCATTTTTCACAAAGTCAAATTTCACAACCATAACTCGTGATATCTCTTCACTTACTAGGTGATGTTAACATTCCAAATTATTATAATTCTTCTTCTTACTATTATTATTATTTGATTCATACCTTGGTGACTGGTCAGCTTGGAAGCCTTCGGTTCGGAGGGCCCTGGGTTGCTTAAGGTCGAGTCAAGGATTTTCATTGCGTCCGATTAATTCTTCTGACTCAGGGACTGGGTATTTGTGTTTGTCCCAACGCTTTCTTCTTCATATTCTAAAAACACACCACACTATCAACCACTACAGAAACACGAAATAGTGATTACATCCATCCTATGATTGGCGTCAGGAAGGGCATCCGGCAGTAAAATACGACCCGTTCTAGGTTGGGGACACATTTCATACCCGCAGCCCCACATGGGTGGGGAAAAGTGTTAGAAAAAGAAGAATTATTTGAGTCATAGTCCGTAAAATGCTCTGATATAGCTATATCACTATTCCTCGTGTTAACTTCATCATTTATGTCTGACTATTCCAGCTTACATCTGCTCTAATCCTTTTGTCATAATGTCATAATTATGTCTCCACCTCCCACTTCCTTTCTTACTCGCTATACTTCCTCACGAAACCATTCGAACTTTTGCAGTCCTGGGTGTCCCATGATATGGTCTAGCTGTCTCTTATTCGACAAATCATTCTCCCCTCACCAAATTGGGTGTCCGGACATTTCGTACCACGGACATTCCGTACCACTTGATTTTTGAGGACATTTCGTACCACCTAGGTCGTTATCTATCTGCAAACGGTTTTCCAGTAATCCTCAAATATTTACACCAGGACAATCCGTACCACTTGGTGTCAAATTGGAATTTAATTTCCATGCCAGCGGGTGTTTTGAGCCTGACGGACAAATTTTAGAAATCACAAACAAAAAAATTGCATCATTTGTTGAAGTAAACTTCTACTGTATATTATTTTACTAATTGCCCTTTAAACTATACTTATCACTTATGTTTACGTAATTATTATCATAGGAGAGTCGGTTTTTTGAAGTATGCATCCTGAAACAAAACAATACAATAGAAATACACATTGTGTTTGGGCGCAATGTGCCTGACGAGCACAAGAATGGATAATATTACTATTATTGTGAATATTCATAAACTACCATATCATTTCATTATCAAGTAAGTAAAATAAAAGATTCTGATGAACTGGGCGATATGTGCTTGAAGATCACGCGGAAACAGGAAACTACTGAAAGGTGGAAGTAGCTAACTTAGGTCCCCGCGAATGACGAATACGATATAAGAATTAACACGTATGCCAATAAGATAAGTTGCGCCGGACGGAATGTTAACATCAGTAGGCTTAGTGGTCACACCGTGCAGAGGTTTCTGCACCATTAGTGGACAATGGATAGACACATGAATACATGCAGTAGGATATCGTTTTTACTTCGAAATATTTCCCACTCTTTCAAGTGGTACGGAATGTCCTCTCCTAAATATTTTTAAGTCATTAGCTGACACTTCGCAGGTAATCAGCCGGTCAAGTGGTACGAAATGTCCGTGGTACGAAATGTCCTAGAACCACCAAATTGATGTTGAATCTTCTTATCTTAGATCCTGTCTACTCATCTCTCTATAATATAACATTTCAAGGGCATCTTACCCGTTACTGTTCTTGTGGTATTTCTATGCAAGTCCACACTCCGCATGATGGTCCTTGACAGCTGCTGTGCAGATTCCAATAATTATTGGTACATACACATATCGCAGGGAGTTTTAAAGAAATAAAGTTAACGATGTGTGGATGTTAGGCAGGTATATACATTTTCTCATAAACGTGAGTAATCTACCTGGCATCTGACGGAGGACCATACAGATAAAGAATACAAATCATATAATAATCTGTTACAACTTTCTGTGCAGGAAACGAACAAAATGTATTTTTGAATGGACTTAAAATTCAGTCGCTAAAAGCTCATGGTTAATATTGGCAGTAACGATGATTGTAGAAAATGGCAAAAATGTCCCTTAAAATATTAGCACAACTTCTCCATATATCACGTTCGTGAACGCCAAAATGTGCGAAACACCGGCTGGTGAAGCAGAAGCAAATTCCAAGAACTCCAAAAAAGCAGAACTTGCCATTTTTCCATTGATGACCGCGATGCTCACATACACAACGTTCTTCTTCATACACTTCCCAGTTAACTTTACAGAGGGGCGTGGAATGGATGAACGCACATGCAGATGACGAGTGTAAGAAAATAACTCTGCTTTTGAGTAAAATCCTAACAAATGACCGAGTGTTTCAGCTGCTACACAACCGAGGTGTGGAAAAATGTTTGTGGGATTCTCCCAAATAGAGACCGTCCTGCTGACATTACATGGCATTTAAGTAGCGTTTGTCCACTAGAAGCACGCCAACATTTCTCTCTTACTTACCCACGGGCTTGTACATATTATTATTATTATTATTATTATTATTATTATTAGTAGTAGTAGTAGTAGTAGTAGTAGTAGTAGTAGTAGTAGTAGTAGTAGTAGTAGTAGTATAATACAGGGATTCTGCCGCCGCCTCCGCCTCCGGCTCTCGGGAGAGCCCTCCGCCTCCCGCGGGAAATTTGAATTTTGGCGGGAAATTTGAATTTTGGCGCGAGATTTGAATTTGTAAACAAAGCCACGTGCTTTTTGACAGCTGTTATCGACAACAACGCATCGCTAACCTCACTGCTGCCATCTTGACGGGCCTAAACCTCAGTAGTACCAACTTAACCTAACTAGCTCGAGGTAAACAAAGCCATGTGTTTTTTGACAGCCACGTGCTTTTTGACAGACAACAACGCATCGCTAACCTCACTGCTGCCATCTTAACGGGCCTAAACCTTAGTGCTACCAACTTAACCTCACTAGCGCGAGATAAACAAATCCACGTGCTTTTTTGACAGCTGTCATCCGCCATCTTTAATCTATAGAGCACAGTGCTGCCCTCTTTAGCTACTTACCTTTGAAATGTGGTGGCGGATAATTTGAAAAATGCTTTTTAACAGCAGCCATCTTTGAGCACCGTGCTGCCCTCTTTAGCTAGATACCTTTGAAATGTGGTGGCAGGCAATTCCACATGACAGCAGCCATCTTTAATCAAGAGAGCACCGTGCTGCCGTCTATGTGGTGGCGGCAATTTGAAAAATTCTACATGTTCTTGTTTGGAAACAAACTCACGCGCTTTTTTGACAGCCGTCAACCGCCATCTTTAATCAACAGAGCACAGTGCTGTCCTCTTTAGCTAGATACCTTTGAAATGTGGTGGCGGCAAATTCCACGTACTCCTGTTTGGAAACAAATTCTATGTGCTCTTCAGCTGTCATCCACCATCTTTAATCAAGAGAACACCGTGCTGCCCTCTTTGTGGTGGCGGATAATTTGAAAAATTCGTTTTGACAAGCAGCCATCTTTAATCTAGAGAGAACAGTGCTGCCCTCTTTAGCTACTTACCTTTGAGGCGGTTAATTTGAAAAATTCTATTTGACAATCTGTCATCTTTAATGAAAAGAGCATCGTGCTGCTATCTTGCGGGTAATTTTTACGTCACAGCTGTCATCCACCATCTTGCATTGCTAACCTTAGTTTTGCCCTCTTTAGCTACTTACATTTGAGGCGGACTATTTGAAAGAAAAAATCTATTGGACAAGCCGTCACCCACCATCTTGCATCGCAAACCTCAGTGCTGCACTCTTTAGTTGAAATGTGGTAGCGGATAATTAGAAAAAATTCTTTTTTGACAAGCACCCATCTTTGAGCACCGTGCTGCTATCTTTATCGTAGTAGCGAGCAATTTTAAATCTAGATGCTTTTTTCTAACAGTTGTCATCCGTCATCTTTAATCTAGAGAGCACCGTGCTGCCCTCTTTGTGGTGGTGGTAAATTCCACGTGCTTTACAAACCCACGTGCTTTTTGTCATCCGCCATCTTTAAACAAGAGAGCGCAGTGCCGCAATCTATGTAGTAGCGGATAATTTGAAAAAATTCCTTTTGACAAACAGCCATCTTTATTCAACACAGTTACCGCTATCTTACATCGCTTACCTCGGCGTTGCACTCTTTAGTTGAAATGTGGTGGCGGTTAATTCGAACAAGTTTAATCATACATCGGGGGAGTTAGAGTAAGCACGTGCTGTAGTGATGACGTCATCATGCATGTTTAGACTTGACCGTTTTCTTAAGAGTAAGTCGGTGAAAAGGAATGCAATAAGTATGCATCATAAAAACAAGAGTTTGCATGTGCTGCAGTGATGACGTTATTGTACATGTTTAAACCCGTTCGTTGACTAAAAGCTTTAGTCTTCGAGAAACAGTGATAGAGTGTGGAGTGCAAACATGACGAAAACATTAATAGTTGATGTGCAAGGCTTTAAAGTAAACGGAAACAAATTGTGTTTAAAGAGGTGGCTGTGTTAGATCGCAGTGTGTTGTGGGCACCAAAACTTGTTAGTTTAGTATTTAGTCCACCGTTCCCTTACTGTTTGCAAACAGATGAAGATAAAAAGCAGACTCAGTGGATTGAAAACAATTTAGATTTGAAGTGGGAAGAAAAGGGAATACCTTATCGTTTTCTACCTTTAATGATGAATGCACATTTGTCAAGAGCAGATCTTGTTTTTTAAAGGGTTGTGAAAAGAAAGAATGGTTGCGTGATTTTCTACCATCATCGTGTGAAGTTATCGACATGCATGAATTGGGGTGCCCATCATTTAAAACTCTTCCGAAAGAGCATAGTAGAGAAACAAGTAAACAGTCTTTACAACATGTATGCATGCTCTTTGATTGGTTTTGTTGCAGTGCATGCCGGGAAGTGAACAACATATGTAAACTGCAATGTCGAAATAACCTTAGTGTAAAAGAAACATTTGTAGAGTAAAGACATCATGTCATTTCTAACAGATACTAAGTGTAACGCAGCTGAAAAGGCGATCGTAAAGTTTTATGCATGCAAAAAGAAACTAAACACTTTTACTGAAGAAGAGTTAAATGCATTACCAAAGGCATTCTTGGTTAATGTAGCTGCGAATGCTGTAAAGAAGATTTAGGATAAGGTGCCTCGTGAGTGGACTCAAGATCCTGTTTTGTCAGAGGTTCAAACGTGTAGTTGAACACGTGAGTTTAGGTAGAAGACCTTCTGTGAGACAGTGCCGTACATGTCAACTAATTAAACTGTATCACGGACCTAAAACTAACGAGTTGTCTTCGCTTATAAACACTTATCATGGCTGTGGATAGAGTAAACAAGGAAAAGGTGGAGAAACGTGCTGGGAAAAAGATGAGGAAGCATGTTGGGCGTGGACTCATCAATAGAGTGATTGATCTTCTTTTCTTCGTGCTTCATCTCGCCTGCGGCCCTAGAACACGTTCGCCTGACACGTAGTTACATGCTGCCTGCATGGAATTTATCTCGTGTAGCTGTTAAAGTCTGCTTCGTAAAGTATAATGTGTGTGTGTGTGTGTGTGTGTTATTACCTAGTGCTTTAGCTGCTCAGAAGAATATAGCAGCACTTGTCGTTGTTGGTGCAATAAAACGAAAACTGAGTAACATAGACCGTAAAATAAACAAAGGATAAAAATGTATATATAGTCTAAAATAAATATGAATTGTCAAAACATATTACAGGTGTTGTTTAATCCTACAGCATGTCCTAGTGACTTAGAAGAAAGGAAACGTAGAGGATTAAAAGAAAACACACATAAGATTTAAAGTACATCCTCTTTATTAATCCATGAATTAAAGATGTTATTAAAACCAAGCCATTTAACATACAGTTTATTGCCACGACGTCGAATAACACGTTCAACTAAATAGTGATCAGAATATTTTGTTTTCCGCAGTTCTTCGATGTAGAATCCTCCTTCAATAGGCTGTCCTCTGAGATCGCGAAGTAAATACGTAACTAGATTAGTAAGCTTAACACTTCTGATTTGAAAAATTTCAGTGCACCAGTTAGGTGTGTATCCTTTTGCAAAGATAGACTTGTGTTTGCTGATGCGAACAAAATCACTTCTTTAAAGCGATAGCGACGTGGATCAGCTGTTTTAATTACAAGATGAATAGCATTTATACGAGGTGTATTCTTTGTAACAAGACGTGGCTTTGTTCCGATAGTGCGATGAGGTGTATCGTTGTAGGTAGATAAAAGTCTAGGTAGCAGATCAATCCAACGATATGAACCTTGCGCTGTAAATTCTCGCCACATCATTGCTTTGAGTGTACGATTAAAGCGTTCTACAACACTTGCCTTGAGATTGCTGAACGTAGAGTAGTGTTGAATGCCAAGTAACTTGAGGTAAGAAGAAAAATCCTTGTTGTAAAACTCTTTACCTTGATCAGTTTGAAGAAGCCTTGGGCAGCGTTTCGATTCTTCAACAATATGTTTAAATGCTTCTTTAACTTGAGCTGCTGTTTTAGAACGCACGGGTTGTGCAAAAGCAAACTTCGAGTACACATCGATAACAGTAAGTAGATACTTATACCCCTTATTACTAGAAGCATATTGAATCATTTCTACTAAGTCTGCTTGCCAGAGATCATCTTTTCCTCGTGTAATAACGCGTCTGCGAGTGTAGGTGCGACGTGCTGGTTTCTGTAACTCATGTGCGATGTTTACCTTTACAGGTGAGATCTTCTCTTGACGAGCCATTACAAAATAATACCGGCATAACGTAGTTCTCTTTCTATTTCTAGAATTTCTGATCCGTGGCCAGTGTGACCAGCCTCTTGCGATGCTCTTAAAAGTTGTAATCGTTCAACGAGTAAGTTTGGGTCATTCCAGTATCTTACATCCACATACGGCAACAGAGGCTTGTAGATAACATCTAGACTACGTGCAGTCGGAAACAGCTTAGAAATAAACTCACGATACTTGTAACTCTTATTCGCATTTACAGTTTCTGTTCTCTTGTAATTACGTCGTGTTGCGTCAGTAGCAAAAAGTATTGCTTAATATTTTTTACGATCATCTTGTAAAATTATATACTTGTCAGGTATTCGTGAGAAAAGAAGTTCTAAGAGTACTTTCGTAGGTTTATAGGTAACACCTTTTACAATGAGTTTGTTGTTATTAATCTTAACATTTGAATTTCCTATCCGGAAACAGTCATCTTCGTAGCGAATACCGTAGGTAGTGTCAGTTTGTCCTGTAAAAAGTTTTTCTATATAAGGTGCAAAGAGAGATCCATAGGTATCTTGAATAAAAGTTCTAAACTGATTGCGATACTCTGGTGTAATCATAACCTCAGAAAAAGATGGTAGATTTTGCGTCGATGTAGCAGGTGTTTCAGCAATAACATCTGTAGTTAAAAACTCAACACGCTTAGATGGTGATGTATCATTAAGTTCTTCTTCTCCTTCTTCCTTATATTCTTCTTCCTCTTCTTGATCTACATCCTGCTTCTTCTCTTCCTTATCTTGTTCATGCTTTTCTTCTTCATGCTTCTCTTTATGATATGATGTTTGCATAGAAGCAAAACTTGAAGTAGACTGCGGTAATGAAGTAGAATTAAAAATTTCTTTGAGTGGTGTACTTAGTTGTGTTTTTAAAAATAAATCCGTGTCTGCTTGAATACGTTTAAGCTCTTTAAATTTCCGTCGGATATTGTTTCTAGCTTGGATGATATGTTTTGTGATCTCCTTGCTAGATGTTAACATGATGATGGTTTTTAATCAAGTAGTTACTGTAATTCTGTGTTAATGCATATAAAATGATCGAAACCCATGCGATATCGTCCATGCTGTACATCACTTTCTTTATCAATAACTAAAAAGCTGTAACGATGTAATGACCAACATTTAGCACACATACGTTTAAAGTCATCGAATGTCATATCAGTGTTAACATGATCGTTATACACATGTCGCATGTTGCGCTCATCTTGTCGAAAAAGCACAATAACATTTGCGTTGTCGCGTATCAACTGCTTAGGCACACGAGAATAGGTTTGGCACAAATAGATGCAATCAACATATTTATGCCGACCCATACTAAAGAATGCACGAATAACGTTTTGCTGTCCTGTTGCGACATCATCAAAGATCATAAGAGAATTAGGAAGCACATCGTCTGGTGATGGTACTTGCTCATGCGAATTAAATTTAAAATATCTTATTCCATCTTTAACTAGATCGTGCATTACAGTTTGTAGAATAGTATATAGCGGCTGATAGAGTGACTTTGCGAAAACGTAAATATTCTCGAAGCGTACACCATTTACAGAAGTAATAAGTATGAGTAAAATATTTGTTTTACCGCATCCCGACGGACCTGATATAATACATCGAACAGTGAAAGGAAACAACGTTCCATGACGTTTTCTTGTAGTTGTACTAGAACTAGGCAAGAGATGTGGTACAATGTCGGTGACAGGTAGTGTGTCTTGCTGCTTTATAATATTCATGATAACTGAATCATAAAGTACGTAATAGTAATATATATATATTAAACGAAACAAGAGGCAACGGTTAGTTTATGATTTGCTCTTGACTAGTAAAGTCGTGTACAGCATGGTGAAACAACGATATCCAAACGACATGAAGAAGAAGAAGAAAGTAAAAACTGTTGGATGGAAAGATGTTATAAAGGCTGCGCAAAACGCTATTCGAGGGGAATACAATCCTCGTGTAGCTATTACTAAAGCGTTACGCGCAGCAAGAGCGAGAATTTCTCCAAAGTGCAGAGCAATATTTAGTAAACGTGCACGAATTATTCCTGTACCAAAACGAGGAGGATTTCTTCCTGCGCTGTTTGCTGGCTTAGCAGCTTTAGGGTCATTGCTAGGTGGTGCTAGTGCTGTAGCGAGAACTGTCAAAGCTGTAGAAGAAGCGAAACAACAGTTGAAAGAGAGTGAACGTCATAACAAGACAATGGAGGCAATTGCGTTACGAGGCAAAGGTGTGAACATGAAGCTAGCGCCATACAAGGAAGGGCTTGGTATCTACATTTCTCCAAAAACGTCTACTGAATGCACTGCCATATCGAGCTCTAACGCATGATGAAGTTTTTACGTTTGCTAAACAACTAGGAATTCATTATTTTCGAGGAGTGTATATGCGCGATCAACTACCAGCGCGCCCACGTGAACGTGAAAGTGCCGTAATTAACTTAGACGACAGTCGTGGACCTGGAACTCATTACGTTGCTTATGTAAAACGTAAATCTAAAGTATGGTATTTTGATAGCTATGGAGACTTACCTCCTCCTTTTGAGCTCATACGTTATTTAGGAAGCAGTGCAGACATTGTTTACTATAAAAACCGTGTGCAAAACTTTAATACACGCATGTGCAGACGATTATGTCTTATGTTCTTATATCAAACCCAGACAGTAGAGAAAGTGCATTAGTGTCTACGTGATGACGAACAGTGAAAGAACGTTTGCTGTACGTGGAGAAGGACCTGAAACAACCGTCTATTTTAATCCACCAATCGAACTTGGTTATCAGCCGCATAGTCTTGGACTAGTATCGTTTGAAAGCTACAATAATATCTATAATGTGCGTGATGGTGTAAACAAGTTCTATTACGATGAGTATGTGTTAACACGACCTTCAGGTAGTTATACAGTAGACGATATTCACGACTATATTGAAAGTATGTTAATTGATCAGTTTGGGGAAGATAGTTTTAGTAATCATAATTATAAGTTCTCTATCACTATAAGCAACATTACACATAAATGTGTTATTGAATCATCATTTAAGATTGACTTCAAATCACAACCTGATTCGATTGGACCACTGCTTGGATTTTCATCGAAGGAGCTCCTACCGAACGTACGTTACGAGTCTGATCAACCTATAAAACTCTCCGATGATTATAATGTGAACATTACTTGTAATATTATTACAGACTTGAATAGTAATCTACAACCTTCACACGTCCTGCACGACTTTATTGTTACAGAGGAACGTGGATATACTATTTGTGAGAAACCAGCAGTAGTTCTTTATCATCCTGTGTCTGTAAAACACATTAGCAACATTACTCTTAGACTTGTAAATAAACATAATCAGCTTATTCATTTAGATCAGCACGCGTACGTAACTTACAAACTACATCTTAAACCAGTATGAAAACCATCTATAAAACACGGTGTACATTCCGAAGACATACTACATGTGTGCAGAGACTCATCGAGTTAACAGATACCCATAAGCAGATACTCCAAGATTTAGGATATACACTACTACAACAGAATGGAAGAAATGCTAGACATTACGAATACAGTAGAAAGTCGTGAAGGTGTAGTACGAAGTGAGCTTCATTCCTATCAACCTTTTACGTTTGGATTAAATAACAATGATGAAATTCATTTTATTATTAATCAACAAGATGTTTACACCTTACCACACGAAAGCTACCTCTATATTGAAGGACGACTAGAAAAGTCGGATGGAAGTGGACCAAGCACTTCACAACTAAACAAACATGCTCTAGCTTTTCTCTTTTCTGAAGCGCGATATGAAGTAAATAATGTTGAAATGGATCGAACGAAGAATGTTGGTATTACAAGTGCAATGAAACTCTACCCTTCTTTCTGTGATGAAGAAAGTAATCTTTTACGGATGGCTGGATGGTGTCCAAAAGCTACTAACAACTGGATGATTAATGAGGATGGAACTTTTACGGGTATGTTACCACTGAAACATATTTTTTGATTCGCAGAAGACTTTACGCGTATTATAATCAACGCAAAACAAGAGCTTATTCTAATCCGTGATCGAAGTGATTACAATTCTCTTAAAGCAGTAGAAACACCAGTAGAATCGAAAATAACACTGCATCGTATACTGTGGCGGATTCCACATGTAACCTTATCTGATCGTGAAAAACTTTGATTGCTCAAGATTGTAGAAAATGATACACCATTACCTATACGTTTTAGAAGTTGGGAGCCGCATGAATATCCTGTGTTACCACCTACAAACAAGCATAGCTGGGCTGTTAAAACATCACGTTTTACTGAGAAGCCCTTGTACATTATTTTTGGATTTCAAACTAATCGTAAATTCAATCACGAAAAAGATAGCTCACTGTTTGATCACTGTAAATTAAGACACGCTAGACTATATCTCAACGGAATTACGTATCCCTACGAAAACATAGACATTAACTTTGAGAAAAATAAGTTTGGGATGCTCTATGACATGTTTTGTAAATTTCAATCATCGTATTATCAGAAAGAAGATCGTCCGCTATTTACACCTCAAGAATTTAAAAATAAAGCACCGTTTGTAGTTATAGACTGCTCTTATCTTGAAGAATCTATAAAAGAATCTCCAGTTGTTATTCGTTTAGAATTTGAAACATCTGAAAACATTCCTGCTAACACAGCAGCCTATTGTCTTATTATTCATATGAGTGATGTTACTTACCATCCGCTAACGAATATTGTTACGAGACTATATATAAGAATAGATCTTTATCATTTTCATTAGTGTGTGCTTCGACATCGTACGCTATGGAACAAAACTGTAAATGTGCATGCTGTTTGCATGCTCATACGCAACATCTTATTTATCTTACACGAGTGAGTGAGGCTATTAAGATGTTCTATAAACATAGATCGTCGATGCCGAAACATCTTATTCAATACTTACCACCAGGATTTTTATATACGTACGCTGCCTCTTACGTACATAATTTTTGGGACATCCTTCCTCTACACAGTAAGATGTCGATCGAAGTAGCTTTCTGCAGAACTTGTGAACGACATTACAAGCATCGAGGAGAAAATGGTGATGATGATTGGGATGGACCAAATCCGAGGATTGAACACTGTACACAGTGTATGAATGAACTTTCTCTAGTACTTCATGATGATGATGATGATGATTCCGAAAAGGAATAACAGCAAGGTAAGAAGTATATGATCTTCTCTGTAAAGCATAACATACTTAGTATAATATATTTCTAAATGTTTTGTTTAATTTGAATGTTGCAGGAGGCATTTCAGAAGCATACGTTGTTAAGAAGCACACCTACCTTGTCAGCAGCAAAAACGAACAGTGTCGTAGTACATTTGTAAATAAATATTTGATCACATTCAAAAATGTTTTACTTATTTCATTGCTTTACACCGACTTACTCTTAAGAAAAACGATCAGGTCTAAACATGCACAATGACGTCATCACTGCAGCACATGCTTACTCTAGCTTTCCCGATGCATGTTTAAACTTGTTCGAATTTACCGCCACGATATTCCTTTACACCGACTTACTCTTAATAAAACGGACAAGTCTAAACATGCATGATGACGTCATCACTGCAGCACGTGCTTACTCTAGCTCCCCCGATGTATGATTAAACTTGTTCGAATTAACCGCCACCACATTTCAACTAAAGAGTGCAGCGCCGAGGTAAGCGATGTAAGATAGCGGTAACTGTGTTGAATAAAGACGGCTGTTTGTCAAAAAGAATTTTTTCAAATTATCCGCTACTACATAGAGTGCGGCACTGCGCTCTCTTGTTTAAAGATGGCGGATGACAAAAAGCACGTGGGTTTGTAAAGCACGTGGAATTTACCACCACCACCACAAAGAGGGCAGCACGGTGCTCTCTAGATTAAAGATGGCGTCTGACAGCTGACGAAATTACCCGCATGATAGCAGCACGGTGCACTGTTGATTAAAGATGGCAGATGACACCTGTCAAAAAAGCACATGGCTTTGTTTCCAAACAAGAGCACGTGGAATTAGCCGCCACCACATTTCAAAGGTATCTAACTAAAGAGGGCAGAACTATGCTCTGTTGATTAAAGATGGCGGATGGTAGCTGTCAAAAAAGCACGTGAATTTGTTTACTAAACAAGAGCACGTGAAGTTTTTCAATTTACCGCCACCACATTTCAAAGGTATCTAGCTAAAGATGGCAGCACGGTGCTCTCTTGATTAAAGATGGCGGATGATAGCTAACAGAACTTTTCAAATTGCCCGCTACTACGTGCTTAAGGTAGTAGCCATAAAGAGGGCAGCACGGTTTTCTGTGGATTAAAGATGGCGGATGACAGCTGACGAAATTGCCCGCATGATAGCAGCACGGTGCTCTGTTGATTAAAGATGGCGGATGACAGCTGTCAAAAAAAAAAGCACATGGCTTTGTTTCCAAAGAAGAGCACATGGAATTTGCCGCCACCACATTTCAAAGGTATCTAGCTAAAGAGGGCAGCACTGTGCTCTGTTGATTAAAGATGGTGGATGACGGCTGTCAAAAAAGCGCGTGAGTTTGTTTCCAAACAAGAGCATGTAGAATTTTTCAAATTGCCGCCACCACATAGAGGGCAGCACGGTGCTCTCTTGATTAAAGATGGCTGCTGTCATGTGGAATTGCCTGCCACCACATTTCAAAAGTATCTAGCTAAAGAGGGCAGCACGGTGCTCAAAGATGGCTGCTGTCAAAAAGCATTTCTCAAATTATCCGCCACCACATTTCAAAGGTAAGTAGCTAAAGAGGGCAGCACTGTGCTCTATAGATTAAAGATGGCGGATGACAGCTGTCAAAAAAGCACGTGGATTTGTTTATCTCGCGCTAGTGAGGTTAAGTTGGTAGCACTAAGGTTTAGGCCCGTTAAGATGGCAGCACTGCGGATGACAGGTGACGAATTTGCAGCTACTGCGATAAAGAGGGCAGCACAGTGCTCTGTAGTTTAAAGATGGCGGATGACAGCTGTCAAAAAAGCACGTGGATTTGTTTATCTCGCGCTAGTTAGGTTAAGTTGGTACTACTGAGGTTTAGGCCCATGAAGATGGCAGTACTGAGGTTGGTGATGCGTTGTTGTCTGTCAAAAAGCACGTGACTCTCAAAAAACACGTGGATTTGTTTACCTCGCGCTAGTTAGGTTAAGTTGGTACCACTGAGGTTTAGGCCCGTCAAGATGGCAGCAGTGAGGTTAGCGATGCGTTGTTGTCGATGACAGCTGTCAAAAAGCACGTGGCTTTGTTTACAAATTCAAATCTCGCG
Organism: Anabrus simplex; assembly: GCF_040414725.1. Classification (NCBI taxonomy): domain Eukaryota; kingdom Metazoa; phylum Arthropoda; class Insecta; order Orthoptera; family Tettigoniidae; genus Anabrus; species Anabrus simplex. The sequence continues at coordinate 310,521,843 of NC_090265.1, forward strand.
CCAAAATTCAAATTTCCCCCCAAAATTGAAATATCCCGCGGGAGGCGGAGGGCTCTCCCGAGAGCCGGAGGCGGAGGCGGAGGCAGAATCCCTGTATTATACTACTACTACTACTACTATTATTATTATTATTATTATTATGATTATTATTATTATTATTATTATTATTATTATTATTATTTATATTTTACAATTGGTTTTTACGAAGCACCGACACAGATAGGTGGTATGGTGACAATGGGACAGGAAAAGCCAAGGAGTGGACCTTAATTAAGGTACAGCTGTATTTGCCTGATGCGAAATTTGGAAACCACGGAAACCACGGAAATCCATCTCCATGGCTGCCGACAGTGGGGTTCGAACCCACTAACTCCCAAATACAATCTCATAGCTGCGCACCGCTAACCGCTAACCGCACGGCCAAGGATAATGCTACTGCTTTCCTTTTGTGGCTAAAGGGCTAAATCAGTCTCTATCACCATAACAAGAACTTTTATCTCTTCCATTCCCTTATCTTGTTGGACTAGACAGATACATTCTCTCCCAGGCGTTCTAAGTCCATACCTATTGGCAGCCACGGCAAGCCATCTTCATGTTGCCGACAGTGAAGTTCGAACCCAACATCAGTTACACGGCGGGAACCATGTGGCCAACTAGTTCACAGTTAGCAAAAGGAATCATAGAGTACCTGAGACTTTTCTGGGCCAGGGGGACTTTCATCGCACGTACGACTAATGTCTGAATTCTTCACTCACTGGAAATCGGATATCGTTAAAAGGGCCTCGAATTTCGAACTCCGGCAGTCAGCAGCTACCAAGCGTCGTTAATTTTCCAACCCACAAAACTAGTCAGCTCACAAGCTCTGATAGGACAATAATATGTTTGACTCAGATATATTTGTCCGCTAGGTACGTAATGGACACGTTGTGTACTGCAGATCTCTACATCATAGCAACAGTCAGTTTTTAAAATACGGTTTCTGATGTATTACTGCCATTTTGTTGTCGATGAGCACGTTGTCAAAGTGTATTAAAAGATATTATACTCGTTTTATCCTTTTCAACAAATCCCTTTGTGCTATCTCGCACGCCTCGTCAACTCGGTTTGTCCTCTTTTCATTATATGAACAAATTGCAACTGGAGGCTATCAATCATATTATCAACATGCCCTACATCTACTGCTTGCTATTTTATCATTAATATCGCATAACACTTAAACAGTTTAAGTTTCAGGATACATTGATTAGTCCAATAAACTTGAAAAGTGAATTATCAGATTTTGTAGAAAATAAAAGTGTTTTGAGGCAGTGTTTCCATCTATAAAGTTCGAAAAGACACTACGGAGCTGTTAGAATACCTCTACTTTCCGGTAGAATTAATGAGCAATTTAATAAATATTAGGAACACTATTCAGACAGTAATTTTTAAACATGTTTTCAAATACAGAGTTTTATTAAATAATTTTTATCAACAATGAAATATATATTCAGAAACGGGGTTATCTTAACTAGTTAGAAGAAATTAACTGCTTTTCGCTAATTTTTTAAACATATTTCTATTCAACAGTTTTCTTTTGCGTAGATTAGCTTCCGTGAGGATGATTTCGATAGTTTAAAACCAGCAATATGAAATGTGCTTTTAGAAAGTTTAACAATTCTTAAATAAAAAGTACTGCCGCACCTGATGGTCTTTGAAATATTACTTACGTGCTGTTGTGTCTTCATTTTTTTAATTATCAAGAACAAAAAACAATCGGACTTTATAAAATTGAATGAATATCTGTCTTAATGCTAAAAATACAGCAACCACCACTGCAATAGAAATATTGAATGTTGATAATCAGAGAAAAGCATTGTATTAACTAGTACCATATTCAAGAACTCTGGCCTCATCTCTGATCGATGAGGAATATTTCTTGAATTACTGTAAATATTTATTTAGTTGCTACGACTGATAACGCATACAACTGAAATTTTCCAAATTGTACAGGAAGTTTGCTGTTATAAATGAGGATTTAAAAAACCTAACCCATGGCACTACAGTCCTGAAGGGCCATGGCCTATCAAGCGACCACTGTTCAGTCCTAAAGCCTGCAGATTACGAGGTGTCCTGTGGTCAGCACGACAAATCCTCTCGACCGTTAGTATCTTTACTGTCTTGTTATATATTATAGGCATAATATAATTGGACGTACAGAGAGTCGGTGAAGTTTAGTTTTAGTTAACAATGTTACAGCATGTAAATATTTTTTAAAAGATTTTTGACTTTACGTTAAACAAATCAACCACTTTTGTTCTAAAAATGAGCGTACCGAAATTAAGTTCTCGGCTCCCAGGAAACTACTCCTCTGCGTTTATTGTAAAAGTACCACTGCATAGATCGGTCGTTGGACTACTGTATATGCTTTGCAGATGATCTTACCGCATTGACGTCACCAGGCCGTGGTAGACTTGCACCACCGACTTCTGATTTCGAGTCGTTCAGTACGCATCGAATACGCTTCGAACCGCTGCAGCGAACGAACTGCTCATTTCATCGGGGCAATTTTGGTGTCAAAGTGTGTAAAAGTAAATAAACTAATACAATAAGCAACACAAATAAATAGCAAATGCACTCAAAGACTTTATAACAAAAATTCCAAAATTAATATCTAGTTCATATCTTAGAGACAAAATTGAAAATTTGACCGTCGAAATACCCACTCCGACTCCCATTTAGGCTATAGTTATGGACCTGTAGTTGAACCCGACATGTTGGTACTACAATGGTTCTTTTACAACCCTCAAGAACAAAGTTACGTGGGGTAAAATATTTTAGAATATCTTAATTTTCTTTATATAGACTTCTGATTTAAATTGTGACCCATGCTGTATGTAAGAATGAATATAGACTCTTTCGCCCGATATGATGGTGCAATTGCGGTAGATTTCAGACAATTAGAGCAGACGTTGCGTGGCTTTAGACTTGCATAGGCACAAGCACCGATGAGTACGGAATTATGCGGAGGGCGTCGAATCAATTAGCCTTCGAACGGTAGTTGAGTCCATTATATTATTATTATTATTGTTATTATTATTATTATTGTTATTATTATTATTATTATTATTATTATTATTATTATTATTATTATTATTATTATTATTATTATTATTATTACGGAGATTTCCGCGGTAGTTAGAGGTGAAAGAAGGTGCGGGGTGGTGAACAGGTCTCAAGCTACGAAAGTAAAATTAATTTAAAAATTTAATTAGGTTATATTTTCTTTTCAAAATAAAGATATAACAAGTACGGCAGGTACAGAGTAGCAAGTCAACAAAATGTAGTTACAATATTTACTGGATTTGGGCTTCGCGCCCCGACTTCACACTTCTAGGGCAATTAGCCCAACATTACTCCAAAATAAGTTTTACCAGAGGGGCCGAAAACCCCCATTCATGTTCAAGAGCACTTGCCCCAAATTACACAGAAAGGCCTCCTCGAGGCATACAACACTTAATTTTCAAGAAAGAGCCACACGCTCTCAAACTTTAAGCCTCTCAAAGGCCACACCAAACTCCACATTCAAGTTGTCCTCTCAGGACATAGACACAGGGGTAACATACCCAACCTACTGAGGTCTATTAAATGAAAAGGGGTAATTACATGACCTCTAAAATAACAATTAGAGAGGAGGCGATCTGCTCTCCTAATTTTTTTTTAAACCTAATCTGGCTCTAGGCCACTAATACAAGGGCTAATCCCATACTACAGAGGTGACTTAAGAAGGAAACAATTTACATTACGTTAAAGAAGAATAGGTAGAGAAAACAAAATAAGTTCACCTCAAAGCAATATGAGTGGGAGCTCGAGAGGGTTAAGCACTCTCTATCCCAATATGTAGTTTAAAAGATAGAATAGATACAAGTTTCTTTACATTTTAAGGAAGGTTACATAATGGAACAACTTCGGACCCGCCCCGAGAGTTAAACTGCTGAGCTAGCAAAGAAGGAAGTTATTAATCGGCCATTACCTTGTTGTTGACCGCTGCCGACGAAAGAGGCGCTTCCCGCCCCCTGCTATGTACTTTACACACTGAAAGATGGAACAGAAGTGGCCCGGAGACCCTAAAATCAGCAGTTTATATACTCTCGCGGAAAGTTCGAGGCGTTTGGGGAATGAGAACACCCTCCCACAAAAACTTTATTGGCTAACCAAGAAAACCCCTACACAATATGAAGAAGAAACACCTAATTGGTGGAAAATTAATTCAAGAAATTCGGGATTGGCAAGATACAAAACAAGGGGAAAGAAAGGGATAATATTGCCAACTTAAATAATGACTGAAAGAAATTTAGCAAAGAACAAACTTTTGAATTCAAAATTTCTCCAAAAAAAAAACCAGTTCTTTCACTCCGCACTAGGGTACACTATTGTTGATCTTCAGTAGTGTCCTCTAGAAGAGAAAGTTCACACTTCTTACTACAAGCAAAACAAAGATACGTCGAAAATGACACAGTTCAAAAACTCCAAAATTTCCAGGTAGTGACATCTTCTGAGAAAGTAGAAAATTAATACCGTAGATAAAGTTCAGACTTCCTCCAGCAGAGGAGTTTCAATTGGCGCACATTTTAAATTAGCGGCGTGGAGGTGTACCGCCCGGTACAGACCTCCCCCCCCCCAAAAGTTCCTCCAGGGTGACACTGGCAATTTGTTTGGAAACAAGTTTCTAGTTTTGAGTTTGATATGGAGATTAATTGCAGAAGTATTTATAGGATTTTCTTAATGTGGTTTGATTCAGTTTCAAATTTTGTGTTGTGACAGGCGAAGTAAAGTTTTTATGTTTGTAGAAATTCAGAAGGAAAACTTTAGTTTTTAAAGTTGAGGAAAATTTTCTAAGTCCACCAAATATTGCAGTAGAATACCCAAGAAAAGGTAGTAAAGTTGATCTGGAATGTCCATATAGTTGATGTCGATTAAGTTGGATGGCCAGACCGGCCGTTGCAGCTTGCATCCAAAGGCGGCCGCTCGGACCCCTCAAGTACCCTGAGATACCGCTCGCCCGCACTATGAGGGGAGCAGTGGTGTTGAAGCACGCCACGCCCGCGGTGAACATGTACAGGCTGCGGGCAAGTAGCAGGTCGTGCGCCGCACATCAGCCTTGGCCGGGAGGAGGGCTCCGGCTCGCCGTGCACATGTCGTCCTCGCTGGGGCCGAGGGGGCCCTTCCTCTAACCCAGTCGCAGCACGGCGCCGCGCGTCTGCGGGGGCACTGAAACATTAAAGCTAGGCGGCAGAATTGGTGGACCATCATCATTTTTTGAGGGCACAGGCTTTGTGGAGCGGTTGAGGGGCCAGCGGCGTGCAGAAATTCATTTCAGATGCGAGCCACTGTGTGTAGTGGAGCAGGAGACGGGAGCGTGGTAATGGCCGTGGCAAGGACAGGATGGCAGTTTAATGGTTCGGGGCAGGTTTCACAAAAATGCTTACATATAAAACAAAATACTAGAGAAGGGGCAGAAAGCCTTAAAAGTGAAACTCAAAGAAATATAACCTTCATATTCCTTTCATGATTATATGAAGCAAGTTAACCCAGAATTTACACCGGTTTCACCTGTGACAGGTGAACCCTAAATATCCTCTCGGTGGCTGGATTGCTTAATAACAACGTAACCGGCGTAAGGAAATCGAGAATGACACACGGCCCATGGAATCTGGGGGCAAGCTTGCCCGCGGGAACAAAATTCTTGACCATTACTTGGTCACCTACCTTCAAAGGGGTGGGTCTCCGTCCACGATCATACCTTTCCCTAACCTTTTCATGAGACACAGTGAGATTGGCTTTAGCCTTCTTCCAAAGATCTTTAATGTTGTCCGGATCTATTGTCTCAGGTAGAATGTCACTCAGGGACCAGAGGTTAGAGAGCGGCGTGTTGGGAACAAACTTGAACATCAAAGAGGCTGGAGTAAATTTATGTGATTCATGAACCGCCGAATTCAAAGCAAAAGCTAACCAATGCAGGGACGTGTCCCACCTGGAATGATCTTCATGATGATAGGCAATAAGCGCGGACCTGAGATTACGGTTAACCCGTTCAGCCAGAGATGGTTGAGGGTAATAAGCAGAAGTAGTTACATGAGAGATGGACAAGTCAAAACAGAATTTACGAAAAAGATTTGATGTGAACGCCTTAGCATTATCAGACACAATATATTGGCACGGACCAAAACAGCAAAAATAGAATTTAGGCAAGTAATGGTGGACTGAGCGGTAGCCAGCTTAGTCGGAAATAACCAGGAAAATCTTGTAAAACCATCTACGCATACAAAGATGAACTTGTTGGCATTTCCCTTTGACTGGGGGAAGGGTCCTACATAATCAATATACAGGCGTACCATGGGGCGCGACGCTTGATGCGAAGACAAAAGGCCTACCTTGGTGGACATGGTTGGTTTACTAAGCAAACAAGATTTACAAGCTTTTACTAGTTCACGGATTTCACCGTCCATACCCTTCCAGATGAACCCTTCACGAATCTTTTCACGAGTTTTCAAGATTCCAAGATGCCCCCCTAATGGGGTCTCATGATAGTATTTGTAGATCATAGGCACAAGAACAGCTGGAACGACAACCTTCATCATCTTATCATGCCTCGAAGGGCAACATAGAACACCATTCCTCAGAACATAAGGGACAACATGTTCCCCAGAAGAAAGGGTTTCCATTATCGGAGCCAGCGTCGGATCTTCAAGTTGGTATTTCTCGATATCCCTAAAGAGCATGGGAGCATCTGTTAAGATGGCATTAACATCAGATAGCATGGACTCGGGACTAGATGAGCTATCGACCGGTTCATGGTTCTCAACGTCGTTGGAAAACATTCGGCTGAGTCCAGCAGCAACAACATTTTCGGTACCTCTGATATGCCGGACATCGAATTGGAAGGCAGAAATACGGATGGCCCAAAAGGCTATACGACCAGTACGACGCGGCCTACCTAAGACCCAGCTTAAGGCTTGATTATCTGTCTCCAGGTCGAATTTGACATGTTCCAGATAGAGACGGAACTTTTCTAAGGCAAATAAGACTGCCAACCCTTCGAGCTCATAGATAGAATACTTGGCTTCTTGAGCCGATAGAGTCCTAGATGCATAGGCGATGGGTCGCCTCCCTAGTTCAGTCTCTTGAAGAAGGACTGCAGCTACTGCTGACGACGACGCGTCGGTTTGGACGATGAATTTCTTCGAGAAATCAGGCATAGCAAGTACAGGGGCATTACAGAGCGCTAATTTAAGATCTTCAAAAGCGGCTTGTTGAGAAGGTCCCCACTCGAATTTGATGCCTTTCCTACGAAGAAGGTTCAAGGGCGCCGCTCTATTAGCGAAGTTAGGAATAAACTTCCTGAAGAAATTGACCATACCAATGAATCTGGCGATACTTTTAACGTCCTTGGGAGGTTTAAAATCACGGATGGCCTGTGTTCTAGAATGATCGACTGCAACACCATCAGGTGACACAATATGCCCTAGGAATGACATAGAGGGCTTAGCGAAGGCAACTTTGGACAACTTGACAGTTAACCCAGCCTTACGAAGGCGATTGAGAACTTCTTGCAGATGATCTAGATGTTCTCCAAATGTCTCCGAAAATACGACGACATCATCCAAGTAGTGATACAAGTACTCAAATTTGATGTCGGAGAAGACCCTATCTAGCAGCCTAGTGAGTACAGCTGCTCCCGTGGGGAGCCCGAAAGGCACGCGGTTGTATTCGTATAAATTCCAGTCCGTGGCAAACGCTGTAAGATGTTTAGACTCTTCCGCTAGGGGAATTTGATTATAGGCCTGATTCAAGTCCAAGATAGTAACGAACTTGGCCTTACGAAACCATGAAAAACAAGAATGAAGGTCAGGAAGGGGCACGGATTGCAACACCACCTTCCGATTGAGAGCCCTATAATCAATGACAGGCCTGAAGCCTCCTTGGGGTTTCGGGACTAGAAAAATAGGCGAAGAATACGCCGACTTAGAGGGCCTAATAATACCATCCTTCAACATCTGATCGATAATTTCTTTCAGAGCCTTCATTTTAGGTGGAGATAGTCTATAAGGTGGAAAACGGACAGGAATCGAATCCGTGACCTCAATTTTGTATTCAATAAGGTCAGTAACACCAAGAGTATCAGAGAACACCTCTGGAAATGACTGACATAATTTACGAATACTATCAGCCTGCTCTTCAGGTAGATGTCTAAGGTCTAACAACATCTCATCCTGGGTAGGCGAAATAGATGAACATGATACAGAATTACACTTTAACAAGGGAATTTTACAATTGGAAGCAAATTTGAATGTGCACGACTTACTCTGAAGATCGAGCACAAGGCCAGTGTGAGAAATGAAGTCAGCTCCCAATATGATGGGGCAAGACAGGTGCTTAGCCACAAACAATTTGGTTTTCCATGTAAATTTAAAAATACGAATTTTGACCTGTACAGAACCTAGAATTTCTAATGGAGATGAATTAGCCGAAACATATTGAACAGTAGATGAACCATAGTCAGGTAGTTTACAAACAGACTTCAATTTAGAATACCATTCTTCCGAAATAATTGAACAAACACTGCCTGAATCTAATAGAGCGGTAATACCCTCGTTATTCAACTCAATCTTAAGAAAAGGAACAGGTGCGGGGGTATCCGCCGCAATCCTAAGACACTCTTTGGGGCATTCAAAAGATAGATTTGCAGATTGGACATTCCCTGAATTTACGACGAGTTTGCCAGGGGCTGAGCCTCGGGAAGATGGATTAGTCGACTCAGCCGAAGCCACTAGTCACTTTTGATTGTTGTTGGAAGTCGCACCTGAAGTTGAGCAGGAGGGGGTGCTATTTGAATTTGGGCAATTTTTGGCGATATGTGAGAAAGCCCCACATTTAAAACAGCCCTGTGATGAACCAACCCCATTCCTTGTCCCACTCGGCTTGATCAGTGGACACTTATTGCGCAGATGGTCGGGCGACCCGCAAGCATAACATTTACGGGGTGTGACTGGTCGGCGAGGTGGAGGCCGAAGATTACTAAAAGAGGGAGGGGGTTCTTTCGCGACACGCAAGGAGTCGGCGTATCTAACTCCTTCCGCTGAGACGGCCAATGCTTCAAGTTCAGAGAAGGTTTGCGGGCACGCCGCGAAACACAAATATGACCTATAGGATGGTGAAATCCCTTCCACAATAGCTTGTACAATCTGATCCTCAGGGAAGTGAAGAGCAAACACCCTAGTATAGAATTTAATATCTTGGATGAAGTCTGCCAAGTTTTCATCCAAACGCTGTACACGATAATAGTACTTCTGAATAAGGGAGGACCTGGCCCTAGCCGGGATGAAGTTAGTTAGCAAGTGGGCGTGGAAGTCTTCAATCGATGATTGCTCGGCAATGGCTGTAACTATTTTGTCTGAGAGAATACCTATTGCATAGGGATAGATAATTTGCAAAATTTGACATGGAGAAAGAGAAAACACAAGAGCATGATCCTGAAATTCAACTAAAAATCTTAAAAATGAAATTACGTCACTGGTGGTATTAACGGAAAACTTAGAGATACCTCTGAGCAACATTGCCAACGGATGAGGCAAGCTGCTAAACCCGGGTGACATAGTAGGTAAAGGTTTCAATGGCAAGGAAGTTAATTCAGAACGAATATTACTCAACGATGCACGGTGTTCAGACTCGTTGTCCAATGGGGCAGAGATAGTTTGAGCGGCAACGGTTATCCTATTGGCTTCTCTCTTAGGAGGCTCTTCCTCGCTACCTACATTCATCGTGGTGGGTTGATCAATTTTGGGAGAAACTTCCCCAGTTAACAATTGAGTGACCTTGCTAGATAATTCAGAAATACTTTCAAGCAACGTACTAGCTTCCTTCCTCTGAACGTCATTCAACTTCAGAGACAACAGATCGTTAACTCTATTTGAAAAATGATATAGCCTGGCTTGCACACGCTTAATTTTATTAGGAGAAGGATCATTTTCGTCAAAAAAACTAACTACCGATGCTAGCCCAGTAGTACTCTCGGTGATCGTGGAAAGAGAGTCGTCAATTTCTTTCTCTCCCAAATTGGGGATGGAAATGGGCAAATCAAGGGACTCTCTAAGCTTGTTGGTGTCTATCGCAACCGTGCCTCCAGATTGCACATTTCTGATAGTTAACTCATAGATCAACTCCTCTTTGCGCAAATAGTTAAGATGGAGAACATCGCGAGGGCCGGGCATGATGACAGAACAATTTTGAAGAACTCAAAAAATTCCAGCAACTGAGAAAATGGTTAGAGTTCGGAACCAAAACAATGTTTAGCCGTCAAAAGGGGCTAAAATGAGACCCATTCAACCACGCTCTGCTACCACTTGTTACGGAGATTTCCGTGGTAGTTAGAGGTGAAAGAAGGTGCGGGGTGGTGAACAGGTCTCAAGCTACGAAAGTAAAATTAATTTAAAAATTTAATTAGGTTATATTTTCTTTTCAAAATAAAGAAATAACAAGTACGGCAGGTACAGAGTAGCAAGTCAACAAAATATAGTTACAATATTTACTGGATTTGGGCTTCGCGCCCCGACTTCACACTTCTAGGGCAATTAGCCCAAATTTACTCCAAAATAAGTTTTACCAGAGGGGCCGTAAACCCCCATTCATGTTCAAGAGCACTTGCCCCAAATTACACAGAAAGGCCTCCTCGAGGCATACAACACTTAATTTTCAAGAAAGAGCCACACGCTCTCAAACTTTAAGCCTCTCAAAGGCCACACCAAACTCCACATTCAAGTTGTCCTCTCAGGACATAGACACAGGAGTAACATACCCAACCTACTGAGGTCTATTAAATGAAAAGGGGTAATTACATGACCTCTAAAATAACAATTAGAGAGGAGGCGATCTGCTCTCCTAATGCATTTGTTTTTTTAAAACCTAATCTGGCTCTAGGCCACTAATACAAGGGCTAATCCCATACTACAGAGGTGACTTAAGAAGGAAACAATTTACATTACGTTAAAGAAGAATAGGTAGAGAAAACAAAATAAGTTCACCTCAAAGCAATATGAGTGGGAGTTCGAGAGGGTTAAGCACTCTCTATCCCAATATGTAGTATAAAAGATAGAATAGATACAAGTTTCTTTACATTTTAAGGAAGGTTACATAATGGAACAACTTCGGACCCGCCCCGAGAGTTAAACTGCTGAGCTAGCAAAGCAGGAAGTTATTAATCGGCCATTACCTTGTTGTTGACCGCTGCCGACGAAAGAGGCGCTTCCCGCCCCCTGCTATGTACTTTACACACTGAAAGATGGAACAGAAGTGGCCCGGAGACCCTAAAATCAGCAGTTTATATACTCTCGCGGAAAGTTCGAGGCGTTTGGGGAATGAGAACACCCTCCCACAAAAACTTCATTGGCTAACCAAGAAAACCCCTACACAATATGAAGAAGAAACACCTAATTGGTGGAAAATTAATTCAAGAAATTCGGGATTGGCAAGATACAAAACAAGGGGAAAGAAAGGGATAATATTGCCAACTTAAATAATGACTGAAAGAAATTTAGCAAAGAACAAACTTTTGAATTCAAAATTTTTCCAAAAAAAACAGTTCTTTCACTCCGCACTAGGGTACACTATTGTTGATCTTCAGTAGTGTCCTCTAGAAGAGAAAGTTCACACTTCTTACTACAAGCAAAACAAAGATACGTCGAAAATGACACAGTTCAAAAACTCCAAAATTTCCAGGTAGTGACATCTTCTGAGAAAGTAGAAAATTAATACCGTAGATAAAGTTCAGACTTCCTCCAGCAGAGGAGTTTCAATTGGCGCACATTTTAAATTAGCGGCGTGGAGGTGTACCGCCCGGTACAATTATTATTATTATTATTATTATTATTATTATTATTATTATTATTATTATTATTATTATTATTATTATTATTATTATTATTATTATTATTATTATTATTATTATTATTATTATTATTATTATTATTATTACGGAGTTTCTGTGGAACGCAGACGAGTGAGAAAAAGCGGGCTTAATTTGTTGGACAGAGAAAAGATGATAGAATAAATGTTTTATATCGCCGAAGCACTCCTTCCCTTGTCAGCTTTCTAATCTAAATTTCACATTAGGACCCTTTGACAACAATGTTCACTATCAGTTCAGCTCGTCAGTCAGATCCACAATAGACTATAAGTAATTAAATTAAACAGAGGCAATAAGTGTCTATTCTAAATGGCCTTATTGGTCGAAAGAAAACGTTTAAGAAATCGGCCAGAAACAAAATGCTAGTAGGCGAAACTCTTGCACTACGTTTGAAGTACACTTTGAAATACTCAACATCCTATATGGGCTTATGGGCCTAAGTTACTTAGACTAAGCCTATACTACAGAGGGTGACTAGATGGTGACAAATATTAAGTTTCCAAAAATAGAGTTAAGATTTAAAGTTTTATAAAATTATAGTCACTACCAAACCAGATTGAGTGGGAATTAAAAGAGGGTGAACATTCTTTATTCGCTAAATCACATCTTTCCCAGCAGGGATATGAAAAAATTCCTTAGACTTGCTTGAAAATTTACATTTAAAAGATGATATTAAACTTCAGAGATTTACATTGTGAAATAATTTTGAAACCCTCCCTTCAAGTCAGCAATCTGGGGCAATAATATACTTAAAATATGTCTGCCATTACCTTGAGCTGGCAGGCAAGGCCTTTCCACCTGCCTCAACTACGTATGGACTCTAGACTGGAGCGATGAAGAAGACAACATGGCCCAAAATCTCCCAGATTTTATAGCGGAGGGGGAAGTACCAGAATTTTCTACGCCGATGGCCTGTACACACACCCAACTTTGATTGGGTAAAAAGTAAATTTACCAAAATTACTGATTGGCTAGGAATGAAGCTATGTAGTGCTGGCAACTTCAGTGCATAAAAAACAATTTGCAAACACTTCGGGTTAACCAATATCGAAAATGGAACATTCCTTTACAAATTTTTTTCCGTCCACCCACCTCGACAATAGAGACACCTGGAGATTATACTTCAAAACTTTTTCCAATTCACAGTTCAGGGTTTACATCAGAGATGGCCTTCTGAAAGGCGCTCAGTTCGTATGCACGGAGGAGGTGTAGCTCCGATTCAATGATTACTATTATTATTATTATTATTATTAATATTGTTTAATCCACGCTAAATTAAGTAAATTACCTTAAGCCAAAGGATTATTGAAATAATGGTCAAGTAGATAATGTTTGTGCTACTACCAATAAACAAAGCTTTGAGGCGTTCCGTAAGTAAGTGTTAACTTTATTAAGCCCCGAATTTAAAATATAACTTAATTACACTGACTGACAGAGCAAATGCAACACCAAGAAGGAGTGGTTCGAAAGGGATGAAAGTTGGGGAAAAAACAGAGATGGCACGGACGAATAATTGATGTTTATTTCAAACCGATATGCAGGTTACACAATGCGCACGGCATCGACTCAGTAGGATGTAGGACCACCGCGAGCGGCGATGCACGCAGAAACACGTCGAGGTACAGAGTCAATAAGAGTGCGCATGGTGTCCTGAGGGATGGTTCTCCATTCTCTGTCAACCATTTGCCACAGTTGGTCGTCCGTACGAGGCTGGGGCAGAGTTTGCAAACGGCGTCCAATGAGATCCCACACGTGTTCGATTGGTGAGAGATCCGGGGAGTACGCTGGCCACGGAAGCCTCTGTACACCTCGTAGAGCCTGTTGGGAGATGCGAGCAGTGTGTGGGCGGGCATTATCCGGCTGAAACAGAGCATTGGGCAGCCCCTGAAGGTACGGGAGTGCCACCGGCCGCAGCACATGCTGCACGTAGCGGTGGGCATTTAACGTGCCTTGAATACGCACTAGAGGTGACGTGGAATCATACGCAATAGCGCCCCAAACCATGATGCCGCGTTGTCTAGCGGTAGGGCGCTCCACAGTTACTGCCGGATTTGACCTTTCTCCACGCCGACGCCACACTCGTCTGCGGTGACTATCACTGACAGAACAGAAGCGTGACTCATCGGAGAACACGACGTTCCGCCATTCCCTCATCCAAGTCGCTCTAGCCCGGCACCATGCCAGGCGTGCACGTCTATGCTGTGGAGTCAATGGTAGTCTTCTGAGCGGCCGCCGGGAGTGCAGGCCTCCTTCAACCAATCGACGGGAAATTGTTCTGGTCGATATTGGAACAGCCAGGGTGTCTTGCACATGCTGAAGAATGGCGGTTGACGTGGCGTGCGGGGCTGCCACCGCTTGGCGGCGGATGCGCCGATCCTCGCGTGCTGACGTCACTCGGGCTGCGCCTGGACCCCTCGCACGTGCCACATGTCCCTGCGCCAACCATCTTCGCCACAGGCGCTGCACCGTGGACACATCCCTATGGGTATCGGCTGCGATTTGACGAAGCGACCAACCTGCCCTTCTCAGCCCGATCACCATACCCCTCGTAAAGTCGTCTGTCTGCTGGAAATGCCTCCGTTGACGGTGGCCTGGCATTCTTAGCTATACACGTGTCCTGTGGCACACGACAACACGTTCTACAATGACTGTCGGCTGAGAAATCACGGTACGAAGTGGGCCATTCGCCAACGCCGTGTCCCATTTATCGTTCGCTACGTGCGCAGCACAGCGGCGCATTTCACATCATGAGCATACCTCAGTGACGTCAATCTACCCTGCAATTGGCATAAAGTTCTGACCACTCCTTCTTGGTGTTGCATTTGCTCTGTCAGTCAGTGTATATAATATTTCTAGGGAAGATAGTTTGACAATGTTGACACATGAATAATACTTGGAAAACTGCTAAAACTACATTATTAGTCTTTATGACCAAAATCACGTACGGTATATATATTATTTGGGTCAAATATGACTCAATAAGAAAACCTAGTAAAATATGTGTTTATATGACCAATAAATCCGTGTCATCTTGATCATATAAGGCTACAAAAGTCTTTAATACTACTTAAATTAGTAAAAACAGACCTTGGTAGGAATATAACTAGTCTTAAATACCCGAGCCCTACTGATGATATAAAACAGCTATTTAGATTGTTTTGTGGGATTTGGGTGAACAACTCCTTTTGCTTGCGATGAATATTTCAATATTAATAATAATAATAATCATAATTTTACCGGGCGGTACACCTCCACGCCGCTAATTCAAACTTTGCGCCAGTTGAAAATCCTCTGCTGGAGGAAGTCCGAACTTTATTTAATGTATTAATTTTCAAGTTACCCAGAAGATGTCACTACTTGGAAATTTTGAAGTTTCTGAACTGGGTCGTTTTCGACGTATTTTTGTTTTGCTTGTAGTAAGAAGTGTGAACTTTCTCTTCTAGAGGACACTACTGAAGAACTACTATAGTGCACCCTAGTGCAAAGTGAAAGAACTGGTTTTTTTGGATAAATTTTTATTTCAAAAGTTTGTTTCTTGTTAAATTTCTTTCTGGTATTGTTTAAGTTGGCTGTATACCCCTTTCTTTCCCCTTGTTTTGAATTTAGCCAATCCCGAATTTCTTTAATTAATTTATGACCAATAAGGTGTTTCTTCTTCAAATTGGATATGCTGCTTAACCCTAACCAATAAATGATTGTGGGCGGGTGTTTTCTTTCCTGAAACGCCTCGAACTTTCCGCGAGAGTATATAAACTGCTGATTTTAGGGTCTCTGCGCCACTTCTGTACCATCTTTCAGTGTGTAAAGTACATAGCAGGGGGCGGGAAGCGCCTCTTTCTTCGGACAGCTGTTCAACCACCAGGTAATGGCCGTATAATAACTTCTTTTTTTGCTAGCTCAGCAGTTTAACTCTCGAGGCGGGTCCGAAGCGTTTCCACCATGTAAGTTTTCCCTAAAATGTAAAGACTCTTAGTATCTACTCTCTTTTATGTTACATATTGGGATAGAGAGTGCTTAACCCTCTCGAGCTCCCACTCATATTGTTTTGAGGTGAACTTATTTCTCACAACCGTTTCTTCCTTTATGTAATGTAAATTGTTTCCTTCTAAAGTCACCTAGTTAGTATGGGATTAGCCCTTGCATTTGTGGCCTAGAGCCAGATTAGGTTTTAAAACAAAATGTATTAGGAGTGCAGTTCGCCTCCTCTCACATTGGTATTTTAGAGGCCATGTAATTATCCTTTTCTCGCTTAATAGGCCTCAGTAGGTTGGGTATTTTACCCCTGTGTTAACGTCCTTAGAGGACAGCTTGAAGATCGAGTTAGGTGTGGCCTTTTGATAGGCTTAAAACTTTGAGAGCGGATCGCTCTTTTGAAATTTGTTTCTGCGTGCCTGTAGGAGGTCTTACTGTGTAATTTGGAGCAAGTGCTCCTGGGCATGATTGGGGTTTTCTGCCCCTTTGTTAAACCTTATGTACATGTAAGCTTGGGCTAACTGCTCAAGAATTGTGAGTTCGGGGCTCGAAGCCCAAAGCCTGTAAATACTGTTGTTGCTCTTTGGTTGCCTTGCTACTCTGTACCTTCCATGCATGTTATTTCTTGATTTTGAAAAGAGAATATAACCTTGTTAAATTTTACAGTAACTTTAATTTCGTAGTTTGAGACCCGTTCACCCCCTCACCTTCTTTCACCTCTGCTGTTCCACCAAACCACGGTAATAATAATAATAATAATAATAATAATAATAATAATAATAATAATAATAATAATAATAATAATAATAATAATAATAATAATAATAAATATAAATGTACCAGCGGTACAACTTCCACGGCTGTTTCAACTGTGTCCTACTCTACGGCCGTCTTGAACCTTGAACCTTTAACCTCCCAAAAACTTACTTCTTCAATGGTGAGATGACTCTGCTAACTATTCATGAATGATCCCTACTGGACTAAAAACAAACTACTGGATAGAGTAATATTTATTATTTGAGTTGGTAAACCTTTCTCTGAGGATTTTTTTTAATGTACCGAAGTTGTCAACAATTCAGCTGGTTCATCCTCTATTGTAATCTACCTACCAGATGCTTGTAAATATTGTTCTCTAGCCTATCAAACCTGGGAGTGTGTAGGGGAATTCGGCCTATAAGCAAAGTGTAGTTAAAATTTTGTCAGGCGCTTATCCTACGGAACTATAATCGCAGGGCACTTTTGGGCCGTCTTGTCCGAATTGCTCCGGTGCTTGGGAGTGCGACATGACGGAGATATAGGGGGCAGGGGCACCGAGTGCTTGAATAAGATTCAGAGATAGAAGGTAATGGCAGAATTTACCTAAACATGTGATATCGCCTGCGGGTAGCTTGAGTGGAAGTTTTCAGCCGTTTTCTTTTAATGTCATTTTATAAACTGGTGGCTTAGATGTATGATTTTCGGCGAAGTTCGAGGACTCTGGTACTATTCCTACTGGGATGTATGTAATGTAAAGGAACGAAGAGTGGTGACACTCTTCCGTATCCCATTCCACCTTACAACTGGGGGACCAAATTGTTCAACTTCTGAATTTGGTTAATCTTGTATCTGCTTTAAATGTTCCTTCTTTTAGTAATGAAAATGAAATGGCGTGTGGCTTTTAGTGCCGTGAGTGTCCGAGGACAAGTTCGGCTCCCAAGATGCAGGTCTTTTTATTTGACGTCCTTAGGCGACCCGCGCGTCGGGATGAGGATGAAATGATGATGAAGACGACACATACACCCAGCCCTCGTGCCAGCGAAATTAACCAATTATGGTTGAAATTCCCGACCCTGCCGGGAATCGAACCTAGGACACTTGTGACCAAAGGCCAGCACGCTAACCATTTAGCCATGTAGCCGGACCTTCTTTTAGTCACCGCTTTGTACTATAGGATTCTTCTCTGTATCTTTGGGCCTTAAGCCCACTTGAAGTTCTAGAATATTTTTGAGGAGTGCTGGTAAGTAAATACTTGCCGACAGTTCGGCGGCATCCAGAAACCGGTGGTCCCTGGACGAGGCCTGATCCGTTGAGTGACGTCAGAGCACGGTGTGGGCTGCTAGCTAAGAGCGTGCTCGTAACCTTATTTGACTAAGAGCGTGCTCTTAACCTTACATGACCTTACACTGGCTAAGTGTTCAGGCTTAACATCACAAACCCCGGGTTCGACCCTGGGCTTAAGGGTCAAAGACCCAAACTCGATGCTAAAACTTGCTAGTTGGACCCAACTGCTAACATGATTATAGTCAAGAGTGTAAATTAAGCTAACAGGTACGGATTCGACTGCAAGCATAACCTTACAGGTACTGGATTCGACCCTAGGCTTAAGGTCGTTAGCTTTACAGATCCAAGTTTGATACCCAAGAATGCCAGCTTAACCTAACTACCAACGTGATTATGGTCAAGTGTGCTAGGTTAAACTAACAGGCACGTAATTGACGCCAGGCTTAACCTTAGAAGGGCGTTACAGACTCAAGTTTGAGATTCAATCCCAGGCTTAACCTAATTAGTCAAGATGAGACATGGTCCAAGGTCTTTGATATTGAGATTGGTGGAAGACGAATTTGAAACAAGGTGGTGGCTACACATAGGACTAGGGAGATGGTGTAAGGCGTAATACATATGCTTTATTTGTAAGGGGGCGTGATATTTGGAAGCATCTTTGAGGTTCTAAAACGAAGATCGTGTCTGAATAAGAGAAGGACGATTGCGTGACTAAATTACAGACCTTCGGTGACTCTAAAAGTGACCCCATGACCTTTGTGCCCTAAGAATATCATGCATTAAATTGTCAATTTAATAAGAAGTTCGATTCTTGATAGCATGGAATTGACACATGGCAAGGGGGTGATTACCTTCGGTCCCACGCTATGGGATACGTGACGTCAGTCGCACGTGTCAACGGCGGAAGAATCTTAAGTCATTTTTGTGAACTATTTCAAAGCTCGTGCATATGGCGTGCCCAAGCCAAGTCGTAAACATAGTGCCTATCAAATGGGATCATTTATCCAGTTAATTGAACATGTATAAATTTTAAATGTACATGAACACTACCGCCGGAATTGTAGGGAGTATGTAGTCACCTTCAAAACTCTTGTAATTACAGTTTAGTTAAATCAGAAAAGTTATAGAAATTTTCTTGGCGGCAAAGGGAGATGCCCTGAGAGAGGGGGGTAACTGCTATAAATAAGAATTGACGCCATGACGACGCCTCCTGCATTTTGTGTTACGAAGCTGACGACAGAGGGTTGAGCTGCTCTGTGAAATCGAACGACAAAGGTAGACTAAGTCCAATCAACATATTTTAGCCATTGTGGCTGGGGTCTTGACTCCATGTGGAGATAGTTTTTCTTGAGTGGAAATAGTTGTACCAGATAGGACGGTCAAAGTACCGAATAAAATTTGGAGTGGATGAAGAAAGTAAGTCGTGTGCGGAAATAATTACAGTCTACCGTGTGCGCTCAACAAAAGCAAGTGAAGCGTATTTTCTTTTTTTATGCTTTATTTCCAGGAAACCTGAAGAACTGTAATGATCTGTAAAGCCATAAATGTAAAATGGCTAAATAAAAATGCCAGGGTCGCTGGTGAGCCCAATGATGACCGATGGCGTAACATAAGGTATGTGACTTACCATCTTACTACCTATTATATCTTGTTTCATGATCTCTAAAAATGTGTATTTGAATGGGGTATATACGACGCAGTGGTCACCCCTACGTGGTTTTTGTAAATGTTAGAATACGACTAAGAAAGAGTCATTTGTTTTATTTTCCACTTGGATAAATTTTTGAAGTCTTGCGAGTGCCGTATGATGTTGTAAAAAGTTATTAAAAGGGTTTCGAAGTGATATCACGTCCGATGTAGATCGTCATTTCCGTGTGTTTACTGCCTATATTTTGTGATGTCAAATTGAGATGTTCATTCGACGTAAAAATCTTCTGTCTGAAATTTTGACGTAAATAATATAAGAAATCCATAATTACCCATTTTCAATTGAGTGGAAGCTCGCTGTCGGGTGAGTGTATAGTGTGATGAATTTGGTCACGGAGTGAAACTTTTTTTAGGCCCATTTAAACTGTGTCTGACTGACAATAAAAAGATCTAGTAGAATTTTTCAGTCATTTTCGTGAAAATCCAGTTAATAAAATACGATATCATTTTATGCGAACTTATTCATTATTAAAGCACTGTGCGTATTAGACGTCGTGGATTCTAGTAAGGATTTTATTCCAGTTCTTTTTGTCCGTGATAGTCATGAGTTGGGAAACAGAGGTCAGTTTGGTCGTGTGAGTCGAGATGAGATTTATGAATCAGGTTGGAGACCTGTCAATGAAGCCGGGACTTGTGGAAGCCCGAGGAAGATTTTATAATGTTGGGAATGGAAAGCAATATACAAGAAATCCGCGCTGGTATTAATTTGCGACGTGGATAATTATTGTGGGCATCTTGAAGTATAATCTATGTGCATTTTGTTGGTTAGAATATCGTATTTGTTTAATTATGTCGGCAGAGTTTAAAAGGGAGCATTTTGAGAAGCAAGTCAGATAGAACGGACCGGGTGTTTTACATCACTGCCAAGCAGGCTTGGGCGAGAAGCCGTCAGCTGATAGGGGAACACAGCGGATATAACGGGACACGCGTGGAATTGAGATTGTATTTCTCGGCCGGGGAGAACGTTAAATGTTGGATTTAGTTGAAATTTTCATCCGGGAATAACCTGAGTGTTATTAGATACTGTACAATTTGTTTAATTGGGGACTTAACGTGCATTTGATACGACGGACTTAGAGTATAATGAACAAGTTATCCCAATTCAGGGTTGTCCAAAATATAGAGCGATGGTAGTGATGATTGTTTGTCTGTGAGGGGCGCGCAAACTTTATAAAATGTTATGACGAGTATTATGACATCGTACTTATATGGCGAGTTGCTTTTGATTTGTACGTAAATTATTAGGGTTATCCAAGTGTTAATAATGGCTAGGGTTGGATTCGATTTAAAGTGTGAGGTCATGAAACAGGATATAAACTGGACATGAATGATGTAATCGTTGTTTTCCAGCAAATAGGAATCAACAGATAAACATCACAGGATTTAAAATTGAGAGAACGCAATTGCGTAGGAATTTGTGAAGAAACCAGAGTCCGCGGAGATAGAATTTGTTGTCCTCTAAGATTTCATTAAATCATTTATATTTATTTAATTATTAAATTCAGTGAAACCGCATTTTGAGATAACTTTCAATCAAGCGAATAACTTGGAGATGCATTCTGGAAATCTCAGTTTGTTTTCTGGGGAATGTGTAAATGTTAACGTAACGATTAAGGGGACATATCCGAAGGTAATGGATTTTACTGCCACATAGTATTGTGAGCATGGCTATTGTTGTATTATTTAACTTTGATTGATTGAGCAGAGAATGTGCTGGGGATGGTAAAGTGGAAACTTTGGTCATCGACCGATGTAACTTAATTGTGTTTAGCTTTCAGCTTAGAAACTTGGATGGTCTTGGGGTCATCAACCTCAGTGACTTAGATTAGGGCCATATGCCACTGTAGCGTCATTTTCCTTGCGCTCATCATCCACAATGACTTTAAAGTAACTTAGAAGTTTAGATGTCGGTCCATGATATAGAGGCAGGTCACATCGATTCAATTAAGGGTAAGTGTCGTATCACCACTGTGTGGCACACACCGATTGGACTGCCTTAATTATACCCAGAGTCCAGAGTTCGTGTTACGAGGGCTGGACCATAACGAATCACTATGATGGTACATGTAGTCTCACATGGAAGCCGAATTTAATGATTTCCAGACTTTCCTTTCTTTAATAAAAATGAGACAATGGTTTCTAGTAAGAATGCCCATCAGGCAGACACGTCAAAGGCTCACACCAGTGTTCTGATCTTCTATGTAATAAAAATGATTGTGGTGTCCAGTGGACACGATTAATTTCAATGATACTGTTGACAAATCAGAATGCTTCAGAATTTCATGAATAAATAGGAATCTCTTAAACAGACCTTTCATTCAAGTAGATAGATTATAATTATTGAACCCTACCTTACCTCAGCAAGTGACGAAGAACTCGATACGATCCAAGAGACAGATCCATGAACTTTGCTGATAGGTAAGAAAGGTAGGTATCCTTCAATATGGACCAAAAGGGTTCAAAAGGTATTTAATAGGACGTAAAGCCAATGTCATTATTAATAGTTAACGTAAACAGAAATCGTGTCTGGGACTCCGTTGAGCAAGAGAAGAACGATTGCGGGACTAAATCGCAGCACTTCTGTAACTCTAGACTCCTAGCCTAAGGGCGTTAAATGTAGAGACCCTAGTTCGAAGCACGTGCTTAGACTTAACTAGACAAGATGAGATAGGTTCAAAGTAACTTTAGGAAGCTTTGATGCTGAGATTGGTAGAAGCTGAACTTGAAACAAGATGGCGGCTACACATATGACTAGGGAGATGGTGTAAGGTGTAATACATACGTTTTATCATGAGAGGGGCGTAATATTAGGAAGCACCTTTGATGCTCTAAAACGGAAATCGAGTTTGGAACTCCCTTGAACTAAAATAGAACTACTGCGGGACTAAATTCTGGCACTTCGGCCCCTCCAAAACGTATTCAGTAGAATGTAAAGCCAATATCATTATTAATAGTTGACCTATACAGAGATCGAGTCTGGGACTCCGAGGAACATGAGAACGACAGCGGGACTAAATTTCGGCAATTCGGTATATCTAAAAAGCAATTAATAGGACATAAACATTATTAATATTTGACTAAAACACAGTTCGATTCTGGGTGCACTTTTGGCTGCTAAAGTCAAGTCGTGAAGGGAAATGCGTTTCAGCAAAAATTAACTGCATGACCAAGATTATCATTCTTGGAAGTTCTTCAGAGTATTTGCTGAGACATGGAATACCAAGTTCTTTGTTTTTCGTATTTAGCCGAGCATGCATATATCAGCAAGGAAATCACTGCATAAGCAAATTGAATAGTCTGGAAGTATTTGCTGAAACAAGTAATACAAATTTCATTGTTTCCACAAGTTCGCGACTTAGGTACAATCACGCAGGTGGACCCAACCTATCTTCGTCCTGACTACTCAATACATACATGCACAATATGAAAAATAATGTGGTGTCGGAATTTAGATCCGCAGGATTTCGCGTATTATCAGAATTCCCCATTAAATAATAAA
Source organism: Anabrus simplex (assembly GCF_040414725.1). NCBI lineage: Eukaryota > Metazoa > Arthropoda > Insecta > Orthoptera > Tettigoniidae > Anabrus > Anabrus simplex. The sequence goes on from NC_090265.1 coordinate 310,544,999, forward strand.
ATCCTACCCACCCTTCAAGTTCGTCACCCGGCCAAACTGCAGTAACCTAATCGGTTGCTCTTCCTTACACCAGCTCGGACAAAACATTACACCCTAGCTAATTGTGCAGGCTTAACCTCACGCTGACCAGGCGTTAACCTAACTTAAAGTATTCGAGCTGAACATGGAACATGATGGCGGCTATAAGGCTTAATACGTATGCTTAATTCACAGAGGCGTAACATTATAAAGCGACTTGAGGTAGCTTGGAGCTGAACTGTGAACAAGAAGGCGGCTATAGCGCTCAATACATATGCTTTAGGGGCGTAAAATAATAACAGAAGGCTGACGCAGGGGCTAGTGCGCAAGATGGCCGCTATAAAAGTTATCTTATGGGAATATCTCCGAGCAATTGCAGCTACACCCCACACCTTGGTGTCAGTCAACGCTGGAGGCTCGATTTCATCAGAAATATATCAACATATTACATACATGAACCATAACGGTAAGGCTATCAGCCATGAAATATTACTATCAAAAATAATTACCCTCTACCCATCATCAGATCATCAATATACAGGTGTCACTCGATATTTCTATCGAAACAGATTCAATACTTTTATTATAAACTTCAAGGCTATCAGCATTCAAAATGCCAAATTGTCAACTTCTAAACAACTGCCGCTACGCCCTATATCAAGGTGTCAATCGACGCAGGAGGCAGGACTTCATCAGAAATGTATCAACATATTGCCTATATGAATAATAACGGTAAGGCTATCAGCCCTCAAAGTTCCAAATTATTAACTTCTAAACAAATGCAGCTACACCCTATATCAATGTGTCAGTCGACGTAGAAGGCTCGATTTCATCAGAAATATATCAACATGTTGCCCATATGAACAATAACGGCAAGGCTATCAGCCTTCAAATAGCCAAAATGTTAACTTCTAAACAATTGAAGGTGCACCCTATATCAAAGTGTCAATCGACGCAGGACGCCAGATTTCAGCAGAAATATATCAACATATTTCTCATATGAATCACAACGGTAAGGCTATCAGCCTTCAATGTGACAAAATGTTAACTTCTAAACAATTACACCTACATCCTATATCAAGGTGTCAATCGACAGTACTAGATAGCGGTTCAGGTCTAGGAAGATGGCGTAAGGCTTAATACATCTTCTTTATTCATACTGCGTAACGTCGGAATGCAACCTCAGTGGCTTGGAGCCGAACTTGCAATTCCGAAAGAAATAGTGAACATCCATCGTATGGGACTAGGAAGGTGGTATAAAGCCTAATAGGTTTTCATTGCTTATATGGATGTAACGTTAGAGCGTGATCCCAGGGTCTCGGAACTGAGCGACTGCAGAGTAAACTGTGCTAGCGTTTGTGCTGATGTGGAAGGCTCTGTTGTTTTATAATGTCAGGAACACTGATTTTTTATTTTAAATTTTAGAGCTGAGAGATTTGAAATTTAGAAACTTCAAATATTCTGCCGTAATGTCTACATCAGTTAGAGATTCAAACATAATATTCAGAAGAGAAATACAGTTCGCGCTGCAACTGTAGTGGAAGGGTGCGTGTTTTTTACTTTATGCTATAAGGGAAAACGGGCAGAAGAGAAAAAAGGCAAAAGGGCACAAGTGCAAAAGGGCTAAAGGGCAAAAGGGCAAAAAGGCAGACTTTCGAAAAATCTACCTCATCTAGGGGAAGCATTCAAACGCCTTCGTAAAGCACGTTTGGTGGTTAAGCTGACAAAAGTATCCTTTGCTAAACCACCGATGTCTTTATTGGGGCATATAGTTTCTCCCGAAAGAGTTTCGGTACATCAATCCAGAACTCAAGCTATCCGTAATTTCAAGCCTTCCAAAGATGTTAAAGGGGTTGCTAGGTTCATCGATATGGTGAAATTTTTCAGAAAGATTATTTTAAACTTTGCTAACGGGGTGGCACCTATGAAACGTCTTTGCAGGAAAAGGGGTACTTCGAATGGGGGTACTTCTCAACAAAACGCTTTCGAGGATCTCAAATTAGTCTTCTTCAATGCCCCTATCTTGGCCATGCCGTATTTTTTTCAGCAAGTTCATAGTACAGACCGACGCGTCTTCATCTGCTGTAGCGGCATTTCTTCTACAGGAATATGAACTCGCAAGGCGACCCATCGCCTATGCGTCTCGTACATTGTCACCTCAAGAGGAAAATATTCCATGTATGAAGTAGAGGGACTCGCTGTGCTTTTGCCTAGGAAAAATTCCATATTTATCTAGAGCATGTCAAGTTCGAAATAGAGACCGATAATCAAGCCCTTAGTTGGGTACTTGTAAGGCCCCGTCGTACTGGGCGAATTGCTCGCTGGGCATTCGAAATCTCTGCATTCTGGCTTGAGGTGCGGTACATTCGTGGCTCTGAGAATATGGTCTCAGATGGGTTAAGGATGATGTTATCTAGTGATCCTATAGGTTCTGATTCCTAGGAATTCTCTCCCTACACCCTCTGGTATTAGTATCATCTTTACTGATGCCCCTATGTTATGCCACGATATTGCTAAATACCAATGTGAAGATGCGGTGCTGCCTTCAGTCATAGAAACACTTTCTTCTTGGAAACATGTTGTCCTTTATGTGCTGAGGAATGGGGTCCTGTGTTGTTGATCAAGCCACGACCAAGAGATGAAAATTGTTATTCCACCCATTCTAGTACCTATGATATTCAAATATTACCATGAGACCCTAGTAGGGTTCATCCGGGAATTTTTAAAACCAGAGAGATAATAAAAGAGCTGTTCATCAGGAAGGCCATGAATGGCGAAATTAAAGAATTGGTTAAGGCATGTAAAACTGTCTGATTATCAAGCCCTTATTATATACCAAATAGGGATGTTGTCATCGCAGCAAGCTTCTCGCCCCGTGGAGCGATTGTATGTATTATCTAGGTGGGACCCTTCCCGCAATCAAAAGGGGAAGGTAATAAATTAATTCTTGTATGTGTAGTTTTACCCGATTTTCATGGCTGTTTACTACCAGCATTGCCACTGCACAAACTACTATTTCTTGCCTCAATTGTATATTTGAATCATTTGGACCGTGTCAGTATATAGCTTCCGCTAACGCTAAGGCTTTTACTTCCAACCTATTTCGTTTCTCTAACGAACTCTCTATTTCACACGTAACTGCTTCGTCCTACTACCACCAGCCGTCTCTTGCTGAGCGAGTTAATCGAAATCATCGACCCGCCCTTATAGCCTTTCACCACGAAGACAATTCTCGTTGGAATACTTCATTGCATTGGTTATCTTTGGCTTTTAATTCGGCCGTTCTTGTGTCCCACAAGTTCTCGCCAATTTGTCGTATATTCAAGTTCGTCCCAAACAGTCCATTGTCAAACTTGTGGTCTATCAATGGGCTCTTACCAGAGACAATAGGTCCAGATAATATCCAGAACCTATGGGGGAAAGCTAGAAATAATCTCATGGCCTCTCAGAGGAGAGTAAAAGTGAGGTATGACCGTGGAAGAAAACCCACCAAATTAAAAGTTGGAGACCATGTCATGGTTAAGTATGTTGATCCCGCGGGCATTCCTTCCGCCATATTCCGTGGAACTACTGTTATTTTGGATATCCTTATACCTGTCACTCTTCAGTTGAGTAATCCGAGGACTGAAAGTATTTTTCGTCTTCACCTGTCTCAAGTAAAGTCTGTTTGAAGGCCTTATTATTATTATTTAAACGCCACCAAGTGATTAATTTGCTGAATTAATTATAATTCTTTCTTTGGGGTATTTTATAGGAATAAGTTTAAGTATTATAGGAAGTCAAGTTAAGGAGGACTTCCGCTCCTTTTGTCCATTAGAAATTGTGTATGTGAACATGTACATTCTCATATGATTAAGTTGTACCCCAAATTTTAATTTTTGTTTTCTTGCTAATATTCATTTGTAAAAAACTTCCCTTCTCTAAATTCTGAGTGTTCTTCCATAAGCCGCCCCTCCTTCCAAACATAATCAGACTCTCTGTGATGCCCACCTCCAACGTCACTAGTTTTGATCTACATTTTATGTAGCCGCTTTGTACGACAGTTATTTTCGCCACAAAACTTGCATGCTACAGTGCCCAACATTACACCTGAGGCTGCGTGAAAACAATCTGGGAGAGATGCCGGTAAGGGGTACGGTTCCGCCATATTCTGACTAAGACCTTCTCTGCGCCTGTCATCGTGGGAAGATGCTGAGATGCAGTACTCATCGTCCCAATCTTTCATTGGTGGGACCTTACTGTTTGGCCTTGGGCTCTCATCACGTCGGTTTTAGCCCTCACTGTATTGGGAGGATGGTACCTCAGGGTACCTAAGTATCCGAGCATCGCATCTGCACATCAGCCGCAGCAGCCGCTCCTACCGTCAACCCTGGGTACTACAGCCCGAACTTGAACTACTTCGGTGCTGTTATCAGGACAACGCTTCTTCAAGAAACCGAAACTAACAAACAAGAATGGACTCTTAAGCAAGATAGATTCCATATTACAGAAGTATGTATAAAAAGCAATGTGTTCTCATGTACTTCAAGATTTCAAAGTTGTAAAACCTTAGGTTTAGAGGTCTATACAAGGGGTACATCCTCTCCGGCTATTGAAACTGCGCGCCTTCTCTACGGCCATTTATGCTAAAGGAATTGAACCTTTAACCTCCCAAAAAGTTACTTTTTCAATGGCGAGATGGCTTGAAATCTATTTAATAATGCTACGTGATGGACTAAATGGAAACTACTTGATAGCGTAATATTTACTTTGGGATTTGGTAAACCTTCTTCTGAGGTTTGTTTTCTCTTATTGTAACAAAGTTGCCAACACTTCAGCTAGTTCTTCCTCCATTGTAATCTACCTATCAGATGCTTGTAAATATTGTCCTCTAGCCCATGAAACACCGAAGGGGTGTGTAGGGGAAATCAGACTATGAGCAAAGTCTATTTACAATTTAATCTGGAAGTTTCCTCTTCGGAACTATGAAAGCAGGGCACTTTAGGGCCGTATTGTCTGAATTGCTCCAGTGCTTGGGAGTGCGATTTGTCGGAGGCCTAGGGGACAGGGGCACGCCCTGATTGAACAAGATCCAGTGATACTAGGTAATGGCAGAATTTACCTAAATATTTGATAGCACCTGCGTAGTATAGGATTAGCCTCTGTATCTTTAGTACTTTAAGCCCACTTTTGCCAAGTATGTTTTCATTAATCAGGAACGAAAGTTAGAGGTTCGAAGGCGATCAGATACCGCCCTAGTTCTAACCATAAACGATGCCATCTAGCGATCTTCCGAAGTTCCTCCGATGACTCGGAGGGGCAGCTCCCGGGAAACCAAAGCTTTTGGGTTCCTGGGGAAGTATGGTTGCAAAGCTGAAACTTACAGGAATTGACGGAAGGGCACCGCCAAGAGTGGAGCCTGCGGCTTAATTTGACTCAACACAGGAAACCTCACCAGTCCCGAACACCGGAAGGATTGACAGATTGAGAGCTCTTTCTTGATTCGGTGGGTGGTGGTGCATGGCCGTTCTTAGCTGGTGGAGCGATTTGTCTGGTTAATTCCGATAACGAACGAGAATCTAGCCTGCTAAATAGTCGCATCCTGTATCCGTTCGTGCTACCGGTGACAACACATCTTCTTAGAGGGACAGGCGGCTTCTAGCCGCACGAGATTGAGCAATAACAGGTCTGTGATGCCCTTAGATATTCTGAGCCGCACGCGTGCTACACTGAAGGAATCAGCATGTCCTAGTTACAATTTAATATGGAAATTTCCCATTCGGAACTATAAAAGCAAGGCACTTTAGGGCCGTCTTGTCTGAATTGCTCCAGTGCTTGTTAGTGCGATTTGACGGAGACCTAGGGGGCAGGGGCACGCCCTGATTGAACAAGATCCAGTGATACTAGGTAATCGCAGAATTTACCTAAATATGTGATAGCGCCTGCGTAGTATAAGATTAGCCTCTGTATCTTTTTACTTTAAGCCCACTTAGGGTTCTGGATATTTCTTTGAGGAGTGCTGGTATTTCGCCTTCTTGCCTTTCATTAAGGCCTGTTATGTGCGAACCTTTTCTTTTTACTCTTAAGGCCGTGTAGTATGGGCAATTATGCGTCTGTTTATTCTGTACTCTCATAGGGTAACTGTTTCTACGTTTTAGTTCCCTTTGGTAACAGCGAATACGATCATTTCTGGGCGATGATGAACGCTTTGAATTGTGGTCACCCGATGTGTTGCCTAATGTAATTGTAGGTGTGTCATGAAAAAGTGATTGCCTCCTCGAGGCCAGACTCTTTGATTTTGTAGCTCAGACTCCTGTGTGGTGTACCTGCTCAGAGCAAACCTTGCTCTTGCAAAATTGTGTACCTCTCCGGAGCAATAATGCCCTTCTCTATGTCATTTAATGACTGTTCGTATCTGATTTTAGGACTTCTGAGTCCCAGATATTGTTAGAACTGACTAGCTCACTATTAACCTTTTCAATTGTCCTGTTATTCTATTTTATTAAAGGAAAGAAATACAATTTTAGAATTTGTTTTACTAAAATTTGCTTTATATAATTCCTCGTCCAGACATTCAACCCAGGCTCTTCCTATTCCTCTGTGAACTACAGAAACCCTGGAATAATTATAATAATCCGATCCGAGTATTCTTTATATTCTTTGTCGTTTATTCAGCTACTCTCGCAGTTAATAGGCACCGAGGATTCCACCTTTAAACCTTGAGGTAGTTTTCTTAAACGTTGCAGGAGATATTTCTCGCATTGAGGCACATTCGAATGCCAGCCGAATATACCTAAATTTGGAGTAGTAACCTTTAACACGGGAGCTGAGTAACTACTATAATAAAATATTTCTCACGCAGTCATAAACATTTCTTGTTATATATTACATGTACTTTTTCCCTCTTAACAAAGTACTGAATATCGTGTGTATACTTGGTAAGAGTCTAATAATGAAGATAAAAATAAACACTCGATTTCAATGTTATTATTTTTTCTATATTAAACTAGACTGTATGTGTATTTAAATTACACAAATACCTTTTAATATATGTATATGATATGCGAGAATTCATTTACGTGATATGCCAAAATATCCCTCGTTTCTATTGTGTTTAAAACTGGCACAATTCATTTCAGTTCATATGTGAGCCATTAATAATGAAGGACATAAGAATCCCTAGCTGTAAATATCCATTAAAAGGATTTTAATAAATTATGTATGACTAATTAATTATTTTTTTAAAGTGGGTTCCTTTTGACAATAACATTTTGTTCTAACCGCGATACATTTTCCCATAGATACCAGAATATTACACGAGGTGTATGCAAGTGAAGTTAAACCCATGGCTTCGTTTCACAATACAGTTATTTAGGAATCACTTTAAGTAAAAATAACTAAGGAGCTGACTGCCACATTTGCTTTAAACGCTGGTAAGTTCACTATTGAAAATGCCTAAACAGCTTCAATAATTTCAGATTCACAATGGGTGAAATGAAACTATGGTTCCTTTCTTGAAACTTCATTTTTGAGCACATGCATACATACCCGGTAGGTCGGGGCTTGTTGCAACAAGGGTAGGTTGCAACAGTTGCGTTTTATTTTGAAATTTTCTATCAAATGCTGCCACACTTTGACGGTTCATGCAACTGTTCTAGACCTTCCGTTTGAGTACGTTCAGAGTTATTGTCCTAGTTTCATTTGAAGGCGAAGGGAAAAATAATGTTAGTTCGAAATTAAATAAGTGCTGTTAACTCTCTTGTGTTAATTATGAATGGCCGCCAATTCTGTCAACGGATTCGTAACGCAGCCTTTTGCAACCGGTGTTGCAACTAACCGCAGCGGGCGCTACAAGTAACACCGGCTTTACACTACTCTACGCTGCTTAAAAGGTATAATAATACCTCTCTTATAATCGCATTTTGAATGTAATGGCTGAGTGGCGTAGCTGCTGCCTTCTCAAAGGCGGGCGGTATTCGAATCCAGGCAAATACATATGATATTTTTAAAATGAAATATCTCGTCCCTGTTGTTCGGATTCCACGTAAAACTGGAGGTACCGTGACTATGATCACGATATCAACAGTCAAGTAAAACTGGAAGCTTAACTTTACTTAATCGTATTTCTTGATATCTAGATAATACCTAATTTAATAGCTCTTTATACAGTTGGGTGTATTCTTAGGCAAGCAACATGAGAAAATATAAGCGGAAAAAAGAAGAAGGTTTGACACCGTTGGACGTGATGTAGAGAGCTGCAAATGTCGTCCTTGTAATAAAGGAGGTGATGATTTTTCAATCAGGAAAACTGGTTCACTGTCCACTAATCCATAACAGAGGAAAAAACCAAGACGTTGTGCTATACTTATCGACAATCCAGAAAAACAGTATATTAAGAAAGACCGAGAATAAAAGGAATTACAACAGGAAAAATAATCATGTGGCCAACTCGGGCTCAACGAAAAGAAAACTGTGTCAACAATAGAGTGGAAGGTAACCTTTTGTGGACTCCTGTTCAGACGAAGACAACTGTTATTGCCTGAATTCGGGAACGTGTATAGGAAAGGGCGGGAATAGGTCCCCCTTGCTGAAGGGTAAATTGTGGTCGCTTTGGGTGTGGCCTAGAAACAATCTATACTCCATCTTTGTCGACTGTTCTAACAATGACGAAAACTGAAATTGAATGTTTCATCATCTTACATGCACTGTTGCAACTTACTCCTCAAGCGGAGTACTTTGCAACAGTTGACACTCATTTCACAAAAGTCATTTTGGGACAAATTATGTTTTAAATGATGTTCTTGATAGATAAGGTTATAAACTAACTACCGATTGTTTTTACTTCCAATATAAAAATAATAACAATTAATTCAAATTATTGTTGCGACATGCCTCTGCTTGCGCCATTCAAAAATCTTATGAATAAGTTGTTATGGCTTATAGCCCTCAGTATACAAACTTCTGAGTATTACTTAAACGCCTCGACAATCCTATGTTTGTCGACTCACTTAGATCCGTATCTCTTATCAGTTAAATAATTAGAAACTGGCTGTAATCATTGTCGCCTTCTCTACTTCTCACATCGTCCGTGACCACGTCATAATTCTCCTAGGTAACCTAACCTCCTCCATTCGACTCGCATGAACCTACCACCGAAGATGTTTTATTCATATAGCTTAACCCATCGATTTCATAGGCGAATTAGTCTCTATATTCTCATTCCGTGTACTTTCGTGCCATCGTTCCCATCTGTAGGTGTAGGCAATCATTCTCGCTACTTCCATGTCTGTTACTTCTAATATACGAATAAAAGATCCTAATTCCATCAAACGTTCACTCCCATTGAGTAAAGCTGGTCTGAAAACAGACCAGTGTACATGTACTTTCCGTCCGGGACGTGCCTTCTTCCTTACAGAATACTGTTTGTCGCTATTGCGAGCGCACTGCATTAACTTTACTGCAACTTGGTCCAACTTTTCTTACTATTCTTGGAGAACAGACATCCTACATACTTGAAATTAACCCCGTGTCTCAGTTTTACGTTACCGACCTGAAATTTAGTCACCTTAGGTTTATGTCATTCAGATTTTAGTCCTTGAAATGCTAATTTTCGTATCATACTCACTGCACCTATTCTCAAGTTCCAACATACAAAACTGCAAATTTTCAGCGCAGTATTTGATTAAAACCAACTCGCCTCCATAGGGCAAACTGATAACTAAATTTCGACCTAACCGAATCCCTCCCTGTCATTTTATACCTGTCAGAAAATGAGCCACGTAAACGAAGAATAACACAAGCCTTATCTAATAACTGTAAATACCTTGAACCATCTCACTACATCTCAATTGTCAACATGAATGACATTGATTGCTTTTTATAATATATCCTTTACGGATAACATAATTCCCCTTGGTACTCTGTAATACATCATGTAAGAAGGTCTACGAAACATAGTTATAACAGTCTATTTCTCTCGTAAACCTTTTTTAGTAACTTGGCGCATGCTGAAAATCTGGTCCTGTGGTCTGAAAAAACACTGGTTTTCATCAAAGTCTTAACCATTCATGGCATCCGCCTTTATGAATTTCCAGTAAACACTTTGCCTCTTCCTATTACTCAGTGCAGCTATTTCATTCCATCCTTCCCTATTACGATTTCAGGTCTAATTTTTATACAGTGCTGTTTTTTATGATAATGTGGTTTATTTACCATACTTGTACTTTCTGGAGCGATTTTTCACTGCCATCATAGTTCTCTTCACCATGAAGTCGGTTAATTGTTCCCAACTTCAACAACAAAACATTCCCTTTTAAGCCTTCGTTGAGAGATTCTCATAATTTTCCTTCCATCTGTCCTTTCATTTCCTGCATTCACCATATTCAGTCAAAATACTATTCGTTTTATTTTCCGTCCCCTTACAATATTGTTTATAACTGTCACAGAAAGGCTTCCCTGCCGCTTGAACAAGCATTTACAGATTATAACCAGTATATTCCCATAATAACTTTGTTGATCCTACAATGGTTTCTTTCTCTGTGTTTTTTCTTTTTTTTTTTAGACTTTGCTTTACTTCATAACGACACAGATAGGTCTTATGGGGACGAACCGCTCAGTTTCTTTTAGCTACGCACAATTGGTGATGTTATGAACAAAAGAGACAAATTACGCATTGAGTGGTTACCTTTTTAACTGTGAGAAATTTTTCTATATTTCTCTTAAGCTTCTAACCATGCAGCGACTATGTCTGGACTCATGACTTTGAACAGTGACAAAGAATGGTAAGTGAAATCGAATCAGAGTGCATCAGTAATGCAGTAAGATTGCACTTGCGAGTAACAGTGATTTTCAAGAAGGAGCAGTGTTCACAGGCAAGATTATGCAACCGTCGCCCTGTCTAATGTTCAACTTTGCTGCACGCAACCTGGAATTAGTGACATGAAAATGACCAGGTTAATGAAATTAATGTTTTAAGTGCGAACAATTGGAAGAGAGTATTCGCAGTGAAGAAACGATCGTTCAGCTAGGAATAAACACGACGTGTGGAAATGGGACTCTGAACTGTCCTGGATGGTGAGATTATTTGAGACGGATGTTGAAGAGATAACCTGTGACGGCAGAAATGTACTCAACGTTGAAGTATTACTGAACGATAGGTAGACCTAGGAGTATACAACTAGCGTTGTTTTGTGATGGGTTTCAAGACGTAAAGACTACCGTTCTAGGTACACCTAGATGTTAGTGGAGGCGATCAATTCATTCAGAAGTTTACAGGTTCAACGCTGAAAAGCATAAGAGCTTTTAATGAATTTTTTGATGTTTGTACGTATGTATTGAACCCTTTCTGGCCTGGTATACTATGCCACCACGTAAGCTAAAGCCAAGTATCCTTGACAGCACATGTTGCAATTCCCAACGCCTGTGCAGAATTCGAACGCACATTTCTTCGTACCCCTGATCTTGATTAGTAGCATTCTCGTTGTGGTTTACTCGAATCTAGAAATGTATATCTAGCTTACAGTCTTAAGGTTGTGGAGGAAAATTACGGACGCTCTATGATACGGAAAATGGAATTATCCTAAAATGAGCAAAATGATATTAAATGGAGTTGGTGACAAATAAATGACATAGACAAAATAACAACGTAAATTCATACGTGTGTTTATATAGGTCATTAGGACCATATTTTGGAGTACGTGACCCTCTGAAATAAAAATATCACATGAAATGATTCTGAATTAGTTTCAGACACGGACATCCACATTAATAATCTAGTCAAGTATTGTAAATGCAAATGAGTGAGCGAACAGTATATATAATATTCCCATCGACACTGGGATCAAAGTTAATCAAAAACAAGAAGAAAAACTGAAGCTATTTGAGTGGTGAATGCCCACCTATAATTTCAACCAAAAGAACAAAATGAAATAAAATTATCCAATACTTGGGCCCAAGAAAATACCAGCCCAGAATCATTACGTGAGCAAGGCGGGAACTTACAACAAACAAGCAAAACCACACATGTTACCTAAACAATAAACAACAAAATAACGAAATACAAAAACAACCACTGGCTGCGTGTACATATCTGTCCAAATCAAGGAAAATCCCTGAAGAATTTACGCTGATTTGCCGGTATTTGAACCTTTGATATTCCGCCGTTATGGTGGGTCGCTCAAAATGAAAACTCTAAATACTTTATTTATGAAAGGGGGCTCCTACGACCCACATCAATTACCTGGCCTTACCGCCGAACTATTTCCTGGTATTTAAAACAAACTCTGAAAGTTTTAAACCTCCCCTGTGCAAATATAAATACAGACTTTGTCATAATGTGTTTCCTTCTCCACTCAGGTCGTTACTTCCCTAAACAAGGCCATTCATTTAGTACTGGCAGCCGGGGGTTGACACATAACAGACATAGTGGTTTCCCTCGCATCACTGGCCCAGTCCCGTCACCTCACAAGACCGTTTAAAACGTCAAATCTGCATGAAAATCTCATACAATTCTTTAAATGTCACATTCTATTGAGAACATAACCTCTTAAATATCTTCTCGCATAAATGTCCTTGCTAATACCTTCGGCAGGATAAGCAAAACACAACTTATAATAACCGTATCGTTAAAAGGGACTTTCTCGCTATCTAATTCCTGCTGGCACACGCCCAAAAAAACTCTCTTTAACTCAAATCACCTATCCCAGATTTTAAAAAATGCTTCCCTTAAATTTAGGGGATAAGGGGAAATTAATATGAAAAGTGCTTCTTTATGGCAAGCTTTATCAAAATGGGGCTTTTGTGATAAAATCCAAGCTTCGTTCATAGTACACCATAGAGCAAATCTCCAGCCATAGACCTTATGCTACAAAATTCCTACTGATTTATATTTTAATTTTTCTTGTGTATTTCTGATCCAACCTGAGGCTTTAAAGACATCTTAATGAGACTCTATTTACATGCAATTACTATGCAATTTCTCAACACCTTAATCATTAAAGTAATTCACTCACAAAATAAAGCGAAAATTTCTATTCTGGAACTTTACATCTAATACGTTCCCAAAAATTGAACACCACGATGATGTGAACTAACAATTAAAAGTTGAGTAATTACAAAGTTCACTTCATGATTTCTGCTGAATTTAACTAAATTAACCCACTCGAAAGCTCCCTGTACTAAATTTCCAAACAGGATAAATGGACATCCCAATCTACTAATGAATTATTTACAAGCTACGCATCCATAATTTCTCATAATGGTATTGTGTACTTATCTCATTACTGAATTGTGCTTTCCGGTAGAGCCTCTTGAAGGCCAATGCTGAGAAGACTTAGAATTCTATCAGGACGCTGATTGTTCTTGCGACATCAGGGGTCCAGAGCTGAGTTCGCGTCTGCTGATACATAATCCGAGCCTGGTTCCGACTGGTGAAAATCTGTTGCATTAACACAAAATATTAGCCACACGTTCACGTAACTTCAAATCACACCTCATAGTGATATCATGACTATCGTCCCGCACTGAATTTATGCCCGGTTATCTGTGTTTCAACGTGGTTTACTGTTTAAAAAACTATTTATATATATTTCGATAATTAGCTAGCCCACGCTAAACTCCTATCTTCCATGTTGTTGAACCTGTTTCTACAACTGGAGTTCAGCAATTCGCTGAGAATTATTATAATAATCGCAGACACGTCTCTAAATGTCAAAGGAATTATTCGAAATTCGGGCGCTATCAAACAAATACGTCGTGAGCTGTTTCTGAATAATACTATATATTACTATCTTAACACAGTGTTTCTGCTTATTGTCTCAGTTTACCACCGCACAAAGAGATTGATTTTCGCGACAGGTAACGTAGAGCGAGCATCGTGACTCTTCCCAGGCTGACCGGGGTGCAACTTCGTCTGCCCAATTTATTAAAACTTGCACAAAATTGCTGATCCTAGAACCATCCCAGGGAGGATATCAATCCATTACATTGATATCACGAATATCAGTGAGGCAGTACATTCATAAAGTAGCTAAAGTAATCTCATGGCTTTTGGTCGTGTGCGGAAACTAATTCGATCGTGAACTTCTTGCAGTCACCCAAAGAATTATCGCTGCATTTGAAGCAATCGGGGGAATTCCCTTAGCAGGCCATGTGTTCCGTATATCCCATAGGGATGCATCGTTTATGTGATACTATCACAAATGCGTAATTTAAATTACTCGGGAATATATAGTCCATCCCTTCCGGTCATTTTTACTAGATTCTGAAGAGCCATATAGTGTCATTTGTTGTCCTAATTACAGCGTAAATCGAGGTTTAAATTTCATTTAACTTCTATTTTTCTTCCCGCTAGAGTAGATGTCCATAAAAAATTCGTTTGCGTGGTCTTGCCTCTCTGAGATGTTCACCCCCACGGCATTTACACGTGGTACGTGCTAGAGAATTACCCTCTTCGGGTTCCATCGCAAAGTTATCTTCATCTTACCCGGTCCATGTGTGGAAAATTCCATGACATCAGTCCTCAAGCGTCCTCCTCTTATACCCTACCCACTCGCGTCAAATACAGAACATGGTGAATTTAATTTTAAATGTATGTGCCTTGATGACTAATTCATGGCTCTGAAACGGCACAGTATGCTTGTATGTATCTTTTTTTTTACTTTTTAAACGTTTATTCACAGTATGCCCCATTACACAACAGTGATACTACATGCTTGAGTATGCCTAATCATATTACATATGAAACTTAAATTCCTAATTACATGTGAGATACATTCTCACATTGCGGACCGGTCCCGAGAAAACTCGTGTTTGCCTAGCCGAGCGTTGCGGACCGGTCCCGAGTTATCTCGTGTTAGCAGCAGACTCAGCAGACTGAACTTTAGTGCTATCTTTTGAGATGTACGGGAACTATTTGGAGGTCAAGGGTGATAGAACTCTGTTACGTATGGTTCTACACAATCGATAGTCGCATTTGTTTTCGAGTATTCTTCATATCGTAGAGTTTCTTTGCATTTCTTGACAACATGTTTACAAAGTTCGAAGAGCCATGCAAGATGGCAGCGCCTAGCGATCGCACGTGTTTACACAAAGATGAAATTATTCGCGAATTATGTGCTGATACAGGCTCCGAATATTAAGTGATGTTGAGTATTTAGAGTTCGACGATGAAATATCTTCTAACGGAAATGTTTCAAGTGATGACGAGGCAAGGTGTGGAACTCACGTAGCGCAGAACGAGTCGTAAGTTATATTTGTGTTACGGGTGTAAATATTCTAAATATTGTAAATAATGCAGTGTTTTATGACGACTGGGTTATGGACAACAGTGAACCTAGGTTAGAGGATTTTGTAGGTGCTCCTGGTATAAAGTTATGGCCTAATGAATCTGGAAACATACGACAAGTAGCAGGACTTATGTTTGGTGAGGAATTTTTTCAGTATGTAGCTGAAAAGACAAACTTACACTATGAGCAGAAATCACATTCTCATAACGTATCCCCTAAAACACTAAAGTGGACTAATGTCACTAGCAGGGAAATTAAAATATTAATCCTCTGTGTATATTGATACGGCAGGTGAAGAAATCATGTCTGAAAGATTACTGGCCAACCGATCCCCTAATAAAAAGACCAATATTTCCGAAAACTATGAGCCGAAATAGATTTCAAGAAATACCCTGCATTTCAACAATTATTCAGGAAGGCCAATAGAAAAATACACAATAGTCCTTCAAAAGCTATTGAAGTTCTGACAGTTTATTTGTATGCATGCACTCCAGCTTAGAGGTAGTTAGAAAGTGGCCGGGAACAGGGCTGTGCATGGGCCGAAGGGCACCCGGTCCGCAATGTGTTAATACGATTGCTTTTCTGATGTACATAAGTAAACAAATTAAACAAAACTATATCCTATTTTCACAGTTGTTAAGTGAAACGTAAGAACTGTTTAAAATCATTTTTGACTAAGCTACTTTTGCTCACTAACCATGATTCTGTACCTAAAATATATTTAATTAAAATTCTTCTTTCTGTCTCAAGTGATTCACAAGGAAGTAATAAATGGTAAAGGGCTTGATCACTGGCATTACATGGACATATGTATGAGACTATCTAAGATTTCGAAACGATGAAAATTTTTCCATGACCCGTTCTCATTGCTGCGAGCTTTTGCGTTAATTAAATATGTTGGTAAAGTCTGTCTATTACACTGGGAAAATATTACTTTGTTACTGAACCCTTCATCGTTTGATCCCATTCAGTCTGCCATTTTCTTAAACTCTTTTCTTAAACCACTTTTAAGAACTTTGCTGTACCACTCTCTAATTTCACTGTTGTGCGCTGCTTCCTTGGCCAGATAATCCGCAGGTTCTTTACCGTAGTTCTCAGCGTGAGCATTAATCCAGGTGAATTCGATTTTTCACTTGTTACTTGCACGAATCTTCCCTTTCACCTTGATTTGGTGCATAAGGTAGTTGTAGTTATTATATGTTAATGAGTCTATTGCTATTTTACTGTCAGTGAGTATCTTGGCTTTCCGCGAGATATTTTCCTTTAATACCAATGTTTCAATAGATTGAATTGATTTCAGAATTGCCAACTGTTCTGCTTGATTATTCGAACTTTTATCCAGTTTAAATTTTAATTGTCGTATAAGTTTAATTTCCAGAAATATAGCTACTCTTGAACCAACTCCGATGACACTCGTGCTTCCATTTGTGGATATTTTAAGGCCGTCATTCTCAGATTCGTTGATCTCATTAATTACGATGTTTTCTGCCGGATGCAATCTATGTTCACTTCCCACTGTAAGATATATCCAATTATTTCGTCTCATTATTTTCATAACAGTGTGTAATGTTGCACACTTTTCTGCTTTAATAACAATAGGTTTCAATCCTGCAATGATACACAGTGCTTCTTTAGATATAGTACGGAAAACGTTTGCGACTTTGATGCTATGAAACCTTTGCACACTTGCATAAATCTTCCTAGTGCATTAATTTTCCATAACTCCAATTCATACAGTCGCTCCATACAGCAGCAGATGTTGTATTGCTCCTTCACATATTAACTTAATAGCCTCATGTTGAAGCCCCCAACATATTTTTGCTGATTTTGACAATGCGTGAATTAATTTCCTGAATTTCTCAGTTGCATGATATATTGAAACAGGAATGCCCTGCGAGCATTCGCGTTCATGTATTTCTTGAGAATAACGCACTAACACCCGACTATATGGATTCAAAACGAGCGCCGAGCGCGCAGGCATCATGGGGGACAGCATGCAAGCAAGCGCTGCTACAGAGTGCCAGCCAAGGCCAAGTGACGTCACACCGAAAGTTCTATTCGATTTTATGGCATTTCATCACGAACGGAAGGTTAAATCGTAATTTCTAGAACGTCACCCTGTAGGCCTATACAACAAATGCTACTATCCAAAACTTCATTAAAATCGGCGGAAGGATGGCCGAGATATGAATTTTTTTTGAAGCTCATATTTCCAGTCTCGCCGTCAGACCTTGAGCAATATAAGGAGGTCGCCAGCCTCGAGGAGATCAGAGTGTGTCAGAGTGTGTCAGTGTGTCACAGTGTGTGTCACAGTACTTCGTCACGAACCAGTCGTCTCGCTGATGTGATACAGTTCGTTACTCTGTCCGGCTAAGGATCGGGGTTTGAAAGTACGTAATACGAGTGTTGAAAGCCTTCTCTTTGCGTGTAAGCGAAAGCTTATTTACTAATAATATCGGTCTGTCGAGCCGAGTAACATTATTTCGTTTTTTGAATTGCGTAATTGAAGATATTACTTGATATTTTGAAACTGTGCTTAAAGGACTTAGAGCATAAAGACTGTGCTTTAGTTGTTTCCTCTACATGATACTGTGTTAGGCTATTTCGTAAAATTGTGCCCTAGTGAAAGTACAATTATTTTTATGGACAGTGTAAATTTGTTTCATAAAGGACAGTGCCAACCTTTCTTTTAAAGACTGTGTCAATTCACCCCGTGAAGAAACAGTGTCGCCATTTTCTTTTCATAAAACTGTGCCAGCCTCCATTTTCCATAGACTGTGTTAATTCACTTCGCATAACCGTGCTAACATAAGACTGTCCCGATATTTCCTTTCAAAGACTGTGCTGATTGGTGAAATACGGTGCCTTTATTTCTTTTCAAAGGACTATGTTAATTCCCCTCATAAAGGCTGTGTCTATATTTACGTGTAATATTGTGGCTCAGTGGAAAATTTACCTCTGAGAAATTACGTGATTCGTAACAGAACTTGGTTCTTTTTCACGGGACTGTGTCATAAACTATTTCTTTTCTGTCTTCGCAGAAACTTTAATTTATTTCTACGTGTGTGTGTATGTACTCATTACAAACAGTGCAGAGACTGTGTCCGAAGGACTTAATTTATTTTATTTTTGCACTGAGATTAAGTGAAGTGGTAAACCATCGTATCTCAGAAAGTTCCCGATTATTTTCATTGCCTATCACTTCAAGTTCAACAGTGACTATTGCACGAACAATATTAATCATTCTCACAGAACTGTGATTTTGAATTCATCTCTTTTTTCTGTGCGTCCAACACCATTTATAGTGGAACTTATTCGGCCAGTAAACAGTGTCTCGCCATAATTTGCTGTGCAGTGCGGTAGAGAAGTGTCGTATAAGATTCTATTGACATTCTGTGCGAAAGTTTTACATTTCTCTACACCTTTCATGCGACTTAGTGGAATACAAAACTCAACAACTATTCCACGCTGCACTATCATCAGACGACCGCCCCAGGTTCGAGTCTCCTTCAACATCAAGGGCTAACAACCACCGTGGGACGATGTCGACAACGTTGGACGACATCAAAGACGTGGGACCACGCCGACGACGTGGGACGACGCCGACGCCGCAGAACGACGCCTTCTCCACATCATCGAGGACATTCAAATAATTCGTCTGTAAAAGGTGATATATAACCCATACCTTTTTCTGAATAAACTGCAAGTTCCACTTTAAATATGAACTCATTTAACTACCCTTCTCTCGTACTCTCTGAAGCATGAACCGTACACGCTTTGGCGTTATCCACACTCTCCACAAAACTGAAGTATGGGCGTTCCTGTTTCAATATATAGTGGTTAAATTTAAGCTTGTGGTCAATTATTATCCCCAGATATTTCACCCTGTCAACATGCTTCAAGGTACTATTACCGAGGTAGATTTTTATATTTTTTCTGCTCGTCTATTTCT
This sequence comes from Anabrus simplex, assembly GCF_040414725.1. Lineage (NCBI taxonomy): Eukaryota > Metazoa > Arthropoda > Insecta > Orthoptera > Tettigoniidae > Anabrus > Anabrus simplex. The sequence goes on from NC_090265.1 coordinate 310,564,232, forward strand.
CCTCGTTATGAGTGTATTATTTGATTTCTGTTCACTGAAATTAATTTTATTATTTTTAGTCCATGTTCCTAATTTTATTCGTATCATTGTTCGTATAGCATTCAATTTCTTTAACAATTTCCCCTTTGACGGCTAATATCAAGTCATCTGCGAATGCTACTGCTAATGTACGTTGTGTAAATTCAAGGTAAGTATGTGTGTACGTACATATGTATGTTTGCATGTATGTTTTGTATATATATATATGTAGGTATTGGAACCGTTCAATACCCGGGACAGGTACAGTATGTATGTTTCATTATCATCGCTGTTGCCGCTGTTATTGACAGACTACTCGTAGTAATGAGTTGAGCATATTAAAAACTGTGAAAACCTTTATAGTATACATCGAGATCAAACAGTTGCATCTTATTTTCATAATAGTAACACCAAGTTATTTCATCCCCGTCTCATCATGGTGGCCATTCTTTGACTCTTGTCAACGCATGTGAGTTTTCGAAACGGAAAATCACCTTCAAGAGTTTCAGACATCATGTAGATCTGTAGCCTTGACTTGAGATTAACAATTACTTTAAAATACTTAAACTTGGCTTATTGCCTTTGCAAGAATTGAAATTTTAATATCTATAATTGAAAGGTGTAATATGCCACGAGAATTATTTATAAAAATAGTATATATTGATTTCCATCTCGGTAGGACTTAAAGAATTGCATCCATTTCAATGATACATATAACGTGATTTCCTCTCGTTTCAAGTTTTAGTGCATACGGTTATACCTAGTGATAATGTTTACATATGTTTATCACACACTTTTTTGGCTCCTAGGAATGCAGAGTATATTTATCTCAATTCCTAACAAGAAGTTAAAATTTCCCCAATTAGGTTGTGTTCAGATGAGTGTTAGGTTTGCGGAAATGATTTATTTGGAAAGGAACAAATAACCTTATAAATGTTCTCCAGCATTGAAATTATGTCATCATTATTATTATTATTATTATTATTATTATTATTATTATTATTATTATTATTATTATTATTATTATTATTATTATTATTATTATTATTATTGTCATCTGTTCCTCAATATTTTATCATAAACCACAAGACTAATAAATGATAAAAAGAAAGTACATAAAGGTGTGATAATTAACTTCCTCAACGACGAACATAAGCAAAATTACTGAGAACTCTCCGGGGAAAAAGCTAAGTACATTTTAACTTTTCTCATTGAACATAGTTCTTGAGTCCCTAATTCTTCTTACAAATTATTTTGAACCTTAAAGAGCATATTTAGAGTTTTATCCCTTCGATTTTTCTAACTCAAAAACGTTGGATGCGCTATAGACATAGCCATAGCGAAGAAAACATGAATTCTCCGAAATTAAGTACCATCGGTAGTGGTAATAGCTTGGATAGGTAGCCACGTTCTGTTTACTGAAGGAGCAGAAGAAAGGAACGGATCAAGCGATAGTAAGTAAGTTCAGACTGATCAACTGTCACTGGCCTAGCTGAATGCCTAGTTTAAAACGGTCAGGTGTGGATAAGACATTACTATTTTTATATTCACAATCTGAAAACGAAGCTTTACACGGGATGCATGTGCAAGCAAGCTATAGTATTTTTAAACGTATTCCTCGGTATGAAAGCGCACTTAGCACTTCCATTTATTTTAATCTTTGTAATCTGGACACATGTAACATCCATTACACCCATTACCGACATTCCTAGAAGTGTTCAATAGTTCTGTATCTCTAGCATGCAATTGGCTGTCGTAGGTGCACACGTCATTGCTCTGCCAGTGAGTAATAACCCCATATATTTGAGGTCGTTTGTGGCATATAAACAAAAGAAATGATTTTAAATAGAATTGCTTTACGTCGCATCGGTACAGATACTTCTTATGACGACGACCGCACAGGAAAGGGCTACCAGTGCGAAGAAGGGGCCGTGGTATTATTTAATGCACAACTCCAGCATTTACCTGGAGTAAAAACGGGTAACTACGGAAATCTATCTTTAGGGCTGCCGACAGTGGGGTTCGAAGCCACTGTTTTCCGAATGCAAGATCATAGCTGCTCGACTCTGTCCAAAAGACGGCTAACTTGTGGGAATAATGATGTTTCAGAAGATTGAATGTCTTTCATTTCAGCGTACGGTAATAATAATCTCTTTAAACACAAGACCAGACGATAAGAAGTACAAATTCGTTTAATTTCTTCCCATTTAATACATACATACATACATACATTATCATTATAGACTGTTATGCCTTTCAGCGTTCAGTCTGCAAGCCTCTGAGAATTTACTAAACGTCGCCACAATCCTCGATTTGCAACTAGTGTTGTGGCCTCATTTAGTACTATACCTCTTATCTTGAAATCGTTAGAAACCGAGTCTAACCATCGTCGTCTCGGTCTCCCTCTACTTCTCTAACCCTCCATAACAGTGTCCATTATTCTCCTTGGTAACTTATCCTCCTCCATTCGCCTCACATGACTCCACCACCGAAGCCGGTTTATGCGTACAGCTTCATCCATCGAGTTCATTCCTAAATTAGCCCTTATCTCCTCATTACGAGTACCCTCCTGTCATTGTTCCCAGCTATTCGTGCCAGCAATCATTCTTGCTACTTTCATGTGTGTTACTTCTAAATTATGAATAAGATATCCTGAGTCCACCCAACTTTCGCTCCCGTAAAGCTAAGTTGGTCTGAAAACAGACCGATGTAAAGATAGTTTCGTCTGGGAGCTGACTTCCTTCTTACAGAATACTGCTGATCGCAACTGCGAGCTCACTTCATTAGCTTTATTACAGCTTGATTCAATCTCACTTACATTATTACCATCCTGGGAGAACACACCACCTAAATACTTGAAATTTTCGACCTGTTCTAGCTTTGTATCACCAATCTGACATTCAATTTTGTTGCATTTCTTACCTACTGACATCAATTTAGTCTTCGAGAGGCTAATTTTCATACCATACTCATTGCACCTATTTTCAAGTTCCAAGATATTAGACTGCAGGCTTTCGACACAGTCTGCCATTAAGACCAAGTCGTCAGCATAGGCCAAACTGCTTACTACATTTCCACCTAACTGAATCCCTCCCTACCGGGCGAGTTGGCCGTGCGTGTAGAGGCGCGTGGCTGTGAGCTTGCATCCGGGAGATAGTAGGTTCGAATCCCACTATCGGCAGCCCTGAAAATGGTTTTCCGTGGTTTCCCATTTTCACACCAGGCAAATGCTGGGGCTGTACCTTAATTAAGGCCACGGCCGCTTCCTTCCAACTCCTAGGCCTTTCCTATCCCATCGTCGCCATAAGACCTATCTGTGTCGGTGCGACGTAAAGCCCCTAGCAAAAAAAAAAAATCCCTCCCTGCCATTTTATACCTTTCAGCAGATGATCCATGTAAACTACGAACAGCAAAGGTGAAAGATTACAGCCTTGTCTAACTCCTGTAAGTACCCTGAACCAAGAACTCATTCTACCATCAATTCTCACTGAAGCCCAATTGTCAATATAAATGCTCTTAATTGATTTTAATAATCTACATTTAATTCCATAGTCGCCCAGTATAGTGAACATCTTTTCCCTCGGTACCCTGTCATATGCTTTCTCTAGATCTACGAAACATAAACACAACTGCCTATTCCTCTCGTAGCAATTTTCAATTACCTGGCGCATACTGGAAATCTGATCCTGACAGCCACTCTGTGGTCTGAAACCTCACTGGTCTTCATCCAACTTCCTCTCAGTGATTGATCGCACTCTCCCTTCCAAGATGCCAGTGAATACTTTGCCTGGTATACTAATCAATGAGATACCTCGATAGTTGTTGCAATCCTTCCTGTTCGCCTGCTTACAGATAGGTGCAATTACAGCTTTTGTCCAATCTGAAGGTACCTTACCAACACTCCACGCTAATTTGACTACTCTATGAAGCCATTTCATCCCTGCCTTCCCACTATACTTCACCATTTCAGGTCTAATTTCATCTATTCCTGCTGCCTTATGACAATGGAGTTTTTTTTTTACCATCCTTTCCACTTCCTCAGCCATAATTTCACCAACATCATTTTCCTCCTCCCCATGAGCTTGGCTGTCTGCAACACCACCAGGATGATTTCCTTTTACATTGAGAAGATGTTCAAAATATTCCCTCCACCTCTCCAGTGATTCCCTGGGATCTATTATGAGTTCACCTGAATTACTCAAAACACTGTTCATTTCCCTTCTCCCTCCCTTCTTAAGATTCTTTATTACTGTCAGGAAATGTTTCCCTGCTGCTTGACCTAGCCTTTCCAGGTTATTACCAAAATCTTCCCATGACTTCTTTTTGGATTCAACAATTATTTGTTTTGCTCTGTTTCTTTCATCTACGTACAAACCCCTGTCTGGCTCGGCCGTTGTTTGGAGCCATTTCTAATAAGCCTTCTTTTTACGTTTACAGGCTGCTCTCACTTCATCATTTCACCGAGATGTTTGCCTTTTCCCATCTTTACACACATGTGTTCCTAGGCATTCCCTTGCTGTTTCTACTACAGCATCCCTGTATGCCACCCATTCACTTTCTATATCCTGAACCTGCTTACTGTCTACTGTTCGAAACTTCTCACTAATCATATCCATGTACTTCTGTCTAATTAACTCGTCTTGGAGATTTTCTACCCTTATTCGTTTGCAGACTGATTTCACTTTCTCTACCCTAGGCCTAGAGATACTTAGTTCACTACAGATCAGATAGTGGTCTGTATCATCGAAAAATCCGCGAAAAACTCGTACATTCCTAACAGAATTCCTGAAATCAAAGTCTGTTAAGATATAGTCTATTATGGATCTGGTACCCCTAGCCTCCCATGTGTAGCGGTGAATAGCCTTATGCTTGACGAATGTATTCGTAACAGCTAACCCCATACTAGCACAGAAGTTCAGCAAAAGCTTCCCATTCCCATTAGCTTCCATATCTTCCCCACATTTACCAATCACCCTTTCGTATTGTCGTGTTAGACAGGATTCGAGCTTGTAGGTGAGCTTGTAGGAAATGTCAGATTGGTTGGAAGGTTGGTTGGATCGTTCCCGAGCGGTAGGAACGTATAGGTTGGGAAGTTTCAACTAAGGTGCAGAGAAAGAGAAGTTGATGAAGTGGATTCCCACGAAGATAATGTATTCTGATACGTAGAGCTAATTACAGTATGAACACTATGTACATAGATGAGAAGACTTTATGTTGGCAAGTCTTGAGCGAGAAGCTTTCTACTAGTCTAGTATTCTAAGTCCGACGTGAGAAGACTTCTTCTTCTTCTTCTTCTCTTATTATTATTATTATTATTATTATTATTATTATTATTATTATTGGTTGCGTAATCGTTCTGTCGACCGACAGAGATTCTAGAGAGACAGAGATGATAGAAGCCCTGAATCATGACTTCCCTGTCCTTTTATAGCCTCCGGGGCCACACCCCATGTTCTGGAAGCTTGTGGAAACCGGCGTACGTGATTACCGAACTTTCCGTAATTCTGGCCAATCAGAGGCCTTTATCCAAGGGACCTTTCTAGTGCCTTCTTACTGCGTCTATAGAGTTGAACCATGCCCTTGTCAACATGACTCACGTCCTGTATGACAAACTTCTCTGTTGCTCAAGATTTCCTAACATGCAAGAAATATGATTTCCACTCTTAACTATTCAATATAATTATTTTACAAACCTTATTTTACCAGGAATGGCTATAGGTATGCCCATACCTGACTTCTAGCCTCTATTACAGGCTGATTCCTATACGTCAGATCCAGCCTCGGAGAGAATAGCAGTCCTAGGTTCAAGTCCCTGGTGGGACACGACAGTATCTTTCAGTTCTATTCCCAACTCTCGTATTGAAATTGCCCATTAGCACTATTCTATCCTTGCTGTTGACCCTGACCACGATGTCACTCAATGCTTCATAAAACTTGTCAACTTCATCCTCATCTGCACCCTCACATGGTGATTACACGGACACAATTCTTGTCCTAATTCCTCCAACTGACAAATCTACCCACATAATTCGCTCATTTACGTGCCTAACAGAAACTATGTTGCGTACATTGGTATTCCTGATAAACAGCCCTACCCCAGACTCTGCCCTTCCCTTTCTAACACCCGTCAAATACACTTTATAATCTCTTCCTCATTATCTCCCCTTACCCGAATATCACTTACTCCTAGCACATCCAGATGCATCCTCTTTGCTGACTCAGCCAGTTCTACCTTCTTTCTTCCATAAGCCCCATTAATATCGGTAGCTCCCCATCGAATTCCATTTTGTTCGCCAAGTTGTTTCCAAGGAGTCCCTCGCCTGTCAAATGGGAGTTGGACTCCATTACTCCCATAGGTCCGAGGCTTGCTTAAAATGTTCTGAGCTCGGTATATTAATGAAGCAGGATGCTACCCTACTTGCACATAGGCCAAATTAGGATCTATCCTCTAACGGGTTATGGACCACCGGTGAATTGTATAGTCCTAGCCGCCTGAGCACAAGGAGGGCCACGACTCAGAATATGTCCGAGATGCCCACTCCCATTCCATAGCAACTGGTATCCCGACTCTCAGGATCAGTTACTAGGCCACTCAGCCGTTGCACATGGTTCAGGAACTAGGACGTGACTACAGTAACCCACAAACATGAACCATCAATTGAATCCCATTTTATGGACTAAATATTTCATAGTTAGTATTTCAAAGAGTATTGTGATAAATGCAATAGAATTGGCACAGATGAGCACTCACAGATATAGCTGCTGGGTGTGCGGAATGTGCTTGCAAGCACCCTAACAATTTTGGTTCAAAGCTTCAAAGATAAACTATGAGCACAATTCCATTTGCAATGAGCTGGTAATCAAACTCAAATTATCAAGGAAAGTGGATGAATGTTACAGCACACATTTCTAGTTTAAGGAAGATACTGCCTGCTGTCATTTCTTGATGGATACAGTACTTTTGCATCCTTCTCTTGGCACAGGCCAGAGTAAAGTGTAGTGTCCACCGAAGTCCCAGTCAACATCCATGGCTGTGACAATATGGAAGTTGCTAGGGGTATGGGTAGTGCTGAGTAATGACATTCGGAGCACGACTAGTGCATCTGAGTGTTATGAAAGGTGCCGCTCATAGGGTCAGTCGTGCTGCAATAGTACTTTCTGACCCAGTGAGGAAAGCAATGGCAAACTACCTCACTCCTCATCTTGCCTAGTACGCCTCATTTTGGTGCTGCCAATGGTTTTTGGGGTTTCCTTATAACCGCATAACCTTTGGTGGTGCTATTTGAGGATCCATCCAGCCTCTGGGCTGATGACCTAACAGACAGACACAATGTCGCGTACCGCCTTTTCATGAAAGTGCACCGGTAGCCTTTAGGGTCTGTACTGTTCCAGAGGTAATTAACACGAAGAATAGGGGGACCAGGAAAATCTAAAACTGCAATGAACGAGAAGCGAACAACGTATCTGGTGAAAGTTGGTTTATTATACCCCTTTTGAATGTAATTTCAGTTTTACATGTACTTCATAGTCGAATCCATGACCCAAACAGGATACAATTCTTAAAATCGTTAAATTATGTGAGCTCTCTTGGTTAAGGAAAGCACTTCCTTACACGATCGTCAAGGCGATATGAATTATATGGAACCTTATGCACGAACTTCATATAATGAAACATCCTAACGACACTGGTATTAGAAAATCAGCGTAAATATGCCCGAAAAGAATTAATAAACCTTTCTAAAAGATGCATTCCCTCAAAAAATGCATCAACATGAAATAACAATATAACTACAATTATCAGCCTCACTACGCCGAAACGCAAGAAATCAAAGCAACAATAAAACTACGGCACATATCTGGAATACATTAAACGTTATACAACACTCGATGACGACTTCACACATTCACCTGGAGCGTGGATACACAACCGACCCCTTTACATGAGCGAGATTCGAATATATGACCTCCTGGTCACTCACTTTTGGGGGCAGTAGAAACCCCTGACTAAAACATTGTCTTTATAACCTGATAGGGTATTATCGACATATCGTCTCATTTAATTTTTATTGGACATTTCTAAATGACTTCGATTCCTTGATGTAGTAACGGATATAATTTTGTGTTTCCGGAACCCTCTTCTGTTTCTCTCTGTTCATTTGAAAGGACACTCCCTTGCCTGGCCTTGTCTTGGCGATAAATCTTTCACCGGATGGCTGACACACCAACCTCTTGGGACAGACTCCACTAGTAAACCCGATTTTCAAGACCCAGCACTTTCAAAGATCTTCTCATTGAATTCTCTCAATTCTCTTTGTATGAGGCAGCCTTCCGTCTTTTGACACACTTGTTATATTATGTTTTATATTTCCTCGTAGTTCAATAGCTATTTATGCTAATTTCCAAACGCACACTCTGATACTCCGTCGTAAGCAAGGCCAAATTCTTGAAGATTCCTAGTCGTCTGGGGGAAAATCTACCTGCTCTCACAATATAATTCCCTGGGCATTGTTTGGTGGATATGGCTTCTAGTCTCGCCGGCTGATATTCGTTCAGGTTAAATATAATAATAATAATAATAATAATAATAATAATAATAATAATAATAATAATAATAATAATAATAATAATAATAATAATAATAATAATAATAATAATCTTGAGCCTAGGCCATGAATATACGACGTTATTAATTAAGGAGTTTCGTCTTAAATCGTATATTCAAACATGACTCCTGTACTACCAGGTATGAGATACAGATCCTAATACTCCGTTCAGAGGAAACCCCAGTATTAAACCTTGAGGTGATGAATAATTTATTGCCCAATAATCTTGTTTCCATTCACAACACTCCATCAACCATCAAACAAGTAAAGCATACTTGAATTACATTACATATCTTAACATGGAGTTATTAATACCCCATAGAATTACTATAAAAATGAAATAAAACACAAAGAGAAATAAGACTCAAACATTTAGAGGTCTGCTTAAAGGTTCTTCCCCTCAATTCGCGAGTGAACCGCGCTCAGTTCATTCTTACTTGTAACATTATGTACAATGTCTACGAGAATTAATAAAGTGCTCATGCACAGAATCCATATTAGCTAAGGGTGTACTCATCCTCAGGTGGTGCTTCGAAACTCCATGGGCCCATATTCAGTCTTTTAGTGCTGCATATCCACCATCTTGGGTTCTGCAGATCCTGCTGTATTCTTCATTTTGGCGTAGTAGACCTGGATTTTCTGCTACACACAGACACAGTTACTGGATATTATCGGTACAGAACACCTTAAGAATATTCACGCTGTTCCGATATAACTTTGCCCCTTCAGTGCTGGGAGTTATTAATTGATGAATCTTTAACCCCACGGTTTAGCGTATTATTCTCGTGTATTTATGCCTTCCAAAGTTGCAGTACACATGATGAAATGTTTTGCGCCGCCTTACGCGCAGACAGATTTGGAGTTGATAAATGATTAACAAAGATTATAATGTCCACAAGGAAATTGTTTCACATCGGACATTGGGCAGATCACACCACGACTCTCAGAAGTTTGAACTAGGAGGTGGATTCTGGCCTAGCTTATATTAAGAAAGATCCAAGATGGCCGAAAACGTACCTCACTGACTGGGAGGAGACAACTCATTCCTAAGAGTGAGATAGTACGACCTACAGGTGGTTAGTATATTCAAAAACCTTTTGATCGTAGTCCGTAGGAGAATCGATCGCACAATAATTGCTTGTTATTAGTTTCGCGTCCTTTGCTCGTTAGAGTCAACTAGGGGAACTCCCCGGAAACATCTGGTCGGCAGACGGTGGAGCGGAATCTCTTTTGTACATATGTTGCTCCTAATGCGTAATTTGTACAAATCAATAACATCTAGAATATATTTGCTTGTAATTTTTCTCTCTAAATTATACTGATGCACTGTGTGACATGTGTTTCTTTAATTAAATGTCTAAATCTATGAGTTAATTTAATTTTGCATTAAATACGGGGGTGGTAGGCCTGAAAATATTGGCTAGGGTTGTTTGTTCCTTAGAATAACCACTGTTGCTGCGAGGTCACGTGATCATGTGTTCGACCTTAGGCATTTTACATCCCTCTCTCGCAAACTCTGACTAACTCATGAGTGTAAATTTCCGGCAATTCTAGCTTTTCGCGTTCCTCTTTTTCTCGGTGCGCACCAGATACAAAGACATGATACTAAAATGTACAATTCGTGTAAAGGGTTGCTGGTTCGAACCTCTGAAAGGGTACAGAAAGATGAGGGTAATTTATTTCTACCCTCTGTTGGATGTTCTGATTAGTTGAATTGATGCAATACATTAATAAAACCTGTTGCAGTGGTGACCACGAAGGGCCTTCCTTTGTAGTTAAGTGTAAAAATAGATTTATATATTTTGTGTAAGGTTTTGAAAGTGCAACTTTATGATCTACCGACAGATATAAGCATCTAAAATCAGTAACTGTGGTAAAGGATAGTTCAATGGACACTTTAAAGGTAATAGTGTTAGTGTACAGGTGGAAAAGAAGAACAAAAACAAATTTACAGTGCCTTTTATAGAGGTGTAGTAACATTAGCTACAGTCCAAGTAACCAGATGTTCCTACGAAGGAGCGTTCAATTATTTCAAATTTACGTTTTGTTTTTGCTGTTAATGTTAAAATCAAAACTGATTTTTATGAGGAACAAGATGTAGGTTACCCAAATATAAGAAAGACTAGAGTCATTAATTTTATGGAGTGTAATGAAAGACATTTAAACAATTTATGTTGATAACGTGATCGATGAATTCAAGAGTGCGGTTGATTTTGGGTGACACATACCAATGAAAATTTCTGGTTGCACCTACGTGACAACTTCAAAATTTACATTGAATTACAAAATGTTTCGTTATGGTATTAATATAATATTTTGTAAAGAATTCAGGCAACACTCAAGGACATGTGAGAAAATTTCAATGACGAACAAACTCCTCGTTTTCTCTGTTCGTCGTTTGGATATTACTAAATATCTACCTCAAGCATCATCTTGCGCTAGTTAAAGCAATTACTAGTACAGATTTCATGAGACCAGGAGATCGAGATTATTTAGTCACAGGTCTCGTAACACAAGCAGGCGTCGGCGAAATAACTCATAATTGGACGTCCACGTTTAGGTACCTTTAGTATGAAGAGGTTGGTGTCAATTCTCATGCGTATATACGGAGAAGATTACGACATTAAAACACGTTGTTTAAAATCCAGATATATTGGCAATAAATGACCGCATCTCACAATACGACACCGATTTAGAATAAATTACAGAAAATATGCCTGTTTCATTCACAACAGTCTCCATCTGCTCTGTAGAGACACTTCTCTACCATGTGTCGTAACTGAAGAAGCCTGGCTCCTGTAAGGAAGTTAAGTAATGCGTATGCATTTTATGCTTTGTTTTTAGTTATCCTGACTTCGAGAAAATGACTTAGTTACATAAACACGCGGTAGTCTGTAGTTTTTATGCCAGGGTAATACTGAGTGCGCAGAAGTTTTTCACAAGTCAGGTTACTCACCTTCACTTTCGTAATTTTAACCAGTGTTTCACCCAGTGGTTCATCAGCCCGTCGCGATTTAGTTTTACGAATCCAACCGCTTTTACTACAGTTCTGAAATACATCCGTCCCTCTCCCTAAACCGCTGTGATATAACGAGATGTGTGGTTACAGGCTAAAAATCATCACGAATCTTAAATGCCACTGTTTAATTCATTGTGAGTACCCCAAAACAACCCGTAAAACTAGCACAGATACGAAGAATATGTACCTCACAACAAAAGGTGCACATACAGAGCAAGAGCAGGTTTTGTACAGGCTGGAATCTCCCAGCTGCATGACAAGACTCACAATAGCTCACTTGGCAGGGGCGCGGTGCCGAAGGGTTGAATTCCACGCAAGTATTATTTTTATTTATGTTTACAGTCAGTTTACTGACAAGGCTCCATACTTGCAAGCTCCCACAGACTGATTTGTTTATTTGGCCCTAAAAAGGGCCGTAGGTATACTGGCATATGGTATGGAGCTGGGTTGGAAAAGGCTAGGAAATATACGACAGGATTTTAGTTACCTACGTCTTCTCATTCAGCACCTGCTTGAACTGACGACTTCCGTGGTCGATACAGAGCTGCGCACGATGTTATAAGGACCGTCTGGCACATTACAACATCTCCGGCGTAACGGATCAGCATGCCACGGTGATGAAACTGCCTAAGGTGACCAGGATTGCTCGGCCTCTGTGCATACACCATCGTTTTACATGGTCCCTCAGAAAAAATCTAGGAGTTTAAGATCAGGCGATCTGGCGGACCAGGAGACAGGTCCTCTCCTTCACATGAAGATGATTCCGGACGGCCACCGCCGCACGCAGTGGAGCTCCGTGATGTTCCCCGCAATCACCTACGGCCTCATCACCTGGGCGGCCGCTGCAAACTCCCATCCGAACCTGTAGCAACCTCTACTATCAATTGAACGCCGCACAGTCCGACACGCCCTCCGACTCCCCTTCCGATACCCCACGACCGACTTACTAGCAATATTCCCTTTCCCACCCTTAGACTCCTATGTCCTCACACAATTCCAGCGATCCTACCGCCGAGCCCTAGACCGAGACAACCCAACCCTCAACCAACTCCTCCGAGGAGACCTACCCCCCAACCCTCACTTCACCCAAACCCCGTTCCATCTCTACCGGTCCCTCCCCCCACCCGATGAGGGCACCACATAAGTAAAGGAAGCTGTGACGAAAATACCCCACCCCATAAGCCCCTAACCCCGTAAAATCCCACCCCCTCCCATCACAGGTAAAGCAACCCCAACACCCTAAGAACCCCTGGCGACCTCCCCCCCCCCCCAACATCAGGATATATGTTAAATGTATTAACGAAACCCTGCCATGTTTCAGAAGCAGTGCATTCCAACCACAACCAAGATAATATTGTAAACCATCAAGCAACAACAAATGTAAATCTGCTAACCAACAACTGTAAATACCCAGATCAACTTGTAAATAACTCCATATTGGACTACAAATAATTATGTAAATCAAGACAATGTACTGTAAATAACAACGTATTGTAAACAATCAAGCACTGTAACAATCAAGTGTAAATAGCCAAGTTCTGTAAATAGCCAAGTTCTGTAAATAACCAAGTGTAAATAGTAGATAGTTTAACAGTCGTAAATATCCTAATAACCCCCAATAAAAAAAATAAAAAAATAATAGAGGGGGGGAAGGGATATATTAAAAATACACAGTAGGCAAAACAATAAACATGTAAATGTTACAGCACAAGAAAAACAATCTTAATGTAAAAACCCAAAAATTGTAAAAATGTAAAATGTATAACCAAACTGTACATATTGAAGAAATCAATAAATACTTAGTCAAGAGGTCGAGACCCCCCTCCCCAACTCCTTCAACTTAGCAATGCTCCATCCTTCTCTACCAATCCCACCAAATCCCCAAATCCCGCCAAATCTCCTGGCCAGAGAGAAGGCGTAACCTTCTAGGTGGCCCGCCCCTTCCTTCGGGAAGGGGAATGAAAACTTCCCCCTTGGTCCTTGGTCCTGCAGCGGTCAAGGAGTGGCACATGTTCCAGGAATAGTGATAGCACGACCGACTTGATTCGTCGCCCTAGCTAGAGCTCTGCAACTCCAACTGAGACCCCGCAAGGAATGCGAACTTGGAATAACTCCCTCCTTCCCTTCTGTCCTAGTCATGCACGACCAATAGTGTACAAGGGTGTGTCTCCTCATAAGCCAATAGAAGTGAACATCGCCCAATGTTGCCGATTAGCGACTGCAATTCAGTGCTCGCCTAGCTCTCAAGGGAGAAGTTTCGGCTAAGTCAGCATTGAAGTGCTCTAGCTCCGTGCTTTGTCTATCACTGCGCACGGCTTGGCAACACGGAGCGTGAACCAGGCCTAAACAGGCAGTGCTGCCGGGTTTCGCATGCTGAGTGTGCACTGTACTGAGTGAGAGACTTTCCCTGACGACTTTCTTGGAACGTGATATTTGGCTTATCGGAAGTATAAATAAGTTATTATATCCATGTGTTAAATTATGGTAATGACTAAAAACAAAGTTGTTCATAGCGAAGGAAGGGAGATAGTACGCAATGTAATTGCTTTCTGTAATTTAAAAAAGTCTACACAATGCTTTAGTTTGCCTTTATGTCAAGCAACTAAACGAGCTTCGGCGGCAACAGGAAAATCAGACACATTTATTAAGAAAATCAGAAGGGAGATGATAGCGGCAGAGCGTAATGAGACGAAATTATCCACACCAGGTAAAAACAGAAAAGTAGATAGGAAAATCATATTGGATGATATGGATAAGTGCGTTATCAGACCGAAGGTGCAAGAGTATTACGAAATGAAGAAGGAAATATCAACATTAAGGAAATTACGATCTAAGCTCCGTAATGACATGGAATACAAGGGAAGTGGCGAACATCTGAGGCAAGTTTTGAATTCAACAGGTTTTAAATTTAAGATATATCAAAAAAGGAAAAAAAAAGACTAAAAGAAAGGAACGATATTGTGTTTAAAAGGTCGGTGTACCTGAGAACTTTAAGAGAGAATGACAAGCTGGGTGTCAAGAAGAGACCAGTCATACTTTTGGATGAAACATATATCCATCCATCATATACTGTGAAGAAGTGTTGGCAGGACGATTCAACTGAAGGCGTTCTGACTTCGGACAGTGCAGGTCAGAGGTGGATCATAGTTCATGCAGGTAGCGAAAAGGGGTTTGTTCCAAGCGGGTTGTGTATGTTCAAGTCAAAAACTAAATCTGGATATTACCATGACGAAATGAACGACAAGAACTTCATCACTTGGCTTAAAACACAAATGGTACCGAACATACCAGAGAACTGTATCATAGTGATGGACAATGTGTCGTACCACACCCATCAGATTAATAAAGTACCTTCCAGCAGAAAATACGAATTAGAGATATGGGTGACGACAAACAACATACATTTTGGTAAAGATCTACGCAAGTGTGAATTACTTAACTTGGTGAACGAATACTTGAAATCTTTGGGTCACTCAGTTCTAAGATTACCTCCTTATCACTGTGACCTGAACCCGATAGAATTAATATGGAGTGTTGCCAAACATCGAATTGCTGACAAAAAAGTGAACCAGTTACCCAAGGACATAGAGAGCATCACAAGAGACGCCTTTGCGACTATTACGAGTGATGAGTGGAAGAAAGAGTGTGGGCACGTTGACAAGTTACGAGCTGAGTACTGGAAGAGGGATGGATTGCTCGAAGACTTTGAAGAACCAATAATACATGTTAGTGGCAGTGAAAGTGGCAATGACAGTGATACCGATTCCAACCCTGAAAGTGACGATTCAGTTCACAGTGGAATATCAAGAATAGAGGAATTAACTTAAGAATATATACCTACGTTGTACTCTGCAGGCACCTCAACACTGAACTGGATATTCCTTAATTAGTATGGTAAGTTAAAATAACTGTTTTTATTTTCTTATAAGTGTATTTGTACAGTAAGTTGTTCTGGTCGTCATGTTAAACAGCTGACTACGGCTGTTGTGCTCCGCTACGGCAACAACGCTTCTCTCTCATACCCACCATCCTTCCTCTGTCACTCCCACTGACGAAACTAGCACCTACATCGCTCATATTTCAGGATCTTACTTCAACTTGTCGTGCTATACGTGCCGGCCTTGACAATCTGGCCCACGCACTGTAATCGGAGTAGTTTCGTAGCTCGACACGCGAAGCTGGCAGCGTAAGATTTTGCGGTAGAAATGCATACTCCTCTAAGAAATAGATATTGATTTCGATTCCAGATTGTATCGTAATTTACAGGAATGGAGAGTATTACATAGATTAATGCCCTGCTGTCAAAATTATTAATGCTAAAGGTTACTTTCGTTGGTATTTGTCAAAATAATGTCGTGAAATGAATCTACAGGGAGATGGAGTCGACCAGCTGACGTTCTGATACTGACTTTCCCGATTTATCTTAATTTATAGGAATTAAGGAGTATGTTACTTTGATTAATACTGTTCAAATGATTAATCCTAAAGGCTAATTTCATTTATATTTGTCAAAATAACGTCGTGAAATTAAACTGCGGAAAGTCCAACTAACACTTAACTCTGAAGAATAATAGTAATCACTTCTATTATCCATAGCATTATGATATATAGCAGAACTTACCACAGTACTTACCACAGTACTTTTGGTTTCTGATGTTAATCTTGAGATTAATAGTCATTGTTCAATTCTTCAAGTACTGCTGACAAGAAGGGGCGTGGTCCAATAATAAAATCTTTTTTTTTACTTAAATATTCGGTGTAAGGATAACATAAATATTTGGACTCAAACATGGTTAACTTTTAATCTCAATTTGGTTTATTTACATTCCATTCATACCTTGCACGAGACCTTTAAATGAAAATTCAGTGAGAGAAAAATGTAAGGGTGTATTCTTCCCGAAGGCAGGTCCGAACCTCCTCAGATGTGTATCTGAGCCGGACTTTACGTACGGTAGGTTTGTCAGTTCCTTCCCGCTCCTCCATTTCCTGACCCCCCCCAACCCACCAACAGCGCGTGGCAACCCATCCAAATCTTGACCACGCCCAATGTTGCTTAACTTCGGAGATCTCACGGGATCCGGTGTTTCAATACAGCTACGGCTGTTGGTGAGAGATATGAATTTTGTATAAATACTTGGCAAACTCTTCATTGCACAGGTAACACTCAGCTTCATACGTTGGCCTTACTGTCAGAACAGTAATGGTTCCTACTTTTCAGTGTTTAAATGTTAAATTGTGTTGTGTTGCTGTTATGTAGCAAATATGACTCCGCCTAAAGGATTAATCAATGAAAGAAAATTTAGGGTAATAAATACCAGAAAAAAGAAACGGAAAACCAAGTTGTAAGTGTTAAATGCTTTGCGCCACTCCTTAGTTTTGTCCATTTCCTACAGGGAATTCGTGAAATGATAGTGTCCCTTTGCTCTTCTTCCTGTTCAAAGTAAAAAAAAGCACACAGCAAAACATGTTCGAATATTTTCACACACAGTTAAATAAAAACAAGTCATTACACTACACAAGTAAAAAATCGAATTAGCGCATAAATTGGAATTCTTGTTTTGGACGAAGTTCGTTCGTAATCGGTTTCCCTCCAGGGTCGGTTTCTCCCTCGGACTCAGCGAGGGATCCCACCTCTACCGCCTCAAGGGCAGTGTCCTGGATATTCAGACTTTGGGTCGGGGATACAACTGGGGAGAATGTCCAGTACCTCGCCCAAGCGGCCTCACCTGCTATGCTGAACAGGGGCCTTGTGGAGGGATGGGAAGATCGGATGGGACAGGCAAGGAAGAGGGAAGGAAGCAGCCGTGGCCTTAAGTTAGGTACCATCCCGGCATTTACCTGGAGGAGAAGTGGGAAACCACGGAAAACCACTTCCAGGACGGCTGAGGTGGGAATCGAACCCACCTCTATTCAGTTGACCTCCCGAGGCTGAGTGGATCCCGTTCCAGCCTTCGTACCACTTTTCAAATTTCCTGGCAGAGCCGGGAATCGAACCCGGACCTCCGGGGGTGGCAGCTAATCATTGTAACCACTACACCACAGAGGCTTTGGACGAAGTTACGGCGAGAAATCACTTTGAACCGCTCATTAAATTTGTTCTTGTTAGCAGAAAATGTATTTCCGAAGTAGACAAAGGTGCACAGCAATATCACAAATTCCAATATTTGTAAACACAATTTAAAAATCAAATCAACGCACTACGCAATAAAAAGTAAACTAATTAAAGCATAACTATCAACTCACAATAACAAGACAACAAACACCTCATTACGAACACACTACCAACACTTACAACAGCAAAACAATGTAAATGAATTTCGAAATGTGGTAATTTGCGGTATATAGCCTGCTGTCAGTGACTTAGGTGACCAACATTCCAGCGGCATTATGGTAAAACGTTGCAATTACAGTTTTATGCTGGGCTTCAAAAGCGATTGTAAAGGCCGGTATAAGGAGCGTAGCAGGAGATCCAGTCGGTTGTACTTGGAGAAACCACAGAAGATAGCGTTTTCTCGTCAGAGGTCCCTTGAAGAAATGGCGACCAGTGAGGTCATCACGCACGATGAAATACCAT
Source organism: Anabrus simplex (assembly GCF_040414725.1). NCBI lineage: Eukaryota > Metazoa > Arthropoda > Insecta > Orthoptera > Tettigoniidae > Anabrus > Anabrus simplex. The sequence goes on from NC_090265.1 coordinate 310,582,446, forward strand.
ACCATACTGTACTTTCACTGAACTTTCAATGTTCTTTCACTGTACCTAAAAAGCTACCTGTCGTACCCAACGGGAATTATCCACTCTACAGTAATGTCGATTAACGGTTCCATTGTAGTGGAAGCACGTTTCATCCGTAAATAAGATTATCGAAAAAGGCAGAAAGAACGAAACGTGTCATTCTTTGCTAAATAGTATGTACTTTTATTCCTTGTTTATACAGGGTGCCATCATGTTACAAACGTTTAGGGATGATGGAGGACGGACGGCAAATGGAACCTTTTGAGATAAGGAACCATATTTTGGAAACGATCGAGTCAAAAGTTTAAACAAAATCCTTCTCATTTAAGTCCGTTTACCTGCACAAGTTTTACAAGCTGGTCCATTTACAACAAATGCTCGAAATGCTGTCCCCCTGCGTCAATACAGGCATAGCATCGTGGCACAAAGTTCAGCCGTACCCGTTCGAATATCCCCGTGTCGTGTGAAGGCAACGAGAATTCTTGCCGAGTGATACTATTGTACACATGTGGTGTACAGTACAGTCGGAGGTACCAGACCGAGTTTCGCTTTAACTTTCGACTGCCGGCCGCAGTGGTGTAGTGGTTACGGCGCTCGTCTACTTATCCCAAGTTAAGAGGTCAAACCTGACTGAGGTCAGTGGTTTTTTTAAGGGTGTTTAAACCGAGCTCGATAGCTGCAGTCGCTTAATTGCGGCCAGTATCCAGTATTCGGGAAATCGTGGGTTCGAGCCCCACCGTCGGCAGCCCTGAAGATGGTTTTCCGTGGTTTCCCATTTTCACACCAGGCAAATGCTGGGGCTGTACCTTAATTAAGGCCACGGCCGCTTCCTTCCCACCCCTAGCCCTTCCTTGTCCCATCGTCGCCATAAGACCTATCCGTGTCGGTGCGACGTAAAGCAAATAACATACCAAGGGTGTTTAAAGGTGGCAACCCCATGTCGTTGGTTTCCCGCACGTTAAAGAACACCTGCGGGACGAAATTCCGACGAAGTTGTGTTTTTAATTTCGTGTGGCTATTTCTAGCCGAGTGCAGCCCTTGTTAGGCAGACCCTCCGATGAGGGTAAGCGGCATCTGTCATGTGTAGGTAACTGCGTGTTATTGTTTCTCTAGGAGTGGGTAAATGCCATGCAAACATACATTCCTTCAGTACGGTACAGTAAGGTTCATTTTCCTTTACACACGCACATAGGAAACTGAACTCAACGAAAATTGTTCTGATGGACCGAATATCAATATATGGCTTGAAGACGTGGCCAGGCTTAAAGGGAAATAATGCATAGGAAGAGCATTGTAACATTCGCCGTTTTGGCAGAACAGGGACGAAGTGGAAATGCTGTAAAATTACATACAGTGTCTACCAATACAGTTACGAACGACTTCATTAATAACCAATAAGAAAGTGTCTCTATTCTACTCCAGTAACTAACCTTTGAAAGGCTTTCCCACCGAATTCTCCCTTCTTCAATGATGCCTTATGCTGCAACTTAAGAAGTCTCTACGCCGCTTTGTACTCTGATTCTATATGTGGCGTGGGTTGGAAACCAATACTGCGGCTTGTATTTTAGTTTCCAGATTCGCCTGAATTATTTGCGGACTTCGGAATGTATCCCAGCTTCAAGAATGAACTTCGAAAGAGATTATATCGTGGTAAAGATGACTTAAAACTTTAGTCATATGTGTGTTATATGCGTCACCCCGATTTCATCACTGAAGCCCCCGGGAGGAATGGGGGGAGGAGGGACTACGGGGCCAAGACAACGAAAAACAAATACTATGCTTTTAATGATCTTTAATTCATTTCTTAAAATATGTAAAACTATGTTACAAATAATTTGGTAGTGTAATACAACTAAATTGTATAGATTCACTTCTGTCTGTAGTGGGGTGTGGTAGCACTGGAAGCCATTCTTCGTTTTCTGAAATCACGTGTATTCATGTTTGTGGTAGTTATTTCTTTAACTACAATTCCGGTTTAGTACAACGTAGTAAATTTGTAAAAATCATAACTGAATAATCGCGATCCCAGACGTTAGAACACCAGGCAAATGCTGAGGCTGAAACTTAATTAAGGCCAGGGCCACTTCCTTCCAATTTCTAGGCCTTTCCTATCCCATCGTCGCCGTAAGACATATCTGTGTCGGTGCGATGTAAAGCAAAAAAAAATAAAGACGTTATAACGACCTGCTTAAAGGAAACATCAATTGTAAAAGTGCGGATGAGTTAGTTCGAGGTCATCTGGAAGACAATCTATATAATTTCGAGTGCATTTTTGCTATTCATCTTGACATATTTTCTTATTATTCAAGTATGGCAGGTAACTATTAATAATAATAATAATAATAATAATAATAATAATCATTATTGAAATAAATATCAATTAGTCAATCAATCAATCACTACTGATATGCATTTAGGCCAGTCGCCCAGGTGTCGAATAATAACGAATATTTGCTCCCATTTGTCCTCTTGAATTCCATTTTTATCTTCATATTGTGATCTTTCCTACTTTTAAATACACCGCTCAGACTTATTCGTCCACTAATGTCATTCCGCGCCATCTCTGCACTGACGGCTCGAAACATACCACTTAGTCGAGCAGCTCGTCTCATTTCTCCCAAGTCTTTCCAGCCCAAACTTTGCAGTATTTTTGTAACGCTACTCTCATGTCGGAAAACACCCAGAACAAATCGAGCTGCTTTCCTTTTTTGTTTCTTTCAGTTCTTGAATCAAATAATAATGAAGTTAAATATAGAGAAAAAATGAGCAAGATGACCCGAGGAAGTGCAAATACAATCTGATTTCATCCAGCATGAGCAAGCCTGTTCCTAATAATATTCTAATTTCAATTCAACGTGTAGTGAAATTTACCATAAATACATGAATGTGGTATTCTGAAATATGTGAGGGTCCCGTACATAGGAACCATACTCTAATAGGGGTCTTGCCAGAGACTTATATGCCCTCTCCTTTACATTCCTACTACAACCCCTAAACACCCTCATAACCACGTGGAGAGATCTGTACCCTTTATTTACAATCATATCGATGTAATTATCCCAATGAAGATCATTCCTTATATTAACACCTAGGTACAAACAATGATCCAGAAAAGGAACTAGTATCGTCTAGTATCTAGTATCGTACTTAATTGCGGTAAGAATTGTATTTAATTAATTGAGATAGTTGGATGTGTATCTTGAATGATATTTGTTAGTGATCCTCGGTTATATATGCTTGGCTGCGTGTTCTATTTTCTTTTAGAGGCTGTTGGAATATACTGCTGGGTCGTCATCCCTATATTTAAGATATGATGGACCATTTTTGTAGTAATTGTTAGCATATTGTTTTATTTATTTCAGAATACCACATTCTTGTATTTATGGTAAATTTCACTACACGTTGAATTGAAATTCGAATATTATTAGGAACAGGCTTGCTCATGCTGGATGAAATCAGATTGTATTTGCACTTCCTCGGGTCATCTTGCTCATTTTTTCTCTATATTTAACTTCATTATTACAACTGTTAGAACTTAAAAGTGGGCTAATTTTAATCCTTTGATAGATTTAGAACGTGCTGCTGCATTAATAGTGGACTCAATTTATAGGGTCTTTGATACGATCGATCCAGCGTCATCTTATTTCCAAAGTAGTAATTGATGCTAATACTGTAGTTAATGAAATGCGCAAACAGCCAATTTTCAAATATCCCTTCTTCATTATCTACCTCCTCCCCCCCCCCACTCGCCATTAAATGTGCGATCATTCTCACTACACGTCGGTATTGACGCAACAAGCATTCCACGGAAGTAGTAAAGTTTCACGGAGTCCAGCCTTCTTAATATGTGCCTTTCTCGGATTCTCTTCCTTTTCGTTTATTATTCTTACCGTAGGAATTACTTTTATGTAATATACATGTATCCAGAGGTCGACAGTAAGTATAGTTCATTCTGATGGCCTCATAGTGCTATCGCAGTGAAGGGTAATGCAAGCTCATCGAGCAACATTGAGCAGTGCATGAAATCAAGCCACAATCTAACTAACGATAGTGCCACGTATGTAGATATTCAAAAGTCGATAACAGACCATTACTCCATTAGCCTGGGACGCCGGCTGTTACATGGTGTGATATGGTTATATGACTGAATATACATTACACTTAACTGCAGATGTTGAACTACTGTAATAAAACCTTCCTCTCCCAAACACATATTGAGCAGTTGACGTGGGTTCTGAATGGGGTCGAAACTGGATTTTTTCTAGTTTCTTTATTGAAAGGATAGACAAATATGTATCCTTCGGCATGTCTTAGTTCAACCTACACCTGTGTCGCCAATGGTGGGGAGGATGCGAGAGCTACAGTAATTCTTTATAGAGTAAGAATATACATCCGGCAGAGAGGCTAAATAGTAATAACTGCTAACAGCAACGCAGTTTACACTTCACACGTGAAACATTAAAACATTCTTTCTACTCCCTCTGATTATTCTACCACTTTTCCCACGTTCTGGTGTGATCAAGGGTGTGATGTGTGTCACACATGGGAATCTGCCTCTAGTTTTGTAGCCGAATGTCCTTCCTGACTCTAATCATGTTTAGAAGGACGTGTCATTAGTAAAAATCTCTGACTTTCAATGATTTTATCGAACAGTCTTCAAATATGGAATGCACACGTGGTGTAAATGATCCCAAGATGCATTCATTTATTTAATCAATTGACACGGGAAGTGATATTTTACGTTACGGGTGCGGCATGGACCTATAAGGTGTAGTGGTAGTTTAGAGGAAATTCGAAAATGATTCATATATAGCTTCACTTTACATCTCGCAGACCACACAACGAAGATATTAAGTAAAACCATACCAGAAGTTTCTCCTGATTCGCTTGTAAGAGGAAATAATTCAAAATGTGATCACCTTCAGGACCAGAACTTAATTTCGACTGATGACACACTTTCATCTCCTTAGTCTAAGAACCATGACCGCCTTAAAGGAAGCTATCCGCTAAAGTAAATTTTGTACCCTTCACTATTCATCACATGGCGAATTATTACGGAATAACTTAGGCTACAATTTACCTATATATTGCACCCTCGTTTGCCATTAAGTCTCCGGCTAACTCAAGGTTCAGGACGCGTTCAATCCTTAAAGGCACACATTTGTCCAACTAAATTTAATGACGAGGCAGGGAAGAGAGATATCTTACTATCTACTTTCATTGACGAGGCTCATATATGAGAAAAACAATTTTTATGCGTCTTGGCAACACTAAAAGTAGAAGATATTAACAAAAAAGAACCATCAAAATTAAAATGACAAATAATACTGAGCTCTCTGCTCTAAAACTTGCCCATGCTTTCCTTGTAGAATGTCCAATAGTTCGCCGTTTTTATGACTGAATGAACGGTACAGAGAAGCTCCTATTTGGATCCTTTGAGTTACACAACTCTATGATTTGTTGCAGTGATAACTGAATGAAAACTCGCCTGCATTTAAAATGACTTCCCTCTATCGTGCTCGAACATTAACACATTTCAAATAAAATGAATGAGGCCAACATCCTAAAATCCAACCCTAATTTAACACACGCAAATCTAATTACACGAATACATCCCAAATAAATACAAATCATCCCGTGTATGAAGTCCTGGCTGTTGATTACGAGATCAGAACCCGAATTTCACCAAATCAAACATAAGTGACATGGAACATACAACAAGCAATCCCTGAAAGAAAACAGTACATGGGAAACAAACAGTTCTTAAAAGGAAAACATGGTCTCTGGCTATGTGTCAGATTCAAATTTGTGGCCTTGAAGACGGGGGAAGGCTGACCATGATCAGCGGCGAAGATCTTCATTCCGATTCCGAAATCCGTCTTCTTTCCTTCTTGAGATCTGTCGGCCCTGCTAGAACACCGTGGTTGGATGTCCCGTTTACAGACTCGTGACCACTCGCACATTAGGGCAGTTAATTTGCGAAAGAGGATTTACTATCAATCAATCAATACTGATCTGCATTTAGGGCAGTCGCCCAGGTGGCAGATTCCCTATCTGTTGCTTTCCTAGCCCTTTCCGAAATGATTTCAAAGAAATTGGAAATTTATTGAACATCTCCCTTGGTAAGTTATTCCAATCCCTAACTCCCCTTCCTATAAATGAATATTTGCCCCAGTTTGTCCTCTTGAATTCCAACTTTATCTTCATATTGTGATCTTTCCTACTTTTATAAACGCCATTCAAACCTATTCGTCTACTAATGTCATTCCACGCCATCTCTCCGCTGACAGCTCGGAACATACCACTTAGTCGAGCAGCTCTTCTTCTTTCTCTCAGTTCTTCCCAACCCAAACATTGCAACATTTTTGTAACGCTACTCTTTTGTCGGAAATCACCCAGAACAAATCGAGCTGCTTTTCTTTGGATTTTTTCCAGTTCTTGTAAGAGTAAATGAGTTTTCCGGCTCTTATAGTTCAACTTAGCTTTCCGACCAACTTAAAATAACTACCTCTGCTAGGTGCGATTATTAGTATAATGTTTACCGTACCACAAAATCTGCTAACACCTACCACGCACGGGAATTAATTTAGCCTTATTCACAGCTCAAAGTGGCGGAGATTTTGTGTGTCCGTGAAATCAAATTATTATTTGAATTTCTGCATCTCTGAAAATCTGCCCTTTCTACCTGCCCTTTCTGTTTATTTCACTCGTCAAATCTTTCGGGCAAGGAAATAGATAATAATTCACGTCCCGTCTTCGATTACGAACTCGGCTGGTCGACACGCAGTACTCTCGAATACGCACTTTTCTGACTGGAGAATAACTTGAGACTGGAGGCTGAGGCTTCATCGTCTGCCAATTTATTCATTTCCAAGGTCGCCCCTCCAAGTGACTCGGGATGGACCTGATAACAAAGGGACGCTCGTCTCTGCTTGTCAGAAAATCAGGTAGAGGGTCTCAAATCGTAGCTATTGGATGACAAAGATTGGATATCCACTCTTGGAGGGAATCCGATTGCAAATTTCTCCACAATTAATCCATTTATAAATACGCTAGGGAAAGCAATCCCTACTCTCTCCTGGGATCCTCGAATAACAAAATATTTATCCTTATCTTATCTTATCTTATCTTATCTTATCTTATCTTATCTTATCTTATCTTATCTTATCTTATCTTATCTTATCTTATCTTATCTTTATTCAATCGACATCTGTGTCGTCAATCGTGAAGATGCCAGAGCTAAACAAATTTTATACACAGTAGGAATAAACATCCGGTCTAGAAAGCCAAGAATAAGGGCCGAGAGGATTCTCCATGCTGACGACTCATCTTCAGGCCGTCGGGCTGAGCAGCGGTCGCTTGGTAGGCCATGGCCCTTCGGGGCTGTTGCGCCATGAGATTTGGTTTTTAGGAATAAACATAAAACTTAACGAAACACACCTTAATGGAAGAATCACCTCCATATTAACAGAGAGTATCACTGTATATGTGAACACATATTTACCTCCCGGAATGAACAGATGTCACGAAAGAGAAGATTCTTTGTCAACACAGTTACCGTTCTACCTGCATCACAATTATTATAGTCGACTCATAACTTTTGCTTTGAGTCCTGGAAAGACTGTATAAGTGATTCATTTGAGAGTCGCATGGGAAATTAAGCATGGTAATAAGGTTCAGTATACATTTTTCCGAGGAGCATCAGCATCATGGATCGATAGATTCTAGATCTATGAAGAAGCTTTGTCCAGTATTCATGAAGTAATTGTTAAAATTGTCCCCTTCAGTGAAGATTATGGTGTCATAATCAAAATGCATACTGATAAACAAATAGCACCTATGGAAAGAGGTTATTGGAAACTAAACGATTCTTTGTTAGTTGACAAAGAATTGAGGAAAGAATTTCAACAGATTTGGACAGTATTTCAATGTAAACAATAAAGACAGGGACCTGTTGCCTTCTATACTTGCATGTACAGAATCAAACGTAAGATACTCTCGCTCTTTAAGAGACTTTAGATTGAGAAATCTAATAAGTGAAGAAAGACCTTGCTTTCGTATTAAGTTATTTCAAATGATCTTCTAATTCAACAAAAGGCCGTTCATAATGTACACAATCTTACTTTAGCAGTGATCGAAGGACCATATCCATTCAAGAACACATTATTCACGGAACAGTCGTTCTTTCTTGTGTATATTCAACAATAAATGAAGAGAAACCTCACTTGTTTCATGTAACAACAGAAAAGAGGAATGGAAGGAGAAAACAACTCACAGTCTCTACACAGAAGATTATAGACAAATTCACTCAAACAAAAGACTGTTTAAGAGAAGTCGAAAGTTTTCAAAGATTGTGGAAATTCCTCGTTAGACCAACAAAGTATTTTGTCTTCCTTACAACTAAAACCCTCCCCTGGGAACTATGTGACCTGCCGCGGTAGGGAGCCTTGAGTGTCCCAGTGAAGCAGATAGCCGAGCTGCAGGTGCAACAATTTCGGATGGGTATCTGTCGAGAGACCACACTAACGAACAGCAGCCTTTCGGAAGTTACAAGTGCGGCAGTCTAGATAATTGACTGATTTCACTATCGTGATGAAATAGGACGTACGGATATTTTAAACTCAATTGATATTGATTTACTGTATTTAATGTATTTTATAAATTTCAACAAATGAAATTTAAAGTACTAAAAGACATTGCTCTTTTAATAATTATATCAAACATGAAAGATGAAATGTTTAAAGTTAAACAGAGCTCCATACACGTGACTATAAGGGCGTATTTTTCATTCAGCTTTGTGGAATGACTGTACGAGTTTCACTTAACATTTTACGCTTTCCTAACTTACCATTTCACAAATTTACATCGACTTCTTCTCACATCATATCCTGTAACTTAGACACGACTTTGGGTGACAGTCTGCAGGGGTATTTCTTTTAGTTCCTGACCGAGCTCGATAGCTGCAGTCGCTTAAGTGCGGCCAGTATCCAGTATTCGGGAGATAGTAGGTTTGAACCCCACTGTCGGCAACCCTGAAGATGGTTTTCCGTGGTTTCCCATTTTCACATCAGGCTGTACCTTAATTAAGGCCACGGCCGCTTCCTTCCCACTCCTAGCCCTTTCCTGTCCCATCGTTGCCGTAAGACCTATCTGTGTCGGTGCGACGTAAAGCAACTAGCAAAAAAAGGAATTAGTTCCTGAAAATATTCCTGAGCATTGGGGAAATTTCGTTTTGCCAAATTATATTTTGCAGTTCATAGAAATTATTTAAACAGTTTCGGTGAACAATGTTCCCGTGTTTGCGTATGGTAAAGGAATCCCATGGCAACGTACGCTTTAGCAAACCTCAGGCGTTCACCTTCAATGGTGATAGTGAGTAAAGTATGCAGGTATAGTAACTATACAATGAATGTCGAGAGAATAGATGAATGAGATACAGAATTCTATAGAAAAATGACGTAAAGGAATATAAACAGGACAAAAGTGATGCATTGTTTTGATCAGTGCATTGCAGTGTTTAAGTTCATGTTATGTGAAAATGGTATGCCGTTTACATTGTATATTTTATCATAGTGTATAACGGGTGATTGTTTAGTCCGGACTAAACAATCACCATTTATACATTATTATTACGAGTCAATAAGGACCAATTAAGGACCGATAATGGTCAAATTTGTCACTATTTTATACGCCCATCTTTTACAGCAACGCCGATGGTAATTATGGAATCAATCAATCATCAATCAGTCACTACTGATCTGCATTTAAGGCAGTCGCCCAGGTGGCAGATTCCCTACCTGTTGTTTTCCTAGGCTTTTCTTAAATGATTGCAAAGAAATTGGAAAATTATTGAACATCTCCCTTGGTAAGTTATTCCAATCCCTAACTCCCCTTCCTATAAACGAATATTTGCCCCAATTTGTCCTCTTGACTTCCATCTTCATTGTGATCTTTCTTACTTTTAATGATACCATTCAAACTCATTCGTCTACTGATGTCCTCCCACGCCATCTCTCCACTGACAGCTCGGAACATACCACTTAGTTGAGCAGCTCTTCTCCTTTCTCCCAATTCTTCCGAGCCCAAACTTTGCAACATTTTTGTAACGCTACTCTTTTGTCAGAAACCACCCAGAAGAAATCGAGCTGCTTTTCTTTGGATTTTTTCCAGTTCCATTCCTCTTTCTGTATTTGTATCATCCTGTTTAAAATGCCATTCTTGACTGGATTTCATATATATTGTGTAAAAGTAGTGAATGTTAACAATACCAAAACAAAAAAAGCAGTTTTGATGAAAATAGTTTGCTAACATCTAATAGATTTAAAAAAAATCAATTAAATAGTTCAAGGGATGTCACACTTCTGTATGCCACTGTAAAATTATTTTCTGTACACTGAGGAAAGGGAGGGCGGTTGATCACACAGTGGAGACAGAAACAAACAAACCAGGACGAGCTACAAAGTGCGGTTAAAGTGTAACATTACGAGCATTCCATTGCATCTGCATGTGTGTCTTAATTTACGACACTGCTTATTGGGAGCCATATCTCAACCCTGCACGCAACTATGCCAACCACTTCAGCATAAACTAATTCTGGAAAGCATAACGCATTCTTGAATAATTGAGGACGAGATTTTAAATACGGAGATGCATGAACAGCGACAGATGAGTCGTACGTGAAAACAATGAATGGGACAGAGGAAGATTCTGTGAAATTATCTATAAACTTAAACTAGTATTTCATCGTGAATTATTTAATATCACTTTCACGTGAGCTGAAAATTTCAGCTAGTGAGAGCTATGGGATAAACCGACACCATTAACTAACTGAGATGTCCAATAGAAAATGAAATTATCGAGTTAAAACCAAAAGATAGATTTTTGTCATATATAGTTCACGAAGCAACACGCAACTGAAGGTAGAATGATTGTTCTAAGAATGAACATCAAGCTAGATATTTTAAGGTATGGAAGTTAAAATTTATGGAAATAAGGCCGACAGCATTCATAAGATTTCCTGATGAAATAGAATATACGAATATTTTAAATTCAGTGGATAATGATTTACTTATTCAATGTATTTTATACCTTACCTTTAATTCCTATTTAATTTCATTTATCATTTCACATAACACGGCCTTACGAAATTTCCAATAAATAACTCACAATTGGCATTCTGTGAAGAAATTTTCAGGACAATGATTTAAAGAATTACCTAAGTGCGAATTAGGATCATTTCCCTAGGAGGGAATAAAACAGATGTCTAAAGCCAAGGAAAAATCTTATGAAGGTTTTTAAGGAACTTGCCCAATTTTCCAGGCGTACTATAACTGCATTCTTCCCGTGCATTGTTTTAATGTACTAAAGTGAACACAATGTCCATTTCATTTTCTACACCTGACTTCTTCTGTTGAACAGTTCAAAGTAATAATGTCCAGACTTGTGCAGTGCTAATTGGATCTCATTATCTGGTTTTATAGAGGTAATTCTCACTAAAATATAATTTCTATTTGTGCTAGGCACGAAACGTAACTTTCTATGGATAAACAGTATACTTTCAACTACGGTTACAGTTACTAGTTGTAGTTTAATCGATACAGTGTATACACACATTCCGTGTAAGTGTAATTTGTTCAATATTTAATTGTATTTCAGTGACCAAGGCATTCGTAACCACTTCTCATGCCCTATGTGGTCTTTTCGATCACCTACAAGTATGATCATACCGATCTTCTCTCAAATCGTCCGTTGAAATTCTTGCGAATGCTGGTCCTTTTCTTCATTCAAACATCCGTGCTGTGGTGAATACATAGATTACTCATTTTCCAGGTCATTTTGCATGACTGTTTTTATGTTAGGCAATTTGGTCTATAATCTGATATCTTACCGCTATTGTTGCCCCATTTTTCTTAGTAGAAGAACCTATATTCTTTGGCTTTTCCCTTTCCATCCAGTCTCCTGTTATGCCTACACTACGTCTTTATAAGACATAGGCTGGTACATGGGATCCCTCCGTTGTTGTTAGTGAAAGGAATTCGTAATTTTAATGTCACATTATTGTGGAGATGATATTTGACGTGACATCATATGGATCTTTCCATGCCAATAGTGAGGTCATGATTTCCGTACGCGTCGGTTGCAGAGTATGCTGTAGTACTTACATTAATACACTGACATAGCATCCAAGCAATGTAACGACATGTTGAATACGCACAAAATCTGTTCATGTCTGTCAACATGGACTAATTACGATGGCCAAATCCACTGGCTAACTTTAGTTGGTTCATCCAACATTTGGGGAATTTCTCACCCTACGGCCCAAGGGAATGCCCTGCTTCATCCCAGGGATGATTTTGGAGGCTAATCTAGGCCTTATTCGGTATTTATGCACCCCCGACGCCTTCCCCCAACTCTGCCACACTATGCTTTGCCCACTTCCAGTTGAAAAACCAATTTATCACGTGAATGGATTTTCCTTTCACCAAAATTAGTGACCATATGGCATGCCTCATATTATATTATATTATATTATATTATATTATATTATATTATATTATATTATATTATATTATATTATATTATATTATATTATATTATATTATATTATATTATATTATATTATATTACTAGCATGTTCCTGCGGCTTCGCCCGCGTGATGGTATTTTACAACTCTAAGAGGCTCCTATTGCGCCTTTTTGTTGCACATAGTGAAACGCAAAAAAAAGGGGGAATTTCAGACATATAAATTGGAACGGAATACCCTAAGGGGTGATTGAAATCTGAGGAATGAATACAACTTCACCTGTGGTATGTCCGCTCATGATGGCGGCTTCAACAATATTCAGCATCAATTTCTCGACTGAACGTCATATCCCGTTACAGAGGGAAGGAGGATTCATAAAGCTGAGATGGAAAATCGGTGCCACAATCGTCCTCCAAGTGACTTTGACTAAAAGTTGTTCAGAAGCTCTCTCGTGGAGTTGACCGCCTAATCTGTATTACATGCCGTGTCGATAGAGTTGTAAATTTGTAGAACACCGGGCAATTCTTGTAAAATTTGATTGATTATGACTCTGACAGCTTCATTTCTTGGAGCAAAAATCGCACATTGACACAGCGATGGGTGATCAGTGAAACGCTGTGTTAGGTACGTTAAAAATTTTAGATCTCTGCGTCCCGCTGATTTATCTGTGGATCACTCACATACACACAGACAAACAATTCTGGATATAACGGACCGAAAGAAAATAGCTTCCTATGCCATGGGCTTAAAATGGCATCTTGACGTATATATGTATTACTGTTCTTTTCCTTTAAACAAAATTTGCTTGTACGTCGCACCGACACAGATAGGTTTTATGGCGACTATTTGACATAAAATGGCTAAAAGTTGGAAGGAAGCGGCCGTGGCCTTAATTAAAGTACACCCCCAGAATTTGACTGGTGTGAAAATGGTAAACCACGGAAAACCATATTCAGAGCTGCCGACAGTGTGGTTTGAACCCACTGTCTACCGAATGCAAGCTCACAGCTGCGCGTCCTTTACCGCACGGCCAACTCACTCGGTTTACTATTCCTTGTCTATCTTATACATTATATGGTTACGCTGAATAAAATGTAAGCTTGAGTTAGTATAAAGAAAATTCGGTTCACGTTTCATTGTTGGTATAGTGACCAAGAGAGGTCGGATAGGATAGATGAAAGTGAGGAGCATGGCGCAAGTAAGTGGAAGCAATGCCAGGGCTCAGCTAAGGGCCCCGTGGTCGCCGACCCAAGCTCCAAAGTTCAGAGCCCCTGGGGCTCTTGGTGACACCACGCTGGATTGTCATATCCCAACACGCGTGTTTCGAAGGTTTTTCGTTCACAACTCGCCAAGAAAATCGAAAATGAAAAATCTGGCCTCGAGCTGCATTCGGACCCCCTTCCATCTACCTATGATCAAAATCTGAGTTCTCTGCACACCTTAGATATGGCTGTGCGTCGCGCACAGACAGGCAGACAAACACTTCCTTTTATTATTATAGATATTATATTATCTGCAAATAACGTTAGAAATAACGTCACCCTTAGTGAGTGGGGTTAACATACTGTAAGTAACTACGAGAATCTGACCCATTAAAAGCGCGACTCCAGGTGGCGGATAAGAGATTTCCTGTAGGGATGATCTTCGGATCCGCAGACTAACAGGTAGCCCAATTCCAGGGTGATTTGAAATAGTGGGAGACCTACTATCCAGGGTTCATAAATATGAAGGGCTCTTACACAGGATGTGTGGAAGTCCTCAAGGGCATCTGCAATGGAGAAGGTAGACTTCAAAACAGTGTACGTGGCGGAAAGGGCAACCCAGTCCTCGGGTTTAAAGGAGTAAAAGACTAAAAGTTATATGATGGCTATATATAAGTCTAAGGGAACGTCATTTCCACATGTTATTGGTTGTACCCCGTATAGGTTGATCTAAAAAACTCAGAATTGGAAAACTGAGTTTAATTCATCCGTATAAATCAACATGGATATAGTATCTTCAAAACCAAATTACCCCAGTGAGTTAAAAAACCGCAAGTGGTCTATTGGGATTCTGGGGAGAACATAGCAAAGTGCAAGGAGGTGATTAGAAATGCCTTGAAGCCCTATAAGAACAAAATATACCGAGCTCGATAGCTGCAGTCGCTTAAGTGCGGCCAGTATCCAGTATTCGGGAGGTAGTAGGTTCGAACCCCACTGTCGGCAGCCCTGAAAATGGTTTTCCGTGGTTTCCCATTTTAACACCAGGCAAATGCTGGTGCTGTACCTTAATTAAGACCACGGCCGCTTCCTTCCCACTCCTAGCCCTTTCCTGTCCCATCGTCGCCGTAAGACCTATCTGTGTCGGTGCGACGTAAATCAATTAGCAAAAAAAAGAACGAAATAAAACCGAAATCAAGAGTTTGCTTAATGACATTTAATGCAAATTCTCTGTTGAAACGAGGAAAACTTTAAAACAAACTGGTAAATCCAGAGAATGCAAAATTAAAATGATTCCATTTCAAGAATCAGGATATACAAAAGAGAACGTGTTATGACAAACTGTCCAAAATTCGGTAATGGATGTATAGTAGATATATCAATACTGAATTCAATTATAAATGTCAGGTCTTACTCAGGTCACCTCCCCAGCATGACAATTAAATCAGCAAACAAAATTTACTCCCTAATCAACGGACATGCACCAAGAAACATTGCCAACAGGAACGACACAGCAAAGGTGGAAGAATTCTGAAAACCATGTAGGTGGTATTCTGAAAAATAACCCAAAATGTCACGTCAGGATCATCGTATGTGACTTCAATGCACACATTGGTAAAAGAAAGAAATATAAATATTTAGGAGGCAAATGTTCTGGACATAAACAGGTCACTGGAATGGCATGGGGTTCATTGAGATCTGCATAGGCCCTAAATCATGTCATACTTTCCAAATCAACAATTTTAAAAAAGATTCCCTCACAGAACAAGACTTGGATCTCACTCAGGTGAATACAAATTGGACCATGTGATAATCTCCCACAAAACACAGAAAAAATAATGAAGTCGTTGATTCAGATCATTAACCCACAAAATTCTGCCTAGAAACAATTCCAAAGAATATAAAATTCACTCAGAAATCTCCACACCGTAAATACGACGTACATAATAAAAAGGGTAACGATAAATTTGCTAAAAACCGCAAAAAATAAGTAAAAATAATTGGCAACAGCTCCAAGCAGGACTGATAGAGCAACATAAGGTATCACACCTCAAACCAGAACAAGGGAACACCCCTGGTGGATGGACAAATGTGACCAACAAATAAAAGTCGGACAGCAGGCATGGCAAAATTGGTCATGCAACAAATATCAAAAGACCAAACAAAATCTCCAGGATGTCAGGAAAACAGTGACATTAAGAAGAATGATTCGTGAAACAACACGAAGTTAAAAAGGAACAAGAAATAGAAGATGACTTCAAGAAGCACAAGGCTCGAAACTATTACAAAACATTAAAACATAAATTATCTAAGTACTCTCTCCACCATTCCAGTTCAAAAGATAACAGAGATAAGTGCCCATATAAACGCTGAAAATTTTGAAATTCTTGCGAAGTACTAGTCAATTGTGAGAAGCCACAAGAAAAATTACAATTTTACTGTACGCAGCAAAACTGAAACTCAAAATCACTGAGTGTGCAAGAAATTTAGAAGATAATCATTTAAAAAACCAGCATGAGGTGAAGACCAAATCACCGGGGAACTACTGACAAAATACAGGGGAAAATCTCATCGCAAAACTGAAAGAAATTATAGATGACATTTTGTAAACTGAAAAAGTACCGGTTTGTTGGAATACAGCTATCATACATCCATTATACGAAAAAGGAAGCAAAACAGACCCCAACAACTATCGAGGAATTTCTTTATCTTCAGTAACCCACAAAGATCTATCAATAGGTGTCTTAAATGGCATAGAATCTCAACTGGATTCGGAAATTGCAGACTACCAAGGTGGATACAGAAAAGACCGATAACGCGTAGAAAAGGTTTTAAATTTTAAACTATCTATGAAGTATTGCTGCAGTACGCAAAAGAAACGTTTTATTATCACTTTTGAAGACTTCAAAAATGTACATGACACTCTAGACCTAGAATCCATTTTTGAAGTACTAACATAATTTGGACTAGATATGAAAACAACAAAAATCAAGAAGGAATCACTCACAGAGACCAAGTCCAAGGTTAAATTTATGGGAGAAGCGAGCTCGTAGGTTAAAATAAACACAGGAGTAGTCAAGCGAATGGTCTATCCCCATTGCCCTTCAATGGTACGCCTGAGAAGCTCGTAAGGTAATGGAGAAAAGCAGGTGCACCAATACATAAACTAGGAATAAAACTAAAAGCCATAGAAATAGACTGCTAAGCATTTGCAGATGACAGGGCAATAATTGCCCAAGAAGCCTCGATGCGCAAAAGCAATTTGAAATACTAGAAGAACAAGCGGTAAAAATCGGATTAAATATTAATTCGAAAAATCAACATTTTTGACAGATATCAAAACTGCACCAGATAAACTCCATATTGGTAAGAGAAAGATCTCTCGAGTGAAAGAATGTAAATATTTAGGTGAATGGATTAGAAAAATTGTTACGAAAAAAAATATTGAATAGATACTTCAGAAAATTGGGACTGCTTTTCAGTTTTAAAAATATTTACAACGAAAAATGTATTTTGGACCTCCAGAATCCGGCACTGTACAATAGTGATTAAACCTGAAGCTCGTTACGCGTCTGAGACA
The DNA here is from genome assembly GCF_040414725.1 of Anabrus simplex. Classification (NCBI taxonomy): domain Eukaryota; kingdom Metazoa; phylum Arthropoda; class Insecta; order Orthoptera; family Tettigoniidae; genus Anabrus; species Anabrus simplex. Next base: position 310,599,770 of record NC_090265.1, read on the forward strand.
CTCTCCATCAAAACACACTATAAAGGCAAATAGAAGTGAAGTAGAGTAAAATAGTACGATATATCCTCGGACCAAAAACCAAGAAATACATTTAAAAAATTCAAAATCACAAACAGAACGCGCAAGCAAATAATCCAATTTATGGGGCACTTGGAAACAATTGGCTCAGACTAACTCACAAAACCCACAAATTTTTAAAGATCAAAGCTTCCCGGGAGAATTGGTACAAACCGACAAAAATTATTTGAAAGCACTAGTATCACCAAATCTACACAACCGAAATGAAACCAGAAAGATCACTCATACGCGGAGATTCGAATAAGAAGAAGAAGAAGAAGAGAGGAAGACTCACCAACGCATACGGCCAACGCAACGAAACACACTTACTCGTTGCTTATGGAGGAATACTGAAGTAAAAGGTAGACTAGACAATGTGCATTCCGCGTACTTGTAAGTGACCCATTCGCGAAGAAGAAAACTACGTGATTGAATGCATATGAGTATTCAAAAAATCTAATTAGTTTTCAGAAGTCCAAATAGTTTCAGAGGATAAATCTGTGTGATGATTTTTAGATTCTAAGTTTCGAAATGTTGTTTGTTGCTGACCAAAGGAGGAAAAGAAGTTTCGAAAGTCTATCTTTGGTTTATATATAACCTGGTGGGTAATGTACAGTACATTTAATTCAAAAGTTCTATAATAAATTTTAAAAATACAAAACGGGAATTTGGAAAATTAATTTCTTTCAACACACTGATAACAAAATATGACATATGAAAATTATTACGAAAATAAAATGGGTCCTACAAACATAAGAACGGAATGCAATTTTTTTGAGTTCCAGTAGTCCTACCTTGACCTATATTTCATGGTTGATCAAATTAGTAATTTTCTTATGTGTTTCAATACGCCATTTTCTCAACTTATTCAATACATTGTAATAATACCCTATCAGTTCATGAAATAGTATTATTCGAATATTGTTACTGTGGTTTTCTATTATGGTTTAGGAAATTTGGGGATAATTTAAAACATGAAACCTCCTACAGACACATCTGTAGATGCGATCATAAGGTATTCATGACACATGAATGCTCCAGCATTTTGGATGTTTGATATGAAGGGTACTCCCGTATCCATGAAAACGTAATACGCCCTCATTGATAAAATGAACAAATTAAAGCGATCAACAATCTCGTTTTGTTCATTTATAGAGTGGTGATCTCTTAATGGACTTCGTTTAAATAAAGCATCGCCAATTGTATCCAACACTAATTGAAATATAATGGCAATTTTGTTTCAGTTCATTTGAGTATTATTTGTCCGTTCTTCATTAAAATATTTTACTGTGGAATTGAATTACGGAACAAAGTTCAATTTATGAAACAAAACAATCATCACTATGGCTACTAAGTATTAATTACTAATATGTAAACAATGAAAAAATAAATACCAATTTCGTTTCACTGTGTAACTCTAAGGACGTATTGCACTGTCAGAGTGTGCAAGGACCAAGATGTATGGTATTGCCACAAAGCACCTCAATTTCTTTAGCGTATTGAATTATTGCGTTTAATTTTGATGCGGTTGACGAGACGGATCATGACTGTCAACAGATTTGTTTAGCTATTGCTAGATACGGCTTTATTATTAGAACGCACATATACCGAGCAAGGTGGCGGTGCGGTTAAGTGCGCGCAGCTCGTACATTTGAGAGATAGCGGGTCCGAACCCCACTGTCGGCAGTGAAGATGGATTTCCGTGGTTTCCCATTTTCACATCAGGCAAATTCTTGAGCTATACCTTAGTTAAGACCACGGCCGCTTCTTTCCCAGGCTTAGCTCTTCTTATCCCACGGTCGCCATGTGAGTTAGTGCGACGTAAATCAAATTGTGGTTAGAAGTTGCATGTAACCAGGCGTCTCACAGTGATCTTTAGAAACATTTCTGTTAATGTTCCTAAGTTCGATACTTACTTCCTCAATAACTCTCGCTGTCAGTCAGCATCCAGTATCCGGGAGATAGTAGGTTCGAACCCCACTGTCGGCAGCCCTGAAAATGGTTTTCTGTGGTTTCCCATTTTCACACCAGGCAAATGCTGAGGCTGTACCTTAATTAAGGCCACGGGCGCTTCCTTCCCACTCCTAGCCCTTTCCTGACCCATCGTCGCCATAAGACCTATCTGTGTCGGTGCGACGTAAAGCAACTAGCAAAAAACAAAAAAGCAGTCAGTAGAAGAGCGTCGGTCTCTGAATGCCAATATCCTGGATTCAAGTGTGGCAGACGTAGTATGATTTAAAAGGGTGGAAAAGCTTCAATTTGGAACTCCTTGTCCGACGATGTTGCAATGAACATGACCTCTGGTAACATATTTAGTGTTTCCTTCCCAAAATTAAGTACGATAGAGCCACAGATCGTCCAAGAAAGTTGTATTTTCTCTATCATCTGTTAGAGTACAGGGAGACATCTATATTTACAATCCGGCAGCCCGTATCGCGTGAAATTTAAATGTCTGCAACACGGTACTTGAGTTCATATTATTATTATTATTATTATTATTATTATTATTATTATTATTATTATTATTATTATTATTAATTCGAATTGAGCTCTCCTGGTGGCCATGATCGTTAAGGCACTGAAGTCTAAATGGTCTGACACCATGGTTAGCCGGTTCGAGTTCCGTCGGTCGAAAAATATTCACCATCAAGATGTTGGCCGGCAGGGTAGAGAAGGTGGTGGTATACAATTTCTAATCACTGGATTGCGTGCCAAAAGCCTGGATAAAATTCCAAACCTCTCCACAGTGCTTATATGAAGTGAGGGCATATGACACTGTTGATGGTGATTCGTCCGTCGGATGGAGACGTTAAGCCTTGAGCAGACCCCTTGCTGCTATTGGACAGGAGTCCGGCTCTATAGCTAAATGGTTAGCGTGCTGGCCTTTGGTCCAGGGGGTCCCGGGTTCGATTCCCTGCCGAGTCGGGCATTTTAACCTTCATTGGGTAATTCCAATTTCTCTGTGGCTGGGTGTGTGTGCCGTCTTCGGCATTAGAATTCATCACAGGTAGGGCCCCATCCTCATAGACGCGCAGGTCGCCTATGCGGCGTCAACTCGAAAGACCTTCACTCGGTCTCATCGGAGGCTACACGCCATTAAAAAAATGGACAGGAGTAGGCTATGTTCCGGCACTGAGTTTCACCCTCTCCCTTCCTAATATCACATACCACATCATTCATTTCATCGCATTAACTCCTATGATGAGGTTGACGTCAGGAAGGCCATCCGGTCATAAAAACCCGCCACGCCAGATTAATCTCACCTCATACGCGACCCCGTAGAGAAACGGGACAAGGGTAGGACAAACATTATTTATTCAGAGTGATGGAATTAGGGTCTGTTCTATTTTCGTTCTATTAAAACGAATTAGAACATCTTGCATAACGGAAGTTGTTATCGGTGCTGCTTTGGGGTGCAGAATGAATGATTCGTTAATGAACCAACTGGAGACCTATGAAATGTGGATGTATCGCAGAATGTTCAAGATAGGGTAGAAAACTACGTCACGCGAGGAAATCATGTAAAATCCTAATCATCACAAACAATCTTTTGTCAATTACATCCTTAAAAATGATAAATATAGCCCGAAACAACTGTTCGTAGAAGGTAGGATAGAAGGATAGGGAAGCGTGGACGTGTGGGGAGAATATCCTGGATGCAGAACACCAACGATACCGCAGCACGGGAAACACAAAACAGGGAAATTTACATACATAATGGTTGCCAGCCTTCTGGGAGTAGACAGCACTTGTCAAGGAAGTGTCTAAATGGCTGACTGCTAAACAAGTATTTGTTCGAGAAATATAATACGTATGCATTTCAATAATCTGCCGTCTCATCTATTAATTGAACCTCCGTCGAACTAGGGAAAGAAAGATCATTTTGAATACATTCCCTATTGTTTAATCCAGATACTGAAATTTGAATTACGGTACCACACACTTCAAAATTAATAAAATATAAGGAAATTATTATACAAAGGTAAAGTAATTAAGGATGTAAGTGCCAAATGTAGCTTCATGTATGATAAGGTAATACATAATCGCACGATACTACGAATGGATGGGTTCAGTCGATCAAAATCCATAATGAGGGACATTGCCCTGGAAAATTGTCTATTCCTCTAACAATAGTTTAAACTCAAGTGGCTGAGTATTTTCAGGTTCACTTTAACGGTGAAATACTCAATGACCTTTGCCAGGGAGAAGTTTGGCCACGATGATTTCCTTGGTATGCTAGCTTTCGGTTCCTTCTTAAATTTGTGAGTAGAAAGGAAAAAGTAAGGTGAGATAAATAATTTATTGCTAAACTCCATACATATCACAAGTATATTGTGCTTTATGTGTGAATTAATCGTGTGTAAAATGTGTAAATAACTTCTGTTTCCAGCAAGTTTCTTAGTAAGAATATGAAACACCATCTAGCATGTGTTTTGCCGGTTGTTGCTCACTCACACACACAGGCTTTGGGGATGTTAAAATATTTTGACCATTTGTTCGTAGGCCGGATTGATGCAGCACTCCATGTAAGGCTATCGTGTACAAATCTCATACTTCTCAATCTCTCCTAAGATACAGTTTCCTTATATTGTTCTCCAGAAGTCTGCATTCAGTGAATATTGTTTGAATGTGGTTATTAACCATCCATTTCTGTCAGTGTGTCTGAGGAAGCTATTTGCTGTGAGAGCCTGTAAGGAATCTGATATGAGACCTTATTTTCTCTAACATTCTAAGCAGTAATAATTGTCTTTAAGTTTAAAAGGACACTCATGATCATCTCTACGTCGACATTTTTGAATGACCTCTGCTTGTTGGGATGAGTTCCTTTGTGTACCAGTTCTGAATATTTTAAACTTGAGCACTGAAAAGAGAAGGGTAAGGTATTCAAAGGCAAAACTTGTTAAGTCATTATATATAAAATATCAATTACGCAATGTTTCATATTATTATCAAGTATTGGCACAGCGATTTCTTGTTAATAGTATTCTAGGTATATTATTAACAACAAATTACAAAGCCTGGGGATGAAGCTTAAATTATCAATCTCTATGATGGTTCACACGTTTACAAAACAAATTATTTTTACTTCGACCACTGTTATCGAACTGTTTTGATGCAGTACTCTTCATCAGCCTACCCGGTATTTCTTTTTTTACTCATTCATCGGTTTCTCAGTCTTGTGCAACATGAAAGTCACTTTCTTTCTTCGTTCTCAATATACTGTACGTGTTATCAGCGCCATTTGTTGCAACCATTTGCTTGGAAACTGCAAAGGACTAGATATACTGAGAAACTCAAAGGTCAGGATTGTGATGACTGTCCTGAATTTTCTTCTTATAAACAGCTCTAGGGTTGCATTTATGACGAAATTCTTGATCTAGATCCTAATGGGTGGGTAGGAGATAGGGATCTGCGCTCAGATGGCCTTCATTTAAACCGCAGTGGTATGTATAAGTTAGGAAATTTGTTTGGAAGGGTAATAGGGAGTTACATTCAGGGAAACGGGATGGCCTAGGGAGCGGTGATAAGGGAACTGGAAATCAAGCAGGGATGACATAAAATTGTTAGTGTTCAACTGTAGAAGTATTGTAAGGAAAGGAATAGAATTAAGTAATTTAATAGATATATATTTACCAGATATTGTAATAGGAGTTGAATCATGGCTGAGAAATGATATAATGGATGCAGAAATTTTCTCACGGCACTGGAGTGTGTATCGTAGAGATAGGATAGGAAGGGTGGGAGGGGAGTGTTCATTCTGGTGAAAGAAGAATTTGTAAGCTACGAAAAAGTTAAAAATGAGACACATGAAATTCTAGGTGTAAGGCTCATTTCTAAAGATAATAGGCAACTTGATATATTTGGAGTGTACAGATCGGGAAAGGGTAGCACTGACGCGGATTCGGAATTATTTGGTAGGATAGTTAGCTATGGGGGAAACGACATGGAAAGAAATGTGATTGTAGCGGGAGGTCTGAATTTGCCAGATGTCAATTGGGAAGGAAATGCGAATGACAGGAAGCATGACCAACAAATGGCAAATACGTTAATATGGGAAGGACAGCTGATTCAGAAAGTGATGGAACCAACCAGAGGGAAAAATATCCTGGATGTCGTGCTGATAAAACCAGATGAGCTCTATAGGGAAACTGAAGTAATAGATGGTATTAGTGCTCATGAAGCTGTTTTGTGGTAGTTAAAAATAAATGTGATAGAAAGGAAGGTCTTAAAAGTAGGACTGTTAGGCAGTACCATATGGCTGATAAAGCAGGCATGAGGCAGTTTCTAAAAAGTAACTATGATCGGTGGAAAACAGTAAATAAAAATGTGAAGACTCTGGGATGGGTTTAAAGAAATTGTTGAGGAATGCGAAAACAGGTTTGTACAATTAACGGTGGTAAGGAATGGTAAAGACCCACCTTATTATAATAGAGACATAAAGAGACTAAGAAGGAGGTGCAGACTGGAAAGAAATAGAGTTAGAAATGGCTGTGGAAGTAAGGAGAAATTGAAGGAACTTACTAGAAAATTGAATCTAGCAAAAAAGGCAGCTAAGGATAACATGATGGCAAGCATAATTGGCAGTCATACGAATGTTAGTGAAAAATGGAAGGGTATGTATAGGTATTTTAAGGCAGAAACAGGTTCCAAGAAGGACATTCCAGGAATAATTAATGAACAAGGGGAGTGTGTATGTGAGGATCTTCAAAAGGCAGAAGTATTTAGTCAGCAGTATGTAAAGATTGTTGGTTACAAGGATAATGTCTAGATAGAGGAGGAGACTGAGGCCAAACAAGTAATACAATTTACATATGATAACAATGACATTTACAATAAGATACAAAAGTTGAAAACTAAAAAGCGGCTGGAATTGATCAGATTTCTGGGGATATACTAAAGACAATGGGTTGGGATATAGTACCATATCTGAAGTACTTATTTGATTATTGTTTGGTCGGAGGAGCTATACCAGATGAATGGAGAGTTGCTATAGTAGCCCGTGTGTATAAAGGGAAGGGTGATAGACATAAAGCTGAAAAATACAGGCCAGTAAGTTTGACATGCATTGTATGTAAGCTTTGGGAAGACATTCTTTCTGATTATATTAGACATGTTTGTGAAATTAATAACTGGTTCGATAGAAGGCAATTCGGTTTTAGGAAAGGTTATTCCACTGAAGCTCAACTTGTAGGATTCCAGCAAGATATAGCAGATATCTTGGATTCAGGAGGTCAAATGGACTGTATCGCGATTGACCTGCCTAAAGCATTTGATAGGGTGGATCATGGGAGACTACTGGCAAAAATGAGTGCAATGGGACTAGACAAAAGAGTGGCTGAATGGGTTGCTATATTTATAGAAAATAGATCTCAGAGAATTAGAGTAGGTGAAGCTTTATCTGACCCTGTAATAATTAAGAGGGGAATTCCTCAAGGCATTATTATCGGACCTTTATGTTTTCTTATATATATAAATGATATGAGTAAAGGAGTGGAATCGGAGGTAAGGCTTTTTGCGGATGATGTTATTCTCTATAGAGTGATAAATAATTTACAATATTGTGAGCAATTGCAACGTGACCTCGAAAATGTTGTGAGATGGACAGCAGGCAATGGTATGTTGATAAACGGGGTTAAAAGTCAGGTTGTGAGTTTCACAAATAGGAAACGTCCTCTCAGTTTTAATTACTGCGTTGATGGGGATCATTGTAAATATCTATGTGTTAATATAAGGAAAGATCTTCATTGGGTTAATCACATAAATGGGATTGTAAATAAAGGGTACAGAGCTCTGCACATGGTTATGAGGGTGTTTAGGGGTTGTAGTAAGGATATAAAGGAGAGTGCATGTAAGTCTCTGGTAAGACCCCAACTAGAGTATGGTTCCAGTGTATGGGACCCTCACCAGGATTACCTGATTCAAGAACTGGAAAAAATCCAAAGAAAAGCAGCTCGATTTGTTCTGGGTGATTTCCGACAAAAGAGTAGCGTTACAAATATGTTGCAATGTTTGGGTTGGGAAGAATTGAGAGAAAGAAGAAGAGCTGCTCGACTAAGTGGTATGTTTCGAGCTGTCAGCGGAGAGATGGCATGGAATGACATTAGTAGACGAATAAGTTTTAATGGCGTTTATAAAAGTAGGAAAGATCACAATATGAAGATAAAGTTGGAATTCAAGAGGACAAACTGGGGCAAATATTCATTTATAGGAAGGGGAGTTAGGGATTGGAATAACTTACCAAGGGAGATGTTCAATAAATTTCCAATTTCTTTGAAATCATTTCGGAAAAGGCTAGGAAAGCAACAGATAGGGAATCTGCCACCTGGGCGACTGCCCTAAATGCAGATCAGTATTGATTGATTGATTGATTGAATGGACTCTGTTTGGACGGCGATTACATACGATGAAGTACGTGAATCCCTACTTTTACCACAGTAAAGCGATACTAATCCGAGTCACAACGAATTTCTACCACTGACCTGAATATGGTATTTCTTCCGGTTCCTTTACTTCGGTGAGTATAACAAAACATCAGGACGAAACTGTACAGTCGTCTAACATTCTAAATTGTAGTCTCTAAATGATGCTGAAAATATCAGGGTAATGCTAATTAACTTTAACTTTTCCTTGCTTATTAAAAATGCCCTATCGAATTCGTTGAAAATTGAACTAGAGGTACAGGTATAACATATCTGTGTTCAACACGAAAGCCCAACAATATTTATTTAATGATGGTAATGAGTGTAGCCATTAGTTGCTGTTTTCTTCTTAAAAGTCATAATTTTTCTGTCACCGTCGTGTTTAGTAAGATTAGCAGGTAACAGAGAGACATTTCACTATAAAAGATGCGTTCCGCAAGTAACGAATTTCAAGTATTTTAATTTTTTTCCAAATGACACATATTAGATCTTCTTAAAACTTGTCTAGATTTTATACAAAATTTTATTTAAATGCTCTTTAGAAATCATGAACAACAAAAATGAAATATCGCTCGTGGGCTGCAATAGTGGCACAACTCAAGAAATCAAGTTCTGAGATCATTGGGTTCAAAGTTTTACCATATATTCACACGATTTGTTAATAGACTAAGTTTTGAGCGTTACTAAGTAGTTCCTTAAGGGTTCAGTTAATGATATCATAAAAGTATTTCCCCCCCCCCTCTTGTTGTAGCCATGACCGATGTTTCGAGTTGTGCCACTATTGGTGAAAATTTTTAATACATAATGTAGGACTAACTTGACAGTTCGTAGCTTAAAATAACGAGAGAAATGCACAAGTTAGAGGCAATGGTTTATTGATGACGTAAACAATTACTAATACAATATTCTTACTGTTTCAATTATAATCAGTAACCAAAAATATCAAGGAATTGTCCATATCGCTGAAATATCAGAGTGCAAAATCTTGAGCAACGATTTGGAACAGATTGTCTGATTAAACTTTGTATAATCGTCTAAGACGCTCATAGATTTTGGAAGAGTTTTGGTCATTTTTTTCCGCTGTATTCTTTATTTTCCACTACTAGATTTAAGCAGCACAATATAAAGAGGAAGCAATACGAATGAACTCACAATGTGTGCATTAAGTTTCAAAGTGAAACTCATATTTACATTTCAAATGTCAGATTGTTTTAAAATGTTGAATAACATCTTGGTACAGCATTTCTGTTGATCAAACTTTGTAAATCTTCAAACTTCTTCTTAGATATTGGAAGAGGTTGGCTGTGGCTCTTGTTCAGTGCACCATTCTTGGACGACTCCAAACTGTTTCTCAATCCTGAGGCTTTGATGTTCACAGTTTTAAAATCAGTTTCAGTGAAGGAAGTTTTGTAGAAAAAGCAATCCAACGATTGTTTTTCTACCTTCAGTGCAGAAATGTTATTGAAGAGAACCTTGTCATTGTTAATGTTCACAACGAAATTATGACATGTCTTATCGGTAACGTACTTAACATCGACAAAGTTATCTTGCCCCATTTCGTACAGTGCGAAAGGTTTACCTTATTTTTCCTTGCCATCCTTATTAATGTGGCGCATTGCAATGGAACGTAGATTGTACCTGATTTTAGTGTACGTTGAATACTTGTTTTTCTATTAGAGAGTGAACACAATCGCCTTCATTTTGTGTATACCCGACAACCAAAAATTTGTGTGTTATCCTTTTAATCTGAAATGTTGCCACCGCATACAAGTATCAGGCAACAATGTATTTATTCTTTTGCTGTCCGCAGCAGTTGTCTGAATACAGTGTTATTTCTAATTCATCTATTTTTCATGCCGGTGATTTTTCTTCGAAATATTTTTAACAAGCATGTTCCAATTCCAGTAGCACCTTTTGTTCGTCACTTTCATGCCACAGGTAGCAGGAGACATCATCCAGCCACAGATTGTGAAGTTGTAGGTGGACAATTTTGACTTATAATAAAATGATGAAACGTCTGCACGTGAAGTTGGTACAGCAGCTAGTAAATCAAAACATGATACATGGAATGATGAATTGATGCAGTTCTTATCAGTTTCCTTCTCTTTTCCGCTTAATTCATTTTCTTGGATGTTGCGATCAAACTCAGTTTTGGCTTCGTTTTTTTCATCTTCATTCAGATTCATGTAAATTACACACTGTTGACACTGAGCCTTTTTAGGAGAGAAAATGCCAAAATAAATTCATAATTGAATATTCTGGTGTACATTGTTAAATTTACGACATGTGTTCCTTCCTTTTTGCGCCCCTTTGTAATCTCTGTACAACTGTGCTATGGTTTAGCCACCTTCGATATGCTCTTCAGAGGAAGTTGCACGTATATAGTGCCTTTCTAACACAGGAATACGCGAAATATGAGTTCATTGTCTCTGGAACTTTTACGTGGTGTTCATGCTTTCCTCTCAAGTCATTGACTAAGAAGCCATCTGCACTCTTGCACATTACTGTACGAATACACCAGTTGGAAATAACGAGAGTCGCACTAAAGAATGTTTTCCATACTTACAGTCTTTCTTCATTCTTTACGAAATAAGGGCCATTATTGAAATTTCAGGTTGGTTGTCCTGTGTTTGACAAGGAATGTCTATATCGGGGACAAATTTTTTTTGTGGACTGACGAATAAAACCTCTTTGATTATTTACATCCCCTAAGGCCCAGTACTTAGCAAAAATATTCATTCGTTCCACTTCAGTAAATTTATTAAAACACGCAATCGATATTTCACATCACATGGAGGACGTGACTTTCTCGCGCTAACCTCCTTGTTAGTGATGTATAAGACTTACCGGTATTCCTCAACAATTCCTTCTTCTTTTTCTTCTTCATGAGGTTATTTCATTCCTCCCCTAGGGGAGGCGGGCCACCAGCTGAACTAAGCAGCTCTTCGGCCAATAGGAATGAAAATATGTGGAAAGAAACCGAAAAGTAGAGAAGTAAGTGTAGTACATACATGTAGGAGAACGGTGTAGCAGTGGCGAAGGGGGCCGCGAGCGCACAAGGGGACCCACAGGGCGGGTCCACACCGCACCCACCTGGGCTAACCCCCACTGGGTTTACCTTTATTGAGGGCTTAGTGAGGTGTATCTCGGGCGCGCATTTACGAAAAGGACTATTTACAATGGATGACGTGAGTATTTACATAAGATTAGATGGAACGAGATGTGGGTTCGAAGTGGGAGGGAAGTAAGGAGAAGGTTGGTAGTATTGGGACAGGAGGTAATATAGAGTGGTCGTGATGTTAGTTACGGAAGTGGAAAGGAGACGGAGAAGTTCCAATATTGAGAAAGGCGGTAAAGAAGTCGGTTTTGGAAAAGGGAAAGGATAAACTGTTTGCGGTTGGAGGGGGGGGGTGGCGGGGCAGATTGGGGATGAGGCGGAGTGACAGGAGAAGCGGCGCGGGCCTGATGGGGCGGGGAACGGGACTGTTCCACACGATGGTGCCGACGACGGAGGCGGACGCCTGAGGAGACCAGTTGATGGACGGCGTCATCACTAGAAAGGTGGAGGCGCACCATGAACGTAGGACCACGATCGTTGTATATTCGAAAAACTCGGTGGGCGGAGATTCCTGCAGTGTGAAGGTCGTGCATGATGTCCTCTTCGGTTATGGCAGGGTCAACACCTCGGACGACACAGCTCGGCAAGAATAGATGACGTCGGGTCGTTGAGGCGGCAGTTGCTTGGTCTTCACGGGTTGAGTGAGTCATGCAGGTGGCAGCCATGGAGGAGACAGGGGATTGCTGTGAAGAAGGAGAAGTATTGACGCAGGAGGTCGTTGACATGAGAGGGGAATGGCTGGCGGTGGTAGTAATAGTAAGAGAAGTCGAGGTAGAGTGGACCGTAGTGGTAAGAGTAGTAGTGGTAGAAGCGGTCGTGCGTGAGGTAGGAAGTTGTGTGCGTAGCGGGTTGAAGTGAGGGCCAAGAGGAAAATCAGGGAGGGAGGCCATTTGCTGCAAGAGATGATCCGGAGTAGGAACCGCTTCATAGTCGACACCACCGAGAGAGATACCGTTTTCAATGATGCCTTCCGGTTGCCATATCGAACGGCTCTGCACAACACAATCACGGGGAAACGGTGGCACATAAATCTGTGAAATTCAATATTTAACTTCAAGACAACAAGCGGAATAAACTAAGCTCCAAATAATTTGTATGAAGTAAAGGGGACGGGGAGTTTGCAGGGGCTATTTTTGGTTTGTACAGAATCAGAGGTAAACTACGGCACATAAAATACCTCAGCATTGAAGAGTATGGTAAATCGGCGGAGAAAATAGGCAAATAATATCTTTATGGGCTCGAAGGGTGAAGGACGCATTTAATCAATTTACCCAAACGGGATGAGTGGCTCAGACTGTTGAGGCGCTGGCCTTCTGACCCCAACTTGGCAGGTTCGATCCTGGCTCAGCCCGGTGGTATTTGAAGGTGTTCAAATACTTCAGCCTCGTGTCGGTAGATTTACGGGCACGTAAAAACTCCTGCGCGACAAAATTCCAGCACCTCAGCGTCCCCGAAATCCGTAAAAGTAGTTAATGGGACATAAAACAATTAGGCCTATTATTATTATTATTATTATTTTTATTTATTATTATTATTATTATTATTATTATTATTATTATTATTATTATTATTATTATTATTATTATTATTATTATTATTAAATTTCATCAGGCAACCCGGGGTACTACTGCGCTGTCGTATCGCTTAACAAACGACAATAGTAAAAATTAAATATGGTCTTAAAGAAAACAGCGGTAATTAAAATACGCTCAAGAAAGAACAGCTAAATAACAAAACCAAGCATAAACAAAACACATGACTAATTTTTGTATCAGTACAAGTTATGCCATGACTTATCGCTGCACACCACAGCATCAAAATCTTCAGTAACAACTTTTGTACAGTACGAAAATAATACAACACACACTCATACTATGCAATATACAACCAAAGTAAAATACCTGCCATTAGACAACTTTATAGTAGTCACTCAACAGAAGACAAGACGCACTGATTTACAGCCTAAAACACACATGCAATAAAGAAACATTGTACGTGACTTCACTACAGAAATGAGCTGCCCGCGGTTCACAGATGCTTGTACCAGAGCAACATAGAAGGCAAATGAAGCAAGGCAACGAAGCGATGGCTGTTCCCGCCATTGTACTTCCTCCCTACGAATGTATTTATGAAATATAAAATGTTATATAATGATTTTAATATCTCAGGTCAAAAATGCCTCATCGTTTTTATCTACCTTTCATAATACATTATAAAGTACAGTATAATATCTCTTAATTACGAGGAATTATGGATTTCTCAGAGGGGTATGTTTACTCGTTGTAGGTCCGTAAGAGCAATACTGTTTTCTTAACGTGGAATGAGCCATGTAAATTTATGAGTATGGAAGCTGATACCTCCTTGATAAGATATGAAGTAAGTATATTACACTTAACTTCTATGATGTATTTTAGTCATACATTATTATATTGTAGATTCAGTAGGTCCAATTGCCCTATTGTCAGATCATCTTGAAGATACGAGCAATTGCCGTTACTTACCCTTGTTAACTTTCCTAACTGTCGGACTAACTTTTGAAACATATATAAATCTGGATTAAATTGAAAAATCTGAATATCTGCATTTAATATGAAAATTACCATTCATTAAATAAAATACACACTCGTCGGACCTTGTCCTCACACTTACTTGTTACCTGCTTACTTACACATACGTTATTTGAAGGGCGCCAGCTACCACTCAGTGCAGCAATAATAGAATGAGACTCTTGACTATCTCTAGGGTGTGGGGTAATAAGCTTACATTTGACAACATACCATACAAGTTCTGGGAAAAGGAGATTGGTGTTCGGTTTCCCCATTAATTTTGAGGTTAAGATATTTTACTGTCATTGAAATAAAACTATGAATTCGTTTGATAGAACAATATATATTCTTTAAATAATATATAAAAAATAGTGAGTCTTGTTGCGATAAAACAGATGAGAATATGAAATTATGACATTACAACCGAAAGAAACTAGGCATGAATTTGAATTCTTTTTGACCGGACATTTAACAATTTATACGAAATATTTCTCTCACTGATTCACTTGACTGTACCTTCAACACTTTGAGTGTAATTACGACGTAATCCTTTGATCTGGTGTTTACTGTAGATGTGTCACGCCTAACTTGGTGATACATCCTTGGAACTGCTTCTTCTCCATATCATCTGACTTCTTTGTAAGTCAATATGGAATTACCTCTTGGCAGGTCCAGGGTTGCCCTCTCTGACTCCATGGCAAGCCCTTGCGTCCGTGTCTTCCACTAAGTGAATGACCAACTTTGGCCTCACTCTCTCAATGACCAATGATTAATGGCTCACTGAGTCTTCTCCATATCTCGTTCACACTCGTTGACTGACCGACTGAGGCCTCTTCATCTAGTAGATTACTTCACTGTTCAGCTTCCGTTTAGATAATGACTTATGACCGACTGAGGCCTCTCCTTCCCGTAGACTGACGCTATAAGGCGCTGGTCCTCGTATTTATAACCATTGGTTGACACACCTACGCAATCTCCAGAAATAACAATGACATACTCCCACAACGCGGCAAATATTACATACAGTTGTAAAACCGCCGCCGGCTCGTTCGGTTTCTCAAAGAAAGTGAGCTCAGTGCTAACTAAATACGATGGCGTAGCCATGGCGTGGCAATGACTTGGCAGAATCGCCACCAATCTTACACAATGTACCAACGTCACATCGAATCTCTGATATATACAACAATTCTCACTGTACAGGTATTGAGTGTTATTCTACACATACGTATATATGCATACATCTAAGTACAATCTTGCAAGCAACAGGCATTGCAAAATCGAATTGAATAAGACTAGTAATTACAATAATAGTAACAATATCACAGATAACATAATAATAATACTGACATAATAATAATAATAATAATAATACAGATAAAATAATAAAAATACAGATATCATCTTGTAACGGGATTTGAACCGTTACACCCTTTATCTGAAAGAGATCGTTCCTGACGTTACAAATGACCTCACACATAATGCATAAAGGAAATATGATGAGTTTAATATTTTTTTCAAATATTTCTATTAATGTCACATGGATTGATAACGGCCTGGGCGAACAGTTCTTTTACATACTGCGTTTGTAATGCCGAATACCTTAGAATAACTATGCACGAATACAGATTGGTTTTATTCGATTTTACAACATTCCATTTCGATAGATGTATTGCATCAATAGTTGTTCGCTTCAGCAGATGTATCTTTAGTGACGAGTCTGAGTTTTGACGTTGTTCTTTGATTAGGAGTTTACCTTTCCAAGTAGGTTTGTAACGCATTCTATTGAGTTTGTCAGACAAACTTTAAATATCAGTGTTATTACCGAATCTTCACCATCATTTCATTTCTGTAATTGCATTGATCTGGTTATAAGAACCATTGATAGATAATGTGTTATCTTCTAGCGATTCTAGCGATAAGAAATTTTATATCAGCACCACCTCCCCTGCCCTGCTAACCAATATGCCGAAGGTTTAAATACTTTCAACGAATGGGACTCGAACCGTCTAGCCAAGACGTCCTACCATAAGGATTTGCTGCGTTCGCGACCACGGTCACCAGACGACGTAATTTACAGAGTGCTTATATCAGAACGGAGACAAAAATCATTCCGGGAAAAGTTCTCTCCTCTCACACCCTGGTACTGCAGCCCTGATGATCCTTAGTCCTGAAGGTAAACTCACTAAAATCGCAAGCCATCATAACAGGATCTTACAAAGTGCATTGCAAATCAGAAAGCATCAATATACCGCTCATCAGTGAAGTATCTATAACACTGAAAGACTCCGTTAAGAACCTTGGAATAATTTTTGATAAGTTGGTGAGAACACGTAACAAAAACTTATCAACGCGTATTCGTTTTATTATATTCACTATACAAAATGAGGGACTTCTTATCTATTAAAACCAGGAAATTGCTCGTTCAATGATTAATACTACGAATATTTGATTATGGTGATGTAGTCTACAATAACATAAGGTGTTCACTTCGTTCTAAACTTCAACAGGCGCATAATGACTGCAGTCCGTTCAATCTAAATGTTCCACTCCATTCCCACATCAGCCCATTCCATCAGCTGTCCTGGTTATGATTATGTGATACACGTTAGTACCATGCTGTTACTTTTCTGCGTAAAATACTGCAAACGGGTATACCAGATTACCTCAGAATAGATTTCAACTACCTCTCCTCCTCAGGTATAGCACCTTCAAGGTCATCAATAAGACCCTTGCTGTCCATCCCCACTCATCACAGTAGTACGTACAACTACGAATAACAAGTCAGTACGTACGTATCACAACTCATTTGTACCGGGGACCTTACGTTCCTGGAATTCTATCCCGGCTGAAATTAGAGACATAAGTAACCTTAAGCTATTGATAAAAGTGCTGGAATTTGCACGTACATTGAGATTAATGACACTAAGAAACACCCTGAAAGTATTAACACATAAAATAAATAAAATAATAAATAAAAGTCATAATAAAAAATTATTAAATTAAAAATATTATATAAATATAACGTTAGTTACATTATAGTTAAAATTTTCCAATATTCAATTTCTAATTGTAATAAATACTGTGAATTCATTTAATAATTTAAAATATATACTTTTTAATAATTTAAATTTCAGTTAAATTACATTTTACGTTACCTTTCATATATATTACATTTTAAAATTTTTTTTTTGTTATAATGTTCAATATTATGTTTGTGTGAGCGTATAACCCGCGAGTGGTCGCTAGCCGAAATGTAACGTGAGTGGTCGCGCGTGCGACTTTCTCTCACATTAATATAAATATGACATTTTTCACAGTTTTTGGGGGCGTAAGGCTGAAATTTACTAGTGAAATGAAACGCAAGTTCTACCTTATATATTTGAGATAAAAATGAAATGATTAGCTGTGAGAAAGACAGAGAGAGATGACGTATGGCTTTTAGCGCCGGCAGTGTCCGAGAACAAGTTCGGCTCGCCAGATACAGGTCTTTTATTTGTCTCCCGTAGGCGACCTGCGCGTCATGATGAGGATGAAATGATGATGAAGACGACACATACACCCAGCCCCCATGTCAGCGAAATTAACCAATTAGGGTTAAAATTTCCGACCCCGCCGGGAATCGAACTCGGGACTTCTGTGACCAAAGGCCAGCACGCTAACATTTAGCCATGGAGACGGACATGATTAGCTGTTTGTTAAAGACACAAATGACTACTTAAAACAACATATGCAATGTACATAAAAATAACTTCCGTCCTGAAGTTGTAAAAAATAAAATCACACACATGCATCATATCTAGTGATATTTACGTACAAAGCAAGGTTTCTGAACACAATAACATTTTCAAAAACAAGAAGTGCTCATAATACAAATACTAACAGGAGTAAGTTTCCCGCTCCACTTCAACATAACACCAACATCATTGGTCGCGCGATGAGAAACTCTCACGCAGCGCACACGGACACATAGGAACCTTTCTTGTGACTAGGGAAGGGGGTGCTTACCCTTCAAATGTGAATCGCTCTACTCACGACAGTTATAAACTCAGCTAGAAGAGGGAACAGTCACCTGACTTTCATCACTGTGAAGTAATATCACAATAAAAAATAATGTGAGAGAAAATCTCATACAGCGACCACTCGCGGGTTAATAGTGATAGCAGGCTTAGCCTGAGCCCCGCCATGTACAGAAAGAAACAATAGATAAATAAATAAATAAATAAATAAATAAATAAATAAATAAATAAATAAATACACTGACTGACAGAGCAAATGCAACACCAAGGAGGAGTGGTTCGAAAGGGATGAAAGTTGGGGATAAAACAAAGACGGCACGGACGAATAATTGATGTTTATTTCAAACCGATATGCAGGTTACACAATGCGCACGGCATCGACTAAGTAGGATGTAGGACCACCGCGAGCGGCGATGCACGCAGAAACACGTCGAGGTACAGAGTCAATAAGAGTGCGGATGGTGTCCTGAGGGATGGTTCTCCATTCTCTGTCAACCATTTGCCACAGTTGGTCGTCCGTACGAGGCTGGGGCAGAGTTTGCAAACGGCGTCCAATGAGATCCCACACGTGTTCGATTGGTGAGAGATACGGAGAGTACGCTGGCCACGGAAGCATCTGTACACCTCGTAGAGCCTGTTGGGAGATGCGAGCAGTGTGTGGGCGGGCATTATCCTGCTGAAACAGAGCATTGGGCAGCCCCTGAAGGTACGGGAGTGCCACCGGCCGCAGCACATGCTGCACGTAGCGGTGGGCATTTAACGTGCCTTGAATACGCACTAGAGGTGACGTGGAATCATACGCAATAGCGCCCCAAACCATGATGCCGCGTTGTCTAGCGGTAGGGCGCTCCACAGTTACTGCCGGATTTGACCTTTCTCCACGCCGACGCTACACTCGTCTGCGGTGACTATCACTGACAGAACAGAAGCGTGACTCATCGGAGAACACGACGTTCCGCCATTCCCTCATCCAAGTCGCTCTAGCCCGGCACCATGCCAGGCGTGCACGTCTATGCTGTGGAGTCAATGGTAGTCTTCTGAGCGGACGTCGGGAGTGCAGGCCTCCTTCAACCCATCGACGGGAAATTGTTCTGGTCGATATTGGAACAGCCAGGGTGTCTTGCACATGCTGAAGAATGGCGGTTGACGTGGCGTGCGGGGCTGCCACCGCTTGGCGGCGGATGCGCCGATCCTCGCGTGCTGACGTCACTCGGGCTGCGCCTGGACCCCTCGCACGTGCCACATGTCCCTGCGCCAACCATCTTCGCCACAGGCGCTGCACTGTGGACACATTCCTATGCGTATCGGCTGCGATTTGACGAAGCGACCAACCTGCCCTTCTCAGCCCCATCACCATACCAATCGTAAAGTCGTCTGTCTGCTGGAAATGCCTCCGTTGACGGCGGCCTGGCATTCTTAGCTATACACGTGTCCTGTGGCACACGACAACACGTTCTACAATGACTGTCGGCTGAGAAATCACGGTACGAAGTGGGCCATTCGCCAACGCCGTGTCCCATTTATCGTTCGCTACGTGCGCAGCACAGCGGCGCATTTCACATCATGAGCATACCTCAGTGACGTCAGTCTACCCTGCAATTGGCATAAAGTTCTGACCACTCCTTCTTGGTGTTGCATTTGCTCTGTCAGTCAGTGTACATTATAATGATAGACTGTTATGCCTTTCAGCGTTCAGTCTGCAAGCATCTGTGAATTTACTAAACGTCGCACAAATCCTCGAATTGCAACTAGTGTTGTGGCCTCATTTAGTTCTATATCTGTTATCTTTAAATCGTTAGAAACCGAGTATAACCATCGTCGTCTTGGTCTCCCTCTACTTCTCTTACCCCCCATAGCAGAGTCCATTATTCTGCTAGGTAACCTATCCTCCTCCATTCGCCTCACATGATCCCACTACCGAAGCTGGTTTATGCGTACAGCTTCATCCATCGAGTTCATTCCTAAATTAGTCCTTATCTCCTCATTCCGTGTACCCTCCTACCATTGTTCTCACCTGTTTGTAACAACAATCATTCTTGCTACTTTCATGTCTGTTACTTCCAACTTATGAATAAGTTATCCTGAATCCACTCAGCTTTCGCTCCCGTAAAGCAAAGTTGGTCTGAAAACAGACCGATGTAAAGATAGTTACGTCTGGGAGCTGACTTCTTTCTTACAAAATACTGTTGATCGCAACTGCGAGCTCACTGCATTAGCTTTACTACACCTTGATTCAATCTCACTTACTATATTACCATCCTGAAAGAACACACGACCTAAATACTTGAAATTATCGACCTGTTCTAGCTTTGTATCACCAATCTGACATTCAATTCTGTTGAATATCTTACCTTCTGACATCAATTTAGTCTTCGAGAGGCTAATTTTCATACCATACTCATTGAACTTATTTTCAAGTTCCAAGATATTACACTGCAGGCTTTCGGCACAGTCTGCCATTAAGATCAAGTCGTCAGCATAGGCCAAACTGCTTACTACATTTCCACCTAACTGAATCCCTCCCTGCCATTTTATGCCTTTCAGCAGATGATCCATGTAAATTACGAACAGCAAAGGTGAAAGATTACAGCCTTGTCTAACCCCTGTAAGTAACCTGAACCAAGAACTCATTCTACCATCAATTCTCACTGAAGCCCAATTGCCAACATAAAAGCCTTTGAATGATTTCAATAATCTACCTTTAATTCCATAGTCCCCCAGTATAGTGAACACCTTTTCCCTTGGTACCCTGTCATATGCTTTCTCTAGATCTACGAAACATAAACACAACTGCCTATTATTCTCGCAGCATTTTTCAATTACCTGGCGCATACTGAAAATCTGATCCTGACAGCCTCTCTGTGGTCTGAAACCACACTGGTTTTCATCCAACTTCCTCTCAACGACTGATCGCACCCTCCTTTCCAAGATGCCAGTGAATACTTTGCCTGGTATGCTAATCAATGTGATAACTCGATAGTTGCAATCCTTCATGTTCCCTTGCTTATAGATAGGTGCAATTACTGCTTTTGTCCAACCTGAAGGTAACTTACCAACACTCCACGCTTATTTTACTACTCTATGAAGCCATTTCATCCCTGCCTTCCCACTATACTTCACCATTTCAGGTCTAATTTCATCTATTCCTGCTGCCTTGTGACAATGGAGTTTATTTACCATCCTTTCCACTTCCTCAAGCATAATTTCACCAACATCATTTTCGTCCTCCCCATGAGCTTGGCTGTTTGCAAGACCACCAGGATGATTTCCTTTTACATTGAGAAGATGTTCAAAATATTCCCTCCACCTCTCAAGTGATTCCCTGGAATCTATTATGAGGTCACCTGAATTTCACAAAAGAATGTTCATTTCCTTTTTCCCCCTCTTCCTAAGATTCTTTATTACTGTCCAGAAAGGTTTCCCTGCTGCTTGACCTAGCCTTTCCGGGTTATTACCAAAATCTTCCCATGACTTCTTTTTGGATTCAACAACTATTTGTTTCGCTCTGTTTCTTTCACCTACGTACAATTCCCTGTCTGCCTCGGCTCTTTTTTGGAGCCATTTCTGATAAGCCTTCCTTTTACGTTTATAGGCTGCTCTCACTTCATCATTCTACCAAGATGTTCGCCTTTTCCCATCTTTACACACAGTTTTTCCTAGGCATTCCCTTGCTGTTTCTACTACAGCATCTCTGTACGCCACCCATTCACTTTCTATATCCTGAACTTGCTTACTCTCTACTGTTCGGAACTTCTCACTAATCATATCCATGTTCTTCTGTCTAATTTCCTCGTCCTGGAGATTTTCTACCCTTATTCGTTTGCAGACAGATTTCACTTTCTCTATCCTAGGCCCAGAGATACTTAGTTCACTACAGATCAGATAGTGGTCTGTATCATCGAAAAATCCGCGAAAAACTCGTACATCCCTAACAGATTTCCTGCATTCAAAGTCTGTTAAGATATAGTCTATTATGGATGTGGTACCCCTAGCCACCCATGTGTAACGGTGAATAGCCTTATGCTTGAAGAATATATTCGTAACAGCTAAACCCATACTAGCACAGAAGACCAGCAAACGCTTCCCATTCCCATTACCTTCCATATTTCCCCACAGTTACTAATCACCCCTTTGTATCCTTCAGTTCTATTCCCAACTCTCGCACTGAAATCGCCCATTAGCACTATTCAATCCTTGCTGTTGACCCTGACCACGATGTCACTCAATGCTTCATAAAACTTGTCAACTTCATCCTCATCTGCACCCTCACATGGTGAATACACGGACACAATTCTTGTCCTAATTCCTCCAACTGACAAATCTACCCACATCATTCGCTCATTTCCGTGCCTAACACCAACTATGCTGCGTGCAATGGAATTCCTGATAAAGAGCCCTACCCCAGACTCTGCCCTTCCCTTTCTAACACTCGTCAAGTACACTTTATAATCTCCTATCTCTTCTTCGTTATCTCCCCTTATCCGAATATCACTTACTCCTAGCACATCCAGATGCATCCTCTTTGTTGACTCATCCAGTTCTACCTTCTTTCTTCCATAAGCCCCATTAATATAGATAGCTGCCCGTCGAATTCCATTTCGTTCACCAAGTTGTTTCCAAGGAGTCCATCGCCTGTCAAATGTGAGAGGGACTCCATTACTCCCATAGGTCCGAGGCTTGCTTAAAATGTTCTGAGCTCGGTAAATTCAGGAAGCAGGATGATACCCTACTTGCACATAGTCCAAGTGAGGATCTCTCCTCTAAAGGGTTATGGACCACCGGTGAATTGTATAGTCCTAGCCGCCTTGAGCACAAGGAGGGGAATGACTCAGAATATGTCCGAGATGCCCACTCCCATTCCGTAGCAACTTGTATCTCGACTCTCAGGACCACTTACTAGGCCACTCAGCCGTTGCCCATGGTTCACGAACTACGACGTGACTAGAGTAACCCACAAATACGAACCAATAAATAAATAAATAAATAAATAAATAAATAAATAAATAAATAAATAAATAAATAAATAAATAAATAAATAAATAAATAAATAAATAAATAAATAAATAAATAAATAAATAAATAAATAATTAATGAATATCAAACGTTGCTCATGCCGAAGGCCTGTACATTACGGGGTGACGTATAGTCAGCACGACGAGTCCCTCGACCGTTATTTTTCGCTTTCTAGACCTTGCCACTATCTCGCCGTCAAATAGCTTCTCAATTGTATTTATTTAGGCATAGTGAACCTCCAACTAACCCTTATATCCTTGTAAAATTCTCCGGCCTTTTCGGAAATAAAACCCGGAGTCTCCAGATAAGATATAGACTCGCTACACCCAGACCGCGAGGTCGACGGTGATTTTTGGGGTAGGGGATTATTGGGAGAGATGAAAATATATGTGGATGGAAAACTAAACAAGTGACGTCATATGTCAAAGAGAAGCTAACGATACGTCATGTTTCAGAACTTTCCAAATTGATAAGTTCCAGATATTGCCGCGAGAGCGACGCCAGAATGGTGCAACAAAAGGAAAACCTTGATGTGGCACAAGCTCCTGTCACGAAATTTTGTTTGACAGGCCATGTGCGATAATTTGTGACAGGCCCTGAATAAAAGTGGGCACGCAATCCTGGCTAGCACTAACAATGAAAGTTTTCTCATTCATGTTTTTTTTATTGGCTTGTGTTAGTCGCCTTACTGTTTCTGCTTGGTCACCAGCCCGTGGGCTTGTTTGATCCTCAAGAAGTACCACTGTAGGTTATGATGATTATAATTAAACCAACAAATACACAGGGAAACGCTATAATGAGGCATACTAGGCAAGATGAAAACCATTCCATTCCTCACTGAGCCTGAAGAACTGTTGCAGCACAACTGTCTCTACGAGTATTACATCTCACAATACCCATGGCAAATGATTTTGGCGCGAATGGTATTACTAATTAAATTCTTAACTCAGTAGCTTCCATACCGTCACCTCTATTCCTGGCGACAGTACATGAACCGAATCCCAGTGACTGCTGGGGTAGGCTTTTCGGTGGAAAAATTCCATAGGTTAGCGCTAACGGCTATCCCGTTAACCAGAAAAATAGCCGAGGATGACTATGTATTGTATCTGGTATTACAGTATCTGATGGCATATGGCAATTTGTCTTCAGGTGGAGATAATAAAACACCAAAATTAGCACTAATTTTACAAAAAATCAAAATTTTGGCATACGATTACAAAGCACCTAAATAGAAATAGGGTACAGACACAGTTGATAAAACAAAAAATGTTTAATCAAATCAATTTTAATCAGCTTTAATCAACTAGCTCCCCACCTTAACTGTCGCATAATGTGCTTATTCTTATATCTAGTTCTAATTACTAATTCTGTACGGTGAAACTTTATTACATTTACGCTAAACTTACGCTGCAGAAAAATGTGCCGCTCAGCGGAAAGTCCCAAACACTGGCAAACACGTCTGTCCGTTATCAACTAAGGACGCGGTGCTCAGCGAAAACACCTAAATATCACTCTACTGTCTATGTGTCTTCACCAAGCACAAGAGGGGATGGGGAGTCGTCACTGATGGTACTCCACACCACAACACCTCACAGGCGCCAAACCTTGAGACGACCATTAAGAGTGATGCGAGAAATAGAGCGTCTCTATCCCTGCATCCAATGACGAAGTTTATTGCTCCATTAATGACGTACTACACGATGCGGAGGGGCCAAAAGCTAACTTCTTGGAGTGCACTGTGTTTATAGTACAGATTCATTGAAATGTTGACAGATGTTATTTTTGAGTTCCGCTTACAATGCAAGCCCGATTTCTCCTGAAGGCAACATTTTCTCCAAATTCACGCCGTTGAATACAAAGTTCTACTCCAGAGGTAGTGTGTATGGAGGTACCTGGTCTAAGTGACGTGCGACCTGTATATAGCCACGTCTGAACCTAACGTTTCTGTGCTGACTTCACGGATATGTGACGAACCAACCACCTGGCTTAGTACATTTCGACAATACACCCATACACTTTGTTATAATATGTGGCTGAAGTACGACGCCGTGGGATGGTCAACTGGAATGTAACATGCACAGTTATGACTATCCAGCCCGTGCTATGATTATTTGATATGTATTTGATTTTATTGCAAAATGGATATTTAAAACATTTATTAATGTAGCAGTTTACGTGTCCATCACTGCAATGCATTTGAGGTAAATTTCATCTAAATGAACGTGTCCGCTTCGATGATACTAGATACATACTAACCTTGAAAAATACGATCTCAATTCGTTTGTGTAGCTACATAAATTACTGCCAGAATACTTTAGGCAAATGAAAGTGAAGACTAATGTCTACCAAGATATAAAGAGTGCTCGAATTTGTTTACGAATTAACTAATAGGTGTACAGAAAATGGTATAACACCGTAATTTTCCTCGTTGCATTTCACGTTAGGTCATGTAGGTTTATATTTTTAATTTATATTTTAATTTTCTTATCTCAGATGAAACGCCAAAATTGCCTGTTTTCAAATGTGTTTCAACCATGCATCAAATTTGGGACATTGTTTCTCAGAAACCTGTCATCTGACAGAATCCTAATTGAACACAATGTATGTTGAGATGTTTTATGCATTGTTGATGAAATTCAAACTTTGTGGACAAGGTTGTTATCAACTTTGTAAGTTAACGTTTCCTCGGCACGGGGTAGTTTGTAAATTGAGTTCTTGGTCACGTTGTGATCTATATATCCAATGGTTATGCTGTATGACTCTCTTATATCAGTTTATATTGGGTAGAAACATATGGATCACTTGCTGGCCCGTGCAGAGGAAGTCGTGAGACGTTGCGGCGATTGCTGTATTTAATAGCCCACTGTGAAATTTACGCTACAGAACTGATTTGAACCTTCTTTAAGAACAAAATTGCAAAAATATATCGAGTAAACGCTGAAAAGAAGGGGAAAATCATAAATGTGACAAGTGACCTATGTCAAGAAACCTTACGTTCCGTAACACCTGAGCTTTGAAAAACGAGTATAAAACATGCCATATAATTTGAAAACGGATATTGGAAAAAAGACCACCTTCCTGAAGAGATTCAGTTCAAGCCAGTTGTAGTTAGTCTTCAAAATTCTGATTCGGAAAGTGATCGGCATGAATTAGAAACTGATGATGATGTTTATATTCTGATGAAATGTAAGCTGTCTCAAACCAATCTATTTATTGTAAATAGTTATATATAAGCAAATTAAAATTAGAAAATACAAAACCGGGCGAGTTGGTCGTGCAGCTGTGAGCTCGCATCCGGAAGATAGTGGGTTTGAACCCCACTGTCGACAGCCCTGAAGATGGTTTTCCGTAGCTTCCCATTTTCACACCAGGCAAATGCTGGGGCTGTACCTTAATTAAGGCCACGGCCGCTTCCTTCCCATTTATAGGCCTTTCCTGTCCCATCGTCGCCATAAGACCTATCTGTGTCGGTGCGACTAAATCAAGTAGAAAAAAAAGAAATACAAAAAGCAAGAACAACCTTAAAAAACGAACAAATAAAGCATTTCCAAAGCTGCCATTGGATGCCGAAATCAGTCATGAGGAAAGCTGATGGGAAATGTTTTTCATTACCTCTTATGAAACGCCATGTTTCTAATTCATGCCGATCACTTTCCGAATCAGAATTTTGAAGACTAACTACAACTGGCTTGAACTGAATCTCTTCAGGAAGGCGGTCTGTTTTCCAATATCCTTTTTCAAATTATATGGCATATTTTATACTCGTTTTTCAAAGCTCAGGTGTTACGGAACGTAAGGTTTCTTAACATAGGTCACTTGTCACATTTATGATTTTCCCCTTCTTTTCAGCGTTTCATAAGAGCCCTGGTTTCAGGGCTAATCACAGGTAATTATTACATGTCGGAGGAGAATTTTAAACAAATGGTGAAGCAATTGCTACTTGTATTCAGCAGATTCAACTCCGAGTTCAACTCCAACCATACGCTAATAATAACAACTCCGAGCGGGACGCTACACGGCGTCGTGTTCCGCGCTATCACGGCAACGTCGCACGACTTTCCCTGCGCGGGTCAGCTACTCATCCGCATCAATTTACCAAATACAAATTAAAACTGATATAAAATATGATTTAATTAACGTATTTCACAGGCATACAGCATAAACATTAGCTATATAAGATTACACCGTGAACAAGAACATACTGTATTTTCCAACCGCTCTGAGCCGAAAGAAAGTTGCCTTGCAAAATTGATAGTAATTTTCTACTTGGAAAATAAAATTCTGAAATCTCTCATCAATGTATTAAACATCCCAATGCATATTGCGATACATTTCAATTATATCATATGACAGGTATCTGAAAAACAATTTCTTAAATTTGACGCATGGTTGAAATACATTTAAAAACGGGCACATTTTGCGTTCTGCCTGCGATAAAAAATAATTAAATTTAAATTTAAAATTCGAAACCTGCAAAACATAACGTAAAATGAAACAAAGAAAGTGGCAGTGTTATTGGATTTTCTCTACACCTATTGTTTATTTCAAAAACAATCTCCAATCTCGAGTACACATAATGTTTTGGTCGACAGTAAGCAATTACGCCCTATAAATTGCAGATCCTTGTTTCGACCTGGAAATCGTACAATCCAATTCCGACTTGAAAGGTAATGTAATGGCGATATTATCTTCATATGTAATGCATGTGTTTTAGTACATAATATACTGTTACTCAGCCCATTAGGACGTAAAAGCCAAATTGCGTAAGCAATTCAGCTGATTACCATCAATTAGAATCGTAACTTGTGTGTCACTTTTCTTTTTCATACGTTACACAGTGCCTGAACCTCGTAAGCACAACTGTTCAACGTTAATGATTCCAGCATAGTACGTTCTCTGACCTTTTGTAGTGGTAGTGATTGTGGTTGTAAGGCGGAAAACGAAGTGATTATCAGCCCCTCTCAGACCTTCTATAATTTCAAGCATAAAGGATGTTTTGAGTATTCCTCCGTTTATCCATGTGTTATATACCTAGCGCTAAAATAGGCGAAATTCCATTATTTGGACAGATCCAGAAACACTTCAATCAATTCAGTGCTTCTTTGAATATAAAATATTGTGAATGCACTTTGATGTGGTAATGAAACATACGTGAAATATTTCCGTGTGAAATTGTCTTACTTCCACGATATATGTAGACCTCAGGAAATGGCCTGCATTTAAGACGACGTTTGAAAATGTAACTACAGTAGACGTGCATTGGTCTGTGGTAAAGTATAGAAAATAGATAGAGGTGAGGGAATATGCATAAAGTGTAATTATTGATCGTGTGTTACTCTCATTTCTCAATGTGTTTAAAGTGGAACTATGAAGTACGGGAGAGAAATACAGAAATTAATCACATCTATTGTAAAAGTATCATACAACATGTTTTATATTCACTAAAAATACATATTTTCAGTATATAATAATTCTCTTTAAATATATATAAAGAATCATTTAAATATTAGTCTTACCTAAGACTAGTTCTCGTTTGTTTGACATGGAAATAAGGTAGACTAATTTTCACTTGCGTTTTTTTACGTCGCACCGACACGCATAGGTCTTAAGGAGGCGATGGAATAGGAAAGAGCTAGGAGTGGGAAAGAAGTGACCGTGGCTAAGGCCAACCACCCTGAGCAGTAAAAAAGTTGTCTTGTAAAATAGATAACAACCTTCTTCTTGTAAATATAAAATTCTTTAATCTATCATCAATGGATCAAATATGCCAATGCACATTATATTAAAATTTAAATTCGATGAGATGGCGCGTATCTGAGAAACAATATCTTAAATTTGACGCATGGTTGAAACAGGTTTAAAACGTGCATACTTTGTATTCTTCCTGCGATACGAAATATTAAAGTGTAAATTTAAAATTCGGAACCCATAGAACATAACGTGAAATAAAACAAAAAAATGATAGTGTTATTGGATTTCCTGAAGACCTATTGGTTATTTCAAAAACAACCTCCAAACTTGGGTACACCTAATAATGAGAATTTGGTTGGCGTGAATTTAATCAAAATCGATACCGGTATGTTGTGTCGTGGAATTAGGCACTACACTTTAGGCTATAAATACTTCCATTCACGCTGACTAAAATGGTAATTTAGGGCAGAGCATAAAATTCAATTCTCAAACATCTATGTTATTACTGGTCCTATCCATATTACTTCGTAACCAAAATTATAGAGAATACCATTTCCGATCATTTTTGTCTTACACAGTTTTACGGTACCAGCTATGATAACAGAGATACTCATGGATTAGTTCTTTGCTTAGTCCATAGCAACACCGAGCCACGAGAAAATAGGTGAACAGAATTGAAAGAAAATCGGTACCTACGTAAAGTTGGGAAATAACACACTACACTTTAGGCTATAAATACGTGTAATCATTCTGGGTGAAATGGTGATACTCAATTATCTATGTTATCAATTGTCCCATTGATAAATTATACATTAAAAGTTATACAGAATAAAACTTCCGATCATTTAGGTTTTACATAACATTTTACCGTACAGACTATGATATATATTCGTGAATTTAGACTTGTTTCTTAGTGCTTATCAATGCCAGGCATCGTTAACATGAAAATGTTGTTCAATTGTGTTGACTAGCGATGGTGATGGCTTTTGTCGTGATTGCTTTAAGATAAAATTCTCGCGGTTATCACATCATATCGACAAGGGAGTTTGTGAAGACGACTATCAAAATGAGACAAAAGGATCGTAAAGGAACGATCACTTGAAGAGTAATGAGAGAAGAAAAGAGGACCAACTTTACATTGGATTTCTGATATCACAGAGTCAAAAGAAAACTAAAGGTGAAGGCCTAAAAATATCGAAATCTCATAAAGTTGATCAACAATAACAAACCGGTACACTGACTATTGTTTGTTGTGATGTGCTTTGTCTTTTCTCCTGCCACTCATCTCCGTTAGATGGCATTACTGCTGTGTAAATAGTAGAACAGTCTACCTGAATACCAGCGAGAATTAGCATGCCATCATCTGGTTGATATGTTCTGATAATTGCTGGTATGTGACACACTGGTTCATCCCATATTCATACTTTCACTCGTGCTGTGAATCGGAAATATTTTCTCCATTCGCCCCAACCACAACGTGGTCGACATGATTACATTTTTCAAAAACTTCCAAATATAATCCTATCTGAACCGTGTGTTTAACGACAATAAAGAAATATTGTGTAACCTTTTTATGTTTCGTTCATGTCTCGTACATTTTTGCCTTCCAAGGTACAATAATGGTGATAATCACGAATTTCAGACATTACGGTGAGCATTTACGTCGGCGAAAGCTTCTATTGTCTAGTCGTCATGGCAATCAACTATCTAACAATGATTATAATTAAACACATTTAAGCTCTGTAAGTCTTTAGGTTTTTCCAATCGTGAAATTACCAGCGTTTCGCCCGAGTGTAGCAGTGGGCTCATCGGTTGGAATGCTACACCTTTCAAAGACGCTAGCGCCTAGTACGCCGTTGAGACACCACTGCAAGCCTCCTATGTAGGGCAATGCAGTGACGGTGCACTAGGGGAAGAATGTGCCTCCACGTATCTAAATAAGCAGCAAATCCACTCGGTCATTGTCAACTATTGATCAGGAAGATAATGAAGATGACTATCGAAATGAGAAGCAAAATGCAATGACCCGATGTAATCACAAGGGAGGTGGTTACTCTAATATCAGCGAGCTCGAAGAAATCAAAATGTGAAGGCCTACAAGGCCCTAAGTCTTTAAAGCTTATCAACTATAATTTTACAATGACTGGCTGTTATTAGCTGACGTGTTCTACCACTTTACTGCCTCAATTATACAAACAGTAACCCGTTGATCAACGGGTACGACAGCTAGTTATATTTGTACGATGGGAGTAATCTATCGATTTATATTTTTATTTTTTCTGGCGTATTAAGACACAACAGATGAAACTCCACCTTTTAAACATGATCTGCCGATCACTGTACGCACTTTCGCCACCGGTGTATGAACCTCTCCAAACCCTTCTGGAACTATTCTTTCGGAGTGCCGCTTACTCATGCCTTCACAGCTGTTTCCGGTTCTTCAAAGTCTACAAAACGGTGACCCCACAGAGGTTAATTCATGATGCTGAACAAGTTATAGTCAGATCTGCGGAGTATAATGGGTGGGACACCACTGGAATTCCATCTGATCAATGGCAGCTGTGGTATCCAGTGTGGTGTTGGGACGTGCATTGTCATGCAGCAGAAGCACATTTTTCACACATTTCATGGCTGCTGGATCTTGATCATGGTGTTGCAAATTATATCTGCCCACTCTCACACGCCTTTGCATTTGTTCTTCAGACTAGAGTTTTGGAAACCATCTGGAAGACACCTTCCCTAACTGAAGGTAGTCGTGCATGATGCGCTGCAGGGTATTTTTAGTAAGTGCTGCGGCCGCCTTCATTCCAGAGAATGTGATGCATTTGTGCTCTTTGATGGCCCTCTTTGCCCGGACGATGTTGTCTGGCACCGACACTGTCACTTTCCTTCTAGAAAAGGTCCTCTTTTCCGTCGATGTGCATCCTGTTTTCCAGCCTTTCACCCGGGCGTAAACTGTTTTCCGTGAAGGTGAATATTCTTCACACACTGCCACCAATCGCCTATGAATTTCCGCAGTGGTCATACCCTGATTCTTGAGTAACCAAATCGTCCAGTGCTGTCTTTGGTGACCGCTCGTTCACTAACAATGGCGGATGTAGTGTGCGTATCTGTCTTCCCCTTTGCCAGTGATGCTACAACTGATGGAGAACTGTACAAAATGCCTTAAATGCCTTCACAAATCTCATGGTCAACCATTTTCCGGCTCCATTGCTAAATGGCTAGTGTGCTGGCCTTTAGCCACAGGGGCCCCGGATTCGATTCCTGGCAGGGTCGGGAATTTTAACAATGATTGTTTAATTTCGCTGGCACGGGGGCTGGGTGTATGTGTCGTCTTCATCATCATTTCATCATCATCATCATCATCATGACGCGCAGGTCGCCGACGGGAGTCAAATCAAAAGACCTGCACCTGGCGAGCCGAACATGTCCTTGGACACTCCCGGCACTAAAAGCCATACGCCATTTCATTTCATTGTGAACCATTCATGGAGGAAAATAAGAAGTGTAAATCAACATTGTACGCCCCAAGTGTATACAATTGGATGTACATGTTTGTCTTTGCAGACCTGTATTCGGAGGTGTATTTTGGCGGTGTCCGGACATTTGGGGTCACGGGTATTTGCGGTCATCACAAAATCACGGACATTTGCGGTCACTGAGATAAACTTGTGCCCACTCACAGAAATTCCCCGGTTGTCACAGGACATTTGTGGTCACTGCAGCAGGGTGTGGGCCTCATTAGCTTCATCTCAGTGTATCTCCGCTAACCTGCCTGACCCCTCGCTAGCTCCTTGCACATCAAAATTTTTCTCTCGCGGGCATTATTTAGTGACTGATACCTTCAGACACAAACACAATTCTGTATCGAAACTTCCTGGTGTAAGTATTTGCTGTTGTGTGCTGTAATGGATTTGACAGTTACCGGTACTAATAAGACAAATGGTAATATGTACAGAAAGTATAGGGATAGTCAACATGAAATACTCAACTGGGTGTGTCTGAAGGAGAAGAACAATTCATGTAATGTTTTTGGTAACGTACAATTCTGTACATGATATATAAATATATTATATTTCCTATCAGTCCTCTCTTGGTCAACACTTGTTCTCTTACGACCCCCGCGGTACGATGTTTGCCAAGCCCAGGCAGTCTTAGATTTTCACGTCCTTCGTGGCATTATCATTCTTTTCCCTAAAACAGAATCGGACCTATTCGATTTTATTTCTGGTCAGTTTTAAGGGATGTTCTACTTTCTCACAAAAAAAAATTATCACCAACATCACGAAAAGGTCTCGTGGCTTCCACACTATAAACAGTCACGTAGATATACTAGCTCGTATATTTGATATTTAAACTCTAATACACCACAAGATGAATTCTCATATACAAACATCAGAGGCTAATCCAAAAAATTCGTTTCCTGTTTTTCATCATGGAATAATTAAGGGTAAGCCAAGGTAAAAGACACTGGTTTAATCCGCACCAATCCTTGATTTTGATAAAAACAAACATTTATTTATTTATTTATTTATTTATTTATTTATTTATTTATTTATTTATTTATTTATTTATTTATTTATTTATTTATTTTTGATGATCTAACCTCACGCCAACATATATTTCGGAGAAAAGGGGATGGGAAAGAATTAGGAATGCCGGACTCAGTGCACACGCGGTTGAGACTCTGGCCTTCTGGCCCCAGCTTGGCAGGTTAGATCCTGCCAACACACACTTTCAAGTTGTGAGCATCCGGAGCCCCATTTAGTCCCCTCTTACGACAGGCAAGGGATACCGTAGATGTATTCTTCGCCTGTGTCCTCCAGCCACAGGTGGTCACAACCTCCAATCTTGAGTGCATACAATAATTCGGTAGACAGTAAATTATTTGTTTTAAAATGCCGATTCTCATCACACTTTATCCAGGCTTTGGACTGGCAGAATGATTGCATTAAAATCTTTTTGGCATGTTTAAAATCAGCTGTAACTAAGCTTCGTCAATTATTTTTGTCGGCTTTAGGCAAGCGCCGTTATAATTTTGTTCCTTTGTAAATACCTATTTACATTAGCAATACCTGAAGCATCAAGAAGTTGACGCTAGTTTTTGTATGTAAGAAATTGCTTTTAAGCAGGACCTGATGTCACTGGTTTCTTCGTACTCCTTTGAGGGTTCTTTCAATCCTGTTATCTTTCTTCCCATATTTCGTCTTCCCCCTATTACCTTCAAGATTGAGCTCCAGTTTCAGGTACGGTAGGTACATGCAGTTGGTCGCTTCTGCTTTCTTCTTTAAACAAACCACCAAATCGTCTAATTGCGGATGTGGATTTCCAACTAAAGAGTTGATCTTTTGATGCCATCCCTCTACAGCATTTGTTGTTCGACGTCGCTTTTTTGTAACAGCTCCGCATACTGATTGGTATCTCGCCTTCAAAAATGCCAGAGCAGCGCACATTCGGATGTGGAGACGTATGTCTTCGTTCTCCTTTTTAGTCGCTCGTCAGGTCATGTTCCTGTACTTTTCTCCACAGACATTGCTTTATGTGCCGAAATAATTCTCGTGGGGCTGATATCGAAGCTGCTTCAAAGTATACAGTGATTTTCTTAGGAATCCATTGGGAAAGCGTTTCCAAGATAAGGTGAAAGAAACGAATATAAGTTTCTTTCTGTTAGGCAGGAACGCAAAGACGACTGAAAAAACGATGATTTCATCACACCGGCCTCCTAGGTCTGGGTGAATGGTGTATATCTGGGCGAATTGTTTGCTGCAACTCTTGAACGCGCCATCCATAAAAAATTTCGCACAATGCCTAAGATTTTCTCCACCATTTTGAGCACTAAATATTATAATTCTTTCTCCCATGCCTTCATCAACCATTATTCATCCTTAATGCCTATTCATTAAGAATTATCGGAGCACTTCTTTTTGGTTCTACTTGAAGTCCGCGTGCATGATTTCGTTGCCGAAGCATTGTTCTTTTTAATGTTTCTTGAGCTGACTATCAGCGACAAAGTCGTAGCCCCTGGTATGCAGATCACCCAACCCATGTACGTAAATCTGTGATAGTGGAGTCGCTTCTTCTCTTGCTCTATTCTTTGCCTCTTGAACCTGCTTTTCCACTGTCAAGGCCGCTTCTTCAGGTGGTCCACATTGATGAACGGCGGTATGAAGCATTCCTTTGCCTCTTCTCCTCAGCCATCCTTTAAACTTGTTCTTCTCCTTCAGACGCACTCAGACGACGATACCAAGATTGAATCTCCCTGTATTTTCTTTACACATAACCTTTGTAAAGTTAGCAACGATTTCCCTGATTATTAACTGTCGGATCCATTACACAATAGTAATTACAGTACTCACACCAGGAAGTTTCGGTATATAACGGTGATTGTGGCTGAAGGTATCAATCTCTAAAAATGCCCGCGAGAGAAAAATATTATTCTGCAAGGAGCAAGCAGGTGCTCAGGCAGATTAGCGGTGATAGCGCGAGATTAATCTAATGAGGCTCACCCACTGCTGCAGGTACCACAAATTTCCGACGACCGCAAATGTCCGTGACTGCGATTGTCTGGCAACCAGTTCGGCTAAACGGTAAAATGTATCGACAAATGGATGAGTCATCTGATGTTACTTTAAGAGACGTGCAGATCTGTTGGCCCTGTGACATATTGTCGTATCTCTACTGATTATACCTTAGATGGAACTAGATTTTTCGATCTAGGGGAAATTTTGTACTTTTCACAAGGTCTTAAATTAATTTCTCCATCTACTGCACAGCTACAGTCTTCAAACTTCTCAACAGATGAAAAACGATCTAAAAGTGTAGTTCTTTAACATTTAGTCGTATCTCTATCGGGCGCAACTTGGATTGAGCTCGAAACGTAGATTTCGATTAATTTTAGTACTTTTCTTTGCACATTCTTTTAGTTTGTCCAGACGTTTGTTACAGACAGAATTATCAAATTTGCCACACCTATGTTAGTTGAAAGTGCCAATATATCTGCGGAATTTGATGATTCTATGTGTCTTATTTGTGAGTAAAAAATTGAATAATATGTGAGAAATTTACAAAAATGACTGAAATATAAAAAATGGAGCTCAATCTAAGTTATAACCGAAGGACATACCAAAAGGAGTCATAGAACTAAATTTGCAGACCTCTCCAAATCGGTACATTGTTCAATCCGTTTTTCGATACGTTTTACCGTTCAGCCACAAGAAACCTCCGAAAAGAATTTGCACCGACTTTACTGATGTGTCCGTAAATTTATTTGAAGGGGGGGGGGGAGTACAAATTGAAATATTTGAATAATTTGGAATATTTCGTTGGTTACAGACTAGAAACCATTAGTTTGACGAATTTCAAGTTTCTAGTAATAATATAACGTATATGTCATGAAATCTCCATTGCCTGTTTCCTATACATTATAATACATATGCATACAATATTAAATGGACATCTGGTATGCAGTTTATAAAGATCCATACGCCAAGAAGCAGTTATTACAGTTATTTGATTTTCATAACTTCTGCTAAATATGCATTATTGAAGAAATTATCAATATTCCACTGTCATCGAAGCAAGATGTGCAATAGTCTTCCCACTCATGGCTGGTATAAAACCTTCGTAACTCGACCGATCGTCTGTGCACTTAACATTAATGAATGTCTCGAGAAATAACCATTTTAGTGTCATTTACCTGCACCCAAAACGTATCATCATTTGATAGTATGTTGAGCCCGTAATCTAGTCATATTTTAGACTAACTGATCTAAACAACACTGTCCACTAAGTGTTCCTCGGATATACTAGCAAGTAATGGACATTAATGCATAATTCGGGCCTGTTTAGTCCTTTCATAAAGTCATACAATTTTGGTAATCCAGAAAATAAGAATACCTTAACATTTAACAAATCAGCGCATAGAATGTTCCTGGAAGTTGGTAAATCAAAGGGAAATATCGATATATTCGCGTGAGGGTGGATTAATTTTTAAATGTTGAATAAAGGTAGCCTAATTAATTACTACCCGAATATCTGATATGAAAATTTTGTTCAGATAAATTGCGTGAATTCGTCTGTTCTTATCTTATTTTTTAACAGATAGATCATATTTATTTCAAAGATCAATGTTTACATACAAAGGCCAGATGAGAAGAGGATATGCTAAGATATCAAGGGTAAGTGAGCAAATTTTGAACCGTTAGTTGTTCTAACTTTGAAAAGAATACCTTGGTGTTTTATACCATAATTATCTACCTACTAGTATGCAAGCCTGTCTTTGACGGTCAAAATTAGCATGTAAAATGTAATTGAAACACTGAAATGAACATGTTAATATTTGTTCTGTATCTTATGTCTCAAATAGAGACGTCCGACCGCAATTGCAAATGATCGCATGGATCCGGACGACAAAATACGTACTTATCTCCATGTCAGATTTCCCAAATCTATTCTTAGAATGAAAACCATTCTTCCTGAATTTCAGTCCATATTCTGTACGAACAATACTTCTATTTAGCTTTACCTCAGTCAATCTCATACCATTGCACAAATCAGCATCAGCATTTAGATTGTAAAGACAAATATTAGGATGCATCCAACTTTTATGTCTAAATTGTGAGGTGGTTTTCTGACGGATGAAGATTGTTCAGAAATTCAATAGGATAATGTACTACTTCATAAACGTTATTGTATTTTAAGGAATTAATTTAAATGTATAGTTGTTCTCCACCACCACCTCTTAAAATAAGAATGAACACATGACACTGTATGTTTAATATTTTATCAAACTTCAATCTTTGAAGTGATAACAGTAATAATATAGTATTATTATTAATCACCTAACACGTAGAAACCAACCCTGTGGATACGGACAAGCAAACGTTATATCCTTAAGCCCAGTATTGTTTCTGATACATCCTTCTTCGAGAGTTGGAGTACGACGTTGGCGCTGGTGTTCAGGAAAATGGTGTGTTTTGTCATGGTAACATAGGCAACGTTATGATGTTCATTTCTCACTAGCAAATGTACCCTTGCTTCGCTAAGGTATTCTACCTTGTAGTCCGGCTCCATGGCTAAATTGTTAGCGTGTTGACCTTTGGTCACAGGGGTCCCCGGTTCGATTCCCGGCAGGGTCGGGAATTTTAACCTTAATTGGTTAATTTCGCTGGCATGGGGGCAGGTCGCCTACGGGAGTCACATCAAGAGACTTGCATCTGGCGAGCCGAATTTATCCTCGGACACTCTCGGCACTAAACGCCATACGCCATTCATTTCTACCTTGTATACGGACTTCTATGTAAATAACTGCACGCGCAGTGAATAAAATTATATTAAAATTTACGTCTCTTAACGCTATCAATGAAACACTAATGGGAGGTCCCCAGACGTTGTTTGCGACGTAAGGTGCGCGTTGCGGACTTTGCTGATAATGGCAGGCCACGCTTCCTACTGCCATTCACAATTGAGTTCGGGAGTTTCCAGTAAAATGGCAGGCTCACTTGCCCCGTGTCGTTCATAGTCGAGATCAGAAGTTTTCATTTTAAAAATAGGCCCATTTTCCTAATACCACGCACAGTCGATTTGGAGATATTTGGTTATAATCGAGAAATACAGCTCTATCTAACGTAAAAGAGATCGAGATACGACAAAATATCATAGGACCAAAGTAGCAGATCTCTTCAAATTGAGCAACTATTTTGCCATCTGATTTGTGATACGGCTTACCGTTTAGTCACCAATTACTCCGAAACGAAGATCTGCACCGTCATTAAAATTGCCTCCGTATTTCGATATTTTTGGGACCAAAAATGTACACATTTGAACAGCTTGGAAATTTTCCTCAAAGAAAAGAGCGTCCAGGTTTGGGGATTAGCACTCGCATACACACGGAGAATTTAAGGAAGAAAATAATAGAGTTATGAAAATCGACATTAACTTAGGATAATAGTAATTAAGGACAGTCACATAGGAGAAATATGTAAATACGAAGTAGATGTATTGGAATAAGGAAATATCCCTCACTAAATTGCCATGATAAGAGTTACGAATTTAAGGAAAGTAACAGAGGAGAAATATAATTATACTCAGGGATCCTCAGGTAAACAGATAAGAAAATGGCTTATGATGCTATTACTCAAGCCTAAGGAAGCAAGGCAGAGGCAAGAAATTCAAGTAGAAAACAGAAGTAGAAGAGAAATAGAGTAAAAATTGCAGCATATACAGAAAACATATAACGGTGTGAAATAACGGTCTACACTCTACCATACTGTTGAAATATTAACAGCCACCTTTAGTGCTATTCGAAGACGATTGTAACCTCCAACGTTATTCCTCAAATATCTCACAGAATGGCAGCTTGGCGTCTCTCGCGCCTTATATCCAAGAAATAACCAGGAGTTTACGGGAATGATAACGAAAATGTCATTAGGCCCTACGTTACTTCCTCTTTGGCAAACAACCAGATACGTTGCCGTGGTAAACGGTAGGTACGACGTCGGTCTGCGCGTGTCCGTCATTCAAGGCAGAAGATAGTAATTTTATCCATCATTTGAAGATTAAGCTAAATTATGTACATAAAAAAATATTTAAAATGAAGCGATGCTCCACATATGGCCTGCGAATTTTACGAAAGATCAATAGCATAAGAGAGAATTGAAAAATGTGTTCTGTTTTTTCATATAAACGCCCAGTATATTCAGTGATTTTTTAATTATATGCGTACATATACCTGCTTCTGAAAGCGTACACTCTAAATAGGAAGTTTGGTCCAGATATCTCCAGCCATTTGGCCGTGATGGTGGAGCAGACAGACAAACAGACAGACGGACAGACACGAAAGCTAAAAATTACTGACACGGCCTTGAGTTTACCCAAATCGGAGAACTACTGGAAAAAAATGGCAAAATGAACGAAATTACAGACAGCGGACCATCTAAAATTTTATTTATATAGATTGTCACTTTGTTTCCTTTCCCGTCAAATTCTGTTCTGTACCCATTTTGTATTGCATTATTTTTATCATTATTTGTGAAGTCCTTTGAATTGATTGAAAACATATTCAGCTAATTTGATTATCGTTTACAATTTCCCATCGTTTATACGTAACTGCTTGTCATCCTTTTTGTTGCAACTCCTTTCAACATCTCAATAACAACTTATAATACGGTACTTTTTATTTGCTTTAAGAGTCATATTAATCAACAATATATAGAGAAAAGGGTAAAATGATGTGGCTCAAGCAATATGGTGGCCACGCTTACTCGTATACATTATATAGGCTACTTATATCCACAAGACAGATGAAAAGTAAAGAAACTGGACACTTCCACTTAATCTAATTTTCTTTCTACGATTTTTGTTCTCTAATAAAGTGTCTCATTTATATACAATTTAAATTGAATACAAAGCTTATTATCTACAATCACATTCAAATAACAATAAAATTTGTAGATTGTCAGCCTTGAATCTAATTCTTTTGGAGTTTCTTGTTTCTATCTAACGGTTTACGAAATTTGCAGGAATTACATTGTCCAATTACCTCACCACTTGCTAAACCATTGGTAAGACATGCACTGCACTGCTCTTTATAATCTCTATAACGCCACTTGTTTTAAAAAATATTTTATGGTTATGTAGGTTACCTAGAACTTTATGATTACCATTTTAAAGCCATGTTCGTCAAGAAATGAAGTCTCGAATAGTCATCAAATCTCTTGAGAGCTAGACCTGCTCATTACTATTCAAAGTGGTGATGAGAATTTTTGTAACTGTAAGTCATACGGAGATTGCAGGGTTTCCAACTAACCCTAATGTTTAAGCTTCATTTTAAGGAGAATTTAGCAGAACGTGTAACCAAATAAGTTTATAAAGAGATTTCAAGTACCCCTGAAATCGATTTTCAGCTTTCCTTTCTTTCCGAGTGCATAGTATATACTCTGAAGAGTTGTTAAGTATAGAACAAACATGACCAATCGAAACGCGGTGGGAAAAGAACCCACAACCTTTTAATTTCACGTTGGACGTTCTACAGTATTGTTTGAGCTGCGGTGATCTGAGCTGTAGGTCTGGGGCTTACTGTATAGTAGCGCAACGGCTGAGAGCGTGCTGGTCACCTTTGCTATTTTTGCTCCGTACTTAACGTCTCGTTGGCATACGCTATTATGCACCCAATACGATTTAAGAAGCTAAAAGTTTATTTCAATCACAATGTGATAATGAAAACGAAATATTCACTTAGATCCAAAATACTTAAGAAAAAATTTCTATTGGCGTAAGTTTGGAGGTAGCCGATTTTTTAAATTAAACGTCTTAAATCCTGTTAAAAGACACCAATATCCGATAGTGATTGAAAGCTATCACTGGTTATAAACTTTTTGAGATTATGTTTAATGTTGTTCCATATCAAATTTTCAGGTGCACCAATGCCATCAGCTGTAATGTAATGAAGAGACCCTATTGCTCCTGAATACGAACTTACAATCTGTTACGCAGTTCACCTACCATTTCTGCACTTTGACTGGTAGACCCCGTGAACTAATGAACAATTCAACGTAAGTCAACTGTCCTTGATTTTATTCCAGCAGCGATGAAAATATATTAAGATCTGAAATACAATTTTTCATTAATTGTTTTACTCATAGCTAAGAGATGTTGGTAGTTGCTTTCCCACAATAATTCTTACCTCTGTCATACAAATCTCATTGAATACTCTGGTTCAGTATCATTATTCAGATTAATTTATTTATATTATTAAAAATCCCAATACATACTTCGTCAGCCAAATACTGTAATGATAAGAATAGTTAAATCCAGGATATGTGACCTTTTACTTAATTGTTCTTTGCATCATTTCCTGACTTTGCCATCTCTCTATCACAGTGTAATATACCACTACCTACGAGATACTAGACTGTGAAACGTAGTCTTCAAGACTGGGTCACGACTAATTCACCATCCCCCAATGATCACTATTTTATGTGATGTTGGAAGTACAGGAATAACAGCTAAACTGAGTAAATAATACTGATTGACTGTAGTAATTACAACGGAAACCTAGTTCAGTAGTAGATCCTTTAAGAGAAAATGTACAGTACTTTCAAAATATAAATAACTATGAGAAAATTATATCGTCGCTCGACCGGTAAAAGGTTGTATTCCACAAAGCTCTTCCTGTCAACTATTCTCCTTAAGACTGGTCTCGCCTCCCAGCCACGTATGGATATACAGTCCATCAGAACAAATTTTGTTGTGTTCATTTTCCTATGCCCATGTGTAAAGGAAAATGAACCTTACTGTACCTTACTGTAGGAATGTACGTTTGCATTACGTATTTACGCACTCCTAGTGTACAATGCATGTAAGGTTCATTTTCGTTTAATCGTCGACATAGGAAAACAAACACAACGGACATTGTTCTGATGGACTGCGTATCCATATGTGGCTGGGAGGCGTGACCAGTCTTAAGGAGAATTATGGATAGGAAGAGTATTGTGGGATACAACGTTTTACCGGTGAAGCAAAGATATACCTAATTGAATATAAGCGAAGGTGAGATTTGATCTTACGTGATACATACTTCGAGTTTTTAGTGTTTGAAACTTCCCAACGTACTTTATGTCATGTCATGAATAGAAACACGTTTCAAACAGAAAACAAATGCCCTTGACGGATAACGCAAAACTATGCGATTCTGCGGTTTTACTAAGCAAGTCGCTAGTAACTTGTGACATCTGCTCCGTTCATGAAGAACGGTATATTTTCTGGTTGGATAACGCCGTTACGAATTTCGTTCTTGTCACTAAGATTAACTGAATAGTTTTTATACTGTAGGTTGCTGTTTTCTAGTATCTGAAATTCCGTTTCCTTTACTTCAGCTATGACACTATCCGTTAGGATGTTCAGCTGTGTTCCTGATAGCTGGCGAGTAAAGTAAAATGCCAAGGAGATGCGAAATGCTGTGGGCAGTCCTCGATACAACAAATGAATGACCTTGTTGCTTAATTCGACCCAGATGTTTTATTTCATCTTTCGTATAACCAAACAAATGGTAAAGATTGCGATCGTATGTTACCTTGGCTTCAATAGACATTCGTCGATAATCATAGAATATACATTTTCCTGTGCGTAAGTGAGATTACTTAATTCTCAATGAAGCCTTTTCTGAATGAGAGAAGTAGTAAGGATGCAATGGAGAATACGTTCAAATTAGAGTATGGTTCTAGATATATGGAACCTACAGCACGATTACTTGATACAACTGGAAAAGCTCCAGAGTAAAGGAGAATGCTTTCTTCTGGGTGGTTTTAAACAAAAGAGTATTGTTCTGAATATGTTGCAAACCTTTGGGCTGGGAAGACTTCGGATTCGACGACTTGGAGGAACATACAGATGCAGACAACGCCAGATAAAGGGAAGTATCTTGCTCGGTTTTGCATTGTTACTTACTCGACTTAGAATTTTCCCTATACATTGGTCCATTCTTAAGGAAGATTAATTTATTTCGTATATTACACACTTTGGTTAAGCACATATCGTTCAAGAGATTTATTGCCGCCATCTGCCTCACCTCTCAAAATATAACCCCACAATAAATTTATTCGGGAACTCAGTAGGTAACCTAATTTAACAGTAACTATCTTCTCGTCGTTCAAACGATAACCTGTTCATTGTTCCGCTTTCATTCACTAACATAATGACATAATCTTCATTAGAGAGAGTACATAACTTGAAACGGAAACGCACTAGGGAAAGGGCAAATGCTACTCGAATTATTAATGCTATTAACAGCTTCAGTGGCACTAAACCGTTGAACGAATATCAATAAAACCGAGAGGGACTACAATAGACACTAGACACACTTATTAGCATACATGACATAATCCACGACCTCCTTTGGGATCAAGAGTTTGAATCTGATATCGGAAAATCCAAGGAGTGTATTGACATCGCCAAACGAAGCACATATTGCGCTAAACACGGCCTTAACGAAAGTATAGCCTTTTCAACATCCTCTCTCAGTAATAATGCCGCCAATACAGTATTATCTTCAATCACACATTCAATATAACTGCTCACTACCAAACTTGAGCCTTTTAACGGTAAAATCGAAACATGGTCTCGCTTTTGGGAACAGTTCCAATCATCTGCAGATAAGAATCAGACAGCATCTACAATTGATATACGTGTTTCATTGAGAGGTTATCTGGAGGGAGAAGCTAAATGTCTAGTTGATGGTATCACGGTCGCTATAGAAAATTATGAAGAAACCAACCGAACTTTACAATATAAATATTATAAAGACACACATATATTTCCTTGATAATCTCAAACCATTCGATCTATTCCTTAAATGACATGTACATGGAATGCAATCGCCGTATACAAGCTCTGAAGGCTCTGAGACATAATGTAG
Source organism: Anabrus simplex (assembly GCF_040414725.1). NCBI lineage: Eukaryota > Metazoa > Arthropoda > Insecta > Orthoptera > Tettigoniidae > Anabrus > Anabrus simplex. The sequence goes on from NC_090265.1 coordinate 310,644,043, forward strand.
AAAATTACGGACGAATTCTTGCACCCAAGATTCTCTGGGCATTCTATGAAGACAACTATCGCCGTTGGATAATTTTCACGAGGAGAGAAAAACTCCCCGAAGAAGTTGATGGAATTTTCGAATGACGATGTTGTAGGCGCTCTCATCGCGAGTAAAACTGGAGGTGATTTACCCACTGAAGGAAAATGTCTTCCTACTACGCTGCTTTCCACGTCAACACAAAGTCAACAAAACATTTAACAGGTAATAAAGGAACACCGAAGCCATTCTGTGTATTCTGCAATAAACGAGGATACTGTGCCCAAGACAGTAAGCAAATAACAAACATCAAGGACCGTAATAAGAGACTTAAAATTACATCACGATGCTTCCTGTGCCTTAATCGTGGTCACTCAGTCAAGAGTTCCAGAGAACGTGGTAAACCTCTCTGCTCTAAATGCAAGCAATCACATCATCGTTCAACTTTTCCTATTTAAGTTTCTCAACCAACCACATTTTATTAAACTGTCATCCAGTTACCTGACTACACTCACTTACAGACGACACGTGATCAACAGGATTGAGTAAAGTAACCCGTTGCGTTTTGGACTCAGGCAGTCAATCTAGCTTCATTTGTACATCACTTATCAACTCGCACGAACTTAAAATTGTCACTGAAGCAGCCGTCACCATCACTGGATTCGAAACAACTCAATCAACTTCGGAGAAACGTCGACAATTACGACAAAACCACAAACAATTATCACTGCTCTCGAAAGTAACAATGTATATTCTGCTCCTCCGACTACTCCACCGGACACCACTTCACTCGCACACAATCATCAACTATTGTTGGCAGACCCCAGAGATAATTCGCCAGAATTTCCCATCGAGATACTTTTCGGAGCCGACCACTATTGAAAACTAATAAAAGACACTACTCCGATCAGAATTTCTTCCTCATTTGTCTGACTTCCATCAACTCTTGGCTAGGTACTTAGTGGCAAGAGATCAGGAATCGTCATCAACGAAGTCAGCGTTAATAAGGCAGAGCTACTGGAAGTTTTTGCAACACATGGTAACCAGCTACGTCAGTTTTGGTATCTCGAAAGCATGGGTATCAAGGATACTGGTTTAGTATCATAATCTCTAAGTATTAGAAAGAGATACTCAACGTATTCCACGATTCTCTCTATGTAAATGACGGTAAGCGAGTAGTTTCACTTCCCAAGAAATATAATTCGTTCCTTAACGACAATCGAACGAATGCAGGATAACGCTGCCAAGCTTTGACAAGAAAATTCAAGAACGATGTTACCTACAATAATATGTACTACAATGAAATGCTTACTTACATTCTACAGGTTCAAACTGTAGAGGTTGACACAGATATAATGCCAGGCTTATTCTACGGTCTACATCATCATGCTGTTAAGAAGGAGAACGGAGATTACACGAAATGGAGAGGAGTGTCTTCCGCATCTTCTCATACAAATATGTGCCTATCTTTAAACGATATGTTGGAAATAGGATCGATCCACCTTCCTGAAACACTGTCTGAATTGCTCAGGTTCAGATTGTTCCCATGTGCCTTAATAGAGGAACGTAAAGCAAGCATCTCTACAACTATCTTTGTACCCATCCGACAGAGCTTTGACCAGATTCTTTTGGTATCGCGTCATATCAGATTCTAATGGCCGACCTCACACTACTAATTACGTTATCACTAATCGTTTCACCAGTCTACCTTTTGTACTTTCTTGCAGCCTCTTTCCACACTCCTAGAATTAGCAACGTCACACACTGATTTACTCCCTTTAGCAGCTGTATTGGTGGACAAGTGCACTGACATGGATGACTTTATTACTTCTACGACAGACGAAACTGCTCTTTGTACAATATATACAAACCTTACCGCCCTTATTAATATAAAAGGCTACTAATGTCGAAATGGGCTAGTAACTCTGAATCTCTACAAGACACATGGAAGGCTGGTAGTATAGCACCATATATAATAACAAAACTTTTCGGCATTTATTCCAATACCGAGTATTACAATACCTTCTCTCACATCGTTGGTGATATCTTGAATGTTTTCTTACAGAAACCTAGTACCAAACGCCTAGTACTATAGATTATTTATAAATTCTACCTCCCTCTCGGATTGCTCTCACCAGTCTTAATGATATGCAGGAGTACTGAATGGCTAGAAACACTTACCTACGACATTTGTGCAAAATTGTCGTTATGGGGCTCCAGTCTCCACCATCTTTCGGATATTTGTCTTCCACGTTGGATAGGAGATGTAAATCTACGAATTGAGACTTCTACATCACATGTTTTTTGAGACACAGCGGAACGAGAATATGGTGCTGCCATACACCTGCGTACGGAATTAAACTGACAGGACAATGCGACTAGCATACAGCAAAGCAAGATTAGCAGATCACTTTACTTCATCTGCAACTGCTTGCAGCGTTAGTGGGCGCGAGACTTTTACGGTATTTCTGTAATGCCACAAATTATGCTATTACAAATGCAACAATGTGGACCATCTCTTACACTTGGTTGGATCCGCAGCAAACCTTGTCGTGGGAAAATATTCGTCTGCAATCGCGTTACCGACATCATCTCGTACAATTTACAATCACAGTGGATGCACTGTGCAGGAATTAATAATTTGGCAGACCATTTCTCAAGAAGAATTGAAGCCCAACATCTACGTTCTACTGAAATATGATGGAATGGACCTACCTTGCTTCGAGCTTCACCACAGCACTGGCCTCATGATTTACTATCTGAGCACAATACTCTTCCAGAATTTGGCACAACTACGCATCAAACGCCGTCACCACTTCAAATCCCCGTCTTTAAATTTCCAAGTACAGTTCCTACTTCACACTACTCCGAATAATAAAGTGGACTTCGTGAATAACGTACGTAACAGACAAATACGTTACGGCCCAGCAAGAAAGCTTCCCTGTCGAGTATAAAGCTTTACGGTGGCATTTACCACTGCCGAAGAACTCTAAACTCAATCTTTTTCAACCATTTCTGCAAGACAATATGATCCATCAAGAAGGTCGACTTCAGTTCACTGACACATCATTCAATGTGAGAAACCCACTCCTTCTTGACGACAATAATCACTTCTTTCGCTTATTGATCCTACACATTCATATTAAACTGCATCACCTGGGACTGCGAGTAGTGCTTTCCGAACTTGGGCCGCAATTCTGGATCGTTCGAGCACGAAAATCCATCAAAAACTTTATTCGAATGTGTTTACCATGCAAGCTCGCAAATAACCCTCACGGACAAGCTCCTGAAGCTCCATTACCAGCAGACCGCACTCAGTAGGCAACTCCATTTGAAGTCACAGGTTTGGATTTCGCTGACCTTCTGTATGCAAAACAAGGCATTTCGCTGACCTTCTGTATGCAAAACAAGGCAACACTGTATAAACGATTTATGTCTTGTTATTCAGTTGTGCCACAACTCGAGCTGTTCACCTGGAACTTACTTCCAACAAGACAAATCCTTACTTGCCTTTCAACGCTTCACCGGTCGTAGAGGAATTTCATACACATTATACTACTTTACATGCGACCAATAAGGAACTGCGAGAAATAATATCCTTCAACAAAACAAAACTTCCCAATACTTTTCAACCAATGGAATTCACCGAAAATTCATTGCTCGTCGTGCTGCTTGGTGAGGAGGATGGTGGGAGCTTATGATTGGCACAGTTAAGCAGTGTATCAGGAAGGTCTTAGGACGCAGACAAGTGGACCATAAAACACTTAACATAATTCTGGCCAGTGTGGAGGCCGCAATAAAGTCACATCCATTACTCCAGGACGAAGGTCCTACCACTTTAACTTCTATTCACTTCCTAAACCTCGGACGATGATTGAACTACTGGATCTGAACCACTTATGTACAACGACTTGAAACGAAAATTCCGCCTTCTATAAAATGCAACAAACGATTTTATTTAAAAAGGACCAAAGAATATCTCTTGGAACCAAGAAACTACCATCATGTTCAGCAAAGACATGTAAGAGCAGTTCCCTTACGAGTGGGGGATGCATTTCTTTTAGAAAACGACTCACACCACCGTTTTATGTGGGAGAAAGCACTCATCCAAGAGTTACGACAAGGACGAGACGGCCACATCAGGACGCTGATACTCCGCACGACTGACGGACATCAGATTAAATGCCAAGTGCAGCCAGTCATCCCACTGGAGGTCGACCAGGGTGGGGAGGACGTGGGGGTTTGAAACTGATGACTTATGCATTCTCCCTGATTGTCTTTTGTTCATTCTTTCTGAACGTCTGAGACTGTTATTTGGATAGTTCTTGTATTATCTGTGAGTTTTCTATTGCCTTAAATACAAGATGGTAGTACGTAGTTGACCTGAAATGTTTCCCTTTTCGTTGCATCTATTCACTACAGTTATACAGTTTTAACTAAACGGTTAAATTTAATCTTCACGATAAAGAAAAAGAATATTCAGTAAGATGAGATAAAATAGCTTTGACCCCACAGACTTGCAGCACTGCAGTCATTAAACTAGATATCATTTGTGGATTAAAAGGTAGATCATTATTCACCACTGATCTGTATTTATCGCTGTCACCAAGGTGGCAAATTTCCTATCAGCTGTTTACCTCATCTACTTAATCCCAAGTCTTCCCAGCCCAAAAGTTTGCACCACTACTCTTTTGTTTAAAATCATCATACCCAAAATACCTTATCATTGATTCCAGTTCTTTTCTCACTCATTTATACAGCGTGTCCCACTCAACTCTGCGACACCAAATATATCCGAAATGAAACAAAATATGAACATTAGAATTGGCCAGGAACGTACCCATGTTAGGGGCTCACACAATGAGAAGGTGTTTACAATCCATAAAGGTGAACAAGTAGCACTTCCAACGCCGAGTTGCGTTGTTTTAATGGGACATGTATGCTTGTTCTAGCAAAATAAAAACTAGAGCTGTAATTGATTCTAACACAATTGGTTTCACGTTTCTAAACCTCATACGTTCTAAAGTACGTGGCCGTTAGAGGATGGCAATGGTGCTACCGTTTCTGACGTAATTAGGGCAGGGGTTGCTTGAACTGGACTGTAGCCTGCTTTAAACAAACCGATATCTGCTCGGCACGTTCTAGCTTCAGTGTACTAGTGTCTGCTGATGTGGTCTGCTGTCATACTGTACCGTAATTCACGTACGTTTCGGATATTGCTTTCCATATTGACATATTAAACAGTGTTTTCGTGTGGCGTGCAACAATTGCCGTCATCTAGTCGATATGCCGGCCTTCAGTAACGAAGAATACCTGGATATTATTTTAATTTACGGCGAATGTCGCAGAAATGCAACCGCAGCTATGGCATTGTCCGCTGAACGCTACCCAGATCAACGGTGTCCTTCGCCTCGTACCATTGCCAACATCTGCACGAAACTCAGGGAAACAGGAAGCTGGGTTCCTACAAAACGACAACGTACAAAGGCAGGGACTGGCACTGGAAGCGAAATTGCTGTTCTTGCTGCTGTAGCGCACAATCCTCAGGTGTGTGTCCGACAGACTGCACGAGGTTCTGGAATAAGCCGCAGTAGTGTAAGCAGAATTTTGCAAACGCATCGGTTTCATCCGTTCAATATTTCACTGCACCAGGAACTGTACGGGACGTACTTTGAATCCCGCATTGTATTCTGTCGTATTGCACTTCAGCAGTTGCAAGGTAATCCAGCATTCCTACGTAATACGTTGTTTACGGACGAAGCTTAATTTACAAATCATGGTCATGTGAATCTGCGGAACATGCACTACTGGTCCGAGCAAAGTCCCCACTGGATTCGCCAAGTTGCTCATCAACGACAGTGGAGTGTCAGAGTTTGGTGCGGTATCATTGGTAACCGTATTTTAGGTTCCTATTTTTATCAGGGAACATTAAACGGACAGCGATACTCATCATTTCTGCAACACACTCTACCCCTCCTCATAGAGGATGTGGAATTGGAGACGCATCTATCAATGTGGTTCCAGCATGATGGATGTCCCGCACATTCTGCACGAGTTTGCACAGACGTTGTGGATGCGACGTTTTCAAATAGGTGGATAGGACGGGGAGGTCCTGTGCGATGGACACCTCGGTCCCCAGACTTGACGCCATTAGACTTCTTTTTCTGGGGCACAGTCAAGAATAGAGTGTATCAAGAACCGCCAACTGCAGTAGAGGATATGCAACATCGTATTACTGCGGCGTGTGCGGCAATATCTGTAGAAACACTGCAATCCGTGCAACACTCTCTTGTACCAGATTCCAAAAGTGTATTGATGCAAATGGAGGGCACTTCGAACATCTGTTGAAGTGACACGGTTTCTTCGAACAAGACGCTACTGATGATTTGTGGGTGCATTTTCCATGCCAGATGTACTGCACGACAATGAAGTTCCTGAGGGCTATAGGCCACTAGTAAATGTGTTTAGAAAAGCGGAAGCAAGTATGTTATCACTAGTTGTAGTTCTACTTGTCATTTTGCTACAATAAACATACATGTTCCATTTAAAAAAGTGCATCTTTGTGTTGGAGGTGTTATTTACTTGCCTTTGTGGATTGTACGTGCCTTCTCATTGTGTGAGACCCTGACGTGGGTACGTTCCTGGGCAATTGGAATTTTCATATTTTGTTTCATTTCGGAGATATTTGGGGTAGCAGAGTTGGGTGGGACACACTGTATATAAGAAAACTAGCAAGATACCCGTGCTTCGCTACGGTATTATACTGAAATTTATAATTGAATGTTTAACGTTTCATATATATCCCGCCGATATTCGCGATCTGACTCGTTTACTGAGAGATTACGGCAAAGTTCCTCCCATTTTTCAATCGTTTTTCCAGCAATCGATTTCGTATTTCCCGGGCTAGGTCCAGGTAATCCACCCGGTCAGTTGGGTCCCTAAATCTTAGCCATGCTTTCCTATAAGCATTTTTAGTGTGGATGAAATTCTTGAGGAGATCCGGCGTGGTGTCCTCTTAGGTGCCTTGGCGGTACTGAACCGGCGGCCGGACAGCAATCGTAGTCAATACCCGTCCAGGACCCGTTTCCAGCACGGTCCGCACATTTTGACGACGGTCCAGAACATTATCATTATAATTATTATTATTATTATTATTATTATTATTATTATTATTATTATTATTATTATTATTATTATTATTATTATTATTGATGTTCTGGACCCCACAGCAAGATGCAAGACTTCTACTTGGCGGTAAATTACATCTGCTGCCATTGTCATTGATGACAGTATGACCAGCACCATTGTCGCCCGTAGGCAAGTGCGCAGGACTTCTGGCGATACGAATGACATACTTCCGTGTATTATTGACCTCATTAGAGAAGTGAATAATTTCACGGTCAATCTTATACCTCTCGTTTATTTCAAATGTGTTTAAATTTCCATTTATATGCCAGAAGAATCTACTGTAATCTAAGAAGGTTCTCCAAAGGAAAGGATGGCTCTTGAAAACGAACCCAGAAAGATTAAAATGATCGGTTTATGATCAGAATAAGTCCATTGAAAATCAACAGTCATTCAACCGGGTCAGGAATGGAATTAATACAGCCCCCAGCTAGCGGTGAGGATAGGAATTGTGCCGGCTGCCGAAGCCTGTCCCACTCCTCTGGAGCAATGATTAGTGAATGACAAATGAAGTGAAATGATATTGGAGAGTGTTGCTGGAATGAATGATGACGGGGAAAACCGGAGTACCCGGAGAAAAACATGTCCCGCCTCCGCTTTGTCCAGCACAAATCTCACATGGAGTGACCTGGATTTGAACCACGAAACCCAGCGGTGAGAGGCCAGCGCGCTGCCGCCTGAGCCACGGAGGCTCCTTATAAGTACATTAGGAACAGTAAAATCAATTGGCCTCACCTCCGTCTTCACCCCACCGCGGTTAAGTTGATTTACCCCCCCCCCCCCCAAAAAAAGAAGGCGTGTTTTTTATGATTAAAGGAGATTCCAAATACCAATGTTCACGTGTGTTACCTTCAGTTTTGAGATATAAGTATTCCCATAAAATAATTAACTTTTTCACTTACTTTCACACTCCCCCCCCCCCCTTAAGTAAATTTTCCGGCAAAGAATATTTGTTTCTTTAATAGTAAAGGATCTTCAAAATACCGATTATCTTCAGATGTTGAGATATGTGTCCTCATGAAACGAATTCAACTCCTTTTCACATCCGCCCCAAAAGATGATTCCCCGATCCCCCCTCCCCCAAAACGCGTCGTTTTATTTTTAAAGAAGATCTAAATACCACTTTTACGTCTGTAACAACTTTAGATTTTCTTAGATGTAAGTATACTCTTACAATTAATTCAATTAATTTTTCAATTTTTCACCCCCCCCCCCCCTCACCACCCACCCTCCCTTCATTGGATTTTCCGAGAATACCTGTTTGTTTACTTTAACAGGAGATTCCAAATACCAGTTTTTACATCTGTAAAATTTTACGTTTCTGAGATATACTGTAAATATAGTGTTTCTAAAAATTCACCCCAATTTGTCACTCCTGTTTAACCCCCATTAATTGAATTTTCCAAAAAACAAAATAATACATGTTTCTGTATTTTGAAAGAAGATTCCATATACTAACTGTCTAGTCTGTAATGTCTTCAGTTTCTGAGATATAAGTATCCTCATTAAAGACATTCAACAACTTATTCACACTTTTCACCCCTCCTATTGGGATTTTCCGAAAAGAAAAAATACGTGTTTCTTTATTTTGAAAGGACATTCTAAGTACCAATTTTTACATCTATAAACTTTAAAAGTTTTGAGATATAGATACACTCATTTTAAAAAATCAGCCCCTTTTCACCCCCCACATTAATTGGATTTTCCAAAAACACAAAAATACGTGTTTCTTTATTTTTAAAAGAGATCCCAAACACCAATTATTTGGTCTGTTATATCTTCAGGTTCTGAAATATAAGTAGACTCATGAAAGGCATTGGACCGCTTTTTCAACCTTTTCCACCCTTCCTATTAGGATTTTCTGAAAACAAAATATACGTGTTTCTTTATTTTTAAAGGGGATTCTAAATACCAATTTTCACATCTATAACCTTTAAAAGTTTTGAGATATAGATACACTCATTTTAAAATATTACCCCCTTTTCACCCTCCTTAATTGGATTTTCCAGAAACAAAAAAATATATGTGTTTCTTTATTTTTAAAGGAGATCCCAAACACCAATTTTCAGGTCCGTAATATATTCAGTCTCTGAGATATAAGTAGCCTCATTAAAGGCATTCAAACCCTTTTTCACCCCTTTTCACTCCTCCCATTGCGATTTTCCGAAAACAAAATAATACGTGTTTCTCTATTTTTAATGGCGATTCTAAATACCAATTTTTACATCTGCAAACTTTAAAAGTTTGGAGATTTAGATTCACTCATTTTAAAATTTCACCCCCTTTTCACCCTCTCATTAATTGTATTTTCCCAAAACAAAAAAGTACGTGTTTCTTTATTTTTAAAAGAGATCAAAAGTACCAATTTTCAGGTCTGTAATAGTTTCATTTTCTGAGATATAAGTACCGGTATCCTGATTAAAGGCATTCAACCTTTTTCCCTCATTTTCACCCTTTTTCACCTCTCCTGTTGGGATTTTCTGAAAACAAAAAAATACGTGTTTCCTTATTTTTAAAGAAGATTCTAAATACCAATTTTTACATCTGTAAACTTTTAAAGTTTTGAGATATAGATACACTCATTTTAAAATTTCACCCCCCTTTTCACCCCCTTAGCGAAGGAATATCCAAAAATCCTCTCTTAGCGAGCACCTACATCTTAATATGAATATATGCCCAAAATTTCATTTCTTTATGTCCAGTAGTTTTGGCTCGGTGATGATGAATCAGTCAGTCAGTCAGTCAGGACAAGTTATTTTATATATAAGAAAATATAAAAGTCCAATTCTAATGGAACACACTCTATCCCCTTTCTTTATCATTACAGGATCAGATAATGCTTCACTTATTATAATTCTCTGAGTTCTATTTACCAGCAATTTAGCCATCCATTCAGTCACCATTCTGTAAAGAACAATAGCCCTCAATGTCATCATTTGTCTCGTATGATCTACCCTATGGTGCATCTGGTGGCCATTATTGTTAAGGTGTATATTCTATTGCCGGCCCCGTGGTGTAGGGGTAGCGTGCCTGCCTCTTACCCGGAGGCCCCGGGTTCGATTCCCGGCCAGGTCAGGGATTTTTACCTGGACCTGAGGGCTGGTTCGAGGTCCACTCAGCCTACGTGATTAGAATTGAGGAGCTATCTGACGGTGAGATGGCGGCCCCGGTCTAGAAAGCCAAGAATACCGGCCGAGAGGGTTCGTCGTGCTGACCACACGACACCTCGTAATCTGCAGGCCTTCGGGCTGAGCAGCGGTCGCGTGGTAGGCCAAGGCCCTTCAAGGGCTGTAGTGCCATGGGGTTTGGTTTGGTTTGGTTTGGTATATTCTATTGGGTTTGTCCCGTGGTTATTCGGTTTGAGTTACGCTGGTAGAAAATTTTCACCTTCAGAATATATATCGCAGTGTAGGATAGTTAAGGCATGGCATTAAATTTCTAATCAATCGATTGAGTGCTAAAAAAGGCTTGATTCAATTCCATTCCTGATATTAGAGGGAGGGGATATAGCGCTGTTGATGATTCGTCCGTCGGATAGATACGTTAAGGCCTGAGCAGACGCATTGGTGTTATTCGACGGAAATAGGTTATGTTCCAACACCAGGTTTTGGGCTCTCCCTCCCTCATTATGATCAACACATTACACCCAGGAATGCAGCTCTCCCATTGCACCAGGAGAGCCGAATATGTCCTGGGATAACTCCGGCACTAAATGTGATACGCTAAAAAAATCTACCACATCACAAGCCTTCAATAGGTCTTTAGCGGGACAGTCCATCTGACTTCCTAAATCATAAGTCTTTCTGAAATCGTACAATTTGAGCTTCACTATAATAACTTTCTTCAATCCCAAACTGCCTTCTATCAAAACAGTTTGCAATTTTGCAAACATGTATAATATAATCATAAAGAAAGCTTTCTCTGTGCTTACTTGCAATGCATACCAAGTTGACTGGACTTTAATTATCTGCTTTATGTGTATCACCCTCCTCTTTATACAGTTGGGCTAACATATCACTGGGGTAGAATAGAATAAGTGATGTGAGAGAATTGTGAGAATGTTCTTATAGAAGCTGGCACACTCTAAAAATTATTAAGCGGTTTTCTTTTTTCAGCTATGTCCTAATGTTTTCATAAATGTGTATATTGTGTTCGATATACTTAAATACCGGTACTTTAAGGTAATATCAAATACATTAATCCTTTGTCATATTTTAAAATCTTGCGTTTTGCTAATGTATTTCTGACTTAACCATGTGGCACACGACAGGACCAGGTAGCTTTTACAATTTTTCGAAGTTGCAGGGAGGGTGAATGCATGCGAACGACACTAGAGTCGCATTGATATCATACGGTCTTTGTATAGCTTCCGTTGCTAAATTTGCTTTCTTTTGACCTAAACGTCCATAATGAAGACCATGACCAGAATCCTGGAGCCAGTTTATAATATGCATGTTAGCGGTTGGTGATTATAGGAAACTGGAGGATAGTTGGTATGGTTCCTTAACCCAACCGTTCGTCAAGTTTTATCAAATTTATCTTCCTTAAAATTATCACTGAAAATACCATTTTTGTTTGTTGCCATTCCCCAGATCTAAAAATATCCATCGGTTTAAATGGAAATGTGTAACATATGTTAAATATATTTATATAATAAAGAACGCACAAGGATAACTCGCCATTTGAAATAAGATAAAGCCGCACGTATTGGAACCTCTATCACGTCCAGCATTCTGACCGTTTTAATAATTCGCTGAACAACAGTGTGGCATTGTTATATTAAAACAAATTAATAAATATAGTCAACTTGTCACAAATACAATCTGCACGACAATGATAACAAATAAGTACTACGTGGCAAAGTAGGGGTAAGAAGGCATCAAGTAGCTTCGGCAATGGGGGAGTTATACGCAGTTCAGTTGTTGTACATGTCGTTGGGATGCATTATCTAAATTCAATTCATGGTTTAATGAATTTAATAAATTGCTGTTAGAGCTCCCTCGCACGAAGCCATCATGGCTAAACCACAAATGTTTTTGGCGGCGCTTCTCTTGGAAGCGTGATCATTACACTCATGACACCAGGAATGCCGCCTCCATAATATCAGTTTAAAAGTGGAAGTGTAAAAAGCAATATTTCTAATTTATTTAAACTCGACAGTAATTAATCGCCGAAAAACGAGAAATGGAAGATTTTGAGTTCACCCACTTTTATGAGACAGAACAGGATGGGACATGATTTGTACACTGTACTTTTATTTTCGATAGCATCCAAAAGATTTTAACTTTTCTACACACGAACATTCCATCATTTCGTAAGTTACTGGGGTCTGAAAGATACTTTGACCGGTCTGTACCTCGGAGTCACACTAAAGCCATTTCTAAAACGATTATTACGTTCGCGGAATTCAATATTCCTTTTCCTCCTTCCCGCCGTAAGTGGAAATTTTTCGTCTTCCCTGTTGTTGCAGTGAATACAAGAAACCTTTTTAACAGCGTTGACAGCATATATTTGGTAATTTTATGTTTGTTTATTCACGTACTCCCGGTTGAACACACGACTGACAGGAAAGGTGGGCATATACATCCGATAATACACATACGTTATGTCTGTTTTTTCTCGTTAATGCTAGCCCAGTCCTCTTTATTGCCTGGCAATATTAACATAGTTGGTAAGACTACAGAGATTTGTACACTCGTCGAGTTTTCCGGCCATTATTGATAATTTTGGGAGTTACTTCTAAATCGTTTCACATTCCATATTATCACTGTCAAATAGAAACTGTATTCATACTATGCATAAAGACTCAAGCAGCCGTATGACAAAAATAATTGAATTTCTCGCTACATATGCTGAGAGGTAGAAATAGGAATCAGTATGAACTGATGATACATGATGGTCTACAGAATAATGCCTGTGTACCACTGGTGGTGTAAGATGATGCCTGAGAACGATATGTATTTACCTCCGATAGTTACCCGTCGTTGCAAACATGTTATCACGATTAATGTTTCAACTATTTTATTAACACTAGTTAATACCTTATGGTCTGTACCCGAAAAATAGTGAAAACATTTTAATAGTAGGAACAGTAAGTTTGATCCTCCTCTCTGTGGCAAAATTCTGGGAGGTTATGTAGAAGGTGATAGGTGAAGATAAAAAAGATAAGAGTTGTAGTCCAGTTCACTACCATTTTTGTACGACAACTGTCTGTTGGTAAGACAGTAATTGCGCGTACAGATCTGAAATCGGGTGGTGCTACATCTGTCAGTCCTTAGTATTACTCAAGGCATACGCATTTTAAATGTAACGGTAAAATGTGTACTGTTACCTGCGGGCATACTGTTGATGAGTGCACCTCGTGTACCAGTGTCTATGCAAGGCAGGGAGAGAAATGACGTCAGAGAAAAACTTTGAAGAAAATTCGAATCTCTATTCAATACGTACCAAACATGAAATTAGTGAATGTAAATGAAACTTCCGTTGACATGCTAGAGGGACTGCCATACGATGTGCGCTCTCCTCCGAATTTAACAAACTGTAGTAGATTACTGGACAATATTTATTGGCTTACTGTCGTCCTTTTAAAGGCTTCAGTCATTTATATGTGTTTCTCCATGGAGAGATACGTCCTCTAAATCGCCATTGCACCTAGAAAAAACCGCTATGTGTTTAAATTTCAACTTACGAGTAGAAAACAGACCGGAAAGTTTCTGTAATTTAAGGTTCAGTATTGCATGAACACTTTCAAAGAATTTTCATTCTAAGTGATACATGTGCTGCGGGTTAGTATTTCTCCCTACAACATTGTAACATAGCGGTATTTCGAGGCCCGACATCTGAAACTATACATATAACTCTAATGTTAAATTAAATGTTCACTTTTTTCAGATATCCGAAACGAAGAATAATGCCATTCCCGATGACACCACTGTTTATAACAACACCAGCCCTGGGTGAAGTCTTACCACTCCTTGTCCAGTGCACAGTGCAAATATTAAAGATTGCTACAAAATCTGAGAGTGAAATTCTTGTTGTAACGGAACACATCATGGCTGATAGAGTTCCAAATGATGCAGTATCACTCATAAACATTGATTAATTTACCGATCCTCTTACGCGTATGTGGAAATATTTGCATACAATGAAAATTATTTCCCTGTATTCCACATTAATGGGACATAATGCAGAGAATAGCTTTAACCTTATCAGGAGTGCAGATGTAATAGTGATGATACTTAGCAACGGAAAAAGAAATAACGCATCAAGTGCTGAGATGAAATTACTTTCGCAACACGCTGCATGGAACTCGAAAGCAACGGTTATCGTTGTACTTACCAACGTAAATCAAACCGAAGATGTCCTTCAAGAACTATGGGATTTGAAGATGACTCACATGTTAGTCCTCACCCCTTTGGATTCTACAATTTTTATTCATTCCTGGTTTCCGTACAGATCTCCCGAAGAGTGTGTCGGTCCGGTGAAAAATATTGAACTTCTTGATACATGGGATGGAGAAAACTTCCTACATGGAGGCTTACTTTTAAAGAGAAGAAATCTAAATAATCTACATGGATGTGTAGTAAAAATATCGACGTTATCTTGGCCACCATTCGTTATTAATAGAGAGGATTCTAAAGTCGCAGGCGTCACACTCTTTCAAGGAGGAATAGAAATACAAATTATAAATATGATCTCAAGATACAGTAACGCAACTCTATATTACCTCTCACCCCCTCCAAACGAAAGACGTGGTGTGTTCAATAACCTTGTAGGTGGAGAAAGTGACATTAGTTTTGGAGGTATTTCTGCTTTTCTTAATATGTATAATTATGCTGATGCAACTGTGTCATATGCCACTGAATTCTATTCTTGGTTCGTTCCTTGTGCTGAGACCCTTCCTCCGTGGCAGCGTATTTCTAAAGTCTTCGAACCTTGCTTATGGCTTGCTGTATTAACAAGCTTCCTGACTATGTCCTTCTTATTTTGGGTAGTAGCTAACATGGAGT
Organism: Anabrus simplex; assembly: GCF_040414725.1. NCBI lineage: Eukaryota > Metazoa > Arthropoda > Insecta > Orthoptera > Tettigoniidae > Anabrus > Anabrus simplex. The sequence continues at coordinate 310,659,255 of NC_090265.1, forward strand.
ACCACATAACCTCACAACTAACATTTTACAGTGATTTATATCTATCCAATTATATTCTAAATACATTCTCCATGCTTTTGGGTGAAGCATGGCCTACAACACCCCGGTTCTTCCTCCCAAGAGCGATGACAATATTGTGGATTCTGCACTGCATTGTGGTCAACTCCTCGTATCAATCTTCCCTTGTCAGTGTATTAGTTAATCCAGGAAGGAGGCCTCAGATAACAACTCTGGATGAATTATTAGAGAATGACTTGAAATTAACTATTTTTCCAGAAGCGATTTACAAAATACGATATTTTGATGAGGAAAATTACAGAATCGTCGAGAAAAAGTATACCAACTGCACTGATAGAGACAAATGCCTAAAACGAATTGTAGAGCATCGTGGTACGGCTCTTATGACAGTAAAAAGTGGTGTCATGTACAGTATTCCATACAACTATTCCATTAATGGGGAAACCACCATTTGTTGCCTGAAGGAAAATGTTGTATTTCTTCCCGTATCAATGTTACTCCAGAAATCGAGTCCTCTAACTGATATGTGCAACCATGTAATTCAGCGGTTGCTCGATACCGGATTCGTTGAAAAATGGTGGGAAGATCTGAAGGAGGAATCGAAAATTAAAAACCATTTCTCTGAAACTGATAATGAAGTAAACAAAGATAATAAAACAGTGCTGACTCTTTCACACATGCAAAGTATGTTCCTCATTTTTATTTTAGGTTTAGTAATAGCGTCCACTATGTTATTAGGTGAAATATTATACAGCAAAATGTGTGCACTGAAATCACATGGTACTCAAGCTGTTATAAACTCGACTTCTCATATTTCAAGAAAATTTGCCGAAAGATATAAAAGCAGAGTGTTTTTATCTTCAGTTCTCTCGACTCATCGTCATAAACAAGCAAAATTTCAGGTGCAGTCTAAACACCAATACGTTCCACGTGTAACAACATGACTTTTTTACGCTAATTGACTAGTCATTACAACATAACATAACATTGCATTGCATGACGATTTCATAAATTTATTACAGATGAAACAAGCGTAGGTGCTGATTCCTTATTTTAGTCATCCTCACAAATATTTTATCTTAATTAATAAAGAAATATGTCTGTTCGTCTGTTCACTGTTGCTCTCTTAACACCACCCGACTGTCACGTGTAGGGTACTTTAAGGTTAAACCTAACTTCTTCACGAACATCCTACAGAGTGGGCAAGTTATTCGAACAAACAAATTTCATAGCCATCTTGAAGAAAGGAAAAGCTAGCGATAAACCAGAGAGCTATCGCCCTATTGCTTTGATTATTATGCCATATAAATTACTAGGATATCTCAATAAAATTGGCCCAGAGATAACCAAGAAAATCCCAGTCGGTACGGCACATAAGCACTACAAAAGCGAACGATGTATCTTGCAACTTACAAAGAAGCAGGCTGTCAGAGAAAACTTAAGACATCGGTGACTTGTATTGCTTTGACAGGAGCCTATAATAAAATCTGGAAGAATGACCTACCCTTCAAGTTTCTGAAAATGATACCATATAAGACGACTGCCCGGCTCTTGATTAAGGTACTAAGCCAAACGCTTTTTCCATATACATGGGAGGAATGTATGAGCACTAAACGATCACTAAATAATGGACTGCCTGAGGATTCTGATCTTGCTCCAATCTTATTTAGTTTATATTGAATCCATAATTCTACCTTGCTAAATATTACAACTAGAAAATTGCAACTGCAAGATGCAACTTCGAGTGCAATCATAATTCTTTATTGCAAGCTTATCTCACGTTCCGTGGCATAACAACTCACCGTGGGGAGTGAGCCACCCATTCGAGCGAGTTCGGAATATTTCAGCTGGCCTCGTGTAATTAATAATTAACTTCCATATAATAAACATTCATTGCGAGAGTTATCGGCAATATCATTAACTAAGAAATAAATAATTAAGAAAATTAAGAAATATTTAATGAAGTTAAAACCCACAGGGTGGAAATGTATTTAATTAGGCATGGAGAAATTTGGCATCCATATTGGCAGATTAGGAACACGTGCCGAGGTCACAAAATATAAATGCGCGTGAAATCACCTGCAGGAAATTAATTAACTACGCCCGTTAAAGGCACGGGAAAAATCAGCAAACAATACCATCATGACTTGGATTTAGGTGGAATTTGTGTGTGAGTCTCAAAAAAATCGTCCAGTGGTTATCAAATTATTGTATGATTACACCAAGTAGAGGCTCTCAAGTATTCTTTTAAATAAACTTGTGATATTTATTGAGTTAGTTGGCTCGAGATAAAATATTTTACCAAGTGGTAAAGTGGCAAGAGAATTTTTTTAGTTGTATTGGTATACTGTAGAATCCCTGAACACTTTCAAATGGAAACGAATTCATAGATAGCTTTCGTGAATTACTGTGTATTTTGTAATCGGTAGGGAAGCTGTAGACTGGCCGAGATAAGCTTCAGGTCATATCTTGTAACCACCTGGCGAAAGGCGAGTTGGAGGTTCTCACATACGAGAGATGGGTCCTCGGCACGATTTGAAGCGGTTGTAAATATTGTGCGAGTTAGAATAATTTGTTAATTACGTGTGTCTAGAATAATTAAAGTATAGAGTCTGTGTAATTATAAGTATAATAATAAAACGAAAATAATGTTCACTTTCATCATGAAGGGTTAAATGAGGCGAGCTGGCAAAAATGTAGCAAAGGAGCCCAGGGTCTGCGACGCAGTTACCAGGTCTGTCTAATCTGAATATCATGTTTTGTAGTTAGAGATTGTACATACTTGTCCCATTAAATTACTATGTGGCGTGTGTAAAAAATTTGTGTATACGAAAATGTGCAGGCGAAGTGTTCATTATTCATGTCAGTGTGCGAAACTCAAAAATGCGTTTAAAGTTCTTTAGTAAAATGTGATAGGTGCGGTTTTGAATATTGTAATGAAAATCAATTAAATAATATTCAGACCGGTAAAAGTTACCATAAAGATAATTATAAATAGCCGTTGTTAGCCTGATAAAGTCTAATGTCTAATTATCCAAAATAATAATAATAATAATAATAATAATAATAATAATAATATGACTGTTATTATTATTAATTAATTATTAATTAAATTATTATTATTATTATTATTATTATTATTATTATTATTATTATTATTATGACGTCGTGATAAATTTCAGATGACAAATTATGTGTTCAATAGTAATGTTAAGCGAGATTTGTGATTTTTATCGAAATCCATTGAAGTCTGATAAAATCGGCAGTTATTTTTGAAAACTTAAATTTTGTGCCACCGTATATTTGTGATACAGATAATCTCGGTATACTATTTTGCTCTTGAGGTCAGAAAAACGTTAAGAAGATAATTGTGAGATCCTTATAAAGTTGTTAATCATGGGATTACGAAGATTTGAAAAAGTTTAGAACGGGAAGAAAGGAATTGTAAAGGAAATGAAATAGTTAGGAAGATGTTAAAGGCAGAATAAGCCTGAATTCTATGAGTGATGTATAATGGAGAAGAGGCTGAGAATAAGAGGGACTATTTTACGATGGAGAGGAATTTTTGTGACAAGGTGTATGTTAAGAGGTAATATTTCTGGGACGGGCTGTGTAAGGTGACGATGTACTGTAAGCAGTCCAGAAGAGTTGACTAATTTAATAGTGGTCAACGACCAAGTGAGCGCGTTGTAACGCATATTTTAATTACAAGTCGATTTTCCCCCATGATTACTATTTCATATGAGATCGTAAGTCATGGCAATTAAGTCCAAGTGACGATTCTATGTGCTCCTAGTAAAGTACATTTTTTGATAGCTGGTCTCATGAACAAAGTACATTCTTACGCACTGTCAAGGCAATACTTGATTACTGTAAATTGAATTCTATTCTGTATTTTTACTAGACGAAGTTATCGCTGACTAGAAACAGTGCGGGTGTGAAAATGAATGTTATTAGAAAGATAGTTTAGCTTGCGTAGATTGGAAAGTTACTTCACAGGACAGTTCACGGTGATACATATTTGAAACGTTGAGATAATAGGCCATTTGGAGCCTCACACTTCAGTTATACTGTGAATATCGTGATGGTGGTGATTACTGTTTTCAGCAATATTACGTAAAATCAAACGAGAGTTGAAATTGTTTTATTTCGTGATTTTCACTGCATGTGTTGAGATTGTAAAGAGGAATAGATTGTACTATTCGGACATGTTGTTTAAATTTCGATTTTGCGCTTTATTGTAAGAAATGGACGTAGTTATATTTCCAGGTCGAGTTTGTTCTGTGGCGAATTTCATTTCATTGTGTTCCAGTTTCAACGAGGATTACATTTAAATATCCCGGATTGTGTTTTGAGTTTCGATTTCTCCTGATAGTTTAAATGGTATGTAGATACCGTAACGTTAGCTCAACGATTGATTTAGGATGCTGCGTGAATTATATATATTTAAGGAAGAGTAGACACTACGTAGGCTCAACGACATGACTGGGCGTAGTCTTCTTATAGTCAAGTCATAGGTTAGTCATTTTTGCGATTCGACTTGAACGATGTTATTGTCTGCATTAGTGATTACGAATGTGAAGAGTATTAGGCCATGTTTCGGCATAATTCTTACTAGCTAGAAAATGGTCCCATAATTGCGTTGCCTTAGTAGTGGCATGAATGTGAGGGTTATCCCACACGGAAACCAAGCTAACGAAGACTGATCATTACTGTTTAGCTGCACGTGCTCAAATTCGACGAACTTTCGTTTCTATTCACTTTTTCTTTACTTTTAGATTTATTGTTCGCATGTCCGGTATCTATGATAGTGCCAAGTATTCGTCAGCTGTTAATATATATATATACACTCATGCTCATAAATTAAGGATAATTGCATATTGTGGTGCGACATAACGTGGCACTACAAAAAACTGGCGCTAATAGCATAAGCACATAGTGAATACAAACGAAACATATCTGTAAGTCCACGGTATTTATAAGTTGAGAAAACCGTCCCAAAACACATGTGCCACAAAAGGCCACTGTTTCCTGCGCATGTACCCCGACATCAATATGGGATATGATCACCATGCACACGGACACAGGACGCACAACGGGTTGCCATACTCTGGATCAGGTGGTCGAGCAGCTGTTGGGGTATAGCCGCCCATTCTTGCACCAGTGTCTGTCGGAGCTCCTGAAGTGACCTAGGGATTTGAAGACGTGCAGCGATACGTCGACCGAGAGCATCCCAGAGGTGTTCGATGGGGTTTAGGTCTGGAGAACTGCTAGGCCATTCCATTCGCCGGATATCTTCTGTTTCACGGTACTTCTCCACGATGGCAGCTCGGTGGGGCCGTGCGTTATCATCCATCAGGAGGAAGGTAGGACCCACTGCACCCCTGAAAAGGCGGACATACTGGTGCAAAATGACGTCCCGATACACCTGACCTGTTACAGTACCTCTGTCAAAGACATGCAGGGGTGTACGTGCACCAATCAAAATCCCACCCCACACCATCAAACCACTACCTACATACAAGTCCCTTTCAAGGGCATTACGCGGTTGGTATCTGGTTCCTGGTTCACGCCAGATGAGAACCCGGCGAGAATCACTGTTCAGACTATAGCTGGACTCGTCCGTGAACATAACCTGGGACCACTGTTCCAACGACCATGTACTGTGTTCTTGACACCAGGCTTTACGAGCTTTCCTGTGAACAGGGGTCAGTGGAATGCACCTTGCAGGTCTCCGGGCGATCTGTAGACTGTGTGTCTGGAGACAAGCGTTCCAGTGGGTGTGGCAAGGTCCCGAGTAAGGCTACCTGCAGTACTCCGTGGCCGTCTGCAGGCACTGATGGTGAGATATCGGTCTTCTTGTGGTGTTGTACACTGCGGACGTCCCGTACTGTAGCGCCTGGACACGTTTCCTGTCTGCTGGAATCGTTGCCATAATCTTGTGATCACACTTTGTGGAACACGGAGGGGCCGTGCTACGACCTGCTGTGTTTGACCAGCCTCCAGTCGCCCTATTACTCTACCCCTTATAACGTCATCAATATGTGTTCGTTAAGCAATTTTCACCACACAGTCACCGTTAGCACGTCTGAAAACATCTGCACGCTTACTCGCTTCACCGTACTCTGACATGCACCAACACACCTCTGCGTATTTGGACTGCTGCCAGCTCCACTGTGCGACGACCGCAGGTCAAATGCACCACATGGTCATACCCCGAGGTGATTTAAAACCGCAAACCGCCCACCGTAGCGTTGTTTCACCATGTATCTGCATTATCCTTAATTTCTGAGCATGAGTGTATATATATTCATTTTTCGTTATTTCACTTTATATTAGGTGAGACGTTGATCTACCGATTACTTGTAGTTTAGGTCATTGGGACAAGTGTACTGTAGGTAGATAGATTTGTAATGGTAGTCGTAGTTATAGAATATTGGAAATATTTCTTTTAGGTGTTTTAGAGTGTGGACTTGTACTTCAAAAAACTTAACCACACACTTATTTCATGACCTAAAAGGCGGTTTAGTAAGAACATTTTCAAGTGACTTACCACTTTTCTGTAACTTCAGTGTTTGGCATTTCTTCTAAATGCACAATGAATTGTGTCTTACCGCACTTCGCAGTTTTGTTCCTGCAGGACAACGTAACGTAAGATCCCTTCGGATCAAGTTGTTGTTGAATCCTTCCGAACATCTCTTTGGAATGATGCATCGGGATTTCTTCTGTAACTTGAGGGTTTCAGGAGACGACAATACATGGTGGAATTTTATTTTTGATTGTGACAATTGTTGTTAACTTGTAATGAATACCATGTTTTCTAGTAATATTTCGCAACCTATCCAAAGCAACTGATAGTCAATTTGGTTCGATTCAGGGTCCATTCTGGGTATGTTCCAATATCCGATGGGATACTACACTGGTGGATAACCTCAATTAAATGTAAATCTGGAATTCTACTTATTAAAGGTCAGATTTTCCACGGACCGTGTGGATTAACTTTCAGTTACCGTTTGGATTAATGGTGCCCGATTTTCAGGTTTTACTCTAGTGTTCTGGATTTTGCTGTCCATGAATTTTTGAATATTTTTCAGCCACTGAAATATATTGTTAAACAATGAAAAAAGGAACACTCACGTTATGTATTGTGACTGCGTTGAAACGTTGTAAAATTATTAAATTATTTTTATGGTCAATTTAATAAATATGTTCATAGTGATTAAATTTGAATAAATATTTTAGTAAGCACATTTTTGCTCCTCATTTAAAGTAGTTAGTCTCTCTTCTGAACCCCATCGTTTGGTCAATGTAGTGACAGAAGAAAATCCGCTACTACCCCAAGATCTGAGAGTTCGATATTGCTCTACTGAATCAGACGAGGAAGACGACCAACGATGGAACGGTAAGTTCAAGGGTTCAATCTATAATTATTATAAAAGGAAGTGTTTGTCTGTGTGTCTCTCTATTCGCGATGCCCAGCAAAATCTACTGCACGCAGATATCTGAAATTTTGTATATAGGTAGATGGAACGGGATCCGAATGCACATCGAAGCCGGAATTTTCATTTTCGCTTTCGTTGATGAGTTATGAACGGAAAACCATCGGAACACGTGCGTTGGGATATGACAATCCAACGTGCTGTCACCAGGATTAAATTCATAGAGTTCCTGTTGCTAGGCAACGTACATAAGTTAGGTAGAGAACACAATATTCAAGGAGGTGTTTTACGTCCAGGGCGTAGGAAGCCGTTTTTGGTCTTATATATGGTGTGAGAGCATATGACGCTGTTGATGGTGATTCGTCCGGCGGATCGGGACGTAAAGCCTTGAGCTATTCGAGAGGAGTGGGCTATGTGCCGGCGCCGGGTTTCATCCCCTTCATTCTTACTATCATACATAACGTCATTCATTTCATCTCATTAACTCATCTGATTCTTTCACCAAGACTCATCTGATTAGGTTGACGTCATGAAAGTCATCCGGTCGTAAAAATTCGCTACGAAGATTCATCTCACTTCATACCCAAATCCCTTAGAGAAAGGGGACAAGGGTTGGACAATCATACATTTAGAGGAAACATATATGACACAAGATAGACGATAATAATAAACAAGGAATAATACATATATCAGTCAGGATACCATTGTAAGTCCGTGGAATAAGAAGCCATTTCCCTTCAATCCGTGATGTCTGTCTGTCTGTCTGTCTGTCTGTCTGTCTGTCTGTCTGTCTGTCTGTCTGTCTGTCTGTCTGTCTGTCTGTCTGTCTGTCTGTCTGTCTGTCTGTCTGTCTGTCTGTCTGTCTGTCTGTGTTCATGTGTGCAATACCCAGCCAAATTCACAGCAAACAAAGATCTAAAATGTTTCTCATAGGTGGACACAGGTCTTCACGTAAGACGCAATTCTTGCACCAAGACATGAAGCCGTCAACGTCATCAGCAAGCAACATTCATAAGAATTATCCGGTTTCCTATAAACTGAAAAGTCTATCGACACGACATGTCATACAGATGAGGTTGTCAACTATACGACAGAGATTTTGAACAATTTGGATTCACCTGGAGTACCCTCGAACATCTTCGGGTGGACGATTGTGGCACCGATTAACCTTCTCAAGAACATGAATCCTTCCCTCTGCAATGAACACGGTTCTGAAACTGATTACGAATATTATTGAAGCCACCATTATGACTGAGCATGCCGCGGGCGAAGTAGTATTCCTCGGACTGTAAGTCCATTGAGTAGGAAGCCATTTTCTGCCCGCTACACGAGTAGCCATCAGCCCGTAATATTCGGAAGTGTTTGTTTGTATGTATGCGATGTCCAGTCAAATCTACGACACACAGAGATCTGAAATGTTAACATAGGATAATTGCGTAAAGTTGTAGGACTCCATCTTCGAAAACGATGCTTTTGCCATTGTCATCTGTACGTGGATTGTTCAAGAGTTCGAAAGGCAAACACAATACAGTATACAACTTACCTCCAAATGGAAGGACATTAATATAATTTATTCCGAAGCTCTAAGGAAACAATATATTTTGTATTATATAACACGGTATTTTACACGGTTTTAATATTACTTATACCATCCATCAACCTAGTATCTTAAGCATTGAAAATAACAATATAATAAAAATAAAATATATTACATGCAATTTACGTCAAAAAGGTGTGAGTTAATAAATATAATGCTTTAATTTTCTTTTAAATAAAGATTTTAGAAACATATAACGGTCGAATTACTAAACGCGGGCAAAGCCGCGGGCACATGCTAGTATCACATAGAACTGCCTGCCACACTTTCAAGAAAATTTTGTTATGCCGATGACTGGGAGGTTGCTACCTGAGATACAGGATTCGAGAAGTCTTAGATGACCCTAACAGACTAACTTGAAGAGTTGTTACAGTACTTTAAATTGTGGAAACCTACACATAATGCTGACAAACAGAAGTATGTTGCTTCCATCTAAACAGCAAGATGGCTAATAAACAACGTTAGATGAGCATTGGAAATCAATTAGTGAGACATAATTGGTTCCGTAAATATCTAGGAGTCACCCTTTAGACAATATCTTCGTAACATCGAATCCAAACTAACAATTCGCAACACTGTAATCAAAACATTTTATGGTACAACTTGCGGTTCAAAGGATACTTTACTTCGATGCACAGCTTTGGGACTTGTGTTTTCGACTGCCGAGCACTGAGCTCCTGTTTGGTTGAATAGCCCTCACACCAACCTCAACGATACGCAGCTCAACACCACGATGCATCTCATCACCGGCACAATAAGGTATACACCCAGATATTGTCTACCTATTCTCAGCCATATCTTCCCACCATATCTTCGACGTAAAACGCTCTCCTCAGGGAATTCAAGGAAGTAATTGACAATTCCCAAATACCAATATATGTTGACATCGCTGATGTCTATTTGAATCGTCTACGGTCTCGAAACCCACCAGTAAGAACTCCAATAGAACTGAAGAATACCAACTTACAACTAAAGAATGGCAGGGAAGACAAAATACTAGGCCTGAGTCAACTCTGTCTCACACTGATGCGTGGCTGCCACCTGGATTTGAGTTTCCCCGTAAAACCTAGTCTTCAATTAACAAGATACGATAGGGCCATGATAACTACACAGATTTCCACTACAAATGGAAAAATTAATTTCTAAACCTAATTGCGATTGTGGTAACTCTAAGCAGATCATCCAGCATATTATCACGGAATGCGCAAAAAGTAATGTACAGTACACTGGCAACGTCAGTGATTGTGCTTCTGCATTTCCAGAGACAATTAGTTACATAAACAACCTGGACATAAAGATATAATTTCTCATGTACATATGTACTTTACCTGCAAAGCCATAAGCTAAATAAATTAATTAATTAATTAATTAATCAATCAATCAATCAATCAATCAATCAATCAATCAATCAATCAATCAATCAATCAATAAATAAATAAATAAATAATAAAAAATAAATAAGTAAAAATAAATTCATCCTCGCGGTGGAGAACTGGCTAGCAATGTACCAGGTTCATTGTTGACTAAGTGTTGAATTCATTCCTATCATACATACACAAACGTTGATATAGTAATCCATATATGTCGTTCTGTAAAACAAAGTCCTCAATGGGTTTCAGTCAGTGTTTGTGTCAGTTAATCTCAAGAAACATCGAATGAATTTTAAGGCGATTTTAGACATTGTACAAAGAATATAGTTAGATTTAGGTTTATGAACTTACGCATAAAATTACGACGGAGAGGAGCTAAGCAGTGATGCTTTCAGTGATGGAGGTCAAAGGTGAAACGGCATCCGAAAACTTCCTTAGCTCATGCAGGCTAAATGAGCATAAAAATCTCCACGTATTAGCCGTGAAGACATGAACTGTGCTCGCATTATAGCCATGCCGGTGAGTGACCGTTGCATTTCTAAGAAAATGAAGGGACTGGCTGCTGTCGGGGCGTCTATTCCTATTCGGAAGACATTCCTCCAAATTGTTGGGCTCGGGAGTTCTTAACGACGGCCGATTTAGCCTAGTAGTGAGCAAGATGTCTCATGCCGGATGAGGTCAGCCGGCACTCCTACCGGGATTCACTATAGTCCTATTAAAACAACTTGCGTGTTCTGACAGCTGGCAGCACATGGCGTCGAGCATAGGAGCGGCAACGCTGTGTTGCCACATGATCCGCTGGAGTTATTACAACTACAATGAAAGCCTCTCGCTCTGAGCTAGGCGCTACGGAAAGTAAAATCCATCATGAGAGCATTAGAATAACATAAAATATTGTTGCTACTTTCCAAGGTGACTCAGCAGTAATTTTATCAGCGTAAATATCGTAAGACATGCTCGTAAAATCCGTCCCTCACAGTCTAACTCCGGATGACTGATTTCATTTCTAGGTGCATTTCAGCAGCAGAAAGGCACTTCGACCGGCCTGCTGAACATTCTGGGCTTAAATCCGGGCGAGGATGGGAGAAATATCTAAGAGACATTTTGTATACATAAAGAAGGTAAATCCTTCCGACCCTGCCATAGGCGTCGGCATAATTTAAGATGCCAGATAAAGTTGTGATATCTAAAAGTTCGTCTTTCACCTTGTCGTTTCGAGCACCTTTCAACTTGCGATCATTAGTAATGGGACTTATTTTTATTGAAAACCGAAGCAAAATCAAAACATTAGGTATTCTAACCACATGCCATAATTCTTAATTTCTATAACCTCACATGCTTTGTCCAAAATTCAAAAAAATCGAAGACCATCCACCATAATGAGAAGGAAGTAAAGAAGAAAAATAGAAGTATTATTATTTTAAGAAACCAAAAATAATAAACATCAAATTTAGAAAGGTGCTGGTAAAACCTGTAATACTTCAATTCAACTATTAACTTTCCAAGGCATTTTCCAATTTTGCTGACAATGCTAAAACTGGAAAAATTGCATTACCAATTTTCAAGAAAAAGCTGGAATTAAATTTTATGTATATTATATATGTAAAATTTACACTGCACTAAAATATCAGTCTTAATAGGGATGAGCTTATTATTAACACCAACACAGCAGCACTATAAATATTTAGATGATTTCAAAAACACACTATACAGAAAATGATATGCAGGCACTGTTATATAGTCCGGCCACATTGGCTACGGTACACCAATTGGCAACGTGGAACTTGGACCGGCCTCCTCTAAGACGGAGCAGGCATTGGCTTAAACGCGAGGCGTGTACTGGTTGCCATAGTAACTGCCACCACTTACTACCACGCTGGGAGCTGTCAGAACACGCACGTTGTTTTAATAGCGCTATAGTTGTGTTTGCCGTACCATTGCCGGTGGATAGGCTGTAGTACTGGTAATTGTGTTAAACTAATATTACACATTTTTTAGTTACAGTCTTAAGTAAAATGTCACCTATCATCTCTAAAATCAAAAACAAGAAACTGAAAGTAAAAAGTACGGAGATAGTGGCTAATGTACTACAATTCACGGGAAATTAAGCAGCTTGTGGTGGTTTCAATATTCCTGTCAGCCAAGCACAAGCTGGGACCTCGGCAGCCGCTGGTGTGTGTAAAAGAATGGTGCGCGTCATAAAGAAAGAGTTGTCCAGTATTAAGAAAGGTGAATAGTACTCGTTCGAATCTCCTGATAAAACTTGTGTGCGAAGTAAGACTGTTACTAATTTGGATAACTCTGACCGGTGCGTTCTAAGGAGGAGAGTTCATGAATTTTACCTCCATGTGAAGTGTGCGTCCACCATAACGAAGCTAATATCCAAGCTTGAAGGGAGTATTGGATTCAGACGGGGCCATTCAAGTCTCAGGATTATATTAATGCAGTTGGGCTTCTATTGATTAAAACATATAAACGTATTGGTGGAAAAAGATGTCGCATAGGGAACGTGAGAATTCATTATTTAGCACAATTCCAATAGTTTTAGAACAAACGCACACCCCATTGTATTCATGGACGAGATTTACATTTTCACAACCCACGTAAATGAGAAAAGCTGGAGTGACGATTCTAACGAGGAGTTGCTGGTTCCTTTAAGCAAAGGACAGAGACTCATTGCTGTACACTCGGAACATGCCGAAGGATTTTTATATAACGCCGGGTTAATGTGGAAAGCTAGTTCCTGTAGTGGTGACTATCAAAACAATCTGAACACCAGCAATTATATGAGGTGGGCGGAAGATAAATTAATACCAAATTTAAAGCTAAATAATGTGGTGGTGGTCGGCAATGCCTCTGATCACAACGTTGAGATCAGCAAATCTCCTACGTCCAGCTCAGAAAAGATGGCATGATGAAGTGGCTAATTGATTATAATGTTCCCTTTACTGAATATACGTTGAAACCTCAATATTATGAGTAGATAAAGTTGAACAAGCCCAATAAAAAGGAGTTGTGTTTGATACTCTTTTAAAGCGACATGAGCATAGAATTTTGAAACTTCCCCACTTATCATCTAGGTCGTAACACTATTGAACGCATATGGGCACAGTCACTGCCTTCGTGATCTCCAGGACGTACTCTAGCTCTGATGATGTCACACTTTGAGTGGGACTTGGAGGCGATACACAACCACTCCGCTTGAATTACACACTCGTTTAAATTACTTAAGAAACTATTAACACCTTATAAAACCAAAAACTGCTCATAATATTTGTTAGGTCTGACATACAATGCATTACCTTCCCCGTAATGTTCTATTTGTCGCGTATAACCGTTCGTGTCCGTGAGAACTGGTTAACACATTGGGACATATCCATGCGTTTCTATCCATTTTCTAGTCAACTGGAACATTCACATCACACTGATAGAAAACAATCAACCAATTATCAATACGATATACTACAAATGTAAAATATTTCTGTACCACCAATTCAGTACCTACAAGAAAGATTACGAGTAAGCTAACCTCCAACAATACAAAAACATTTACTGTCATTGTCATGAAATTCAGTTACTGTTTCAAAAAAAGCAGATTTTTAAACAGGAAATAATGCCTATGCAATTATTTTCATATTCAATTTTCATGGAATAACCCTGTTCCATTGTCTATGATATGAAATTTGATAGGGAAAATCTCAGCAAAGTTATTTCACAATACATTTCTACCTCTAATGGTAAAATGCACAAATTGGACTTAAATATATAGATACACCGAATTCAAATAAGCCGTAAGCCTGATTCCATAAAAATATATATAATATTACCTATGTTCTTGATATAATGAGAAATTTTAACACTCTATCTGGACGAGACACTATTATTTCCCTCAGGATTTAGTCTTCAGGAAATCGGTTGATACACACAACTGTGTGGTGATTCACTATCATTTTTCCCTAGGACTAGCCTTCTTCCATCATCTCTTTCTTCATCGGAAGAAAACACAAATACTGGAGTGTACTCTCCTCGTTTATAATTTGCTGCGCAGCCAGGCACACATCAACTCTTAGCATGGTGATTTCTCTTACTGATAACCTTAACTCAATTATATACACATCGTGGTTGATAATAAAACGCCGAATGCACTAAGTCAATTCATTTTACACTAGAGATATAGCGTTACACAAATAAACCACAAAATTAAAACATGGCAGAGCAATATTCTTAACCTATAGCCTCAAATGAATACACGCTCACACTAAGTTTTCCTCACTAATTGAGGACTTTTCACTTAATAATGCAGTCGACAACGCTTCAGTCCGATTTGTATTGGAATAAACATGCGGCCAAAGTTAAAAATTTCAATAAAACAGCAAAGAATTCACATGTAACTCAACTAACTCACGTGCTAAACTTCCCCCTAACGATCAGCTGATTGCTTTCCCACGCTTGCTACAGTATGGCCTGTACTTCACGAAGGCAGTGGCACAGTTAAACGTTTGGGTTGCTGAGAATAATACAATTAAAACGGAAGATATTATCAAGTTTTGAGAACAAGAAATATAGAGCATTGGTAAGAAATAATGGATAAACGTGTGCTCTCATGCTGAGGGAAAAAGAGAAGGTATACTTCTCAACAGTGAACGCGTTCTGGACTACGAAGTATAAAGAATAGTGAGCAGCCTCGGATGAAAAGGTAGCGAGAGTGAAGGAGGAGATTATTAAGAAGACGTTTATGAGTGTGAAATTGGGCCTTTATAAAAATAATAATCCTCTGAACAAGTTTACAAGTAATTTCTAGGTATGTTTTACTGGATACTGTATTCTATAAAACTTCTTCATTAATATCATTGTTACCGTATCTAAGAAAGTGTAGGTGCAGTGGCTGTCAGCGCTTCATATGATATTTCGTCCACATTGTACGGTTCTGGATTGCCAACAACCAACTTATACAAGTCGTTTGTGCTTGCCATACCATTGTCAGTGCATACGTATTGACATACTGTAGTACTGTCAAAGTTATTTTTCTAGTAGTTGAAATTGTGTTACGCTGATATTATACATTTTGTAGTTACGATACGAGTTACTGTAAAGCTGTCCTTTCACACTGTTGAATTACTTTTTAGAGATCTAATTTCCAAATATAAAAGTTTATTTAATGTGCATTTAGTGTGTATTATTCGGTAAAAAGTGTTAATAAATTAATGATATACCTCACCATTAAATTAGATTAAAATATTGAATTACATTATGTTTGCTTTACGCCGCACTGGCACAGATAATGTAGTTTTCTTATGGGGACGATGGGAAAGAAAAAGGCTAGGAGTGGGAAGAAAGCGGCCGTGGCTATATAAGGTATATCTCCATCATTTTCTGGTGTGAAAATAAGAAGCCACGGAAACCCATGTTCAGGGCTGATGAAAATGGGGTTAAAACCCACTATCTGTCGAATGGTGGCTCACAGCTGCGCGATCCTAACCGCGCGACCAACTCACTCGGTAAATATTGAATTGAGAATCATCCCGAACGGTGTAATTAATCAGACAACAGTAAAATGACAAAAATATTAAGTAGAATGTTCAACCGAGAGAGTTGGCCGTGCCGATTGTATTTAAATGTCCTGAATTCTAGTGTAACTAATTTCAGATAACCAGTGTTCTTTCCATGTATCTCTACTCTCTGGTGTGTTCCTCGAATTGAAATCTTCCAGATAACCTGTAATATTTACGGATAAAATA
This sequence comes from Anabrus simplex, assembly GCF_040414725.1. Classification (NCBI taxonomy): domain Eukaryota; kingdom Metazoa; phylum Arthropoda; class Insecta; order Orthoptera; family Tettigoniidae; genus Anabrus; species Anabrus simplex. Next base: position 310,675,417 of record NC_090265.1, read on the forward strand.
CATAAAATTTAGGTATGAATGATTACCTATCTCTTCATACTACACTGACAAGGTATTTAGAGGCGAAACGTAATGCTCAAGATTGATTCAAGCGGATTACACAGGGTCAAACTAGTCGCAAAACTGAGCACTTCACGGCGGCGACGAATTTACTAACATACCAATCTGAATATTTAGTAACTTTGCATTTAATTAGCGCATGAACAGTTCCGTGATGCTTGTTATCTCCCCTGCCTTATGGAGAAAAAGAAATTACACAACGTAACAAATATATTCCTGAATTCCAAATTCAGTTTCCAGAAAATTCTAGAGTTCGTAAATTAGCAAAGCTTATATTTCTGAGTATTTCAATCAATCAATAAATCAATCAATACTGATCTGCATTTAGGGCAGTCGCCCAGGTGGCAGATTCCCTATCTGTTGCTTTCCTAGCCTTTTCCGAAATGATTTCAAAGAAATTGGAAATTTATTGAACATCTCCCTTGGTAAATTATTCCAATCCCTAACTCCCCTTCATATAAATGAATATTTGCCCCAGTTTGTCCTCTTCAATTCCAACTTTATCTTCATATTGTGATCTTTCCTACTTTTATAAACGCCATTCAAACCTATTCGTCTACTAATGTCATTCCACGCCATCTCTCCGCTGACAGCTCGGAACATACCCCTTAGTCGAGCAGCTCTTCTTCTTTCTCTCAATTCTTCCCAACCCAAACATTGCAACATTTTTGTAACGCTACTCTTTTCATCAGTGAATATTTAGCTGAGGTTAAGACGAATACCAAAATATATTTCAACGTACACATGTTAGTGTTGGGACCTTTCTAAGCAAGAAAGACATTGGAAACTAAATTTTAAATTTTATTTCAATGCTTAATAATTTGTAGTAACGTACGCAGTACCTTATAACCTCTTTGAACTCGATTTAAATAATTACGTTATTAAGTACGAAGTCTAAGTCATAAATTATCCTTTTATGACCTTCCATTTCGCGCAAATATGTCTAGTAGTTTGCACATTCAGTAAAAGCATAATTGTAAGTCTTGAGTTGAAAGCCTCTGATTCTATGTTTTCTCATGGAATCTGAATAATCGACCAGCCTAGGACCGTCTTGAGTGTGGCAGAGAGAAACTGCAGCTGTCACAACTGACAGTCTTGAGTGCTTGGCAGTCTAAAGAAAGTAAACCGTCCCTATACCAGGTGTTGTAGGCCTAGACGGCATTTAGCTAGATAAATTTGAAGAACAACCTGTTTGGGAAACATTATGAAGTTTTGTTTCTCGGATTATTATTAACAAATACATCGCGATACATCAGTTACTGCAGTTCGATAATAATGTTAAAACATAATTAGCCAATAACAACAAAAAGGGTAAAACAAGCAATCCATGGAAAGAAAATATGACAAGAAATATTACAAGTTTAACATTCTAAATCCAGCATCATCATATACAAATTGGGGGACGAGCGTTGCTTCACGTCCGTAGGTGAAACCTTAAATTACCCTACACGTGTCCCCCGGGTGGTGCTAAGAAAGCAACGGCGAAGAGATGCGATCGAACTGTCTGAAAAGACCTCTCGGTCATAATGCACAGAGTAATAAAGAAACCGGTCCTTATCAGGACCCGGAAGTCTATAGCCGAAAAATCGGACCTTCAATTCGAATATGCCATCTTAACATCGAAGGCATCAGCAGAGCAAAATGTGAATGTCTAGCTAAAATTCTGAAAGATCAACAGATTGATGTCATTGCGCTACAAGAAACTCATACAGCCAATGAAATGCAACTAAGAACAAGAGGCAAGATCCCAGGCTTCAAGTTAGTGGCTCACAATAATCACGAGATGTATGGCTTAGCTACCTATGTGAGAAACAATATTACCAACTACGCAGTAATCGACTGTAGCTCAAGTGATGACATTTTCACTGTCACAATTAAAATTAATAATCTAACAATAATGAACGTATATAAGCCACCAAACACAAAGTGGCCCACTCCTCCTCTACCATCCTTACAACACCCAACCGTAATCATAGGGGACTTCAACAGTCATCACACATGTTGGGGCTATCAACAAAATGATCTAAATGGGGAGGCAATTGTTGACTGGATGGATATGGAAAATCTTAAATTAATCTACGATGCTAAAGAAAAAGGAACCTTCTTCTCTGCCCGATGGGGTAAGGAATATACTCCAGATCTTTCCTTCATAACCCAATCCCAAAACTCTCCAAACCAGATACTTCGCTCAGTTCTCAACAATTTCCCTCATAGTCAACACCGGCCTGTCATACTCCAAATTGGCATGTATATTCCTGTCATTCGATCTTATCCGAAACCTAGATGGAACTTTAAAAAAGCTAATTGGAAAAAATTTACAGAACAAACTGATGCAAATATAAGATGGATTAAGCCAACCTTTAATAATTATGACAGATTTGTTGGAGTTATAAAAGGTGCTGCTCGGCGCTGCATTCCAAGAGGATGCCGTAAAGAATATATTCCTGGATGGACTGCAGAGAGCGAGAGCCTTCTTAAAGAATTTGAGGAAAATGGCAACAATGAAACAGCCACAAAACTTATTCAATCACTGAATGACAATAGAAAACAAATCTGGATCGACACTGTGTCATCTCTTGATTTTACCCACTCAAGTAGAAAGGCCTGGTCTCTCATTAGAAAGCTTGACTCATCAAAGCCAGCTGGTGGACAGAAGCTGAGTGTTAACATAAACGATCTAGCCAAACACATGATCTCTATCTCAAAGATCAATAGAGATAAACAAGTTGTAAGGGAAATCCGGTCAGCACTGAAACATAAAAAGCAATTAGCAAAACAACAATCATCCCAATTCTCTTGCCCTTTCTCAAGAGAGGAAACCCTAGAAGGCATCAAGAACATAAAATCCGGGAAAGCAGCCGGTATAGACGGCATCTACCCAGAATTCCTACAACATCTTGGACCTGCAACAATCACTTGGCTCACCAAATTCTTCTCCAATATTTTGGAGACAGGTAACCTTCCTTCATTATTCAAGAAGACCAAAGTAATATCGATCTTGAAACCCAAAAAGGACCCTCTGAGAGTGGAAAGCTACAGACCCATTGCACTGCTAAGTGTTACTCTAAAGCTCCTGGAAAGACTAATATACAATAGGATTTCAGAAACCATCAATAATCTCCTTCCCACAGAACAAGCTGGCTTCAGACCTGGAAGAAATTGCGATGACCAAATTTTTGCTTTGACTTCTCATATAGAAAATGGATTTGAGAATCGGAAGATTAGTATGGCTGTCTTCTTAGACTTATAAGCAGCCTATGATACTGTTTGGCGAGAAGGGATTCTGCTAAAACTTATCTCTGCCATCCCCTGTGTCAAGCTTACAAATCTTTTTTTTTTTTGCTAGGGGCTTTACGTCGCACCGACACAGATAGGTCTTTTGGCGACGAACTTACAAATCTCATTGGCAATATGATTAGCAACAGAAACTTTCAGATCTTCTCGGATGATGCAGTAAGCAAAATCTACAAACTGAATGATGGACTTCCACAAGGATCTGTTCTGGCACCCTTACTTTTCAACCTCTATACTGCTGACTTACCAGCAACTAAGTCCAGGAAATTTATTTACGCAGATGATATACTACTGGTTAGTCAAACACCAAGTTTTCCAGAAGCTGAACAAATACTTACAGCAGATCTAAAAAAGCTAGACACATATTTCCAAAAATGGTGTCTTCGTCCAAACCTCCAAAAGACTGTTGTATCTGTGTTCCATCTCAGAAATAAATTTGCCAATTACAAACCTTCAATAACAATCAGAAATCAATCCTTACAGCATTGTCCCTTCCCAAAATATTTAGGAGTCACATTAGACAGATCCCTAACATATAAACATCATATTAACAACACAGCCGCCAAGATTAAAAGTCGGAATAATATCCTTCAAAACTTAGCCGGCACCTCTTGGGGCGCAAACAACCAAGTGTTGAGATCTACTGCTCTAGCCCTTTGCTATTCAGTTGCCGAATACTGCGCTTCAACTTGGCTGAACAGTGCTCATACTGCGAAGATTGATGCTCAACTAAATCAAGCAATGCGCATTATAACTGGTTGCATTCGCTCTACAAACGTGGCCTGGCTGCCTACACTCAGCAATATTCCACCGCCTTGCTTAAGAAGGTCTGAAGCTCTTCTAAAATTGTGGAAGAAGATCAGCCAGGACTCCAACCTCCCCGTTCATCAAGATATTAATCAATTTGCCTCTCCACGACTTAAGTCTAGATCTCCATCCTGGCGCGCTGCACTTACACTGGAAGAATCTGGGTTCTCCATCACGAACGCCTGGTTACATCAATGGCAACAGTCTTCTGTTCCCAATCAACATCTTGTGACCCTACCTCATGTTCAACCTCCCGGATTCCATCTACCCAGACGTCAATGGAGGACTCTAAACAGGATTAGAGTCAATCAAGGAAGATGCGGCTATACTCTTTATAAATGGGGCTGGCAGAAGTCTCCTGGGTGTGATTGTGGAGCTACCTCACAGACCATCCACCATGTAATTGTCGAGTGTCCACAGAGAGCATTTCAAGGTCCTTTGGAGGACATTCATAACGCAACTGAGGAGGCCTTAAAATGGATCAAAGGGCTTGATTTGGAACTATAGGCTTCTGTTTGTATATATTGTGTATATATTGCATACTTATTTATATAATCTTTCTGTGTACATCATACGATAAATAATAATAATATACAAATTTACCACATCTTTAGTATTTCCAGTGCTTAATGATATAGAATATATTTTCGTTTCTCATAGTTCAAACTCGTTAAGAAGGGAATGGGTTAACAAAGTCTGAAGAATCACGTCCATATTTGAGGAAATGTCAAGTGGAGTACTAAGATAGAGATGATAAAAGGGCTTTCTAAAGGTATTGGTGTCAAGTGTGCAAGCAGAAGGAAGAGAAAATGACATTAGATGACAATGTGTCGAAATATGATACTGGTGTTCTGAGGAGCTTCTTTTAGTTCTCTTCCCTTTGTTCTATCCGGCTCCGTAGCTAACTGGTTAACAGTCTGGCCTTTGTCTCAAGGGGTTTCACATTCAATTTCTGGCTCTTTCCTTTCTCCGTAGGCCATAAACCATTAATATTCTTATGATGATTATTATTATTACTAGTAGTAAAAAATTTCGTTTTACTATTTCTAGCCGAGTGCAGCCCTTGTAAGGCAGACGCTCCGATGAGGGTGGGCGGTGTTGTATACAAGAACAGGTATACAGGAACACTATTTTATTGCTTCAGATAGTCTTAATAACATACATACATTCAAATAAAACTTTCTTCGAAGCAGTATGAAAATTATAAACAGTTAACGTTGCTTGAAGACTGAAGTTCCAAAAAATGTACACTTTATATACATATATACATGAATCTATCTTGAAGCGAAAGTTAATTGAAAAGCTAGAGTTCTTGATAGTTGAAAACTATCTGCTCTATACCGTCACAAGTGTAATCAGTAGCGAAAGCTTGCACTAATAGAATATTAGTTGTTTCTGTAACTTGTCAGAAACTGACATTGAAATGCATACAGTAATTAGTAGAATACTAATTGATGTGTTTGAGCCTAGGTGGGACTGAGGGAATACTGTCATCGGGCTCGACGTGGCTGCGGGAAACGGGAGCGGAGGCAGTAACCCGAGGTGAAACCTCAAACACTCAGAATCAGTCCACCTATTCGAGACACCTTTTTAAGAGGGACGGCCTCCTTGTTCGACATTCGGCGTAATCTGGTGCTGGACACTGGCAAGTCCTCGCCTGTGGCTGGAAGACAGCGCCTTTATATAGCTGGCTGACGTAACAGGCAAGCGCAGTGCAGACGTCTCGTAGAGTCAAGAACAATCCAGGCTGTTGCGTGCGCGGAGCAGGCGGCGCAGAGCGAGGAGCGCGCAGACACACGACACCCTCCCCTCCTAATTACGCTGGTACGGCGCGAAGCGGCGGCGGCGTTGGCGGCGGCAGCGATGCTGGGCAGGAGAGTCGGCCGTCTCTGTCGTGTTGTCTGGAGCCGGGACTGGGCGAAGTGTAGAAGAATCTTCCTGAAAGGAACCCATATGAATTAAGTGATCTAGAGCTCGTTCAGCAATAGACGTGGCAGGTTTAACAATACAATCAATAGTAGGATATGGATGATATCGGAGGCGTGTCTGGTCCTGGTGGCGACGTTTTAGACCTGTATTAAATTATTATAGTGGCCACTATATGAGATAATTGGACTTGGTCATACACGCCGTCCACAGTGAGACATTACCTTAGCCACTCTGACGAGGGAAATCATTAGAACATTCGCTGACTTTCATTCAGTAGAATGACAGGTGCGGTCAACATCTGAGAGGTATTTTACATTCAAATTGGTACGTGATTTTATTTCTTGATGTAAATACTGTAGGTTAGATATGATAGGGTGTCTTCTCTTTAAGGAGTGTATTTAGATGGTAGAATTAGGATAACTGAGGTTTAGCTGTTTCTTGCTTTTGTCATTTAATTTGTTTTATGGTAAACGTGGGAGGATTCAGCCTCACTATAATATAAATATCACACCAGTAACCTTAGGGGAGGAATGCAGCTTGGTTACGTCTTTTATAACATTTCGCTTGCAGTACCTAAGCAAATTGCAACTTAGTAATTAAATCACTGAACAGGCCTCTGTAGAAATGTAGATAAATTGGACTGTAGGCGTAAAGCTGTAGACTTAAGCACCTTTTTATTATAACTGGATAAAATATACGCGAATCATGCATATCCGGTATGGTTAAACATTTGGATGTGGAATGATAATATGTAAATGATAGGCAGGTCTGTTCAGCTGATTTCTTCATGAAAATTTTGAACTTAGAGAAGCCATGCTGATAACATAGTGATCGTGAAATGCTCATGGATAAATTTTGTTTGTGTATCCATCCGATACCAGGTCATGAAAGGTCAGTTGAGACCATATTTATTGTTATGCTAATTCAGATAATAATAATGTAACGGGGAGCAGAAAACTCCCAAACTGAGATGTGTTCTCAGGAAACTCCTAATTATTTATCGGAGCAGTGCTAATTCATATACCTAATTCAGTGTAATCATTTTATGATTTATAATTTTGGTAACTGTCAATTAACTAAATATAACTTTAACATTGCTCAGAGGTACCTTATGTAACAATCACTGTATTTGGCATTTTAGATGATTGGTAACTAGATTACGTCAGTCATTAATCAATATTAGACACCTGTGGTGTCAGCAATTAAGTTCAATTTAATCACTTATGGACAAATGTTGCTTATGACATAACCTAATTATTTGATTGTTATTTTACAGTCTGAGTAAATGTATTGATTTTATTGCCCACTCAAACTATTTTTAATTGAATTATTTTCGATTAGAATAAATTAATTAGTAAAAATGTAATCTGGTCCATTTTCATTCAGAAGTTATAGTACCTATAGTACTAAATTTCCTTATGTACCAGCAGTAGAAAAATATTGACGAGCCGATCACGCCCCAAGCAGATGAGAGTCTCCGAGCTGTAAATATAGTTTATTACAGAGCGCCGTGGCAGAATGATAGAGAAGATTACCTCTGGTTCGACGTTTTCAATGGCACAATACAAAAGCAACGACCCTTCCAAAGACCTGACTTTTGACGAAAGCTTTTATTACTTCATCGAATTTCATTTTAGCAACTCTGGCTACGATATCAGGACGATTTTTAGCAGCTGCTCTAAGGTAGTCTCATCTTGTAAAGAAATACTCAATGCTTATTTTACTTCCGACCAGTTAGTATTTGACGTCACTGTGGTAAAGAAATCAGTGGTTACAATTCGTCGAACGATAGCTATCGCATCTTGAAAATTCTCCGTGCAATATCGAATTGAATCTGCAAAGAAGGTTAAATTATTTTTTCACCTATTGTGGTATTCTGTTTTTCCGGCTGGTTCATTAATGAAACCAGTTACTTCCGTGGATTGTTCAGTGAGAATCTTATTTTGATTATATTTTGTTGGTCTCACGTTCAACACGAATGTGTTGCCCACTATTAAAGTATTCTTCCACCGAAGTGAAGTGCGATGAATGGAATTTGTCGTAAATTGTCCCCCTTTTTGTCACTGCATTCTGTAAGTATTTAACCAGCTCAGGTCAAAACGAAAGTCTGTATTGTGTCATCTCAAGGAAAATTAAATGATGGCGGCAAGCATAAGTTGTATACAATTAATATGAAAACAGTCGGTCACTTCGGTTACAGAAACGTATATTTAAAAAGTAAACACACGTAAATGCATGAAAAGGAATTTAAAATTGCATACCACCATCTCTCCTAACTTGCCGTTCAGCAATCTGATGGTAAAGTTCTTTGCGACCACTGGCACTTGAACCGTCTAAGCTGGGCACGAAACCATAACATTGAGCTGGATGCCTTAATGACCACAGTCATCACGCGCGTTGCTGGTTTTTCATTAACCAGTAAATATCAAGGCCATCATCTTATTGTTCTTGTATTGCACGCCTGATAAAAAAAAATTGATGACGAGACCCTTACCAATCAATTTCTAGTACCAAGATACCTGTAGTCTGCGATCTTTATCGAAATATTTACAGTCGTTTTCGAGAAAGTGATTATATACTGTATATACAAAATAATTTCTTTCTTTCTTCATTAATCCCTTTACCGTCTGGTGTTGTATTCTCCCTCGGACTCAGCGAAGGATCCCACCTCTACCGCCTCAAGGGCAGTGTCCTTCAGCGTGAGACTTTGGGTCGGGGGAGATACAACTATGGAGGAGGAATAGAATCTCGCCCAGGCGGCTTCACCTGCTATGCTAAAGAGGGTCCTTGTGGGGTATGAGAAGATTGGTAGGGATAGACAAGGAGTAGGGAAGGAAGCGGACGTGGCCTTCAGTTACGTACCATCCCGGCATATGCCTGAAAGAGAAGTGGGAAAACTCTTTCGAGGATGGCTGAGCTGGAAATTGAAACCCCCACTCTACTCAGTTCACCTCCCAAGGCTGAGTGGACCCCATTCCAGCCTTCGTGCCACTTTTCAAAATTCGTGGCAGAGCCGGGACTGGAACCCGGGCCTCGGGGGTTGGCAGCTAATCACACGAACTACTACACCACAAGGGCAGACATCCACAGGAATTATTAGTTTAATAGTTTAAGATAAGAATAATGATGTGTGGGATTTTACGTCCCACTAACTACATTTTCTGCTTTCGGAAACTACGACGAGTTGGAATGTTAACACATACAAGTTCTTTTACTTGCAAGTAAGCCTACCGTTATGAGGCTGGCGTATTTGAGCATTCCAAATTCCCAGGACTAAGCCGGAACCCATCAACGGGGCACAGAAAGGAAGCGCATTACCATTTGATCCTATCTCAATGGCCAAAGTGTTTATGGTTGTTCATTTATTTCATGTTCACTTAGACATTACTTCGTCTTGAGTACATACGTTTGTATACAGCAAATATGTATAGAGAATTATTAGTACTAAGAGTGTTTATATCTGTCAGGGATGAGATCTTAAGTAATAATAAATTGGTATAATACATCCATGCAGCTTAATGAGCCAATTCCGTGTGAAACGCTACCTTTTGCTACAGACAAATATCTTATATATTTGTCAATTATTTTACTGGTAATGGAAGCTTATTAATTTTATAATTAGTGAGTTCATTGGCTCTCCTGAGGATGCTTTCCTATGTTTTCGCATTTTCTCTTGCAGGCAAATATCAGAAAACTTCCTACACATAGGCCATTGCAAATTCCTTCCAAATACTAACTCAATATTTTTCACCATCATTCATTTCAAATTATTTAGCTCCTAAACTGACGTTGGTGTGACGAAAGGCATCCAGTCATAAAATATCATTTTACCTCATTCTCTACCCCTATCATGAAAAATATTAAGGCATATCGGAGTTCGTTGAACTTGAAACGATATCCCCACCAATGTCATATCACTCACTTATAGTTTGTTATTGTTATTATTACTATTATTTGTAATAATCGTTGTAGTCTTACATGGAAACACGCTTTAGATAAGGTGTATATCCGAGTGAAAAGGTAAAAACTTTCGCCAACAAATAGTCCTCCAAACTTCCAGTCACTCTACCAAATATGATCAGCATTATGATAGCCTGTAGTGTCAATTTATCTCCTTTCGACGTCGTAGTTGTTTTGTTACAAATTTTATTTTCAGTAAAGACAGCAAATCAAAAAGTATCAAATCATATTCATAGGCTATCAGGATATAATCTGAGCCGGCAAAAATTAGAATAATGTTCATGTTCACACAAGGCTCTGCCTTAATTAAGGCCACGGCCGCTTCCTCCCCAATTTCAGCCTATTCCTATACCATTATCGCCATAAGATCTATATGTGCCTATGTGCCGTAAAGCAGTTAGTAAAAATATATCATGTTCATGAGCATAAATAAAATTTTACCATTTGGACGTCCTTTGTAATGTTACGTTTCCTTTGGTGATACATTTTTCAACTATATTTTATTATGTACTGAACCATTTTATTTTCCAACTACCAATATATGTTTTCACAAATTAAGTTGTCCTAAAATTGCCCACTTGACTTATTATACTTGTATGGGTTTATTAAATAATGAAATCACCCTTAACAATATCTTTCTAATACCAGTATTCGAATAAGCGTTCAAAATATAAATTTACACTTCATTAAAATGTAACGTTTTGAAGAATTTCTTGTGGATACACTTGTACATACTTCGTGTATTGTATTAAGCCATTCCTGAAATATTGTATACTGTTAAATACATGTAACTTACAAGCTTTTGTTTCTGTCGAAAACACGATTTAAAACAACACTATAACATACCTGTAAAGAAATACAAACTATTAAACAAAGAATGACATGTTTCTTTCTACAAGAACATAATCGGTATCTATACATTAAATGACTTTAAAGCGTTCTCATATATGTACAAAATCATTGGACGGTTAGAAGACACCACATGCTGCCTCCACATTTCCTTTTCGTGCATTTCTCATAAACTTCCATGTATGATGCTGTTCAAGTACTTAAAGAGTGCAAGTTAATCACCTGGGATGCGTGCATTATGGCTCACAAGGGAGGAATTGAAGCGTTGGACAGAACTCTCCAGGATATTCGGAACAGTAAACATCTGATGGGTAGGATTACTCTATTACTGGCCATGGACTTCCGTCAGACACCATCTGTCATGCCACAACGAGGCACGCGTGCTGCTGATGAAGTGAAAGCCTGTCTCAAGTCATCCTACCTGTAGCCTAAAGTCCAAGTCCGATCTTTGTGAGTCATCTCAAAGGCGATTTATATGCCGAAGAGTTTTCAAACTTCCTTAAATTTGTGACTAATTGTTAAAGTAAGAAGATGGCAAAGTACATATGCTAGTAAATCTCTGCGATGTTGTTAAAGATTTGAATATTCTGAGTGGCAAAATTTACCCTGGTTTGACGACTCAAGGAGAGAGCTATTCTCGCGCCTTAAGACGACACTGTAGCAAGCATCAATGATTCCTTATCGAACAAACTTCCTACTAAGATGGTGAGATATAAGTCTGTCCACTTAGCGGCAGAGATCGAGGACTTGGTCCACTAACCAGTGGAGTTCCTCCACACATTAAATCCACCAAGGTTTACGCCTCACAAACTCAGTCTGGAAGTTGAAACACCTATAATGCTAATACGGAGTCCGATACCTCCTAAGCTTTCTAATGGTACCAGGCTGCAAGTGAAGTCCCTACGTATTAACGAGATTGAAGCAGCTATCTTCACTGGACGTGATGCTGGAGAAACAGATTTCATCCCCCGCATTCATTTGAATCCAAACGACTGCACTTTGCCATTAAATTATGCTTCACAGTGACAAACAGAGCCCAGTGGCCGTCTTTAAAAGTTACTGCTGTGTATTTAAGGAATTATTGTTTTTTACATTGCCAGTTATAGGTAGCCTGTTCACGTGTAAACTCTCTTGACTTCCGTGTGATTGTGCAAACATAGGCATGAAGGAGAAATATAGTTTACGAAGAAGTTTTATAAAATAAACAAATTTCAACAACAACTTTGAACAACTTCATTTTGAACGGCGTACATACATCATCATTATAGACCGTTATGCCTTTCAGCCTTCAGTATGCAAGACTCTGCGAATTTACTAACGTCGCCACAATCCTCTATTTGCAACTATTGTTGAGGCCCTATTTCAATACCTCTTATCTTTAGATCGTTAGAAACTGAGTTTGAACCACTGTCGTCCAGATTTCCCCCTACTTATTTTACCCTCCATAACAGAGTCCATTAATCTCCTATGTAACCTATTCTCCTCCATTTGCCTCACATCCCCCACCACCAAAGCCGGTTTATGCGTACAGCTTGAACCACACCCCTCCCTTACCGGTATAATAAGACATGATATGATATACCCACATGGGGAGAAAATGAGGCGTGAAACGCTACTAAAAAAGGCCGAGACACAGCCCTGAACTCGAGATGTCCCTCGTTATCGGTGAACAAGGAAATGAAACAAAAACTACAGCAATAAAAATCAGAATAAAATTTACATGGGGTTTTATTGATTAAATAAAATTCAAACAAAGGTCATAGCGAGAAGAGCCAATAGTGAAAAGATAGTTAAATGATTCAGACAATAGCATACCTTGTTGAAGAATTCTCTCAACATCATTAAGTGAGCGTGCCGTTTTTACACTCCAAGATTAAAATTAAAAATTGCCACATAGCTCACCTCCTCTAATAGAAACTTGGTATATCCTGTAGCGTTATTATCACAATATACACGGCACAATAAGGTCGTTTCTTTCACAAGATCCCTTTTTTATTCATAATACTCGCGTGTTTACACGCCATTATTCACACAACAATAGCATCATCTCATCAATGCCTCCACGCATTAAGGAGAATAAAGGTAGCAAGAAGAACCTAAATGATAGATAATAACATCCCACAGAGACCAACATCTCTGTACCAAGACTCAAAGATAAAAATTCCAAAGACACTAATGGGCATGCACACAACCCAAAGGAATGAAGTAAACAAATATGGCGGCATCACGGGCGAGCCATCGGCCAAGATCAAGACATGGCAAAGTACATAATGCAGTATCGAGATAAAACACAAAACACACAACCAAGATTAAAAGTGAAAATACAACTGACCGATACATCATATTCCCACTCCCCTGACTCACGGACACGTACTCACACACTGACATATAATTGAGTTGGATTTCTTACCTACTGACATCAGTTTAGTCTTCGAAAGGCTAATTTTCATACTATACTCATTGTACCTATTTTCAAGTTCCAAGATACTAAACTGCAGGATTTCGGCACAATCTGCCATGAAGACAAAGTCTTCAGCATAGGCCAGACTGCTTACTACATTTCTACCTAACTGAATCCCTCCCTGGCACTTTATACCTTTCAGCAGATGATCCATGTAAACTACGAACAACAAACGTGAACCAAGAACTCATTCTACCACCAATTCTCACTGCAGCCCAATTATCAGCATAAATGCTTTTATTGATTGTAATAACCTACTTTTCAACACATAGTTATCGTATGGCGAACATCGTTTCCCTCGGTAACCTGCCGCATACTTTCTCTAGATCTAGGGAACATAAACACATGCCATTTTTCAATTACCTGCCGCAAACTGAAAATCTGAGCCTGATAGCCCGTCTGTGATCTGAAACCACTCTGGTTTTCATCCAAGTTCCTCTCAAGCATTGATCGCACCCCACCCCCCTTTCCAAATGCGAGTGAATACTTTGCCTGGTATACTAATCTATGAGATACCTCGTTAGTTGACACAATCCTTCGTGTTCCCTTGCTTATAGATAGGTGCAATTACTGCTGTTTTTTGACAATGGAGATTAATAATTTATTACCAGTTCCCCGGGCGTAATTTCATCATCATTTTCCTCCTCCTCATGAGCTCAGTTGTTCGGAACACCACCAGGAAGATTACCTTTTACGTTGAGAAGATTTTAAAAATATTCCCTCCACCTCTCCAGTGATTCCCTGGGATCTATTATGAGGTGACCTGAATTATCCAAAACACTGTTCATTTCAATTTTCCCTCCCTGGCTAAGATTCTTCATTGCTGTGCAGAAAGGTTTCCCTGCTGCTTGAGGTTGCCTTTCCAGGTTTTTATCAAAATCTTCCCACGACTTCTTTTTGGATTTAAAAACTATATGTTTTGCTATGTTTTTTCATCTACGTATAATTCACTGTCTGCATCAGCCCTTGTTTTTAGCCATTTCTATTAAGCCTCCGTTTTGCGTTTAAAACTGCTCTCATTTCATCATTCCACCAATATGTTCGCTTTCCCCATCTTTACACACAGTTGTTCCTAGGAATTCCCCTGCTGTTTCTACTACAGCATCCCACTGTGCCATACATTATCTTTCTATATCCTGAACCTGCTCACTGCCAACAGTTCGGAACTTCTCACTAATCATATCCATGCACTTCTGTCTAATTTACTCGTCCTGGAGATTTTCTACCCTTATTCGTTTGCAGACATATTTCAGTTTCTCTATTCTAGGCCTAGAGATACTTAGTTCACTACAGATCAGACAATGGTCCGTATCATCAAAGAATCCCCGTTAAACCCGAATATTTTAATAGATTTCCTGAATTCGAAGTCGGTTAAGATATAGTCAGTTTTGGATCTGATTCCCTTAGACTCCCATGTGTAGCGCTGAATAGCCTTATACTTGAAAAATATAATCGTAATTGCTAAACCCATACTACCACAGAAGTACAGCAAACGCTTCCCATTTCTATTAGTTGCCATATCTTCCCCACATTTACCAAGCAACCATTCTTATCATTCAGTTATATTTCCAACTCTCGCATTGAAATCACCCATTAGCACTATCCTATCCTTGCTGCTGACCCTGCCTACGTTGTCACTCAATGCTCCATAAAACTTGTCAACTTCATCCTCATCTGCACCTTCACATGGTGAATACACTGAGACAATTCTCGTCCTAATTCCTTCAGCTGCCAAATCAACCCACACCATTCGCTCATTTACATGCCTGACAGAAACTATGTTGCGTGCAATAGTATTCCTGATGAACAGCCCCACCCCACACTCTAGCCTTCCCTTTATAACACCCATCAAGTACACTTTATAATCTCCTAGCTCTTCCTCGTTGTCTACCTTTACCCGCATATATTTTGCTGCTAGCACATCCAGATGCAACCTCATTGCTGACTCAGCTAGTTATATTTTCTTTCTTCCATAAGCTCCATTAATGTGATAGCTCCCTATCGAATTTCATTTCCTTCGCCAAGTTGGTTTCAAGGAGTCCCTCGTCTGTCAAATGAGAGTGGGACTCCGTTACTCCCATATGTCCAAGGCTTGCTTAAAATATTCTGCGCTCGGTAAATTCAAGAAGCAGGATGCTATCATACTGTACTAACACATCGTCCAATGAGGACCTCTCCTCTAACGGGTTAGGGATCACCGATAGGTTGTATAATCCTAGCCACCAAGCACAAGGTGGGCAATGACTCAGAATATGTCTGAGATGCCCACTCCCTTTCCACAGCAACTTTTATCCCGACTGTCAGGACCATTTACTAGACCACTCAGCCGTTGCCCATGGTTCACGTGACTATAGTAACCCGCACCATGAACCACTTTAAACGGCAGTAGAATATAATTCTGACTGGTTGTAGGCAAGGGAGTCTGCCTTTATAATGACAATTACCAATGTCGAGTGTGACCGGCAGTAAGAAAGGAGGAGGGGCTGCTATTATTATGAAAACTTCCCAAATCGAATGTGACTTAAACTAGGAAAGGAGGCCTGGTTTTGTAATAAACGCTCCCCAAATCAATTGTGACTAACAATTATGCAAGCGGACCTGCCATTATAAAAATACTCCCCATCTGTATCATGACTTCAACAACAACCCTGGATAACACAATTTGAACGGCAGTAGGCAAGAGGGACTGTTTTTGTAACGACAACTACGCAATTCAAGTGTGAGTGGCTATAGACAATGGACCCTACCTTATAATGATAACTTCCAAAGTCAAGTGTGACTAGTAGTAGGCATTACACTGAAAACACTCCAACTCGATTCTGACTGGTAGTAGGAAATGGGGCCTGCCTTTGTAATAAAAATTCCCCAAATCAATTTTGACTGACAGGTAAGGGGGGACTGCCATTACAGTATAAACTCTCAAACTCGAATGTTACTGGCAGTAGGATATGGGGCCTGCCATTGTAGTAGAACTCCCCAAATCGGACTAAATACGAGAAACGACGTATGGCCACCTCCGCTAGGTGTTTCTCGGTTGACGTTAAGAGCAATTCAAACTAATCTTACAACGTGTAGTAGTAGTTTAACTAGAATTCCGTATGCAATGTAGAATTCCGTAGCGAAGACCGTACATGCGCTAGTAAGTAACGAATATAAGTGATAACTGTGTGTATTTACGCATTGCCCTACAGATATGATGTACACGATTACATATGTTATTAAGACTGCACAAATCAGCCTAGGGACCCCGAAAAGGGTAGATTCAATACTATTTCGGCCAGTTAAAACATTTTCTTTTTCACCCCTTCTCAGCCCCCATGCGGATGGCGCTTAAATTTGACTTAAATCACATTCCGAGTGTCTCTATTAAGTTTGGTGACCACAAAAACTATCGTTTTGATACTAATATAGGTATTCCGATTAATTTTACATGACACCCCTCCCCACCCCTACTTTCAAGGGGTAATAGGAATTTCTTACTCCCACAGTATATTTTCCTCAGATAGCAAGTCATATGTGTACCTAGTTTGGTTAATATTGCTCTATACGATCTAGACATATGTTGGAACATAACACACGCACGCATGTATAAATGTTTATATCCTAGATTATAGACCGTTAAGCTGTGTCTTCACGAGCTTATGTTAATGAAAGTGTATATCCATGCTGCTTCATTTTCAACTGCAGAAAATATCATAAAAATTAAATACTGCGACATTAACTGCCCCAGATTAGTTGTTCCTGATCTTATTTTTAGAAGATTATTAATTTGTTGTCATTTATTTGACAACTTGGCTGAGAAAATGTTGTCCGATCGTTATATAATTAATTGGCTTCGGGTTTAAAAACTAACGTCTCAAGTCATACATCAAGAAAGTGCTCTGATGGAGTGTCGTTGAGAGATCTCATGGGTAATTAAAGCTATCAAATCAAGCCCAAGTCCTGTTTCAGTTCTCTAACAATTACTTCAGTTTCAAGTTTGCTAATATACGGACAAGTGGAGCTAGTTTCGTCGCCATTAACTTTCATTTGAATTGTAAAGTAACTCTCTGTCAATGAAGGAACTTTACGTAAGAAATATATCTGCATATTTTGTCTTGCATGACAATTTGAGAGTTTGTAGCCCGTATTATAATGACAAAAGTTGTGACATTTTAGAGCCCTACTCTACTCTGTTTTATGGAATAGAGCATGCTTATTGAAATTCCAAATACATGTGACAATAGTACCCAAAACCTCTACAACTATGGGGATGTATGTGTAGGAACAGATGACTTAAATTTCTGAACTGATCATGTAACAAAATATGAGGACTGAAACTTCATGGTGTTCAACATGCATGTGGATACAAAGCCAGTAGAAGAAAGTTACTACTCCTGAATAATTTGCACTTTAATGTTATTGAAAAACAACACAGTAAGCAAATAAAAATATATAGTTGATTGCATTCCATTTAAGCAGTCAGGCTAGATGGAAAATCTTGTTTTAGTATAAGTGTCATGTGATTGAGATCTCAGCCTTGAGTAGGAATTTTATTCATTACCATATGACGGTGTCAATATAACTAACACTGATGAAACGAATTCTGAAGCGCAAGTACATCAGACATCTTGCAGTGACATGAAATGATGTTGAATATCTCAGTCAAATAAGTATAAAGTATCAACAGTCAAAGACAACTTAAGAGATGTTGGTGGTGGTGGTGGTGGTGGTGGTGGTGGGGGTGGTGATCAATCAACCACTACTGATATGCATTTAGGGCTGTCCCTATCTGTTGTTTTCCTAGCCTTTTTTAAGTGATTACGAAGGAATTGGAAATTTACTGAACTTCTCCCTTGGTAAGTTATTATAATCCCTAATAATAATAATTTCGTGTGGCTATTCCTAGCCGAGTGCAGCCCTTGTAAGGCAGACCCTCCGAGGGGGGTGGGCGGCATCTGCCATGTGAAGGTAACTGCGTGTTATTATGGTGGAGGATACTGTTATGTGTGGTGTGTGAGTTGCGATTCTAATCCCTAACTCCCCGTCATATAAACTAATATTTGCCCCAATTTGTACTCTTGAATTCCAACTTTATCTTCTTATTGTGACCTTTCCTACCTTTAAGGACTCCACTTATACTTATTAATCTACTAATGTCATTCCACGCCATGTCCGACTCGTTGGCTGAACGGTCAGCGTACTGGCCTTCGGTTCAGAGGGTCCTGGGTTCGATTCCCGGCCGGGTCGGGGATTTTAATCTTCATTGGTTAATTCCAGTGGCCCGGGGACTGGGTGTTTGTGCTGTCCCCAACATCCCTGCAACTCACACACCACACATAACACTGTCATCCACCACAATAACACGCAGTTCCCTACACATGGCAGATGCCGCCCACCCTCATCGGAGGGTCTGCCTTACAAGGGCTGCACTCGGCTAGAAATAGCCACACGAAAAAAAAAAAAAAAAAAAAAAAAAAAAAAAAAATTCCACGCCATCTCTCCACTGGCAGTTCGGAACGTACCATTTGTCGAGCAGCTCGTCTCCTTTCCCCGAAGTCTTCCCAGTCCAAAATTTGCAACATTTTTGTTACGCTACCTTTTATCGGAAATCACCCTAATCAAAGCGAGCTGCTTCTTTTGGAGATTTTTTTCCCAGTTCTTGAATCAAGTAAGCCTAGTGAGGGTCCCATACACCGGAACAATACCCTAGTTGAGGTCTACCAGTCTTACATGCCGCCTGCTTTACATCCTTACTACAAGCCGTAAATATCCTCATTAGCATGTGCAGAGATCTGTACCATTTTTGTGAAATCCGCACTTAAGGTCTTTCCTTATATTAACACCTAGGTACTTACAATGATCCCCATAGGGAACTTTCGCCCCATTAACGCAATAATTAAAATTGAGAGGACTTTTCTTATTTGCGAAACTCACAGCTCGACTTTCAACCCCGTTTATCATCATGCCATATCCTACTGTCCATCTCACAATATTATCGAGGTCGTTTTGCAGTTGCTCACAGTCTTGTAACTTATTTATTACTCTGTACAGAAAAACATCACCCGCAAAATGCCTTTTCTCTTATTCAACTTCTTGACTCATATCATTTACATATATGAAAATGTAAGGGTCCAATAATTCTGCCTTGAGGATTTCCACTCTTAATTATTACAGAGTCAGACAGAGCTTTGTTTTAAGGGGAAGTATAACTGGGTAATCGTCCTCTGTGAATAAATTAAGTGGAAATAACATTTAAAATAAAATAATCGCATATTCAACGAAATAGATTCGAAACAAAGTACAAAATGAAACAAAAAGTATTATATTAAGCCGAAAACCTCAGTAACGAATCAAAAGGGAAAGTGAGTTCCCTGAATAACAGAACACCTGAAATTTGCATGCATTTTTTCTTAATCCACTGCCGCACATAAAGCGGATGACGAGATTAATAGTAGTCATGTCATCGGCTAGTGTCCGACTCGTTGGCTGAACGGTCAGTGTACTGGCCTTCGGTTCAGAGGGTTCTGGGTTCGATTCCCGGCCGGGTCGGGGATTTTAACCTTAATTGGTTAATTCCAATGGCACGGGGGCTGGGTGTATGTCTTGTCTTCATCATCATGTCATCATCATCCTGACGCGCAGGTCACCTACGGGAGTCAAATAAAAAGACCTGCACCTGGCGAGCCGAACCCGTCGTGGGATATCCCGTCACTAAAAGCCATACGACATTTCATTTCATCGGCTAGTATGCGTTCGAGTTGTCTCTTGCAGTCGGAGTCTCCGTCTTAGGGCAGAGAGATCGACGTACTTCTCGTATGTGACCACGGTGAAGTCGGCACAAGAACACACTGGGGGATCTTCCCTCTTTAGTAGGTAAGAGTGCGTATCCTCAGCCTGCACAGTACCATGGCCTCTCTCAGTGAGAGCCGGAAAGAGATCCGTCACGGACAGGTTCAATAGGGATGATATTATTGAAATCAATATGCCAGAGCTTAATTGTACACTGCGACGTCATTCAATTCAGTAGAAAAGAAAATCCTACTGGTGGTAACGTGACTCATGCAGCCTTCATATATCAACTTTGATCAGGTTGTAATCGTGGGCTACCAGCATCGTGGGGTATCCAGAAGCAGTAACTGAGAAGCTGAACAGAATCAGATAAACTATGGAATTCATCCTGCTTAAATGGAATATTTATGGCCTGCTCCTATGTTCGAAAATTATGGCCAACAAAAATCGCAAAATAATGATACGTAACATTGTCATAACAGGGCACCGTCAATGTTTACCGTCAGACGTTTAAGGTGGCGGTAGGAATAACTATTTCCATTGGAATATCTTGAAAAGTAACCGACGGACACAGATATTCCGGAAGAGCAAAGAAACACAAGCTGCTTTACATGAGGATGAACAGATTTCGGAAGCTAAAGTGATTTTAGGACCATCGTAACAAGATACCGGAAGTTCGGCAATCGGTTCTGTGGTGTGACAAATCGAGATTCGTTCTGTGTAGTTCAATAGACGTGTGTGACGGCTACTAGAATGTAGGCCTACGATGGTCTTCGGGTTTGGTAGCGGTGGCTTGATGATATACGGGTGTGTTTTTAACTGCAGTGTGGAACAAATAATGGTTGTCTGTGGCAGCGCAAGCTGACAACATAATGCATAACGTAAACAGCGCTCCAACATAATGGAGAACTTACGGAATAAGGCCTATTTAAATATATGATAACCATGTCAGGTGGCAGGTTGTGGGAGGTAAAGCACAGTGATACGCAGAGAGTAATGCTCAGGGATTTGGCTGGAATATGGAGTATATCCTAGTCCCAATCTTAATCGAATAATTGAACATGTCTGCGATGAATAGAACTAGTGAGTAAGAGTTCGGGATATGCAGCAAATTTCCGTTGTCCATCTATCTGAGTCGTTGATGAACCACGACGATACATTCCAGTGGTTGTTCTGCACAGCCTAGAAGGGACTGTATCTAGTAAGGTGGCTGCTGTTACTGCAGCGGGTGGAGGGCCGATGTGGTTATGACGAATCAAAGATTCTCCAGCAACCGGCTTAGAAACAAACAAACCATATGGCACTACAGCCCTTCAAGGGCCTTGGCCTACCAAGCGACCGCTGCTCAGCCCGAAGGCCTGCATATTACGAGGTGTCATGTGGTCAGCACGACAAATCCTCTCGGCCGTTATTCTTGGCTTTCTAGACCGGGGCCGATATCTCACCGTCAGATAGCTTCTCAATTCTAATCACTAAGGCTGATTGGACTTCGAACCAGCCCTCAGGTCCAGGTAAAAATCCCTGACCTGGCCGGGAATCGAACCCGGGGCCTCCGGGTAAGAGGCAGGCACGCTACCCCTACACCACGGGGCCGGCTAATCGGCTTAGAAGTTAGATCAATTACGCTAAACGTAGACTTTCGCTCAATAAAAAGGGCAAGCTATAATTTCAGGGCTCATAATTCCTTTTATGTTATAATTACGGTTATTAATTCACCTTGTTTAGCCTCTGTGGCTCAGACGGGTACTCCGGTTTTCCCTGTCATCTTTCATTCCAGCAACACTCTCCATTCTCATTTCATAGCATCTATCAGTCATTAATAAATCACTTTGGGAGTGGCGACCCCATCGTACTAATAGCCTATATCTGCTTCATTCATTCCATCTCTGACCCGGGCAATGACTGTAAAACAGGTTGTAGGTTTTTTTCATTTTCAATTCACATTGTTTAGAGTATAAAATAGATATTAGGTACCAGGAAGATAAATTTAGGAATAAAATTTAAATGTAAAAGTTAAATAAAAATCGGCAAAATTGAAATTAGTAAGTTCCAGGTCGCATCTGATGATTTGAAAATTCAATTTTGATGGTAGAATTTACACCTCCTACACCTGTAAAAGAGATTTCTAAGATGGATAAACTGATTTTATTAAGAAAACAGAAACATATAAATACGTAATACACAGTTTATATATCAAACAACATTAAAAAAGAAACGCTATTCACTAGATGAAATTAAGTCATAGGCTATGCCACTAGCATAATGTATGGCTTCATAATTACATTTACAAAATATTGAGAGATAATTAGTTGAGTTCTGAAACAGTAGCCTGCAGATTTCCCTCGAATGAAAATCTGAATTTGCATAGTTGAAGATTACACACAATGTGTAGTAGAATAGCAGATTGCCTTTCAGCTCGATTGGAGTTCTTATTATACTTGACGTACCCGTTGCCTTCTATATGATGCGTTCAACACACGTTTTTATTGAACTTGTAAATGTGTAAAATTGTGTACCCTAATTCCATTAGACTAGGAGTTTTTCTCATCTAGAACTTTGTAACTGCTCCCTCTCGTCAAAACACTTAGGGGAGATGAAAGTTATAATCTTGGGACACATGAATATTAAATAAACTATTTGTGGCTTGCCCGCAAATTGCCACGCAAATATAAACAATTAACATTCCATGGTTCCCCATTTCTCTATGAAATGTTTGGGCGCCATGGTTACAGTTTTAAATTAAACTGTAAACCAAAATTTATATTTACTAGCACAGAATAATTTAAATTTTAATGAAAACAACTATGTCTCAACATATTGACCGTATTTACAACATAATGAATTCTTATCCTACATAATATAATAATTTAAATAATAAAACGATGTTATCATATATACAATATGATTCCAAAAGGCCTTGATTACAAATGATTGACGTTGAATAAATATGTTATTACAAATAATTGCCGAAGGCGGATAAACTTGATATCAAATGATATCGCGTGAAATGATATTATATTAAATTAATAGGGCTGGAGAAGCCTGGAAGGTTACATACGCCCTCCTGTTATTTACAGATATAACATATATGAAAATAACACACTACAACAAAACGGCTGATATATACATCATTACATCTGACAAACACTTAATAAAAAACATACATAATCAAATCTCGTATCTCACTGTAGAGCGTCAGTTTCAACGATACCAAATAACATTAGTAATAATTCCTGCCAATTTTCTTGCGAAAGTTTGTCAGCAACACTCATAATATTTACAACAACAGGTAAATAACACTATCTTTGCACTTCACCATCAAAGTGTTCGGCAGTTCCAGGTTATCATAATATATACACCACACACACACGTAATCACACGTGGCTTACCTCTCATACATGGCCGCAAGCAATTTCTTGTTTTCATTGCAAAAAATATTACTACTTAGAAAATTATTGCATTAATTTACTTCTGCAGTTTCAAAAAGAAATCCCAAGTTACTCATGGCTTCTACAATGGTGTCAGGTCTAGGTTCACAACCTATCCATGAATTCACGTTTTCCAACTCAGGAACATATAATGTTGTCAAAACAACGTCGGGGAGACATTACACTTAATTCGCAGAAATATATCGTCTCAGAGAGCGAATATTATAGGTGCCCAACATGACACGATTACCATCTTTCAATCTGTTTGCACAAGGACCAACCCGACAATGAATCTGGAATGGACCCTGATACAACAAAAAGAATTTCTTCGTCACTTTCTCTTCACTGGACGAGAGCATGGGAACATGTAACAGAACAGAAACTCCTACCTGAAATTCGTCTAACACCTGACGTTTCTGCAGTCTGCTACGCTTCTCAGCCGCTTCAATCAAATTCTCTCTCGCTAATCTGACATATATCTGAGAGTCCCGCTGAGGTTCCTGTGTAATACCTAGTACTTTTGTCAGCTCATTCCTTGGATTGCTGCCAAAATGAACCTCTAATGGGGTGAATTTCGTACTATCATGCTGAACCATGTTAATCCATTTCTCAATCAACGCTAAAGAACCAACCCAGGCAGTGTGCTTGTCGTGAACTAAAGATCGAAACATCCTACCTAATTCCTTCATCGTGCGTTCACACATATTCCCTTGTGGGTTCCTAACTGAAGAAAAAACATGTGTGATACCTAACTCTGTCATCACAGCCTTCCACTTCTTCGATGTAAATTGAGATCCGCTATCAGATAATAACCTACTAGGCGTACCTAATTACTGAACATACTTGTCACTAATAATCTTACTGCAACTAAGACCTGTCGCTTTTCTCATCGGATACAATCTGACTAACTTGGAAAAAGCGTCAATCACCACAAAAACGTATTGATAGCCCTATTTACCACGAACTACGGGTCCAAATTAGTCAATACAAACAAGATCACCGGTTTTCTCAGTAATGACCGCTTGCCTAGGTCCTTCGAGATACCTATTGGGAGCTTTACTCCGTTGACATAAATCACAAGAAATAGTTTTCCTAATTTCCCTTCCCATCTTATCCTATACAAAACTTCTCTGAATCTCATACAACACTTTACTTGCACCAAAATGTCCCAACTCCTTATGAATGAACCAAATTATTTACGTTCTCAAAGACTTAGGTACACATATACGCCAACGATCGTCACCACAATTCCTCGTTAAAAATTGATCAACCATTCTATAGGTGTGTCTACCTTTCTTCACACTTTCCTGATCTCCGTTCTCAAGTTCTCTTATCACATATTTACACGCATTATCCTGAGATTGTTCAAAACACATCTTCTTTAATTTATTCAAGGCTTACTTATTGTCTTTATGCACAGATTAAAATGCCTTCCTGGATCTTAATAACACTACCTTCATTACACAAATCTCGGTCTCTGGATAGCAAATCGGCTAACACATTGTTCTTGCCTTTAATGTGTACCACTTTAAAATCATACTATTGTATTGCTAAAATCCATCTACTGACCCTGTTAGATGACAATTTGCAAGTAGAAATAAAATATAGCGCATGATGGTCAGTCCAGATCTCAAATTTTGTACCCAACACGTACATCCTGAACTTACTTAGAGAATAAATAATCGCTAAGAACTCTAATTCAGTAATCGTATAGCGTTTCTCAGCTGCCCTAAGCCCTCTCGAAGCCAACGAAACAACCCCTAAGTTGTTCTCATCATCCTCCTGACATAGAACTCCAGCAATGCCACAATGTGATGCATCAGCCATCATAACATACTTCTTATCTCCTCTAGGATATTTCAGAATCACAGCTTTCCTAAAACAATCTTTTAGCTCCTCAAATGCCTTCTCATGGTATTCTGCCCACTTCCACTTATTGCCAGCTTTCAGCAAATCTCTAAACGGCTCTAATAAGTAGGAAAATCTTAAAACAAAACTTCTAAAAAAGTTACATACTCCAATGTAGGATCTCAATTCTTTTATATTCCTGGGCCTTTTTGCATTCAATATTTTCTCTATTCTCGTACTTTCTGGAGTCACACCTACTGCAGATACACGGTGTCCTAAAAAGATGACTTCGGGCTGACAAAAAATACATTTCTCCAGTTTAAGAGTGAAACCTGCCTGTTCTAACTTGGTAAATACCCTGTCGAGATGTTCCAAATGCTCTTCAAGACTGTAAGACGAAATTACTAAATCATCAATATAAATAGTGGCATAGTGGTCGGCTTCGTTCCCCAGAGCAATATTCAAAGCACGAATTAAAGCAGAAGAACTAGTACGAGTACCATATGGGACACGACAGAATTGATACAGATTACTCTTGTGACTGAAAGCTGTTAAAAGTCTATCTTCCTCCCTTAAAGGAATCTGCCAGAAACTACTACGTAAATCTACAGTAGAAAACCAAACTTTCCCTTGAAAATCCTGTATCAGCTCCTCTACAGTTAACGATTTTAATTTATCAGCAGCAATACGTCTGTTCATCTCCCTCCCATCAATACACAAACGGACAGAACCGTCGTTCTTAGGCACAACCAATAAAGGATTGACACACTGACTACTCGAAACTTCAATAATACCATCCTCTAACATAGCTTCAATTTGATTGTCTACCGCTTTAGCATATTTATGTGGTATCGGATATCTCGGTCCAGCGAATATACTTTTATCCAGCACTGAAAATGAGTGTTCATACACATGTGTTTTGCCAGGTTTCGATGAAAATACTTCCTTGTGTTCTCTCAACACATACAACAATCGGTCCCTCTGACCTTCTTTCAAATTGCTACTATCTACCGTTTCTCTCAAAGCATCATCGTGGTTCTCCTCTAACCACACTTCACACAACTTAAAATCCGCTCTCTCATCTTCATCTTTTGAAACCTCATTAACACACCACATGTTACAAACTTCCACTTTCGTCTGAACTTCGGCATCCCACGTGACTTTAACATCCTCATGATCCCACCTTAAATATACTATCGCTTCATTGTAATTTAACCGAGCTGAGTATAAACTTAGCCAGTCAGATCCCAAGATAACATCAAATATAAGATTCGGAATAACAAGAGAGATCTGAATTTTCGACTTCCCGTTAATACAAATAGGTATGGCAACTTGTTTATATATTTGCTTGGTTCGTTTACCTACAGCAGTGATGATATATGTGGATTTCACAGGCATTTCTTCAATCTCCATATTCTCCTTCTTTCTGTCCTCATACCACTTCAAACTTACACATGATCTTTGACTGCCTGAATCCAATAAAGCCTGATACTGCGCCCTCCATACAACGATCGTAACAACGGGGTTCTCACTTTTACTACCAACTTCGACTTGATTTACTTCCACCTCCCTTAATAACTCATCTCTAACATCTAGATCATAATCCATGTGCGTCATTACACAATTTCTCGCAACATGTACTGAAGACTGATAATCTGATCTCTCATTACCGTCTACTATCAGTTTAAATTACTTTGTCTCCTTGTATCCTCATTTCGGCTTGTACCTTCCTCTACATTGCGTTCCCTCTGAACATTCCTATTTTGCTGGTGTGACTGATTACCTACAGGTTGTTGTCTCGGTTGAAACTGACCACGGTGATTGTGTTCTTGTCTTCTGGGTGGTGTCTGATAGTTTGTGTGCTCTCGTGTACTATTACTATTTCCTAACGCATCGAAACTTGCTAGCAATCTTTCCATTCCATGAATAGTCTCTATCTGTTGCATACAGCTTGTTTCGCGGATTTTGTTGGGAAAATGCCTGAGTAATAACTTCACAATATCTCTCTCCGCTGACATCCCATCTACGTTTTTACAAATCATAACATGGGCCAAAAAATATTCAGTCATAGAAACTCCTTCGTGTGGCCTAAATTTCCCAAAGACAATGCGTTCTCTTTCCCTGCTTTGTATAGCTTCACTCCAAAATTTTTCCGTGAAATATTTCTGGAATTCCACCATACTGGTCATGCTGCTCTTATACACCGCAAACCATGATTTCGTTTCCCCAATAAAAGCTTTACCATTTATTTCTAACGCTTCTTCCCATTCAATGATCCTTCTTCTATTCGCTTTTCAAACCGTTTCTTAACAGTGTTTAAAAAATCTAAATGGTTTGTCTGCCTCCCATTAAATTTAGGTAGTTCTGTTTCATATATGAAATTTGTACCATGGCACTGACTTCTTATATTACCTTGCTTTTCTCTGATTTCTTTACGTATTTGTGCCTCCGACCTAGCAATACGTTCATTAATTCTTTTCTCTCTAGTTTCTACGTCATTCACCAACATTTCCTTACATATCCTAGCATTAATCTCTACCTTACCACACAGATCATCGAATTGTTTTTGTACTTGTTCTCTAACTTTAGTAACTTCTCCTACTTGTTCCTGAATTTTACTATTAATTCCTGTGATCTGCTGGTCTACTTCGCTCCTAAGTTCAGTTAACTTACTATCTACGACTTTCTCATGTTGGCTACGTCTCATCTCCTGTTCCGCTAACTGATTCTCAAAACGTTTCTGCTGCTCTAGTGCTTCATCTAATCTATGATCTAAAGCATCCATCCTAGCATTCACTTCTCTGCTAATTTCCGTTTTAGTCTGTTCTATCTCCTTGCTAATTTCGGTTTTCGTCTTCTGTACTTCCTTCTTGATTTCATTCGTTTGCTCAAATATCCCTTGCATCATCACAAACAGTTGTTCCATATTCTTATCACTATTCGTATTACCTTTCTCGCCCTCCATCCTAGCTATATCAGATTCTGTACTATTTTCCATGTTCCCACAACTCTCTACCGATTTATCTACTTCAATACTTTCATCTACAACATTCCTAGAATTCAGCGTCTCGCCTCCCTTTACTAAGTTTCCGCTACGTAATTTCATGTCCTTTTCACCTTGTGCAGCCATGATTCCCCCAAAATCACACATACAAATTATATGGACACTCACTTAACCCCCACAAACACACATTCTACTTTACTGCTTTCTTTCCACGAATACTTAATGGTTTTCGAGCTCCACGTTGGTGCGACAAATGTAACTGCTCCCTCTCGTCAAAACACTTAGGGGAGATGAAAGTTATAATCTTGGGACACATGAATATTAAATAAACTATTTGTGGCTTGCCCGCAAATTGCCACGCAAATATAAACAATTAACATTCCATGGTTCCCCATTTCTCTATGTAATATTTGGGCGCCATGGTTACAGTTTTAAATAAAACTGTAAAACAAAATTTATATTTACTAGCATAGAATAATTTAAATTTTAATGAAAACAACTATGTCTCAACATATTGACCGTATTTACAACATAATGAATTCTTATCCTACATAATATAATAATTTAAATAATAAAACGATGTTATCATATATACAATATGATTCCAAAAGGGCTTGATTACAAATGATTGACGTTGAATAAATATGTTATTACAAATAATTCCCGATGGCGGATAAACTTGATATCAAATGATATCGCGTAAAATGATATTATATTAAATTAGTAGGGCTGGAGAAGCCTGGACGGTTACAACTTGAATAAGAATATTGGAGTAATTCAAATACAGAACTGGTCATTATTTCTTCAGAAAGACATGCTTACCTTCTTATTTACGTTTATTCAAATGTAGATCTATATAAAGGTACAGGACTGTTTCTCCAGTCAAGTAACTATGACGTTCTTACCTAAATTTTCAAGTAAGACATGATTGAGGTTATGGTACCCACAATCGCTCCTTCTAAATCTTCGGTCCTTTATCGTACCTGCCAATATCATACAACAACTAAATTCACAATATGTAACAAAGAAGTGTCTCACAGAAGTTCTTCTACGTAATTTTACTATCAGATTTTGAGTTTCTTCAAAATAAACGTAACGTCTTAAAGTGATCAAAAATACAACTTAGTGATTTATCCACATTAGGTGAGCTTCAGATATTCACCGTTGATATTGTGGTCTTTAGTTGGGTGCTATTTCTATACGAACAAATATGATTATGTCTGTTGTAATAAAGCTACTGATAGTGAATGTTTCTGCAATTGAATCGTGGAATGAAAAAACAGACATCCGTAGAGTCATACTAATAGATGAAGACAATTGAAATCAAACAGACGAAAAGCCACTGCAACCGACTCTTAATCTAGCGTGGTCAACACTGCCTAATGTTAAACATGAGCTGTAATGTTCCGTATATGCAGAATATGTTTCAAAATGCAGTGAAACAAAGCTTTCAAGTACCATCAGCTAAAAATACTGATACCTAGACTACTCACAAATTGATATGTTGCAAGTGCCAGATGTACACCCATCTTCATAAAAACGAGAACACCTTTAAATACTGGAGATAGGAAGTTCATATGCACAGGACATGTGCACTAGTATATTTTGAAGAAGTGACTTGCACTTGAACCATTTCGGCCCTCGGGTTCAAAGTCCACATCGATATATCGGCACACCTCCACCGAATGATAAAATGTGTCTGCGGCTGCTCTCATTGTCACTATAAACCGAAGGTAGCGGATTATTGTGACTTGACCAGACGTGCAATATGCCTCAAAGACATATGCGAGAACCGTACCGTCAAATGAGTATGTTTGAAAGAGGTAGTATTATTGGCGTGAGAGAACGTGATGCATCCACCCGGGAAATTGCTGCTCGTGTGGGACGAAGTGTGCCAACAGTGCAACGGGTGTGTACAGAATAGTTCACAGAAGGTCGTAGAACACGACGAAATGGGCCTGCTCGCACCACTCAGACCCCCCCCCCCCCCCGAAAAGATCGACACCTCAACCGAATGGCATTGGAGGACAGACCTGCGTCCTCGTCGGCTCTGGCACAATAATGGAACAGTGTAACACGTTGTACACTATCAGGAGTGAAAATTCGTCACCGTTTTATACGGTCTGGGTTACCGGCGCGTCGTTCACTTCTTCGCCTACCTTTGATTAAGGTGCATAATCATGCTAGACTGTAACGGTGTATGAAACGACGTCACTGGGGACAGGAATGGCAGCAGATTGTGATTTCGGACGAACCCAGGGTTTGTTTGAAAATGATGGCCGCATTTTGGTTCGCCGCAGACTGGGAGAGAGGCATCACACAAGACATATAGCGCCAACTCAAGGTGTGAGGTGCTATTGGGTACAAACCACAAAACACAGTTGATGCGTGTCCAGGGCACTGTGAACAGTTTGACCTACGTGAATAACATCCTGCAACACGTAGCCATACCCTTTCTGCACGATACCTCACGTGTCATATTTCAGCAGGACAATGCGCGACCATACGCTGCTGCACGAACACATGCGTTCTTGTCGTCACACGATCTCAGACTGTTGCCCTGGCTCCTCCCAAACACGGACTTGTCGCCAATCGAAAATGTGTGGGATATGGTGAAACGACGGGTGCTGCGCTGTGATCCGATGCCAACCACCAAGGATGAACTGTGAAACCAGATGAATGCTCCATGGATGGTTACATCCCAGGATGCCATTCGCGCCTTATACGCGTAGATGCCATCACGCATGGAAGAAGTTATCAGTGCCCATGGAGGACCCAGTGTCTACTAGGCAACAGGATACATGCTGAACCTAGGTGACTGAAATGCTAATCGTTTCTACAGAACATAGTAATGAACATGTCCTGTGAATATGAACTTCTCGTCTCTAGTCTTTCAAGGTGTTCTGCTTTTTATGAACATGAGTGTATATTATCGCACCTGCCGAGGATACCGTAAAGAATATTGAAAGTGTCATGGTGAGATAACCTGGAAACTTGATGATACATTTTCAAGCACTAAAGCTTGGATCATCAATTAACCCTTATAATGTTATATTAATTCTCCTATTATATTACTAGTGGACACACTCTACTCCGCAGTATTCCTTATAAATAGGTCAGATAACTCGTCTTCATATCCCTGTCGCAGTCATGTTGTTTTTGGTGCCTTTTTCAATAGTTTTATGAACATCAAATTAACATTAAACATCAAACGATCTCGCCCGAGGTTGTGCAACATACAATTTATCCGTGGTTGAATACTGGTTCGGGTAAGTATACTACCCAGTTTTCAAGAGTCTGTCCCTGCGTTTTATTAATGACCATACTGAATGCTAATCTACTTCATACATTCCCGTCTGTACGTACGTAGACTATTTCCTCTTAGCAGCTTGTAAATTATTAGAAATGTTCTGCCATCTGCTGAGTACATTTAGAAGCTGGAGAAGGTCAGAGAGTATCTAGCAGAGAATAGTATTCTTCCATCATCATAAGGATGATTATACTCTCTGGCTTGACAGATAGTAATCAAACATGGCTGCATGCAATGACATTACTAAGGATGAACATCACGTATTTATCAGAATATTAATGAAAGTTAGTCGCTTAGCAACCTGCTAAGTACAGAATGTGTAGCGGGTTAGGGTAAGCCTTCACCTGCAATATTATAGGAGTGTTAATGTAATGATTTGATTCTTTAATTACTGAAATTTGGCTGAGGTTACAAACCTATCAATGTCTCATGATTTAACGACAGGTAATTCCGGAGAGAATAAAATAGGAATGAAGTAAATCGGTCCAGTAGAACGGACGGGTGGATTTGCCAAAGCTGTTTCTCAATACTCTTTCAATATATAGAATAGCTGTATTACCAGGCGTTGCCCGGTTGGTTTCTGAATGTTTACTTTTAAGATTAGTATTACCAGTTATTTATGTTGTATTGAACGTTTATAGTATTATAGAATTCCTTTTTGGGAAATTGATTTTTACCATCTTTTACGTACTTTTCGAGTTATTTAAATGTGTTTGATTCCAAGTTTTAGATTATTTCCTTTTCGTGTAAAGCTTTGTCATTGTGGAAACTCGAATTGATTGGAAAGTATTTGATCCTTTCAAGAAAGTAATAAGTGATAACTACATGTATTTATCCATCGCGCTATTGATATGATACACACGATTTCAACTCTCATTAAGACTCTCACCAATCAGCCTTGCGGCTCCAAAAGCAGTGGATTCAACACTAATCTCGGTCGTTTTTTTTTTACTATTTACTACTAAACCCCTTTCGGCGTCCCGTCTCAATGAAGGCTGAACGTTGACTTAAACGGTATTCAAAGTGTCACAATTAGTCTCAGCGGCACATAAACAATGGATTCGACATCAATATCGGTTATTTTCTATTATTATGAAATGTCATCCCCTCCCTTTTCCTACCCCCAGCGGAGATGTGCATGTTTCGTCTCCGTAGTGTGTTTCATTCCAGATTGTAAGTCATATGTGTACCAAGATTCGTTGAGAGCTATTTAGGAACATACCCACATACACTCAATTATCACGGTTATTTTTACATTCATGTACACCCCTTCTCAACATCCATACTGACTGCGGTGAAGTATGACTTAGCCATCCAGAGTGGCATAGTACAACTCAGCGAACTCGTAAACGACAATATTCGACATTAATATCAGTCATTTACGTTTATATTTACCACCTCCGCTAGGAGTGCTGCGGGTGTTTTACCCAACAGTATTTTTTTTTTCAGATAGTAGGTCATATGTGTATCAATTTTTTATGAGGGCCATGTTGAAACAAACACACATACATCCGTAATTTTGTACAATATCTTTTCCACACTTTCTCATCTCCATCCCGATGGGGCTGAAAATATACTTCAAGGACGTCCGGAGTATCACTATTCGTCTCAGCGACCAAGAAAGCTATGGATTCGATAATATTTTCGATTATTTTTACATCTCAGCCCTTCCCACCCCACCCCTAGGCGTGTTAGGTTCACCATACCTCTTCCCAGTTTGTCTCCTGATAGTAAGTCATAACTGTACCTAATTTGGTTGAAATTTCTCCCGTAACCAGAAAAGTACGGATTCAACAATAATATCGGCCATTTTTTGTTATAATTATATTTCGACCCCTTTCCTAGGTCTTCTGGGGGTGAGTTGCACCCACAGTATTTTTGCCAGTTAGTAGGTAATATTTGTGCCAAGTTTAGTTGACACCTATGCTGGAACTTACATACACACATCCATAATCTGTGTATTTGCACATTTTCTTTTCTTCACCCCTTCTCACGCCCTTGCTGATTGGGGTTCAGCTTGGACTTAAACGTCATCCGAAGTGTTACTATTCATTTCAGCTACACCGAAAAGTATGAATGCGACACTATTTTCAATTATTTTTATATTCCACACCCCTCACCCCCACCCCTAAGGGCTAGAGGTGTCCTGCCACCACGTGGCTGGTCTCCTGATGATAAGTCGTAAGTGTACCAAGTTTGGTTCAAATCGCCCCAGTAGTCTTGAAAACTATGGATTCGACACCATTATTGGTTGTTTTTATTTATACTTCCATTTCACCCCTTCCCCTAAAGTTTCTATGGGTGTCTCGTCCCAACCGCATTCACACGTAGCAAGTAATATGAGGAAAGCAATGGCAATCTACCTCACACCTCGTCTTGCCTAGTATGCCCAATTTTGGTGCTGTCATTGGTTTTTGCAATTTTCCTATAACTAGACATCTCATCGTCCCCGTAAACTGTGGATTCGTCACTATTTCCTATTATGTCTATACACTAACGCTCATTAATTTCAATACACCCAATAAATGACATCTAGTTATCTATAGATAAGGTCTAATACCGTGGGTACGGTTGAGGAAGCAAAGGAATAGTACAACAGTTATACACAATTCATGATATTTGTTTGTAGTCATCGAGATACAATAGTATCCAACAAACAATGTTGTGTACATAAACGTTATGTACCCATCGAATATGTTTGTTTACCTATTTCCCGACGGACGCCGCATTTGGTGCACATGTGTTGCTCTCTGTAGTGATGTGATATATGCAGCGAACGGCAAGCATAACATGTGGTTCCTGCATGTCAGTTCCTTCGTGATAGTTGAAGTGTGCACATCGCCAGTATGGCTCCACGAATGGAGATATCCAAAGAAAAACGTGCTGCAATTGTAGCACTTAGCCAAGCAGGTTTATCTATTCGCCAAATAGCGAAACAGTGTAGTGTGCCTATAAAGGGAGTGCAATAAACCCTTCACCGCCAGAAGACAACACGTAGCGTTAAGGACCAGGTCGACCTCGTGAAACAACAAAAAGTGGTGATAAATATATAAGAATTATCAGTAGGAGAAATAGATTAAAAATAGCGACCCAAATTCGTACAGAATTGGTAGAGATGAACACGACAACAATATCTGTTGCAACAGTAAAAAAGGAGACTGATTGAAGCCGGATTGAAAGGATATGTCACAGCACGAAAACCCCTTCTAAGGCCCATGAATAAACACAAGAGACTTGAATGGGCTAGAAATCATAGTAATTAGACATCGGAAGGGTGGACGAAGGTGTTATTCACCGATGAATCAAAGTTCGAGATTTTTGGAACCAGAAGGAGAATATTTGTTCTCCGATTTGTAGACAAAAGGGAAGCCCAGCAGTGTGTTCCACCTAAAGTTAAACAGGGAGAGGTTCTATTATGGTTTGGGGATGTTTTTCCGGAGATAGAGTTGGCGACATTGTGAAAATAGAGGGATATAGCAGTACCAACACATACTTCAGTATCATGCAATACCAAGTGGATTGCGCTTAATAGGGAAAGGGTTCACCTTACAACAGGATAATTACCCAAAACATCAGTCGGCATACAGTACGAACTACATTGCATCAAAGGAAAAACAGAAATTACTGAAAGTTATGGTATAGCCGTCCAAAAGCTCCGATTGTAATCCGACTGAAATGGTCTGGGATGAAGTAGACAAACGTATCAGGGAAGTTAATACTGTATATCCAGCAAAGAACATCTCTGGAATATTGTTAAGGATGTGTGGAATCATATAGATTTACGATACGTACAAAAAAGTGATTGACCGCATGCCTCGAGTTTGTGAGGCAGTCATTAAATCCAAAGGAGGATACTTTAATGAAAGTAAAATATAATGATTCTGATTGCATTATATCAACTCCATCAATCAATACTGATCTGCATTTAGGGCAGTCGCCCAGGTGGCAGATTCCCTATCTGTTGCTTTCCTAGCCTTTTTCCGAAATGATTTCAAAGAAATTGGAAATTTATTGAACATCTCTCTTGGTAAGTTGTTCCAATCCCTAACTCCCCTTCCTATAAATGAATATTTGCCCCAGTTTGTCCTCTTGAATTCCAACTTTATCTTCATATTGTGATCTTTCCTACTTTTATAGACGCCATTCAAACCTATTCGTCTACTAATGTCAATCCACGCCATCTCTCCGCTGACAGCTCGGAACATACCACTTAGTCGAGCAGCTCTTCTTCTTTCTCTCAATTCTTCCCAACCCAAACATTGCAACATTTTTGTAACGCTACTCTTTTGTCGGAAATCACCCAGAACAAATCGAGCTGCTTTTCTTTGGATTTTTTCCAGTTCTTGAATCAGGTAATCCTGATGAGGGTCCCATACACTGGAACCATACTCTAGTTGGAGTCTTACCAGAGACTTATATGCACTCTCCTTTACATCCTTACTACAACCCCTAAACACCCTCATAACCATGTGCAGAGATCGGTACCCTTTATTTACAATCCCATTTATGTGATTACCCCAGTGAAGATCTTTCCTTATATTAACACCTAGATACTTACAATGATCCCCAAAAGGAACTTTCACCATATCAAGGCAGTAATTAAAACTGAGAGGACTTTTCCTATTTCTGAAACTCACAACCTGACTTTTAGCCCCGTTTATCAACATACCATTGCCTGCTGTTCATCTCACAATATTTTCGAGGTCACGTTGCAGTTGCTCACAATCTTGTAACTTATTTATCACTCTATAGAGAATAACATCATCCGCAAAAAGCCTTACCTCCAATTCCACTCCTTTACTCATATCATTTATATATATAAGAAAACATAAAGGTCCGATAACACTGCCCTGAGAAACTCCCCTCTCAACTATTACAGGGTCAGACAAAGCTTCACCTACTCTAACTCTCTGAGATCTATTTTCTAGAAATATAGCAACCCATTCAGTCACTCTTTTGTCTAGTCCAATTGCACTCTTTTTTGTCAGTAGTCTCTCATGATCCACTCTATCAAATGCTTTAGACATGTCAATCGCGATACAGTCCATTTGACCTCCCGAATCCAAGATATCTGCTATATCTTGCTGGAATCCTACACGTTGAGCTTCAGTGGAATAACCTTTCCTAAAACCGAATTGCCTTCTATCGAACCAGTTATTAATTTCACAAACATGTCTAATATAATCAGAAAGAATGCCTTCCCAAAGCTTACATACAATGCATGTCAAACTTACTGGCCTGTAATTTTCAGCTTTATGTCTATCACCCTTTCCTTTATACACAGGTGTAAGGTGTAAGGTGTTAATTTAATATAATTATCTTTTGTAAGAAATAGCGTTTTATTTGTATTGTAAATATGAAATAACCGGGTATATTGAAATTAATGAATGGTAGTGTATCTCATCCCCCCTCGCCCCTACTACGCCAATGGGTGATGAACTTTGACTTTAAAAATTCCAGAATGTCTATTCACCTCAGCGACCCCGAGAAAAGTTGATTCGACTCTGTTTTATGTTATTATTATTATTATTATTATTATTATTATTATTATTATTATTATTATTATTATTATTATATCTCACCTCACCTCCCAAGTGTGCTGAATATGGAGTTTAAAAAATCTGGAATGTCACTATACATTAAAGCGACCCCGAAAACTATGGATTCGACACTATTTCCGATTATTTTTATATCTCATTCCCACCGTTGCCTCCCACCCTAAAGGGTGATAAACTTGGACTTTAAAAATTTCCGGAGTGTCGCTATTCATCTTAGCCACCCTGAAAATTATGGGTTCGACTCTCTTTTCTATCATTATTATTATAACTCACTCCCCCTCGACTCAAATTGGACTTTAAAAATCCGGGGTCTCACTATTCATCTCAGCGACTCCGAAAACTATGGATTCAACATTATTTTAGATTATTTTCATATCCCCCCTCGATCCCCACCCGTAAGGAATAAAAAAATTCCAGAGTGTCACTATTTACCTCAGCGACCCCGAGAATTATGCATTCGACATTATTTTCCATCATTTTTATAACTCAGCCACCTCGCCCCCCGCCTTTGATGGTGCTTGTGGTGTCTTCCTCCCACGACGTTTGTTTCTTGATACTAAGTCATAAGTGTACCAAGTTTGGTTGAAATCCCTCCAGTGGTTTAGGAGGAGATGTGATACGTACACGCCCACCTATAGACCTAAAGATAAATTACATAGACTGTCCTTTGCTCTTTCGAAACCCCCAATTGCTCTTCGTTAGGAGTGGGTGATAACTTGTGTCATTCCACTGTTGATATTGTATGTTTTTAACAGTTTCTTAAATATTTTACACAACAAATACACAGGTAGATTCTTCAAACTGTTGGTCCTGTAACATGAAAGTACATCTCGATCACGGCATGGTGGATTTATAATTCAAAGTAATAGGCATAAGAATGAACCTCCTATCAAGAAAGGTACTTTGCAAAACATGGCGGCGTGTTCCCATCTTCCTATTTACAGCATTTATTACCGGACTGTCGTGATATAGCGTGACCTGCTGTCGCCTAGCGACAATCTGCCCATCAAGTCGATCCAGTCTTGGTGCGCCTTTGCAATTTAATAAAATTACATAAAATTACTCATTATAAAATAAATATCCATCGGATTTCGTTCAAACCAATTCATAAATACCCTCTAAAAAATAAGAACTAATTGTGAAATTTTCAGCAAAATCGGTCTAGTAGTTCTTGCGTCTATTAATCTAAAATATGCCAACACCCAATTTTATATTTATATACATCTATATATATATATATATATGTTAGTGGAAACATGATCGGTTCACTTGACTCCACGTCAAGAAAATATTCCAACGGAACTGGGTCGGAATCATGGTCACAATCTTGACGTAGAATACGCACCGCGTGATAAGTATTGTCGATATAAAAATGCAGTTAGTATGAGTTCGAATTTTTCTCCACTTTTGAGGCAGTGGATGTGCTTGCCCGGAGCTCCAGTTGCGGGCAACTCACCTTAGGGCACACATCCAACTTTTGAGACGGACCCAATAAACCTGTTGTCGTTCGACATTGATGATTTTGTTCGTTTTGAAATTGTGACAAGCCGCTTGATCCTCCCGAATGTGTTTTCTACAAGTTCGAAGCCAATTTTTGTCCACAAGTCGCAATATATTGCGAAACAAATATATTGTTTCCACTCGTTCTCACAAAAATTTTCTCAAATATTCACTTCTTCATTCATTCTCCGTCGTATAGTTGAAGAACTTGCTGAAGCCAATGAAACGAAACCTCATGATTCGAGTTGCCAAACCTCACACAACAACATTAATTATTAGCCGAGCGGCATGGAGATTATATTCCCTCAATATGTCGGACTCTGGTTATTGGACCCGTCCTGTTTACAGCGATATATTGAACACTGTCATCACACGTGCTATCTGAAAATTATTTCGATTGTATCAGATTCATTCCTGGCAGGCTAAGGCGAGGAGACAGGAAAACTTTACGTTTCACACGACCATAGGCCTCTATAGCTTGTAAGAAGAGGAATTATTATTATTATTATTATTATTATTATTATTATTATTATTATTATTATTATTATTATTATTATTATTATTATTATTATTATTATTATTATTATTAATTCGAAGCAACCAATCAGATTGAACAACACGATGTTCAAGTTTGAGTATCGTGTAGCTAGTATTCTTACAGCGTCTAGACGTAAAACATCAACGAAATCCAAACTTTTATCGACACAATTATTGCAGGTGCCACTTATGAGATTGTACGGAGATGCCGTAATATATTTTAAGCGTCGGTAGTAAAAGAAACAGACGTTGAAAGATTAATTCGCACTATGTAAGCAATTTGCCAGTTGTCTCCTAGGTCCCCAGAAGGTGTACGCCACGTCCTAGAATTGGAAGTAATCTGCGAGCTATATCAATTGTGATAGACACATTTTATTGCCACACTCTTACCTCCTCCATACAAACTTTCCAACTCAGCACTGCTCTCATGTTATTTTTAAACTAAACTTTTCTTTATTTCTGCCTCCTCCCTTTCAATGCACCGCTTAGTCTCATCCTCAACCATTACGCATCATAAAACAACTCCTGCGTCCAAGTAACTAATTTGCAATTCAGAACAAGTACTCCTCTCTCTCTCTCATTCACTCCAAATCCTTATCTCGTACTCCTTTGCCTTCTATTTCCTCCTTGTCCTTTTTTCTTCACAAAGAAGAACTTTCCATTTTATTTTTCTTCTTTTACAAATGTACACCCTTTTAGGATTTACTCGCTTAATAAATTTATTCGGCAGAACCTCTAAACGTTTCCCAAAAATACGTCTTTAAAACCA
Organism: Anabrus simplex; assembly: GCF_040414725.1. Classification (NCBI taxonomy): domain Eukaryota; kingdom Metazoa; phylum Arthropoda; class Insecta; order Orthoptera; family Tettigoniidae; genus Anabrus; species Anabrus simplex. Next base: position 310,715,502 of record NC_090265.1, read on the forward strand.
AGGAACCAACAAGAAAAAAGTATCAAACGACTATGTTGTATTAAGAAAGAGAATCGTGGTTTTGTAATTTTATAGAACAACCTATTATGTTCATCTTTATCGTGAACATAAAAGCAAACGAAGAAGACATCTATATGGCGTACATTATGTATGCACCGTTAATTTACGCTATGACGTAGGAGTGAATGTACTTTGCTCAAGAACACAAATATCAATTTCTATAGAGTGATTTGCGATAGTGTGAGCAGATGTGAAAAAAACGCGGGAGTGGAGGGAGAAGACTACAACTTGCTTCCAGTGTGATTTGACAAAACCTGATGATGTTCTTTTAATAACAAAACATTTTATTTATTTTAATTGAGTTGTTCCTTTTTCAGTTATAATATTGTTATCATATTTTTTTCTTCAGGTATTTCATAACTTTATTACTCAAAATTTGTTTCGGCAGACTAAAGGACCTAAATGTTCAGAAAAGCAATTCGGAAGAATAACAACATTAATAATAATAATAATAATAATAATAATAATAATAATAATAATAATAATAATAATAATAATAATAATAATAACATACATACATACATACATACATACATACATACATACATACATACATACATACATACATACATACATACATACATACATACATTATCATTATAGACTGTTATGCCTTTCAGCGTTCAGTCTGCAAGCCTCTGAGAATTTACTAAACGTCGCCACAATCCTCGATTTGCAACTAGTGTTGTGGCCTCATTTAGTTCTAAATAATAATAATAATAATAAAGAACGAGTTGATGAAGCTTTATTGGGACACTGCTGTAGTGACAGACAAAACAGTCAACCATAACAGACCAGACATCATACTGGTACACAAGAAAACTGGGACAACTTTCATTATTGATATCGCTATCCCCAATGACACCAACATTGACAGGAAGTACCGTGAAAAATTCTCCAAGTACAAATAACTTGCAGAAGAGATCAAGAGGATCTGGAAGATGAATCTGGTACGGATAGTCCCTGTGATTCTGTCAGTCAACGGCCTCATTCCACACACACTTCACAAGAGTCTGCGAGAACTGGGTCTTCCACCGAATATCTAAGAAATTATGCGACATTCTGTCCTCCTGTCAACATGCAACATTGTGCGATCGTTCCTCTCGCAAGAATGAAGATCCCGTGATCTACAGTTTTGTATATACCTGTACATCAACGTTTGTATTATAATGTGTAAATACTTTAATTATTGTAAGGCACTTGGTGCATCCCGTGCCCCATTACTATCCATATTTCCTGTGGAGAAGTGTATGAATAATAATAATAATAATAATAATAATAATAATAATAATAATAATAATAATTTAAAATAAAATATATCTTATACGTGTATATGCTGTACGTGTATTCGGACAAAGACGAGGCCAATTCAAAGTAACACTGAGCGAGAGGCAATGATGACTGAAAGATCACCATGGTTGCTGACTTCGTCTAGTAGAAAATTCGGTATGACACTGCTATGTGTTAAAGATTATTCCTTCTTATGATAAATATTTATGATATATACAATTAATACTTTTGGTGTCTCGGGGAAAGGTGAACACGGATTCGGGACTTTACCACCAAAATCGAAATTATCCCTGGTAAATCAGGTCGCTTGGTCAACCTGAATTTCCTACTGAAGAGCCTTATTACGACCGTATGTTTACGAAATTTGAATAGGATTCCTTACATCAAATCTTGCTTTATTGTAAGAATCGGTTTTAAACCTCCAGATGTTCGAGCCATGGTTTTTGGTAAATCCTAAAAAAGTTAATATTTCTGATAAAGAGCGCACTATTCTTAAGTGATTGTTTTAATATGTGCGCGAATTCTGTCTGCGTGACTTTTGTGGCACAGAATATATCACGTGAGTATAAGAAGGAAATGCGTGGAGTTCAGGTTCAGAGAAGATTCTTTGTCTGGGCTCTTGTGACTGTTGTGTTAAATCTTTTATAACTGTTAGGTTCTTTAGTCTGCTGAAACTAATTTTGAATAATAAAGTTATGAACTACCTGAAAAAAGCATTATACTTCAAAAATAAACAGCTTAATTAAAATGGGAGGTTTCGTTCTTAAAAGAACACCCTCAAATTCTATCAAATCACACTCAATGATTAGAAAAGTATAAACATGGATGTTTATTTCAGTTTAAATATTTATGAATTTGGAATCTGAACCTTACCTTAATGAAGTGCTGCTTGCTCTCATCTGTAGCATAGACTGAGAGGTGTTGAAAAAACCATTGCTCCGTCATTGGCGCCAGTCCAACCGGTGGTTCAGTCCGTTGACCTTCCACTATGCCACGCCCCCCGCTCTGGCTAGATCAATGACACGCTGTATTTTAATTTTGGGAGATATTTTTAGTGCTCTTTTTCCTATTATTAATGTTATTTTTGTTGTCACCACCGTTGGTATTTTTAATATTATTTTCTTTATTCTTTCTCCGTGAGGGTCTTCTAGGGACTACATGACAGTTTCTATGTTCATCCATTGTTGCTTCATCCTCTTCTTCTTCTTCTTCTTCCTCAAATACTCCTTCATCTGCTCACTATGCCTCCTTTTCCCCTCCTCGGACCATTTTGAGCCTGTTTTCGTTTCATCCCAACCTTGGAATCCTTGCACTTTTAACAATTTATTTCTAAAAATCTCTCTCTCCGTTGTTTCTTCTTCCCTTATGTTGTTTATTTCCAAATCTTACTTCATGAATCCATATTGCTGTTGACTTCTTATTCCAGAGATATTTGAAAATCTGTTCGGTTAACAGGTTGTCATCCATTCTGTATAAATGTCCAAAAATATCAATCACCTCTTCCGCATTGTATCTTTTATGTTTTCTATGTTTCGGTATATTTCATCATTACTTCTTTATTTCCAGAGTTCTGTAGTTCTTAGCGGACCGAGCATTTTTCGTATAATTTTTATTTTGAGTACTTCTGACTTTTTCAGTTTGTCATTCATTACTAGATATTCACTAGTGTATAGGCATTCCGGTTTGACTACTGTGTTGTAGTATTGTACTTTGAGGTTTTTAGATAAACAATTGTTGTTTATTATTATCAATTAAATATTCACAGTTAAAATTCCCGATCTTGCCGAAAATGTAACCCGAGACCTTCTAGACCGAGAAGATGGAGGTGGTGATTATTGCTTTAAGAGAAAGTACGATTATTATTATTATTATTATTATTATTATTATTATTATTATTATTATTATTATTATTATTATTATTATTATTATTATTATTATTATTATTATTATTATTATTATTATTATTATTATTATTATTATTATTATTATTATTATTATTATTACTTTTCTCACATTAAAATCCTTTTGTAAACCATGGAAGGGTTCTTAATGACAATCTAATGCTCTGAGTATTACATCGGTAAATTTCCGTTATGTCATTTTCGCTTCAACTTTTTTGGAAGATTACTTGCAGTTTATCATTTACCGTGGCTTTCCTTCGTGTAAATTTAGTTTTGCTTGGCCTATATATGTGGTGTTGCTGTTTGTTTCTTGAAATTTGAGTTCATTGGTTCATTGTTGTGGTAGTGTAAAACGGAACGCCGAAATTCGCGCGAAGGCAGGCTACATGGCATAAAATAAAAAAGCATTTGTACGGTGGGTGAGCAACAGAAAATGAAATTACAACCACATTTAAAAGTAAATGCCACATAAACTTGTTGTGGTTTTTTTTTACGGGAAGTCGAATATTTTACATTAGGCATAAGTTTTTTGAAAGGATGTCGGGCCTCAGAAGAATCTTCTTATTCATGGCCCAATACATTAGCATAGTTTTTCGCCAGAAGTATCCACTATTGCGTGTTTCTGTGGTGATTTCTAGGGAGATGTGCTGGGTACAGATGAAGATGTGTAGTGGTACCCGACCCAAAGGAATTAAGTATTCGCAGTTAAAAATTCCCGATCTTGCCAGAAATGTAACTCCTCTGGACCGAAGAGATGGAGGTGGTGATTATTGTTTTAAGGGAAAGTACGATTAGGCAACCATCCTCTATTAACACTATCAGAGGGAAAATTGGATAACGCCCGACACGTCGAAAAATAAACTTACAGGCAAAAGAAAGATAAGGGCAACGAAGGGCATGAAAATGAAGGGATCTCTACTCCTCGCAAACGTAATGCCATTGGGATCAATAAAGAACAAGGTTTGACCAAATGAGGTCGGCTAAGAAAGGTGAAAGTTAGGAGCCCGGCACAAGTAGGTGGAAGCAATACTAGACGCAGCTAGGGGATCCGTGTATGTTAGCCCACGCTCCGAATTTCAGAACCCTTGGTACCCCATTTAGTTACCTCTTATGACAGTCAGGGATACGGTGAATATATTATACCACCCCCACCCCACCCCGGCCACAGGGAAATCTGAACCGAAAATCAATGCACTGACAATTCAAAATCACCTGAGACAAAACATCCCGACACCTTGGTGTCTCTGGCACTGTTTACGAAGTTAGTGGGACGTTAAACATAACTATTCTTATCATTAACATTATTCGCAATTATTTGGCAGCAGACAAGGATTCAGTGATGATGAATTTAGTCTCACCAGCTTTCTTTTCACTCTCCAGATCTGATCCGGCTGGGGTTCGTTAGGAATTTTATCGTGATAGGCCTGTTACCAATAACCACAACATCAGTAGTAGGTGTGTGCTGTCGGCCTAGTCTGTAGCAACGATTTATTCTCTCCTTATTGACAGTAATACCAAGTTTATATGTTACAGTGGCCAGAGCCTTGTCGTATATATATCTTCGACCGCGCCTTCACACACTCCATGAAGTAGGAGAGGGCTTCACCTGTTATACTGCATGCCTTGTCGATCCGGGCTCCTTGACTAGAAATTACATCTTCAATTTCCACGATTTAATTTTAATATAATTTAGCTGTGCAGAGACAGAAACTAGCCAACGGCTGTAGCCGTGTTGAAACACCGGATCCCGTGAGATCTCCGAAGTTTAGCAACATTGGACGTGGTCAGGAGTTGGATGGGTTGCCACGCGCTGTTGGTGGGGGGTAAGGGAATGGAGGAGCGGAAAGGAACTGGCCACCCTACCGCACGTAAACTCCGGCTCAGGAACACCTCTGCGGAGGTTCGGACCTGCCTTCGGGCAGAAATACCCTTACCTAGACAGAAACTCGGAAGTCTTGAAGCATTGTTTGGTTTGCTAACACAGTTGATGGTAGACTTCCTCCAAGTGAACTTGAAACTGCGTCATGTGCTTTCCAATCTGTTGTTCTTCTTGCTAGTGGTTTAACGTCGCACTAACTCATCGAAGGTTTCCGTTGACGCAAGGATGGGATGGATCTAAGATTAGAAAAGTAGCGGCCGTGGTTTAAAATAAGATACAGCCCAATCACATAAAACCATCCTCAGGGATGCCAACGTTGGTATGCGAACCCACTATCTCCCGATTGCTAACTCACAGCTACATGATACTAACCGCTCAGCCAATTCACTCCATGAAAATCCTATTATTTACAGCCTTTAACCTCATGATAGTCACATGAAACTGTATAGTTCCAAAAGAGTAAAAGTAACTCACTCACAGTCACAGTGGTGACAGTACCTTAACTTAACTTATTGTTTCGAAATGTGGATTGTAAAGCCTTTCCACTCACTTCCGAATGGGCGGGTCGTGATGACTGCATGTCTTCGCATACAAAAGTAGCCAAACTCCTATGCAACTTATTTTTCTTTCCTGCACTGTCTCATCCAAACGTAGGAATGGTATTATCAATCAATCTATCAATACTGATCTGCATTTAGGGCAGTCGCCCAGGTGGCAGATTCCCTATCTGTTGTTTTCCTAGCCTTTCCCTAAATGATTTCAAAGAAATTGGAAATTTATTGAACGTCTCCCTTGGTAAGTTATTCCAATCCATAACTCCCCTTCCTATAAATGAATATTTGCTCCAATTTGCCCCCTTGAATTCTTACTAACATTTTTAAATGGAAACTGAATGAATGACATATTAAATAGCGAATATTTAAAATTAACTTAAATATTATATTTAAATGGTCCGCCTATTCAATACATATAAAATTTATTACATATTTCGTCCCCTAAGGGACATCATCAGCTATTATAATGCCTCTGTGGTTCAGCGGTAGAGTGTCGGCCTCCCGATCCCAAGATAGCGGGTTCAAACCCGGCAGAGGTAGTCGGATTTTTGAAGGGCGGAAAAAAGTCCCTTCGACACTCCACGCCGTACGATGTCGACATGTAAAAGATCTCTGGTGACACATTTGGTGTTTACCCGACAAAACACATTAAAATCTCAGCCACAGACGACCAAGAGAGTTTCGGTTTACTCGGTCTGCCATCTAGTGGGCCTAGAGTAAAACGGAACGTCGAAATTGACGAGCAGACAGCCAGATGGCGTCGAATTGAAATGTCTGCACACGGTGGCTGAGGCTATACGATTATTATTATTATTATTATTATTATTATTATTATTATTATTATTATTATTATTATTATTATTATTATTATTATTATTATTATTATTATTATTATATTCTCTATTATAAACTACAGTAATATATCAGAATACCAAAATTAATAATTAATAATGCAATGTTGGTATTCTGATATATTATTGTAGTTTGTTTTAGCTGATGATGTCCCTTAGGGGACGAAACATGTAATAAATTATATATGTATTGAATAGGCGGTCCACTTAATTATAATATTTAAGTTAATCTTAAATATTCGCTATTTGATTTATAGTCAATACGGGATTATTATCTAAAATAAAGCTGTTAAAGGTTATTACATATAATGACACATATTAGTTTCCAAGTAAGACTTCTATAAGGCCTTTAGCGAGTTGTGCTATGTTTGTCACTAGTAGCAGGCAGGCAAATATGTGAAGAAGTTTACTGCTAAAAAGCGGGCGGTGCTTCGTGTGGTTTATAACTGCTGTATCGCTGTCGACAAATTGAAAACGGAAGTGTTAAGTATTAATTCTTCCGCGGATCGTAAGGAACGCCTTCTAGTTTTTTTACTACTACTACTAAAAGGTTTTTATTCCTCCCATGAAGGCGGGAGGGCGGCCTCCTAGACAGTGACACCGTCTCTCAAGCCGGGAGATTTGTTATGGTGAAGGAGATGTGCGGATAAGGCGAGAGGGTTGGCGGCCTGTATTAGGTACTGTCCTGGCATTCGCCTTAGTGCAGGAGAATGGAAAACCACGGAAAACCATTCTCAGGACAGCCCGCAGTGGGGACCAACCACTTCTCCCTCTCCCCAGTGCAGAGGCGTAGAGCCAAGGCAGACCGTGGCCACCCTTTCTCTGTTCGGTTGGTCTGTTGAAGTGCAGAGCCGTCGGACCAGATGAAGTCCACTCCGTAACCACCGGCCTACTTATTCCCGCGGGTTCTGTATGTTCCACCTATCTCCAGACCGATAGGTGGTTTGTGTCGTACCGATACCGGTGCGCGATTCCGCGCTCCTCTGTCGGCCTGTAGTGAGTGTATGACTGTCGTGTGTTTATTTGTAGTGTTGTTACCTGTTTAGATGCTTTTATAAGCAGTTACTAATTTTTAGTGAGCAGTGAAAGTATGGACGTTTGGCCACCAATCCAGGGAGTGACCACGTGCGATGTTGCTTAACTACAAGTACGCAGTTTTGTGTGTCGTTATAGTTGTGTTTTTGGCAGTATGTGTGTATTTATGTGTATTAATGTGTATGTGGCCATAAAATCTAGTTTCATTCAGTGAAGATGGCTAGCACAGCAGTTTACATGTGTCCGTAAGTGGTAGTACTGGATGTTCACCCATCCGAGTGCTGACCACGCCCAGTGTTGCAGGTCTGTGAACAGTGAGACTGTTACCGATAATATTACGCAGTGACTATAATTTTAGTAAATGGAGAGTTTAATTTAGCGAGGGTGTGCGGATGTTAATTTTGAATAAATAGCATCGTTAATATGCAGCATGTTTGGTGTATGCACCGCTTCGTCTCCGAGAACCAGTGCTTCATCTTTAGTACTAGAAAGGCCGTTTGATGTTAGAAGACTATATAGTGGTTTATTTAAGGAAGTGAGAACATTTTTGTTCATGGGGGGTTGGTGGTGTATCTTGGCGGGGTGGGGGGATGGTTGATACTTGGGTTGGGGTTTTTCAGGGGCCTCTGCTACTCAATCCACCGAGGTGGCCCTGAAGTGGGGTAGACTGGTTATTAAGGAGGTTGAGGAGTAATAATAGTAGAGGGTCTGGAGTAGCGATGGGGGTTGGGATTTATATGTGGTAGGGAGTGCTGTTGTGCCTTGCATTTTGCAATTGCTGCCTTCTTGAAGTACGGACCATCCAAGAAACGAAGCCGCGTGACTGCCGTAGCAGTTCGTGCACTTCGCCTGGTCTTGAGGCACCTTACATTCTGTGTACAGCCCTTTCAATTTTTAGATGGATCCTGCGAAAAAGGTTAATGACCTAATAAAGGCGTAACAGCAAAAATTCAGTGCAGTGATTGTAGTAATTAGTTTAATAGCAAGTGTGTGAATCTTAAGAAAGCGTATGTGGAATATATGTTGTCACAGGGTCTGGTATGGAGGTGTAAACAGTGTTCTGGCAAGAAGCGTTTGAGTTTACATAGTGTTGCGGTAGAAGTGCTATCTGATGGTGACATTTATAAAGTACTGCTAACTATGAAAGAGAAGCTGGACAGTTTAAACAAGTATATTACTGACATTGAGCGATAACTAAACAGTTCGATTAATGTTAGTCTTGTCATGAGAGAATGGATAAAAACAGCAACCTTATTAGTAAAAACAAGGAAATAATAGATAGGCTACAAACTATTATAGACAATTTGGTCACAAGAAATAGACGACTGGAGAATATGGTAAATAATCTTGTCATGAGGTTTGATGACCTTGAACAATATTCAAGGTCCATTTGGTGTTCCCTAATCTCCCAATGAGGATGTTGTGCAGACTGTTAATAATATAGATTTATATTTGATGGAGGACGTAATTGATGCTTGTCATCGATTGAAACACTAACCGTTCAACTTCTGGAATTAGATTTGTTAGAAAGACCCGTACAGAACAATTACTCGCCAGACGCAAGGTCAAGCGAACCTTATCCACAACTCAGCTCGGCATGTCAACTCCCAACCCAATCTAGGTCAATCAGTCACTTGCCCCAGCTAGGAGAGTTTTATCTGCAAACGCGAAGCAGTTGCAACTTGAAATGGACTATATATACTGCTGGGTTGGTATAAGTGAAAAGGTCATGATTAGGAAGGTAGATGGAAGCCCTATACACGTCATCAGTAATAATAATGTCCTGAGTAAGCTGTATATACATATTAATAATTATTTTTCTTTGAAATTATTGAGTTATTTGTATGTACATACTTGCTTCTTTTGTCTAATATTTATAATCTACTGAAGGAGCCTCCGCGGCTGAGACGGCAGCGCGTCGGCCTCTCACCGCTGGATACCGTGGTTCAAATTCCGGTCACTCCATGTGAGATTTGTGCTGGACAAAGCGGATGCGGGACAGATTTTTCTCCGGGTACTCCGGTTTTCCCTGTCATCTTTCATTCCAGCAAGACTCTCCATTATCATTTCACAGCATTTGTCAGTCATTACTAATCACCTTGGGAGTGGCGACCCCATTGTAACAACAGCCTGTATCTAGTTCATTCATTACATCCCTGACCCGGTCAAAGACTGGAAATCAGGTTGTAGGTTTTCATATAATCTACTGATATTTGATGATCTCTGGGAATGAATTAACCATTTAATATCAAAATGTTCGTGACATAAGAACAAAAAATGCTGCATTTCTTAAAAATCTTATAATGTAGTCGTGTATGATGTAATTGTACTAGTAGAGAGTTTTTTGGGTCATGGATAGTGAGCTCTGCGACGATCTCTATGTAGCGTTCAGAAATGACAGGGATCTGATTTTATCTGGGAAGTCTAGGGGTGATGGAGTTTTACTAGCTGTCAAAAGGGGTATAAATCCAAACTGTGTTCTAATTATAATGAGCAACGATGTGAGTTAATAACTCTTTACATTCTGGGTCTCACTCGTAAGGTAATAATAAATGCTGTGTACATTACTCCATCTTCTAAAATTTCTGCGTATGGAGGATACTTTAATTACGTTGAAAGCACAGGGGGTCTTGTAACATCTGACTGTCTTTTTGTCGGTGATTTCAACATGCCTGGATTTATTAATGCCAGTTAAAACTTTAACGAATGATCGATGAAAAGTCTTTGTCTATTTCAGTTCATCTCATATCTCACGTGACAATATCCAAAATTGCAATTTCAGGACATTGGATTTTGTATTGGGTGATATTCAAGGTAAATTGGAGCATAATGAATTCCCGTTGGTACCTGAAGACTTACATCACCCTACAATTCGTTTAGTTGTACTGTGCATTAAAATGGTTCCATTGCCTGCGAGAATTAATCTCGAACATTACATCTTTAAAAATGCTGAGTTTTTGCGGCTCTATTGTAACATACGAGACTTAGACTGGAGTTTATTGTATCCCTTCAAAAATACTGACATTGCTGTTGATTTATTTTATACATCACTGTACAAATATTTCTAAACTGCGCTCCAAAGCAGAAAGTCATTGAAAAATCCAGATATCCAGTTTGGTTCACACGTGATATTATTCAGTCCATAAAAGTAAAAAATAAATGAGTTACAAAAAGGAAATTTTCGAAATATTACAATAAGAGGTTTAGATAGCTTCGATCGGACCTGAAAATAAAATTACACGTGGCTTATGCTGTTTATATTCATAATTCAGAATAAAATTAAGAATAACATTAGACAGTTTTGAACGTATATTAGATGTAAGCGGGATTTCACGTTCATGTGGCAACTCATTTTTACTGAATGAAATGTGGTATACGCCTGGAAATATTGCTGATGGGTTTGCCGAGTATTTCTCATCGGTGTATGTCAACATGGATTTTAGTTATAACGTCGAACATCTTCCTTTGAATGAAGTTTCTGTCCTTCCCACGGTCGATGAATTGACCATCACTCACATAACGGTAGACGAAATAAGAACAGTTATTAATAAAAAGTTAAAACCTAAGAAATCCAGTGGACCTGATGATATTCAACCATGTATAATCAAGGGCTGTGCTGACATACTGGTTGCTCAGTCAACCTTCATTTTCAGTCTTTCTTTAAAAACATCCTGCTTCCCGAAATAGTGGAAAATGTCAAAAATTACCCCAAATCTAAAGGGAGGGAACTAAGAAATGATAGCAAACTATCGCCCTCTTTCAGTAATTAATACCATACCAAAGGTATATGACCAAGTACTGTATTTTAGAATATACCACGATTTTAAGGTAGAGCTATTACAAAGTCAGCATGGCCTTACTCATTAGACAAAAAGAGAAGAACCGATGTAATATAAATGGATCTAGAAAAGGTCTTTGATAAAGTGGACCGTGAAGTTTCTAAACTATTACTTCAATTATGTTCCTCTTAAAATATAGGCAGCAATCTCTTTGTTTCCATTTCAAATAATTTTATTGGCTCTTCTGGCATGCCACAAGGGTCCACTCTAGGGCTTCTCCTATTTCCCATTATGGTTAATGATTTGCCCGGAATGATTAATTACTCTGATTGCTTGTTGTTTGCTGACAACGTAAAGTTATATAAGACCATTATAAATGAAGTAACGTGAGTGATTTGCAATAGGATATTAATAATATTATATTATGGTGTATTAGCAATAAATTATTCCTAAATGTTAAGAAATGTAAAGGTATGTCATTTACCAGGAAAAAGAAATACGACGTATTGTGTTGGTGAAACAACACTTGAAATTGTACTGTCTATTAATGATTTAGGGATTATTTTCGACTGAAAATTAAATTTTAATAGCCATATAGCAAAAATAATGGATCTGTATAACAAAATGTTTTGTTTTATTATTAGAAACTCCGAATTCTTTACTGAAAGTTGTATATACGTTTTGTACGAAGTTTTGTACGAAGCTTAAAACTTTCGATGTATTATGTCCATTTGACTTTTCAACCGAGTTTTTAAGAAATTTGTTCAATTTCACGTCTTTGAAAAACAGGAGAACATTAACATTACAGATGTTGAGGAAAATTTTGAATGGGGAAAATGACTCTCGAGAATTACTTAATGGCATCCCTTTTCATGTATCACAAGTAAAATCAGGACAGTAAGTACTATTTCACATCCCAAGATATAGCAGAGTTCATCACTCTCATTCACCACTAGTTAAAAAATTATTGCTTTATAATTCAATTGGTGCTCAAGTTGTTTTATACCCTGGCATTAAATTGTTCAATAAGCAAATAAAGGCAATTTTTTTACTAAAACATAATCATTACTAAATTCATTTTTGTTGGAATGCTTTTCTAACTTGTTCTTCATATGTAGTACTCATTTTAAATTGTGTTCCGCTTATGATTTCTTCTTTTCCTTCTTCTTACTATTATTTTTAATTTTATTATTATTTTTGTTTGATGTATTTAAAGTTTAAATCTCATATGTCATGAAGGAATGTAATTGGGTTGAGGACTGAGTACCTTCGAATTATCAAATAAATAAATAAATAAATAATTGAAAGATTTGGATAATTTGAAAATAATTTGTCTGGTATTGTGTTACATGTTGCCCTGTGCAGCGTTTATATTATGAGATTATACAACATTCAACTGCGCTTAAGTACATTTAAATTACCTCTAATAACTGAATGCGGTTAGGTTGATCAGTATTAAATCTGATGCTCTATTTGGAAGTAAAATACTCCATACAATTTCATAACCATGGTTTCATAACCATGGATGCAATAGCGATTACTCCTATAAAATATATAATAGGTATTAGTTAAAAAATGAACCCCTTTTAAGAACTGTTGTAGAGCATCTTGAAAGGGTTAGAGTAATGAACACCGTGGCAATAATTGAAAATTGTAAAGAAATTCAAATAACATTCACTATGGTACCGTACACAGAAGAAACTTTGAATGGTGTAAATCAATCTCAAATACATGGCATAAGTCCTTTCTGAAGTTATAATATAATATAATATAATATAATATAATATAATATAATATAATATAATATAATATAATATAATATAATATAATATAATATAATATAATATAATTATTTCGTCAGTTTTCATAAAAACATGCGTAGAAGACGCCTTTTATAACAACGAAACAACGTAAGTATGTAAATGAAAAATATTTTATTTTTTTTTTATCCGATTCGACTTACTTTCATTTATCCCACATACCAGCTACCAAGGGATGAAGTGCGGACGTTATTGTTTCATTAATACTACGTAATTAGTCCTCCTGGTAGCCATGATCGGTAAGGCGTCAGCTGTATATGGTCTGCCACCGTAGTTAACCGGTTCGAGCGTCATTAATGGAAAGAATGTTGGTCGTCACAATGTTGGCTTCCAGGGTAGGATAGGTCGTATACCATTATTTTAAGTCACTAGATAGGTTTACGAAAGCCCGGATTCAGTTCCAAATCTCTACGCAGTGTTCATATGTAGTAAGGGCAGATGACGCTCTTGAAGGTGATTCGTCCGTCAGATGGGGACGTAAAGCAGACCCGTTGGTTCTATTTGACAGGAGCAGGTCATGTGCCGGCACCGGCTTTCACACTCTTCCATCCTATTACCATATATCACGTCATTCACTTCATCTCACTAACTCGTCTGATGAGTTTGTCGTCAGGAAGGGCATCCGGTAGTAAAAACTATCTACGAAGATTCATATCACTTCATACCCGACCCTGTAGAGAGACGGGACAACAGTAATACTGAAGACAGGAGAAGGCTGAAAGGCTGAAATGGGTACGAGATGTAGGTTACCAAAATAATGCAATGATGATCACCATATTTCAACTGTATAGTGAAAAGGATCTTGTTTCAGTGGAGTGTATGAATTATCTCCACCATTCAGGCGTATGCAACGATCCTACCTCCATCTATAAGCATGAGATAGAACTCTAACTGCTGAGAATCTGGAGCGTCATCAACAAACTTTCAGTACGGTATTTGGTCGAAGCTTCGTTGTAGGTGGTCCCCAACGAGCACAGAAAAGTAACATAGATGAAGCCGAGTTTTGTGCCGGTCATCAAAATATTAGAAAAACCATTAGTGCCAACAACGAGCTCAGAACAAGATAAAACACGTCACTAACGTTCTGTCAGAGTTAAAGCCAATTCGACACGCATGGGAGCCATATTGCTTGGACGAAAGCATTAGAGACCGGTTGCTGTCTATTATTGATCAACACACGAGATTTGAAGTAAATCCCAGAATTCCGTATTATGATTCTGGTTTATTGGGATATTGAAAAAAAATCTGCAAGAAATGAAAAAATATAAATTTACATATAAATGGCAGGAAGTTGAAAATGATAGTAAAATTAATAGCATATGTTTTGAACCACTTCAAATGAATTCAAACGCCAATGCAAGCAAGTAAGGGCGTACATTGGATCTGAACTAGGTGGGAGCAGCTCATGCCAGATCGAAGGGGGAGGGGGTTGTTGGCTGGAACATGGTGTAACACAGGTAAATAGAGAATTTGGAAAAATAATTTTTTTAGCCATCAAAAGCACAATCTGCATTATTATTTTATCAATACTTCTTGTTTACACAGATAAGTTTTAAGTGGGGCGAGAAGACGTCCTGTTTTTAAAGGGGTAAAGCTCTAAAACGTTATTTTCTTCACTCTCCCGATTTTCTTTAACAAAATTGAGATGCACACTCATCAGACATAATCAGGTGAGCCTTTCCTCCACCATACTACTTCTCAGACCGATCTTCACTCTCCGAAGCGTACTGAAAGACCGTTCTACGTTGGCAGTAGTGGCTGGGATTGTGCTCAAAATCTAGTGTGTCCTCCGCATGACCGGGAAAATACCATCGGTTTCCTGTTGAAATTCGCTTAGAGAGCATCATAAAAACCCATTTTGTAACTTATATTCAGTTTTAATATTTATCCCCCACGTCTGTCACCGCCCGCTCTATCCTAGAAACCTGGGTACTTTTTGCTGTCTGAACATGTTTTGCCCTCCCCCCCACTTCTAATACACAATCGCTGCTACTGAAAATATTAGTGCCAGCCTTATAACTAATTTTACTACTTACTCTTGCAGTGAAGTCATCATTTGTTTGCACCAAAATAAGTAATTTGAACATCTGCCTGTGGCTTAGAAATATTGTTACCTTACTTGTTTCTGTTCAGGCCCAAACTGATTAATTCTTGGCATATTTTACAGCCAAGCATTTTTAAAAAGGTCAGTGACTTAAATTTGCTTTTACTTATCCTTAGATAAATTCATTTTCTTCTACACATTACTTAGGTACAGTTCCGCGGCGATATCATCCTATTTTTGAAAAAAATATACCAAAAATTACTTTGCGTATTCTTTCAAGTCACTGGTACAAATTTTGAGCATGTATAAAGGGTGTAGTTTTTTAAAATCAAGAGATGGGGTATGCTCTTGAGAAAATATAATATTTAACGATGTTGTTAGCGAGTCAAGATATGATATAACTTAATTAGGGGACACCTCCAGAGTTATTATCACAGCCCGATGACGAATTGCTCCGGTGTGTCTGCTTTTGAGCAAGCCATGGAACAGAAATTTGTATCTCCGATTCAATGGCAATGTCTTGTGCCTTCTCAGACTGATCTTCACTCTGTCTGCGTCTTCATGGTCTTTTTAGTACGTCAATGATTCCGGCAATGTGCTCACATACCTTGATCAAATCCATGCTCCTTGCTTGGAAGGAATTCACCACTGGTTCAAATATTGCAGAGGGCAACGATGAACGAAGATTTGGGAACCGCTGAATGCAGCTGGCACGTAGATTTTTTCGTGGCGTAGTTTTATTTTATAGATATTTGCTCCTGTGCGTTGAAAATCTGGGGGAAATTTTCTTTGAATATTCGAATGCCTTTGTATTTTTCAGACCATCTAGTTTCGCACACTCACGAAAATTTGGAACCCAGAGTCCTACGAGCACTCGATTCCTTAAAGAAGTTTATGGTATCCTTTACAGTAGCAATAGTGTTTATAATTTCTGGTACATTATCGTAGACTACAAGATTTAATTTGTGGTTTGAGTAGTCGCTATTGCAGTTTTGTGAGTGTTAGTGATGACGTGATTCCGGCAGTCCTCGTGTATATCCTTGACCATTCTGAATAGACTATTTCCGAATGTTCATAAAACTCCCCGAACAGTGCCCGTGAAAGGAGGGAATAAAACACGGTGCTTACAGAGAACACCGTTCAGTCACTAGGAGGACACTAGCCATGATTCATATTGATCTAACCAGGCATAGTTAAATTTTCTTCACAAGTGGCTTGCATCAATTGCAAAATTGTAATTCTTAGGCGGAGCCCACGGACTTTTTAACATCTCCTTCCTCTTTTTCAGCGTTAGCTGGAGAAATCGTCCCAGGTCATTTACGTGGCAGCCACCATTCTCTTCAGTTGCTGGACTGACTGGTGAGTCAGACACTTGTTCAGATGTTGATGAAAAGGTTTCGACCCATTTGTCCGGTGTCAATTATAGATTAGTTCGTCAATTAATGTCATCATTGTTATCCTGTCACGTCCCCTTTTTCTTTTAAGAGCTAATGTCCCTGCAAAAATTAAGTACTCCAATAATGGTCATGTAGATAAATAAAAAATCCGCTATAAATTCAAAATTTGATTTAAATAAAATTATAATTTTTATCACCCCAGAAATTAATAAAATGCAGGCCTACGTTCGACATGTCAGATTGATATAAGCTTAGAAGTGTTGAAACGTTTGCTTTGGCATATACAATGATCAACCAGAACATTATGACCACCTACCTAATAGCTGGTATTCCACCTTTGGCACGGATAACAGCGGCAGCGCTCTTGGCATGGAAGCAATGAGGCCTCGGTAGATCTCTGGACTGAGTTTGCACCACATATGCAGACACAAGACGTCACCTACTTCCTGCAAAATCCGGAGAGGGGGGCGATGTATTTTGACGCCTCGTTCAGTCACATCCCATATGTATTCGATCGGGTTGAGATCTGGCGAGTTGGGGGACAGCGCATCAATCGCAACTCGCCACTGGGTTCCTGTAACCCCTCCATCACACTCCTGGTCTTGTGATCTGGCTCATTATCTTGTTGACAAAAGTCACAGCCGTTGGGAAACATGATCGTCATGGAAGGGTTGACGTGGTGTGCAACTACTGTACTATATTTTTAGGCCGTCATGGTGCCTTGCACGAGTTCCACTGGACCCATGGATGCCCACGCGAATGTTTCCCAGAGCATAACACAGCCGCCGCCAGCTTGTCTTCGTCCCGCAGTACAGGTGTCAAAGAGCTGTTACCCTGGAAGACGACGGATTCTCACCCTCCCATCGGCATGATGAAGACGGTATCGGGATTCGTGACACCATGCAACGCTCTGCTATTGCCCTAACGTCCAGTGACGATGGTCAAGTGCCCTTTTCAGTCGTAGTTGCCGATGTCGGGGTGTTAACATTGGCACATGCATGGGTCGTCGGCTGCGGAGGTTCATCCTTAGGAGTGTTCGGTGCACTGAGTGTTCAGACACACTTGTACTCTGTCCAACATTAAAGGCTGATGTTAGTTCCGCCACAGCTCGCCGCCTGAAATGTTTTGTCAGGCTGACCAGCCAACCACGTCCGAGATCTGTAATGAAGGTGTGGCCGCTCAACCCCTCGATATTTCGACATGGTTTCAACTTGGTTTTGCCACTTGTTGAAGACACTCACCACAGCACTCCTCGAACATCCGACAAGTCGTGCAGTTTCCCAAATGTTCTTGCCGAGCCTCAGGGACATCACAATCTGCCCTCGGTGAAACTCAGATAGATCGCGCGCCTACCCCATTCTATACACACACACAGCACTCTCACTGATGCTGCATGCACCGTGCATATGTCTCGTTAGATGACGCTGCTATCGCCTGGACGGGTTTAAATCGACGGTAAGTAGGTGGTCATAATGTTCTAGCTGATCAGTGGAAATCTGATAAAATGATAATTTGGTGTATTATTAGTTTGATGGAAGATATTTCAATAAATGCTAAGTTTGATAGAATATTATGTTCATACAGCGTCATTTCCGATGAAATGTTAGTGTGATAAAATCATCCGAGCCATTTTCGAGAAAAACACATTTATTTATATGTTTTATGAAAACATATTATAATGGAGGAAAAATTCGTGAATTGGTAACAGTAAAATGTTAAAAGTTTCCCATTTGAAAGAAATGCATTATTATTATTATTATTATTATTATTATTATTATTATTATTATTATTATTATTATTATTATTATTATTATTATTCACATTGTTGTGCCCAGCTGAGGAGCACGCTTGAACTTATTTATCTGATGATTTTGCTTTCTACTCTTCCCAAAATCTCTTCAACTGAAATTCTTCTTACGTCCTTCTGTCCACGTTTTATTAGTTCTAGCTTTTGCCTCCGCGAAACAATGACTATTAATCAGTGTTCTGAAATCAGATAGGTTCTTCACAGTTTCCTGATTGATGTTGATTTCCCGAAGATTCGATTCTATTCCTTTTAGCCAGTTGTTCTTGACTTTCAGTGCGAGGGCAAGATTTAGAATTATTTTGGTCTGTCTATCATTGTTCATTCTGAGAATATGACCATAGAATTTCAACCTCCTTTTCCTGATAGTGTCTGAGATGTTTTCACTATAGCAATACATTTCATAAGATTTGCGTTCCATCCATACTCCCTGTCTGTAGACACGGCCGAAAATTTTCCGTGAAATTGTTCACTCTTGCTTTTCTATATCATTTATGAGTGATCTACCGCCTATGATTAAGGTTTCCTATGCGTGTTCTTCTTCTTCTTCTTCTTCCCATTATTATTATTTTTATTATATCTATTATAGCTCCTAAGGGTAGCAGCTATCCTCCTCTGCCCTTCGGTTTGGTACGTCCCTGGGTAGTCAAACATCTGTATTGTTAGTCTGCTTTTATCGAATCTGTAAAGGTGTCCGAGAAATTGTCAGCCTCATTTTTCTTATGGTCTCCGAGATTATTCTTCCGTTCTCGTACTCTTCCTTGTTGCTCAGTACTTTTCATCCACCTTCAGTTTGGACTGCATCTATGATTTTTCTAAATTTTCTCCTGTCTAGGACTTCCAGCTTTTCTACCTTGTAACTAATCGAAGGGCAGTAGCTCGCGTATAAATATTCGGTATTGATCACATTATTAATAATATTAATATTATCACTATTATTATTATTATTATTATTATTATTATTATTATTATTATTATTATTATTATTATTATTATTACATACATGTGTTCTCATTATAGAGCCATTATGTCTTTCAGCAGTCAGTCTGCAAGTTTCTGTGAATTCAATAAACGTCGCCACAACTCCCTATTTGCAGCTACTGCTGTGGCCTCATTTAGTCCTGTACGTCTAATCTTTAAAACCTTAGAAACTGAGTCTAAACACCTTCGTCTTTTTCTCCCTTTACTTCTCTTACCCTCCATAACAGAGTCCATTATTCTCCTAGGTAACCCAACCTCCTCCATTCGCTACACGTGATCCCACCACCGAAGCCGGTTTATGCGTACAGCTTCATCCATCGAGTTCGTTCCTTAGCCTTTATTTCCTCCTTCCGAGTACCCTCCTGCTATGTTCCCACCTGTTTGTACCAGAAATCACTCTCGCTATTTTCATGTCTGTTACTTCTAACTTATGAATAAGATATCCTGAGTCCACCTAGTTTTCTCTCCCGTAAAGAAATGTTGGTCTGAAAACAGACCGATGTAAAGATTGTTTTGTCCGGGAGCTGACTTCGTTCTTACAGAACACTGATGATCGCAACTGCGAGCTTACTGCATTAGCTTTACCACTCCCTGATTCAATCTCACTTACTATTTTACCATCCTGGGAGAACACACAATCTAAATTCCTGAAATTATCTACAGTTCCAGATTTCCATCACCGATCTGACATTCAAGTTTGTTAATTTCATACCTACTGGCATCGGTTTAGTCTTGGAAAGGCGAATTTTCATACCACACTAATTGCACTTACATTCAAGTCCCAGGACTGCAGGCTTTCGGCATAATCTGCCATTAAAATCAAGTCGTCAGCATATGCCAGACTGCTTACTACATTTCCACCTAAGTGAATTCCTCCCTGCTACTTTATACCTTTCAGCAGATGATCCATGTAACCTACGAACAGCAAAGGTGAATTTTGCAGCCTTGTCTAAACCCTGCAAGTACCCAGAACCAAGAACTCATTCTACCATCAATTCTCACTGCAGCCCAGTTGTCAACACAAATGCCTTTGATTGATTTTAATAATCTACGCTTAATCCCATAGTCCCCCAGTATGGCCGACACATTTTCTCTCGGTACACTGTCATATGCTTTCTCTAGATCTAAGAAACATGAACACAACTGTCTATTCCACTCGTAGCATTTTTCAATTACCTGGCGCATACTGAAAATCTGATTCTGACAGCCCCTCTGTGGTCTGAAACCACACTGGTTTTCATCCAACTTCCTCTCAACCACTGATCGCACCGTACCTTCCTAGATGCCAGTGAATATTTTTGCCTCGTATACTAATCAATGAGATACCTCGATAGTTATTGCAGTCATTCCTGTTCCCTTGCTTATACATAGGTGCAGTTACTACTTTTGGCCAATTTGAAGGCACCTTGCCAACACTCCATACTAATCCTATTATTCTGTGAAGCCATTTCACCCCTGCCTTGCCATTACACAGTACTTCACCGTTTCAGGTCTAATTTTATCTATTCCTGCTGCTTTATGAAAACGGGGTTTATTTACCAACCTTTCCACTTCCTCAACCTTAATTTCACCAACATCATTTTCCTCCTCACCATGAGCTCCGTTGTTCGCGACACCACCATAAATATTTCCTTTCACGTTCACGTTTCAAAATATTCGCTCCACCTGTCCAATGATTCCCTTGAATTTATTCACCTGAATTACTCAAAACACTGTTCATTCCCTTTTTCCCTCCCTTCCTGAGATTCTTTATTGCTGTCCAGAAACGTTTGCCTGCTGCATGACCTACCCTTTCTAGGTTATTAACAAAATCTTCCCACGACTTCTTTCTGTATTGAACAACTATTTGTTTCGCTCTGTTTCTTTTATCAAACTATAATTCCCTGCCTGCGTCGACCCTTGTTTGGAGCTATTTCTGAAAAGCCTTCTTTTTACTTTTACAAGCTGCTCTCATTTCATCATTCCACAAAGATGTTCGATTTTCCCACCTTTATACACACATTTGTTCCTAGGCATTCCCCTGCTGTTTCCACTACATCATTCCTGTGCCACCTATTCTCTTCCTATATCCTGAACTTGCTTACTGTCCACTGTTCGAAAATTCTCCATGTACTTCAGTCTAATTTCCTCGTCGTGGAGATTTTATACCTTTGTTGGTTTCAGACAGATTTCACTTTCTCTATCCTAGGCCTAGATATACTTATTTCATTACAGATCAAATAGTGGCTTGTAACATCGAAAATTCCCAGGAAAATCCGTACATTCCTAACAGACTTCCTGAATTAGAAGTCGGTTAAGATATAGTCTGTTATGGATCTCGTAACCCTAGCCTCCCATGTGCAGCGATGAATAGCCTTATAGTTGAAGAATGTATTCATACCTGCTAAACCCATACCAGCACAGAAATCCAGCAAACTCTTCCCATTCCCATTAGCTTCCATATCTTCCCCACATGTACCAATCGCCCTTTTGTATCCTTCAGTTCTATTTCCAACTCCCGCATCGAAATCGCCCATTAGCACTATCCTATCCTTGCTGTTGACCATGACTACGATGTCACTCAAAGCTTCATGAAACTTGTCCATTTCATCTTCATCCGCACCCTCACATGGTGAATGCACTGAGACCGTCCTCGTCCTACTTTCTCCAGCTGCCAAATCTACCCACATCATTCGCTCATTTATGTACCTAACAGAAGCTGTGTAGCGTGCAATAATATTCTTGATGAACAGCCCTACCCTACACTCTGCCCTTCCCTTTCTAACACCCGTCAGTCTCCTATGTTTTGTTCGTTATCTCCCCTTACCCAAATATTACTTAGTCCTAGCACATCCGGATGCAACATCTGTGCTGACTCAGAGAGTTCTACTTTGTTTCTTCCATAAGCCCCATTAATATTAATAGATCCCCCATCGAATTCCATTTCGTCCACCATGTTGTTTCCAAGGAGTCCCTCGCCTCCCATATGTCCGAGGCTTGCTTAAAATGTTATGAGCTCCTTAATTTCACAAGGCAGGATGCTACCCTACTTAGACATATTCCAAGTGAGGATCTCTCTTCTGACGGGTTAGGGACCACTGGTGGATTGTATAGTCCTAGCCGTCTGAGCACAAGGAGGGCCATGACTCAGAATATGTCAGATTTGCCCATTCCCGTGCCACTTACTAGGCCACTTAGCCGTTGCCCATGGTTCACGGATTAGGACGTTACTACAGTAACCTCCACCATGAGCTATTAATATGATTATGATGATGATGATGATTATGATTATTATTATTATTATTATTATTATTATTATACACTGTCCGTACATCTTTGGTCAACTCTTTTTCTCTTCCGACATTGGCAGTGTGTGGCCTGTGTTGACTAGGAGTCGTTCGTATTCACGCTCTTCTCTAGCCAGATGAATTAACCAACGAGGGTCGAAATGCCCAACACGGAAAGGCTGTATATACCGTCTTCAACTTCAGGATTCATCTTAGATACGGCTGCATCCTCACAGACTCGCAGGTTGCTCATAGGCGTTAACTCGAATGATCTCCCACAAGCCTCTCCGGAGGTCATACGCAATTACTGTTATAGTAATTGAGCACCGGTCTAGAAATCAATTGTTAATTTTACAGATATAACACAAATTTATGGGGACAGTGGACACAGTGTATTTAAAATTTTATTCCTGTGATTTTTCAACGTATGTAGTTTGCCGTTGTGGTACAAGTATTTCGTAGTGACTGTCAATATTCTTATTATTGCATTAACGTTAATATTAGTTTTAACTGAAAATGTTACTCTATAATATTTTTTAACGTGATATACTTTTGTTTGATCCTCAGAATAAAGAAGTGTTGATCTTGAAGAGAAACGTATCTCAACAAGTCAATGGAGATTTCTTCCGTACTGAATCTACAAAGTAAAGTAAGATAATGCTACCGAAAAGTGAAAGAAGGTTTGAAAAGTCTTTTCTTTTTCCAAATTTACTTAAAGAATTGTTCTGAATGGTTCAAATTTTCATAAAGGTCTGATGATTTCAACACTTGTTGAAATAAAAAGAGTTTCTTAATGTCTAAAGTGACCCAATGAGTTGCGTTCATCAGTTCTAAACGATAAATGCACACTTTTGTTCTAAAACACCCTCATTTTGTTTACGAGAGAGGTCCACACTGCCCTTCCCGCGTCCAGGTACGACCCAGTAAAAGTTTGCCGGAAGCCGAATGTGGTCTCAGGGCAATTCTTCATAAAACATGGTTTAGATTAACGTGAGTTCCAAGAGAACACAGAGACTGCACGCGATAAATACAGATGAACGTCTCCATCCTATCGCATTTTCAAATAAATCATTCTTTCACCGCAAGACTCGAAATAAATCGCATGAAAAGTATCTTAATAACTAATTAAATAAATCTACAGCTAACATCTACAAATCATAACTCACTTAATTAAAAATAAATTAAAAGAAGAAATGTATTAAATTACTCATGAATATAAGAATAGAAAACTCAAATTATCTGAAAATTCCTTCATCGGTGTTTAAAATCAATCATTATTTATAACATCTCATATAAGTCAGCGCTGGCTTAATTTAAAAAAATGAATTCATTGATTCTGAAGTGAACCTGTATCTTCTAACATTCCATCTTGTATGAAAATGAATTCAGTTATTTAATTGCCATATTATTAAATTATTCACTTGAAAAAAGTTCATGATTCATATCAATATTACAACACTGAAGTTAAATCTCAAACATTTCCTTAAAAATTGAAAAATTGGAACTTGCAATCTGAATTTATTTAATTCATTCACTGGCGTATAAATATTGTTGACGATTGACGGGCTAAGGTTATTATTCCTATTGCCTACCGAAATCTAAGCTGCTAACAGCCTAGCCTATCATCTTTAAATGTTAAATAAATGTTTAATCACCTCTCAAAAATATAAAAATAACCTACAACCCATTTCTAACTAAATAGTTCTTAATTCGCTACTCACTGGCTCAATATGTATACGTTCATTCACTAGGCTCATATTTATTATGTCAAGCTTATTTAAGTGACTCCGCAAATATTTCCATTATGATATCCCGACATTATTCATCTACGTTGTTCATGATGGCTATACAGACTTAATATATATCTCAATGTACATATTACGAGAATATGTCATATTTTACGAATATCTCCTAACATCAACAGCTGTATTTGACATTATGGTAACCATTTAATCTTAACTATACACATGTATGCGTCATTCATACGTTGTACTAAGTTACTCCCTCAACGTATGTCCTTCATTGTATTTGGATCGCTTATTTAATCCTTCTTTGAATATTTCAACATTTACCAACCATATTTACGTCTTATTACAACCAAAATTCAAATTACCATACTCAAATTGCCTCACGAAACTCCATTCTCGACTACATAACATTCAATCAATTCAATAGCATCATTAATAATATCGCCTTTCATATCTCATAACCTCTTCCTAAATAAATACATTTATTAAGACATATTATTCTCCTTTGCATTAATATTCCCTTATATGGATCATTTCTTTTCTCGTAGATCGATGCTTAACCTTAACATTTCATTTTTCTATCTAGTAACGTGATTTGACAAGGAATAACTCATATAAATCTTACGACTTCTCATATCACCCATTTGTGACGTAATCATAACCTGAATGCTTCACGAAATTCATAAATACATTCGCAAATACTCATATTTAGCTGTTCGATAGTCTACCTTCCTTCTAGTAATCTCATTTACTACGGTTATCCACTCGACTTATGCATAGCCATTTCTTTCGAGATATCGATCTAGTTGCACGTTAACTTAATATAGTATCATTTAACTATATGCATACACATATCACTTCACTGTATCACTAAGTATCTCACACTTATTGAAGTTCACATTAGATACATATGCTTAGCCTAATTAAGAACTAATATATTTATAGTAAAACTTAGCTCGTCATTCATCAAGTAAGCCGTCTGTAGCTCTCTCCTTCCGTCACATCGCTGGTCACGACTGGCCACGGTCTGCGGTTCGGCTGGAGTCCTTCTCTCATATCAGATCTGGTCTACTGGCTGGATAATGTCCACCTCCAGGTCGGTCCACCTCGAAATTAGCAAGACATTATCTTCTTCATACTGCAGCTGTCAATAACATCAAAGCAATTCGACAAGTAATAGTTCATTTCTTAAACATTTCCTTTAAAGTAATATTCTCTTCTTAAGTATTATATTATGTTTTTGTGTTTTGGTCAATCAACTATCTATATTTACTTCCATATCTTCGACCTTGTTTTAGAAGTATCTCTGATTTTAAATTATTTATCTTCTGAAAGCTTAATTATTCCTTAATTCTTCTTTTCAATAAATGATTCGTGCGTATCTTTCTCTTCTTACAACACTACTCGATGATGAGCTCCGATGTGTTGCTATATTACGTATCAGCTCTTCTGGCGAACGTATTTAAATAAAATATTCGTATTACACGCCATCCTTATGCTTCTTACTGACGTATAGCAAGTATCTTGCCGTCTATTCTTATTTAGAAACAGTAATACTTCTGAAATTCCGATTATAATCGCAATTATTCTTCTTTCCGACGTAGTGGTAATGATTTGCTTCCTGTCGCTTTCAGTTCAATTTAGTAAGTGTGAATAATAATAATAATAATAATAATAATAATAATAATAATAATAATAAAAACATTTTACTTGTTTTTCGAAACAATTCAATTGATACAACTCTGTTCTTCACAGCCTTTTAAAATTGTATGTCCCAAGTTAGTCATGGCCTCCTAATAGACTAATATCTTGAGATTCTCTTGCATAAAATTCCGGCCAGTGTGATCCAATCCTTTATATGACGCCATTTTGAAATAGTCAAAAATGCAATGGGCACATTACTAATAGAAGGAATAGTGTGAAATTTGATCATTTAATGCTTCATTGTTTTAAATAATCGTCCCTGATATATTTTTCATTACAAATTGCTACCTAGTTGTAGAAATGTCAAAGCGAGGCTAGACGCGATATTATACGTGTACTTTAATGTCTTACGATAGGAAGCGTAGGCACTTTTTTAACATTATGCTAAATAATTTTTAAAACACTGACTATGGCTTTGTGTGCATAGATATATAGGAATTGTTATTAAAGGAATATTCCTGCTAAACGAGAAACCAGAACCCATGGTTCTTTCTGGTAACATTGCCACCATAGTTTAGTGTAACTCGCAGAGTATGATTGTGATTATTGTTTTATTACGAAGTACAGTGCTCCATAGTGGCAAATCCCGTTTTAGGCACCTCTTACGACAGGCAGGGGTACGGTAACACCCCATCCCCCCTCCAAAGGACGGCTTTAGTGCAATTACAAGCATTGAAACTTGGTGAGGGGTGGATTTTTTTGACATGGATTCGAAGGAATGAAAGAATCTCTTCGAGGAATTTAGCAGCCATATCAGCGGGTTATCGCCTCCGATTGCAGAAAAATTGTGGCTCTTCGAGACTGTGAATTAAACCACCCGGGACATTGGTACCCATGTTGAACGGAAAACGGCCACAGTGGTGTGAATGTGGAATCCGTGAGTCGAGGATGGACGAACTGACCGACGTTCAGGATTCCCAACAGCTAGAGCACAACTGAACGAGAGGATACACATGCTGTGGGCAAGGTTGTTGCGGAATTACAGCTACATCACAGTCACTTATTCTTAGATCGATAGATAGATAGATAGATAGATAGATAGATAGATAGATAGATAGATAGATAGATAGATAGATAGATGCGTAGGTAGAACTGTAAATAGATAGATAAATAAGTGCATAGATAGATTTTAGATGGATATATAGATACACAGATAGATTTATATATATATAGAATAGTAATAATAATCGTATGGCCTCAGCTACCATATGCAGACATTTCAATTTGACGCCATCTGGCTGTCTGCTCGTCACTTTCGATGTTCCATTTTACTCTAGGCTCACTAGATGGCAGACCGAGTAACCCAAAACTCTCTTGGGCGTCTATGGCTGAGATTTAATGAATTTTGTCGGGTAAACATCAAATGTTTCGCCAGAGATTTTTTTACATGCCGACATCGTACGACATGGAGTGTCGAATGGACTTTTATCGGCCCTTCAAAAATCCGACTACCTGTGCCAGGTTTGAACCCGCTATTTTGGGATCCGGAGGCCGACACTCTACCACTGATCCACAGAGGCAGCTAGATAGACACATAGATACGTAGACAGCTAGATATTGCACCCACCCCCTCCCTAAATGGCACCGGCATGGAATCTGCAGGGTCGCACACGGGTCAAGAAAAATTAAAATAAATAGGCGCTGAACTAAAGTAATCTTAAAGGCGTACAGGGGATGAGAAACGGGGCATACTTAACTAAAATGAGAACACATTCGAATTAAAAATTTCACTCACAAACCGGTTTATTCAACCTTAATGACGATGGGAAATGGCGCATTAAAATACACTAATGAACGAGTAATATACATAAATGTTGTGAATTATTATGTGGACATCTGTCCATTATGCTTGATAGAAATGAGTACGTTTATCGAGAAGCGTTGTATCGTGACATGAAGCGAATGGAGAATATTACCATAACACTGAGGCTATATTATCACTAACACATAAAACTAACATGCACCCGACAACGTGTCTGAGCAATCTCTACTCTAATGAAGACCTAGATTTCCCAATGAAATGACGTAAAAGAAAAAAGCATTCATATGAAACAACATCTGGGTTCGAACCGACCCTCGCTATTATAGACGTCGCCAGGCTGATGGACAGAACCACCACTGACCTTATTTACAACCACACATGACATTAAGAACACATAAAATCATACATGATATGCAACAAAATACGTAAGGCACTTTGATCTTCCTTCGGACGCCGTAAACCTCCAATGTCTACGTTGAGCATCGAACTGACAACCTCTTGCGATGAAGACGGGGTCCTGTAATCCCTATCTATATTATACTCGAACAATTAACAATTATTCACTGGCAAACATTAACATTATCGGCCGGGCCACTTGTTAATAAATACACTACTCTGGCGTGTTGATTAAATCACATATTTAGTCGTCAAACAGGCCTCATTCTCTTCACTTTAAAAGCCCTTCCTTTTCATTGGGACACACACAAAAAAAAACACGACCGGTGGCAGGGGCAGACGAAATGCTCCCTCCTCCGCATGCGGTAACCAGCCCCGCCATTAACAGGCGTAACATTCCCTTTCATGAGGACACAAGACCACTCCACTCGGAAGTACGTCTACAATAAACTGAGGTCTCAAACACTCGCGCAAATCACCTCGAATTCAACACATATTTTCCCAACAGTATCACGTCACTTTCACAACGCGGCTCCGGTATTACAATGCTAATATTTGCCCGATCATTATTATTATTATTATTATTATTATTATTATTATTATTATTATTATTATTATTCCTGCCGTTCTACATGACTTACCCGCTACGTTAATCATACCTGGTCATCGTGCGGAATCTATTCAGCAATTACAACACAATTTACGTGCTCGCACGGCAATTAACATCTGATTATTGACTGCTAATTAATCGATGATCAGCACTTGGTTACCTTACCGTCACACGGCAATACCTTAATTAATTAATATTCACACGGATTGATATTTGACACTTGCACTATGATCACATCCTGGTAAGCTTAATCACATAATCAATTTAAATCATAACGCTCCCTATCTAAGTATTTCAAAGGGGGGTTTGGTTCTCAGTTCGGCCGCTGAGCCTCGTAGTTACGTGCCTTACACACTATAGTACTTACAATTTTTTACTTGCCATGCACTTATCAAAATAATAATTACTCTAATTAATAACTACTCTCACTGCACTCCCCTAAACTCATTTCTCCCGATCTTCTGACGCAAATAATCAAACAAAATCTCCCAAGAAAGAAATAATTGAATAAATCTCTACCACATGCAAAACTAAAGTATTATATTCCCTAAATTATTTACAATCAATTACTCAGACCTGTCGTCGGTTTCCTAAACTAAGAATTAATAACTACGCGCCCATTTCGGCGCTCTATTTCAACTGGACTACATCTTTAATCCTTTATAGCGTCAGCTTACGATAAACATTTCCCATCCCCTCTAGGCATGCCAGATATTAAAAATTAGTACTCATCTCTATCACATGATGACACCTTCGTCAGCTCAGGAGGTCCATCCTGGGCTTACTCCTGGTCCATGGGCACCGCGGTGATTACTTGCATTTCCATACCACCTTGAAGTTGAGGGTCCATGGTTCGATGCTGGTGGAGCCGCTGGCAGTTAATCCTGTACACACAGAACGTCACTGTTTAATTCCACACTCCGGTTAGCAGCGTCCAATGTGAACGTCCGTTCACGATCTCAGATACGACTACGTAGTCCGCGGTTCAGTACCGAATCCCGTCTATCTCTCAGCCACTATTCAGTCTACTGCTACGTAAGATTATTATGCTATAGCAATGATAATAATATTACTTTACACATCACGGGTTTATAAAAAGTTAACACTGATGTCACGGAGACCAAAACTATGCATTGTTTATGCGAATCCTATTATTTCACTTGAAATGGGAGTTAGCTACACTTGAACAAAGAACTAACGAGGGCTTAACCAAGCATAGCTTCGCCGTCGATGAGCCGCGAGTCCCGAGTGACGCTCGTCCCTTACTGCAGTGGTTTTTACAAGGGAGCGATACTCCTTCCACTAATTTGCGTATTGCCTATTCACGGCATACTCGAGGTGTAATAGTACGGCTAATCGGTGACCAGTATTTAGTTGATGCGATTGAGACATATCCACTCAATTATCCTTCGGTGGATCTCCTTCAATTAATTAAAATCTGTCCGGCTTCCCCTACCACGCGGGGTGAAGTCCCTCCGTCGAGGATGTGTCATGAGAATAAACAGATGGCCCCAGTACTTTTCCACGAAGAAACAACACAGTATTCTTTCTTCTTCTGAAAGTTATCAAGAAAGGGGACATTAGACACTCTAAATAAATGTCCCAGTGACATTTATCCCTTTTAAATCGGGAGACGACTCCATAATTCGAGTTTCATTAATTTTCTAGATCGTAGGTAATTAAGTTGGCTAGTCCGAATCCAAGATGGCTCCTATATTTCGTTTCGAAAAAGTTGGTTTCCCCTCATTCTCTGAGTCTTGAGTAGGGATGTCTTCTCTCGAGTGATGTCACGGGGAATCCCCATTCATAACCCCTCCCGGGCCTAATGAGCTTGCGTTCCGCTGCGGGCCCCCGCTGCACAAAGGATAATATGGCGCAAACAAAGAAATCTCGTAAACTAACTTCCAAAGCCTCAATTTATCTATCTTAATGATATGAATATTAGTTTCGGTATCACCTGTATTAATGTTATGAATATTAATCAATTTCAGCATTGTTTTCCTTAAATAGCATTGCGTGCGCAATTACGAAGATCAATATCCACCAAAAGTCCTTGGGTCATGCCCCTGTCGGGTTCAATGTATATGTAGGTTGACATGTAGATTTATGGGTAGATACCTAGATAGACGGATACGTAGATAGCTAGATATTTATATTTATTTATTTATTGAACGTATCAATGACTTACCGTAATTACCAGTTGCTACAATGGACAAAGTAAAGCGTATCAGAATACATAATATTTTATCACATAAAAATATAGAGGTAATATGGATTTTTTAAATTATGGAGGTCCGAACAAATGAGATTTCAGGATGTGTACAGATCCACGTATGTCGGTGGTAACTAACCTTTCAATGCTGTTCATAGGCAGGTGGAACTTCTTCCAGAATTCTATGAACAAGGCAGGTATTGTGCTATGAACACCAACTATTAGTCCGATAATCTCTACTTCATTCAGCTGGTATTTATTTTTGTAGAACTGTATGGTTGGTGCTTAAATGTTCTGCTTTTTAAGATGAACTTCAGCAGACTGGCCGACGTAGTGCTCGAATCGGAATGTCGGATCGATAATGAAGCCTTTCTTGTCGTTATTTTTGAAGGCAATTATGTCAGTTCGTCTTGTACTCCATGTCATAGACAAACCATGGACTTCTTCATGTACATGGAAATTTTTACTACGGAGTTCTTCTGCAATCAGTGATCTTACCTTGTGGTGACGTGAGTTTCTCAGTACTTCGGCGTAGGGGCAAGAACTCAGAACTTGAGCCAGTGTTTTTTTCTCTCTGAGGCATCTGTGACAGATGTTTCCGTCCTGGGTTCTGCCCGGAATAGTTCGAACTGCAGAAACATCTGATGTCATCTTGATTTCCTCTCGCCATTCGCTACAAGAAAGTCCCAGGTGATCCCTAATCCAATTGTTGGCCGGAGTGTGCTCTTTATACAACTCTAAACCGATCCCCTTCTGAGGCAAAGAGCATCAAATTGTCATTTCACGACTTCTTAGTTCTTGGCGGATTTTTCTTGGATTGGAAGGTCACTGCCTTTATTGGAGAATCGGTTAATATCTGTGATGGGACACAACTGGTAGGCCAAGGCCCTTCGGAGCTGTTGCGCCATGATTTCTGTTACTATTACTATTATTAACGGTTACAATGGTTGTTTTGTAACCTATGTTATTGTGTTGTATCTGACAATATGTGTGATAATGTCTGAGTAGCATTAAAATTCAGAACTTAATTATGCGAGCATTTTTCTAGAGTAAGTGGAATTGAATCTGAGGGCAGCTGGTGAAGACACAGTTCCAAGTTAATTTACTAATTCACTGCTCTTGGCAACGCATAATTGTGTTGATTAACTTTATAAAAATCTACCTAACCCCGTAGCATTTTAATTATAGTGATTATTTATTTTTTATTTTTTATTTTTTTGCTAGTTGCTTTACGTCGCACCGACTCAGATAGGTCTTATGGCGACGATGGGACAGGAAATGGCTAGGAGTAGGAAGGAATCGGCCGTGGCCTTAATTAAGGTACAGCCCCAGCATTTGCCTGGTGTGAAAATGGGAAACCACGGAAAACCATCTTCAGGGCTGCCGATAGTGGGGTTCGAACCTACTATCTCCCGAATACTGGACACTGGCCGCAATTAAGCGACTGCAGCTATTGAGCTCGGTATTATAGTGATTATGTTAGTGTTATAGGCTAATTATCCAATTGAAATATAGTGAATATGTGCCAGAAAAATGCCATTTTGAATACAGTTTAATCTCGTTATTCAACTTTCTATGGCACTCCAATTCAACATGTTGATCATGACTCATGTCGACAGTTAGATCACATTCTACCTCTTTGTGACATAATACGTGAAACTGTGATTCGTTGAACTCTTCTGATTAACTTAGAACTGTGTCTTCACCATCTACCCTCAGGTTCAATTCCACTTACTCTAGAAAAATGCTTGCATAATTAATTTCTGAATGAAATGTATCTTTGTATGATTTGACTAGCTGCTGAAGAATTAAGGGTGAGAATTTTTTCTCGGAACCATTATTTCTTGCTTCCTTCAGAAGTTTTGGATTGGTCTCGTTAACAGTTCTGCGTTCTCTTTTTTTTTAACTAATTTTCACATACCATGGTGCGGTTGCGGTTGTGATCAAAATGCGCATTTGACTCAGTTTTACGGTCAGATGTCCTTCCTGATGGCACCTCTGAAGTGGAGGCACGCATTCCACTACGCATTCAACTTTGTAGTGAATAAGCAGTGTAATGTGTTGTGTGTTCCCTGAGCCACAAGTTATTAGCTAAAATCCTGAGAATCGAACCCCGGACTTTGTGTAATGAATGCCACTACTCTGATCATTCAGTCAGTATACGGAAACTAATGATATTATCTTGTTCTGGTGTATTTTGAAGTAATCTGATCATCTGTTTCGTTGTGGAGTCTATGAAAAGAGTCTAAATATTATTCTTAATTGTATCAGGGAACAGAAAATATACTTGAGAATTGAACTGTGGAACTTCCTCAGAATAAATCTGGAGATTATTTCAAGTAATCCAGGAATTGAGTTGCTGAAGGGAGGTGGTGGTGGTGTGCATTGTTTGAAGAGGAATTACAACTAGAAGACTATCTAACATTAATACTAATAGAAGGAAAAGTAAAGAGGCCCGAAACTTCCAAAATAGAAGGTAAAGGGAAAAAGAGAAGGCCATAAAGTGCGTGAACATGAGAAACTTTCTTGGTCTCGAAAACCGGAAAAGAACAAGAATTGACCAAGGGAGGTCGGATAGAGAAGATAAAAGCTAATGGCTTGACACAAGTAATTGGAAGTGATTCACACACCATACTTGAGATCTTGACAGGTGGTGGTGGTGATTATACCAGACATTAAAACTGATAAAGCTTAGAGAAACCAAGCGATACAGTTACCCAATCAAGTACCTGCAAGAGAGATGGGCGTAATAACAAACAGGTATACTGAAAATACATTTCAATAGATTCACATTACATGTCGTTAAACAATCCACTGCAGTAATTAAAACAGTGCGTCATTTTTGTTCCTTTTAGTAATTCATGTCACATTTCTAGATAATATTTCACGTAACAGTTATATCCTCGTATCAGTTATTACAGTAAAACTTACACACTTCTAATGGACCTTTTTTTAATAATCATCATAGTCTTTGACTAACATTGACACATGTAAACGGAAGACATTAAATTATTCCTAAAGTTTAAAGATTACTTATTACAAAAGTACAGTACAGTGCACTTCATCTTAAGAATGCTTTGATCCTATTCGGTGGGATGGAGTAGGAGGGGGAACTTAATGAAATCACTGTACTATTAGCTTCATTTTCTTGTCTCTATATACGAAATTTTTTTTAAAACCTTTTTTATTATGGCATAGAACAGAGGACATAAAGAGGTCGTTATAGTGGAACTGACTATGAAATTTCCATTGTCAGATACAGAGAAATGATGTCTTTACAAACCGAACACCACCGCCTGAACACACTTGTCACGCCAAAATGATTCTTTTTTTGCTAGTTGCTTTACGTCGCAACGACACAGATAGGTCTTATGGCGACGGATGGGACAGGGAAGGGCTAGGAGTGGGAAGGAAGCGGCCGTGGCCTTAATTAATGTACAGTACCAGCATTTGCCTGGTGTGAAAATGGTAAACCACGGAAAACCATTTTCAGAGCTGCCGACAGTGGGGTTCGAACCTACTATCTCCCGAATACTGGACACTGGCCACACTTAAGCGACTGCAGCTATCGAGCTCGGTCCCCAAAATGATATATTTTCGCATAGACGGAAATAAAGTCACCACATCAACCCACTTAAATCATCCTCTATTGGTAAGAACTCCTTATTTCCCTTACGGCATAAATAACTATAGAGTGTGTTTCCCCCTATGCCCACTACGCAAGGGTCCAGTTTGAATGTGTTTTGAAACGTAATTTCCTAAGTGGTCTTAAGTGTGTCTGCCAATTGTTTTGATAATTGAATCTTACCAGCAATATGCCCTTTGTTTCAGGATGAATACAGTCTTCCCTTGTGAGTGCTACGGCACACTGTCGTAAGGTAAAAGGGCTTGTGTTTTCTTGCAATTTAAATTCCGCAAAGCTTCTTTTGAAAGAAAAGTGCAAGCTGGATTGTTTTCCCCACGAAAAGTTTTATTTCCTGGATTAAGTGGCTGTGTGTTTTCACGCGTCTGAAAGCCTGCCTGACTGCCTAGCTGGGCTGCCTTGCACATTTCGCAGTTGAAGCACGTCGGTAGTGCTGTAATGGGACCGTCTTGTTTATATGCGATGCTCTGGCTACACCATTATGTCCGTATAAATTCAACGTTGTGCCGTGTCTCACGTGTGCAAACTCATACCCATTCATGAATACTGTAGATTAAATACATCAGTCTACCTTTGTTCCTTCTAGAGAAGGTGATCAGAGGTACGAAGTAATTGTACTTTTATTATTCAAGGTTTTACTTTCACAGAAGGGAGTTGAGTAACAAAATTTTAAACTTTTGGACGTATGTACCAATTTCACATGCCGTCTAATTATGTCCATACTCTTCGAATTCCATCGACAGTTAATTTTGATATTCATTCCCTTTTAAGTAATACGGTTTTAAACGTTCTAGTCATTATCTCTGCCTTTCATAGCCTTCATCCTGTAGAGCAATATATCCTAATTCGTTGATAGATAGGTTTCCTAACTTTTCTCTGTTGGGTTTGGAGATATACAAATTATTATCCAAAAATGCTCAATCATTAGTGTTCATAACTATAATTATTGTGAAAATAACATAACGTAGCCCGTTAACTTTACATTTTGCTGTACGTTGCTCTCCACTTATGTGTACCACAAGCTCTAAGCTACTCAGCGGATTCCAAGGCGTGCTCAGTTCGCGGCATAAAAATACACCTAAGTGTATTTGACTTACTTGACTTAATTCCTGTTGTTCCTTGTAGAACATAGGGCATCAACAAAGCATCTCCATCTGATCCTGTTGCCAGCCAACCTCTTCATCTCTCTCCAGGTCTTGCCTTCTTCCATTGCCTCCATGTGTACAGATCTTCGCCACGTTTGTTTGAGCCTTCCTCTCCTCCTTTTACGCTGCGGGTTCCAATCCAGTGTCCAATGGCTTCATTCCCTTTCCTCAACGTATGCCCTATCCATTTCCATTTCCACCGCTTTATCTGTATGGCCATTTCAGTTTCACCCGTCCTTCTCCATAGTTCATGATTGAAGATTACTTCCGGTCAGTAGATGTTTAGAATCTTCCTTAAACAGCGGTTGACAAAGGTCCGCAACTTGGAGGTAATCACTTTATCCCAATTTTCGTTAGCCTTTTCAAGCCAAAGGTCGTCATCTTTGGATCAGTCCGGTTTCTCATTATTGATGTTTCTGTAATAAGGTAAGTTAAGGTTGTGCGAGTTATTGGCTCACAGAACCCGAGCTTGGTGGTGGGGCTGCCACCTACGCCTCCAAGTCTGCTGTTTTCTGTTGAGGTAGTCTCTCTTAGTCTTTGAAGACTTCACCACAAGGCAATGGTTTTCCTCTTTATTTTACGCCAAGAGCAAGGCTTGCCACCTCCGCCAACTTTGCCGTACCAAAGGTCTCCTTCTCCGCCTCAGTTTCCGTCAAGGACTTCACCAGAGCCGCGTTAGCCGTTACTTTTCAGGGTTCCTGTAAGACCTTCACAGCTACCGTAGTGGTCCTCGGGCACGCAAGGTCCCCGCTGTACTTCACCCTTCGTACGGTTGCCCATCTCCTACGACATGGACGAGGGGTTGGACTTACGGGGGACCTAAATGTATTTGCACCTTGGTACAGTCTATTCAAAATTTACGGACAAGGCAAGGACATCAATGATGATTGGCAGAGCATGAGTAAGATTGATGAAGTCTGTATAATAAAGTTGTAGGGGGTCCGCTGTTTGTAATTTCGTTTGTTTTGTCAATTTTTCAGATATTTATCCGTTTTTTTGCCAACTTTAAGACCGTATCGGTGGTTTTAATTTTTCGTGTCTGTTTGCCTGTTTGTTTCACCATCACAGCGAAACGGCTGGATAGATTTCGATCAAGCTAGGGAAGGTAGCAAATGATTTAAAACTCTCCGAACAGACGAGGGGTTTATAGGGAACCCAGGACAGTTTTCAGTCATTTTCTCTTATACTATTGGTTTTCTGTAAAATCTGTGGAATGTAGTTGAAACATCCTTCATTACAAACAACTTCTTTTATGCACATAATTTCGCTTACTCTTCAAATGACGGAGAAACATACTATTTCCTGCGGGTCTCATGCTCTGCATTGGGTGACCGATAAACCGACAACGAACTTACAGGTCACCACATCTCTGACTGCTTCCCAGCAACGTAACGTATTGATATTTTCATCATCATTCCTGTTAACTCGTGGTTGTTCCTTGGGCAGAAAGCAAGAGAGACGTCAATCGGCCATTGTGCGGGATATTGGCGTAATACCGTTGGAGGTTACAATCGTCCTCGTTTAACACTAATGGGATTTATTAATTTTCGGTCAGTACCGCGGAGTGTAGCCCATTATTTCACACCGTAATGTGTTTTCTGTCATTTGATATAATACTTACTGTATTTCTATTCTACTTCTGTTTTCCGCTTTAAATTCTTGGACACTCTTTTTCAGAGGAAAATTTCTAATCTGTTCAAATGTATAACATTAGGCCCCGGAAAATATCGAAATGTGTGTGCATTTTAATGACGGTGCAGATCTTCGTTTCGTGGTAGTTGGTGGCTAAACGGTAAGTCGTTTTACACAACAGATAACACAATTGCCGTTCAATTTGGAGAGATCTACTACTTTGGTCCCGTGCCTTATTATCGTGTCTCGATTGTGATACGTTAGATAGCGCTACATTTCTCGATTATGATCAAATCTCACCAGTTCGATTGTGATTGGTATTAGGAAAAGGGGTCTGTCTTTATACTGAAAACTCTCCATCTCTACTGTGAATGGCTGTTGCCAAGTGAGGCTGCCGTTATAGTAGAAACTCCCGAGCTCGATTTTGATTTGCAGTAGGGAATGTGGCCTGCCATTATCAACAAAACTTTCCCAATGCCTACCTTTCGTCGGAAACAACGTACGGTGTCCTCTCTATTTTGTTTCTAGGATAGCGCTAGGAGGCATGCAATTTAATATAATCTTGCTCACTGTCTTTACTGTAATTTACGGAGACATCCGTATACAATGTAGAATACCGTACCGAGTACGGGTACATTTGCTAGTTTATTAATATAAGAGAGTGGCATTCAAACGTTTCGATTGGCGTATCCACAAAATCCCATTGTTTTACCTTCGTATCCCTGAAGTACGAGTATATTGCAATTAACAAACGGTTGTTGCTAGATATGAATTATCTTCATTATAATCATCGTCGTCATCAGAATCTTCATCATCATCCACAGCTTGTTCAGGGTCCCTGCACGCACTGAGGTATGAAAAAGTTGTGGCGGGTATTTAAGGTCACATGCCCTTCCTGAGACCGGTGGGATTTTCAACCCACCACAGCTACAGTAGCTTGCTCACGTTGGACTTCTCGTCCCACAGGCTTCTCATCCAGCGGGCACACTGGATATCAGGGGGTGGCATGTGGTCAGGATGTGCACTTCAGCTGCAGTGATGTTGTTACGTCACAAGTCTTGAAGGTCAAAGACGGTGAATGGTTTGAGTATTATCATTTAGACTTTCACGGCCCGTGTAACTATTCATGAGTTCTATTTTTGGGCTTATGCCGTGTAAATAATTATAAACACACTCAACGTTTCAAAAGGAACCTTGCCTTTCTTCATCAGGAGACAAAAGAGAAGAGAAACGACGTATTGATGGTTGCTAGGAGAAAGCAACAAGGAAGCTACAAATGGTGCCCAAAGATGTAAAGGGGACGCCATTTTAGCCCAATGCTAGAGACAATGAATAGTGGCAGCAAAGCATTACTCTCTAATGGTTCAGTGAATCATGGCTACCTATAATCAGAACCATTAGAGAGTAATGCTTTGCTGCCACTATTCATTGTCTCTAGCATTGGGCTAAAATGGCGTCCCCTTTACATCTTTGGGCACCATTTGTAGCTTCCTTGTTGCTTTCTCCTAGCAACCATCAATACGTCGTTTCTCTTCTCTTTTGTCTCCTGATGAAGAAAGGCAAGGTTCCTTTTGAAACGTTGAGTGTGTTTATAATTATTTACACGGCATAAGCCCAAAAATAGAACTCATGAATGGTTTGAGTATTATTTTCCTTATTTCCAATGGAAAGAAATCAGAGTAGTTCATAACATGACGTAGGTCCTACGTTGTCAGAAATTAGTTATCTCTTTTAATTGCAGTGTACGTATACTGACCGGATACAATAAAGAATTATAACTGTATGCAATGTATTACAATTTTCACTGTTATATTTTAAGAGGGGTGTGCTTTAGAATGCCCATCTCCTTGTCTGAATGTTCAGTGCAATGGCCTTTGCTTCAGAGGGACCTGGTTTCTATTTCGCTTGGATCAACTGATTATATTTAATTATTCTGGACCGTAGACTGGGTGTTTGTGGTCGTCTTAAATACATGTCTTCAGCCACGTACAACACAGAACACTACCAATCACCACAAAAATACGGAGTCTAAAAGCAAATACATCCCTTCACTAGGTTTGGCGACAAGAAATGCATAAGGACGTAAAGGCTAAGTCAAGTTGTGAAACACGAATCGCACCAGTGACCCTAATAGGGTGTGGTAAAATTGATAGAAGAAAACCTTGCACATTAATATAGATCGCAGTATAATTCAAACACGAATGTTTAAAAGATAGGATTATCTTGCGTTCATAGTGCCCTTTTTTTATAATATAATGCCAACATTTCGTTGAAAATGGTGCGAGGAGAGCTTCGTAGTCACATTCGAACATAACTGCTTCTGTGCCGGCCGATTGTGTTCGCTCTCTTGCTTGGCTATAACGTACGCTTGGTACGCATTTAAGTCCAGCCAGCCTTGTAACACTGGACTGGTGTCAAAGAGTGCCCAATTCTGCAACTCTGAGCTATACCATACAAACGGGCGTTGTAGCTGAGTGACGTCGGCACTGGCTTTCCACCAAGGTGGTCAAGGTTCGGATTAGTGCCAAAGTATTGGTGATGTTGAAAAGAAATGTCATGACTCTAAGTCTAATCTCATGTACATTAAATCAAGTGACAAAATCTCAATAGTTACAACCTCGTAAACTGCAGGCTCACTTACCATTTTTACACAATCTAAATTTCATGTGCCACATCAAGACTGAAAGTATGTCGATATTTTCCTACAATACTTTTCGATGGCCACTCTTCCGATGAAGCTGCCGATCAAAAAGCAGTTCCTCCAGGATTCAGAAGAAATGAATATAGTAGGACTGGGATTCATGTGGAAAACGCTCATCTACGTGAAGGCGTTTGATGATCTGGAGATTGTCTTTTCGTGTTTTCATGTTTCTTCCGGTCTTCTATTTCTGTTGCTCTATTTTCCCACACTGGCCTTTCAAAGTGTTCATCCTAATAGGTCTTTCTGTTTATGTTACTATCCCATGCCCTGAATGTTGTTACATTTCATTATTTATATTTCATGTACCAGTTAACCTCGGGGGAAGGAGGAAGGAGGCTCAAATAACCGATTATTTGAGCCGTTTGTCACACTGAGTAATTTTTCCCTCATTTCCGTATCCTGGAGAGCCCGACTACATTTTTATACTTATATAAACTGGTGGTAATAATCCTGGAGACTCTTTTCATATCTGTTATATTATCATAACATATGTACTTATTACCAGGTGAAAACAAATTACTTTAAAACCCCGATAAAAACTGAGAAATTCATAAACAGAAAAAGTCGAAAATGTATGCGTGATATATACTCCTGGTCTTTTTTGTAATTGATACACCTGTCCCATAACTGAAATTGTTGGGGATTGAGTATATTTAATTTATTGGTGACTTGAGGAGCAATTTCAGCAGTGCTCACTAATATTTTCATTATGAATCAAGCTTCCATTGAACTATTGTTGTTACTGATTAGTCAGTTAGTTAAAATTACTATGACCTCCAGGTGGTTGAAAAATAGTTCTAATCTTGTTCTAAATGAAACAGGAAATTTACTCTTCGTGGAAAGCCTCGGTAATAACCGAAATTTAAAATCTGTGGTAAATGTGGAAAATTTTGGGGCATGGAAGAAATCCCATCAAAAAAATCCCCGTGACTGAAGCTATTGCCAACAACTGCTGTTGACTTGTCAACAAGGAAAGTCAAAAATGTCTTATTGACTTTATGACCCAAAGAATATGACGCTGAGTTTGAAAGTAAAGGCCATCCAACAAAGTAATTACATTCTATTTATACGAAGTGAATATTAAACACATCGCCGGCCCCGTGGTGTAGGGGTAGCATGCCTGCCCCTTACCCGGAGGCCCCGGTTTTGATTCACGGCCAAGTCAGGGATTTTTACCTGGACCTGAGGGCTGGTTCGAGGTCCACTCAGTCTACGTGATTAGAACTGAGGAGCTATCTGACGGTGAGATGGCGGCCCCGGTCTAGAAAGCCAAGAATAACGGCCGAGAGGATTCGTCGTGCTGATCACACGACACCTCGTAATCTGCAGGCCTTCGGGCTGTGCAGCGGTCGCTTGGTAGGCCAAGGCCCTTCAAGGGCTGTAGTGCCATGGGGTTGTTTGGTTGGAATATTAAACACATCATATAAATTCTTACTGAACATTACACGTATTTTCCCCATCATTAGGTTCTAAAATGTGTTCTCATAAGTGAAATTACTACAGCGCAGAACAAACAAGTTATATTAAATATTATTTTAAATATTTTAATGTTCTTTATGAATTCCGAATTGGTGAAAAGTAAGCAGAGTGCTTCGAAAACGAAGATAGCCATATTTCTTAGAAAATTTCCTGGATGACGGTAACCGGTTCAAGTCCCTTATTCAGTATTTTTGGACCTAAAAAGTGCGTACTTGCACAATCATTTGCTAATTAGTCCACAATTAGTTCAAACACTTCAAACCCTTTACTTCTACAAGGCTTTTCCTATATGTACAGTATTCAAACTCTCTCTGAACGACCTAAGCGTATCCAGGACATTTTATTCTCAGAAAACCCTGGTGTTCTTCTGCTTCGACGGAATTAAGTTTCAACACTAAATATCGAACTCTATAATCGTCTACGCGATCATCTTCCTCTTCCATTTTGAGTCGAATTTAAGTTTATGAACTCATATGATGATATTTGAGGGCACAAGTTTACCCCAAGGGCATGTTGTGTCAGCAATATTATTAACGTTCTGAACGTATAATTCATCATATTCATCGAAGAGATCGTGAAATTCAAGAACAACTAACACGCCATAAGGCAAGCTGTTGGGTATTGGAACTCTGGCAGAATAAAATTTGTCTTTATTACTGTAATTCCAACGTGCATTTTCCGTTACTACAAAAGCATCCAGGTAAATTTCATTCCGACTCTATACATTCTGTAAATATAATTAATAAACCAGAATCAACGTTGTGGCACAACAGAGTATCTCCAATACTATTTCATATTTAATGTCCTTTTATACAGTCTTAATTTGATACTAAATATATTTGAAAATGAATTTATTTTTAATGACATTAGGCAATGCAGACCATTAAAATTGCGTTTCTTAATTATCGGACTGACCTGAAGTAATTAACTATGATGAAATAAAATGGCGTATGGCTTTTTGTGCCGGGAGTGTCCGAGGATAAGTTCGGCTTGTCAGGTGCAGATCTTTTGAATTGACTCCTGTAGGTGACCTGCGCTTCTTGATGATGATGATTATGATGATGATGATGGTGATGATGATTATGGTGATGATGGTGAAATTATTATGAAGATGACACATACACCCAGCCCCGAGCCCAGAGGAAATAACCAACTACGGTTGAAATTTAAAACCCTGTCGGGAATAGAACCCGGGATTCCTGTGACCTAAGGCCAGCATGATAACTATTTATCCATGGAGCCGGACACAAGCTGTGATAATTGCCACTTATTTAATTTAATTCTCGATTTTATGTCAAAAATGAAACTCTATCTAACTTGCACCCAATATTTGATATTTCAATCTTTTAATATCACAGTATTGGTGGTGACACAACCTGGACAAGCTGCAAAATTTGTCTGTAATGTTTATTTGTTTTTAGTAATTAATGCAGCCTCCGTGGCTCAGGCGGGTTTCGTGGTTCAAATAGCTGTTACTTCTTGTGAGATTTGTGCTGGACAAAGCGGAGGTGGGACTAGTTTTTCTCCGGGTACTCCGGTTTTCCCTGTCATCTTTCATTCCAGCAACACTCTCCACTATTATTTCATTTCATTTTTCAGTCATTAATCATTGCCCCAGAGGAGTGCGACAGACTTCGGCAGCCGCTACAATTCCTATCCTCGCCGAAGGATGGAGACTTCAGTCATTCCATCCCTGGCCCGGCCAATGACTGGAAAAGAGGTTGTAGGTTTAATGCAGCGTCGGGTTTTATTTTCTGACCAAATGTAAGGATAAGGTGTCATATTTTAAGAAAAATCGAAACTATAACTAGCTTATCGCGGTAATGTTTTTCTCTTTTACTAGAGTTGGAATACTGAAATTATTGTGCAATAACATATGAAAGACACATATTTATTGAACAGTTTCAAGAACAAATCATGACAGGCACTATGAATATGCTTCACAATATTTGCAGATATGGCATCAATTCCTGGGGCTCTGGTATCATCTAACTTCGAGATCCTATGATTAAATTCTTTCATGCTAAAAGGCTTTTCATCTTCTGCTTATGGTGCAAGCATGGTTTCCTTTTGAAGGACAGTCTGCCCTTCATTATCAGCTTCGTCTCTAGGAAAAAAATTCTCTACTAGAGTATTTGCAGTTTCTGATGGTTTTGTTGTGAATCCAATGCTAGTGTAAATAGTATGCAGAGTAGTGATGAGGTTATCTGGTTTCCGGCATAATTTATAAATTTTCTCACAGGGATTTCTGGTTGATTCCGAGGAACAGAACTCTTTCCAGCTATTTAATTTAGTTTGCATAATTGTCTTTCTATATAGTTCTCTGATATGTTTATACGTAGCTTCATATGCGAGCTTGAGAGTATCACATGTGCATCTCTTGCATCTTCTCTAAGCTGCTAAAAAGCTATTTCGAAGTGCTGCAAGTTGAGGTGAACACCAGTAGTTCTTTGGGTGGTTGTGTGACTGTTTAGGAAGGTGGAAGTTGCACATATTTACAATATGTTGTGTGACATCTTGCTTAAAGTTGTTTAACTCTTGTTCAGTTGAGATATCCTCCAATTTCTCAATTGAATTTAGGAGAATTCGTTTGGCAGATAATTCAAAATGGAGCCACTTAAAATTTTTTGAGTTTATTATTCACGTGTATGTGTATGATAAACGTTTGCAGGAATAACAG
Source organism: Anabrus simplex (assembly GCF_040414725.1). Taxonomy (NCBI): domain Eukaryota; kingdom Metazoa; phylum Arthropoda; class Insecta; order Orthoptera; family Tettigoniidae; genus Anabrus; species Anabrus simplex. Next base: position 310,759,875 of record NC_090265.1, read on the forward strand.
GAGGATATCTTGTATCACTAATTACTGTTTCAATTAGCCAATGCTCAGTCGTTGGGTTTCTGTTAATACAATCAGAAACAAATGGAAATAGCCTATAACTTCAGGTGGTGATATCAATAAAGCTCTCGGAGTTAACACGGCTATAGGTTGGTGTAGTACGATCATTTAGTATAATATAAAGACGATGTGTACAACAAAAATCATAGAACTTCTTTCCCTTTCATCTAAAATGGGGCTCCCCCATGCTTGGTGTTTTGCATTTATATCCCCTAGTAACAGTAACTGACTTCCGTTTAGTGTCTTACAGATGAGAATCCACTCCTCCAGCTCACACACACTACAACACAGTCACGGCAACAGAACTGTACCAACTTCAAAACTTTGGTATAGTTAGTAGCCATTACAGGTCTTACTCTGTGCCGTTGCCTACGTTATAATACAAGGCCTGGAAATAGAGCCCGTAAAACGCTATGGAAGTGGTTACACTGAAGTTCAATGCCGGGCCGCTAGGATCGCTGTCTTGCCCCCTGTCTACAAGGCTCGCGCCTTTAAACGTGTTCATTAACTGAGTTGGTTGTGTAAATATTTGTATGATATTAAGCATTCGCAGTTCCAGTCATAGTTTATTCACGAGAAATTAAAGGTAGTGGAATTTCGTTTCACAATTTCCAGTGAATATTCAATGTTCGAAACATTATACAGAGGAAGTATTACGCATGAGATCCGAATTCAAGCTGATCGAAGTAGGCCTCTGTTCCTAAGTTTTGATCCGAGTTACGTCATAAGAAACGGGCGATCCCAAAATTTATCACTGGACTTTTTTAAAACTCTGCTACCGTGACCGGCAATAATTTGAGAGGCATCTTCAAACTCAGAAATCTTAAATTAGGAAACCAGAGAGGAAAATAATTTGCCCAACAAATTTCACGAAAATGAATGTAGCAAGAGCTAAAAATATTGTATTTCCCCCCGAAACAGTCTCTGGTTTGAAAAGTATGGAGGTGGTTTTGTCCCGAGAACATTAAATACAGTTTAAAATAAACCATCTGTTTTATGGAGCATTTTATTAAATTGTTCAATGCGCATAACGTCTGCAACACCTCACATGGGACATATTCAGGAACGAGAACGAACGAGCAGCTTTTAACCGGGCGAGTTGGTCGTACGGTTAGGGGCGCGTGGCTGTGAGCTTGCATCCGGGAGATAGTGGGTTCGAATCCCACTGTCGGCAGCCCTGAAGATGGTTTTCCGTGGTTTCCCATTTTGACACCAGGCAAATGCTGGGGCTGTACATTAATTAAGGCCACGGCCGCTTCCTTCCAACTCCTAGGCCTTTCCTATCCCATCGTCGCGATAATACCTATCTGTGTCCAATCGATGTAAAGCCACTAGCAAAAAAAAAACATCTTTTGGTACTGAAGATGAACTCCTCAGTTGGTTAATTAATGATTTCCTGTCATATATTAAGAAACTTAAAATGCATTCAGAGAAAGTAAGATAGAATCATGAGAGAAATGTATCAGGCATAGATCTTGACTACCCAGTCCACTGTGGCCTGCGTAAAATACCTCATAAGTATACATTTGTATTATGCATTGACGAGGAACCTAACGAGTTATGACATCGAGGTCTTCTTCAGCTACCTAAGACGCCAAGCGGAATGGTTAGTGTGGCAAAAGAAAAAACAGACTGTAAAGGCTGTTTAGAACATATCTGTTCTCCAGCTACTCAAAGTCCAACATTATGTCTTATTCGTTTTCAAGATCGAGGAGCCCTCAGATAACGAAAATCGTCGTCTGTGGCACTTCTGCAGTGAACGACGGAATTTGTCACTTCCGCTACGCAGTACTTGTCCCGAAGAGAGTTACTAAACGGTGTACGTTTATTTTTTCGAAAGACATGTTCAACAGTGAAATTAAGTGTAGAAAGTGTAAAGGCGACAAACCACCTCTTTTTCTAATATGAAAATGTCTGAGACCTCTGTTAGACAACATTGCTTTGAGCCACTCAAGTAGAAGAGAGAAAATTTTGAAACTTGATAAGAAGCCCCTCGAAAAGGAAAGTTTTGAAACTTCAATGACATATCCAAGCCAATGCAACACCGCTCTATAAATAAAGTACTGTCAATACTCGCAAAAACATTCAGTTCTTTTTATTTAGGATATACTTTACTTATTGTCATATACGGCCATGCGAATACAAGGGGGCAAGCCCGCGATCCTAGCGGCTGAATGGTGAACTAGGAAGCAACCCGTTTCCAGGAGTACATTTCAAGGCCTTGTATTATAGCGTAGGCAACGATCTGTGCTCCGACGGATATGCAGAATTAATGTTTAAATTTGTGTCTAGTCCCTTAACAGCATTATTTCGAGTGTATGGTTCTCGAATGCCCAAAAGTTTGATTTGCTGTGTATCTGATAGATTTCCGGCGTCAATAAGTAATTCTTATGTAGGAATAAGAGATCTGTGTAAGTTATAGAGATATACTGTTATTTTAGCCATAATTAATCTTAGATTTAATTATGTTTAAGATTATAATATATACCGGACACGGTGAGGATGTTGCTGTGTGATTTGTATCTATGGCTTGAAAATATGTCCTGTTCCCCATTTTTCGGTTATATGATTTGCAATTGGCACACTCAGTTCCGGTTCGGGGGAATACATCTTACGGTATGTTCCTCTGAACAGATTGGACATCTTTGCAATTTACAGTCTGCTGCAAAATGGCCATAACCGCAACATGAGTGACAACACATGACAGGAAAATAGTCTTTAACATTGCACCTTTGGTAACCAATATATAGCTTCTCTTCTTTCATCACGGCATGGTAGATCTTAGGCGTGACTTCTATCACTGCATACTGAGTGTTGCCGCTCCGAGCTTTCTACACAAATCTTTTCTCCAAGACTTGCGTACGATCTAGTAGGCACTGCTTTATGTACGGGTTCTGATTTTTAATGGCTTCCACAAGGTCCTCCTCCAGAAAGTCTTCTTCAATACCATGAATGATGAGTCTAGGATTTGTGTGCTTTGGTATTATAGCTATCAGGTCCGGGGAAGTTTCTTGAATGCGTCTGACTAGGTTCGTGCATCCATAATGATTCCTTAATTCGAATAACACTCCATTTATTGTTTTCTTCACTTTATTTACTCCTACATTTAGAGAACTAGATTTAGTTGTAGATTGCAATAGGCGGAATGTCTGTTCGGAGTTCTTTACCATGCCTTTGTTCTTTGGAAAGATGAATACCGCAGTTTTAGTCTTCTTAATGTTTTGTTTATTTATATGAGTGCGAGATACTGTGTCAGAATAAAGCGGCTGTTCGTGTTCGTTGATCTGCTGTTCCTTTTGATCTGGTGTGGAGGTTAAGGTATTCTCCAGTTTGATCAATTCCTCATGGAGTTACTCACGGAGTTAGTAATATTCCCCCTGTGGGTGGGGGCGGTAGAATAACACCCACGGTATCCCCTGCCTGTCGTAAGAGGCGACTGAAAGGGGCCCCAGGGGCTCTAAACTTCGGAGCGTGGGTTGGCGACCACGGGGCCCTAAACTGAGTCCTGGCATTGCTTCCACTTAATTGTGCCAGGCTTCTCACTTTCACCTATCCTATCCGACCTTACTTGGTCAACACTCGTTCTTTTCCGACCCCGACGGTATTACGTATGGAGGCCTACGAAGTCTTTCATTTTCACGCCCTTCGTGGCCCTTGTCTTCCTTTGGCCGATACCTTCATTGTTCGAAGTGTCGGACCCCTTCCTTCTTTTGTCTCTGATTAATGTTATATAGAGGATGGTTGCCTAGTTGTACTTCCATTAAAACAATAATCACCACCACCACCAGCTAGTAATATTTTCTTTCCACTTCTTATACAGTCTTTTGTCACTATTTAGAACTTAAAATATGTTTTTGATTTCTTTTTCAGCTGAGCTATAAAGCTTTGCATGCTCGTTGCTCACGGCCAACTTGATTCTCCTTAACTGCTATATAGAAAGAAATTATAAGTAAGGATCTAGTAGGAACTATTTCTAAAAGCGATTGTTTGAGAAAATATTTCTTTATTTTGAATCAATGTTTACATCTTGACGAGAAGCAACTAACTCCTGGAAAAAAAAAAAAAAAAATTATGTTAGTATAGTCTTGGAGCACGGGTATTTGAGAGATTAGGAAAGTTGGGTTGGAAATGGAATATGTAATCGAAAAATCGCTGATGCGTAACAACGATTGTAGTTGTGAAGGGTCGCCATCTGTATACCTCATTAATTACAGCTGATGCTTGTTTTTCGAGCAGTACCTCACCCGCAAATTCTACCTCAGCAGCCTTCCCCTCTCCCTCACTTAGTACTTCATAATCTACAACCCTCCACACACTAACTCAAGATGAATACACCGCCACGTAATTTATGGTTTAGAGTTCCTCGAAAGGGGCGTACCCTGTACAAGGTTAAATGTTTTCTTTTCACAAATATTCTTAGTTGGAACAAGTTACAATAATTAAGACGCTTGTCAGGGGAAGGTGAAATATATATCAACGCAAGAGAATGAATTGGATGAATAATGTGTATGGGAGTCACCCAACGGTGGTGCTAGAAGTGAAGATTTAAATTACATTTCCAAGTGGCGAAGTTGTTAATTATAAACCAGGGCAGATGTCAGAGGAGCACGTGTTATGACAAGATTAGCGGAACGAGGACAATGCTCAGACCGACAAAGAGAGTACTCACGACATGTTTGTAATATCTCCCATGTTATTGTTGAGAGTGTTATCCTAATTTCAGTCGTACTTTTTGATACAGTACTCAATAATTCTAGTGCATTTTTCTACTTAAAGTATAAAATTTCATCTCATTATGGTATAATCTCAGGAAATATTGAATACCATATAGTACACTATTTGGACTCCGGTAAAAATGCCACATTTCATTGGTCTCATGAACCAAGTATATCAACATGTTAACGTATATTGTACTTATATCATGAATATACATTTCTTAAATCGAATTTAATATATTTCGTTTCTCAAACAAAAGTATAATGTATTTATTTATTCTTTATTTCTATGGTACAGCCGTGTTGTTGTTGTTTTTGGATCATCAGTCCATAGATTTTCTTGATGCAGCTCGCCACCGTATCTTGTGCTAACCTTTTCATTTTTATGAACTTACTTCATCCTATATCTACAATACTCTCCTTGTCATTTTCGTACCTTAGTCTACCTCCGCCGTTTTTATCACATGCGCTTGTCTCAAAAATTAACTGAATAACTCTTGGGTGTTTTAAGACGTGTCCTGTCATGCTATTAATCTTCTGGTCAAATTCCACCAAATCGATCTCCTTTCACCTTTCCGATTCAGTATCTCTTCATTCGTGATTCGATTTACCCATCTCACCTTCAGCATTCCTCTGCAACACCACACTTCAAAACCTACTAGCTTTCTTTCTGAGTTAGTTATCATCCATATTTTACTAACATACAACGCCATGCTCCAGACGAACGTATTTAAAAACGTCTTTCTAATTCCTGTATCAATATTCGAAGTGAGAATATTTCTTTTGTTAAGAAAGGCCTTCCTTGCCTGTGCTAGTCTACGTTTTATTTCCTCCTTACTTCTACAATAATTATGTATTCTACTACTAAATATTCATCTACTTTTTAGCCTTTATTTCCTGATGCAAAATTTTCTGCACCAATGACTTCTTACGACTGCTCTCCATTACTTTTGTTTTTGATTTATTTACTTTTTTCATGTACTCCTCCTCCAAGACTGTGTCAATACGATTCAGCAATTTCTCAGATCTTCTTCAGATGCAAAGAAGATAACAACATCATCGAAGGACCACAGAGTTTTGATTTCCACTCCTTAGACGGTGATTCCTTTCCAAAATTTCTTTGATTTCCTTTATCGCCTGTGCTATGTAAACATTGAAAAGGAGAGGGGGACAAACTGGAGCCTAGCCTTATTCCCATCTGGATAGCTACTTCTGTTTTCATAGCCTTCGATTCTTAACATAGCACACTGAGTTTTGTACAGATTGTACATAATTCTTCTTTCTCGGCATCCGATCCCGATCAGCTCAAATAGCTTGGTCCAATTAACATTATCGAATGCCTTTTCTAGATCTACGAATGGCATATACTAGCCTTGTCTTTCTTAATTCAATCCTCTAAGATCAGACGTAAAGTCAGGATTGCTTCACGTGGTACAACCATTTTCAATAATTTTCAATAAAATCGCTGTCAAAAAGAAAATTAAAAGAAAAAGTGGCATACTCTTATGCTTGAAGTTAGAAGCAATGATAGAACTAAAAATAAAAAATGTATATATGGAACATACAGTCTGTAGTAGATATTTAATAATTCAAGGTAATAAAGCCAATTATTCACTCACAGTTACTGTATATGTGTGGTAACAGCGAATGCAGTACGTCTAAATGACCTTGGAGTAGCAGAAGGTGTCACAATGGGAACAAACCATATTCTCCTCAAGCAGAAAGCTTGTTATAGGACTATGGAGAAGTTAATCACAGCCATACTTCCTTCACTCGAAACTGTGCTGAGAGTGAGTGGCTTTCCAGACATTAATATTGATCTGTCGCAAGAGATTAGAACAGTGTATTATGCCACGGAGGAGTTCATATAGAACTGACAGGTCAGTGATCAATCTCCTCTCAGAAAACAAAATCAGAAACAGCAATATAGTAGTTCTTAATCCGAGAATTCTGATGAACCATCACGGAATGGACTGAATCTCATCAATATGACCTTGCTAGAAAGGACACTAAACAACTGAGCCATATTCTAGAGTACGGTGAACTAGAGACATGTACAATATAAATGACGGACTCCGGATCAAAACCTGATTAAAGCATTTTTGGCCAATTTGGGTTATTACTGGTGTCTGGAAGTCTGGGACATAAGTTACTGAAGTACGCAAACGTCTGTATCAAACTCATTTATTTATTCATGTTAAAATAGTGTTGAATATGAGGCTCCCCTGTAAAACTTGCTTAATGCACTAGGAAAGCAACGAAAATTCGCATCAAAATCTGCTAAATGCACTTACAAATTTGGAGTCACCTGTCAGGATTTATTGAAGGTTTACAATAAAAAGATTATATTCATTATTACGGATATTACAAACAGTACTGCGGAGCACATTAGCGCGAGGTTATTAAATTATGGAGGAAAAATCAAGACCACTGTCTACAAGTCCTAAGGACTCTAGGAGCAGAGTGCTAACCCCAATGGAGAAGAGACGTAGCCGTCATACAGAGGTATTAAGAAAATATTATTTTCTTTTTGTCAAAAATATCTGCTTCAGCAGAAAAAATCGAGGATGTGACAACGGTAGTGAAAAAACACTTTGGGGATTTATGGAGGTATTTAACTGATTTGTCATATTAGGAAAGTGAGGTGGATGGAAGGTAGGAAATTTACAAGATGAACTCCCAGATGCTGCTTGCGAACCACGCGATCCAGAGGCGGGTTCTAATATTAGTACGCAGTTTGTTTAAAGTGATCCATAGTGCATAACACATAGTTGGACTAAAACAAGTTGCAAACCGTATCAAAAAGTTCTGAAGTACTGTTCATTGTGCAAGTATCACTATCACTATTGTCTACCTATGTAGCAGTAAATTTGAAATAATGGGAAAACCAAACCTGTATTTAAAGATTATTTTCGTAATGATTTGTAAAAATCTCCGTAGCGAAACCTGCCTAATGTAAAATCAAAATGTATATTTCTATCGATTCATTACAACTAACCTCATGAAACATATGGTGAATATAGAACAGAAGCAATACAAATAATTAAACAAGAGAAAACAATTCTAACATTGACGGTTATTCCGCTACACATTTTCCTGCTTTTTTTCAACCTATAATTAAAAATTGGGCAGGTTTTGCACCGGAGCCCCTCAAGTAGAACAGTATGCCTCAGGCAGAGTGGAGTATAAAACCAGTAATTTGAGAGAATTCATTACATAATGACACAATATGCCTTCCAGTATCCAGCCAAGAGCAAAAAATAATTCCCAAAACTTTAATATCCTTACGTGTTGGAGGGGAGGAGTAATTAAATGAGCACAACAGCTGGTAGCATTTACTTCTAAGATGTATGAACACTAACTAATAACTACTTACACACTACTACTACAGGCCCACCACCACTAGAACTTGCACGACACAGCACAACAATACACTAGTTAGCTTCCTCTCAGCGTTCTCAACATTCGGTCACCGACAGATTACAACTCCACGCAACTCTCACACTGGACCAAACTGAACTCCTCCAGTCTCGTACGGCTTGTCATATATATCTGGGCCAGCCTCATCTGGATGCATCAAGAAAGGAGTCCTCTCGAAAGTGAATACTCTCTGTGCACCTTCCAGATCCGCCTCAAACGTCAGAGGCCTCCAATAAGGTAGCAGGGCGATAGAGACTGCGATGGTGGAAGCGCTGGCCAAAGCGCTCCCGGCTCTCCCCCGATATGTTCGCTGTAAGGCGAGTACCAAGGCATCAAGGCAGTGACGTCACACTGCTCGGCTGCTCCTTCCCAGGACTTACAACAAAATGGTGGATGCGGTGGCCTTCCGCGTCACAATATGGTTACATCTTTCATTAGAAGAATTCACAACAACTGCAGTCTTCAAGGATTAAATTATCGTACAAGTTTTCTTCCTGTGTTAATAGTAATTATTTATTAATGGCATAAATATTACCAAAAAGAAGAGGTCCTGAAAATTATCTTCGTTTAAGTTGAATCACCTAGTAACTACCCTGTCTCCCAGACACGCCATTTCTGCGCTCTACGAACAAATTATTACCATTTATTACAGAGATAGATCGCCTTCCGATTCCATTTTAAGGAACATATCTTGCATCATTCTACTTCCTCTGAAGGTATAAAGTTTCATTTGGTATATTCCATCAGTTTCATATTGTCGTTCATCACTTGTTCTTATCGATTACGGAATTGAACAAATTTGCCCTTGCAGCAGATGAGATCAGAGCACAACATCCACTGAGCGAATAATTCTATCCGGGTTAATCGTTATATCAGGCATCTGTGACAAATTGTCAGATTGAAATTATATGTACCAAACAGGAACAAAGCAGTTTCCCGCGATTTATTCCAATTTATTTTTCATTTGCTTTCTAAACATAAAAGCATCGCATAAGTCGGTATGACTTTACATGATATGACGTCGTATGTTCAACAGAAAAGTCTTGTAAATTTATCCTATTATGGTGAGTACGTTGGGATTCTGGTGAATTTAGGTACCTAGCTGCATAGTTTGCTCAAAGTAGTGGTTAACAATATAAGCCAATCGTCCAAATGGGAAATTTGTCATATTGTGTGTCCTCAATGAGGGGTTAAAGCAACATTTAGTAAAACTATTTTATTTCATGTATAATCAAATCAAATTTAAATATTCATGTTTTATTTTTAGTTCATTCATAGAAAGAGAAATGAAGAGGAAGATTTTCTTTTGAGACAATAATACTCCACAAGGACGATATTGATTTACGATGTTTGCTTAGGGATAAATGTTCAATTCTGAGGACAGGTGGTTAAATTTAATTGTTATAAAAACACTCTTAAAATGTAAATGAATCATACTAGTAATATAAACTAATTGTTTATGTAACCGACAAAAACAGGAGGATATCACTAAAATTTCAGTGTATGCCACTGTGTGTCTTTTTCTTCCAGGTATTTTCTATCTTTCATAATTTATTTACATTCTTCTGTGTTTTCGATTTTTATTTATACTCGTACCTTAACAATCGGGGTTTCTCTTTCTTCTCATTTCAGCTAGCTATGGATCTCGTTATTCCGGGATTTAACATGTTCCCAGTACTGCCACACTCGCTCTATATATTATTTCTTTCTTCAGTGCACCTCGTATATTTTTAAAATGAGTCATTTCCTGGAAATTCCAGTCCGCATTATTTCATACTGAGAGTCACGCTCCTGATTACCGTCAAGTGTAATACTTATATGTCTTTCTAGCTCCCGAACTGATAAATTTTCTTTTCTTTTCCAGAAAATAGGTAAAGAACCTGTTTGTCAATCAATCGGATCATTTGAGCCATGTGATCATAAAAAAGGAGACATTTTTAGGAATGGCATCAGTTATTTTTTGCACGTTAGAGTAGAATTCGTGGCTTGAATATTCACCTTTCTTTTTAGCGGGTCGAAGATTTTCCTCATAACATGTGTTTGTTTGTTCGTTTATTTCTTTCCTTCTGTTTCCTCTCTTTCTTTATTTTATTCTTTCTTTGACTTCCACTTTCTCCACTATACTTTTCTAATCCTCTTCAAGGCCCTCCGGAGGCCTCTACGACTTTTAACATAAATATGTCGTATGACTGGGGGTCATCTGAAAAGTTGCATCATGAAATTAGCGATACAATATCTATGACGCGATGTTACCTAGCAACCATTCAGGCTGTGATGTGAAGTATTGATGCATGACTGATGATGGTGGTAATTATTGTTTTAAGAAAAAGTACAACTAGGCAACCATCCTCAGTGATGCTTGACTCTGACTAAATTAAATGAAATGTCCTACGGCTTTTAGTGCCGGAATATCCCAGGACGGGATTGGCTCGCCAGGTGCAGGTCTTTCTATTTGACGCCAATAGGCAACCTGCGCGTTGTGATGAGGATGATAATGATGATGAAGACAACACATACACCCAGCCCCCGTGCCATTGGAATTAACCTATTAAGGTTAAAATCCCCGACCCGGTCGGGAATCGAACCCGGGTCCCTCTGAACCGAAGGCCAGTACGCTGACCATTCAGCCAACGAGTTTAAAACATAGGCTAAGTGTCTCATAATTTGATAATCATTTTCTAAATGTTCTGTACACGTTCCACGTGTTGTTTTTCTTTTAAATATATTGGATTTCTGCCATTCTGTTTTGATCTCATTTTCGTCTTTTGGATCTGTAAATTTTTGAGGCTTGCTTCTGGATTTTGGTGAATTCATGCCAAGTTTGGTCAGTCAGATATTCCAGTTTTACTGGGTCCTAATTCTAGCTGCTATGGCACAGACGTCATTCAACCATCTGCGTTTGCATTCCCTGGGGGTATGTTGATGTTTAGGGAGGTATTGAAGGGTGTGTCTTTGAGTTCTCGGAAGGAGAATCGTTGGGGATAATCTAGCAGTTACCAGAAGTCCTCTACTTCCTTTAGGTCACTTTAGTGGTGTTTGTACAGGCAAGTCCTTTTATAAGTATATCCTTTTCTCCTGATTTGATCCATAGTAGTGAAATTATTTCAGAATTATATATATCGTTTAACACTGAGTTTGTAATATTCCTTTTGACGTAATACGGTGCCGAATTCTAATGGTGTCCTAGGAAGGAAAATTGATAGTTTACCTTTAAATATTCTCCAGCTTCCTGATTCAAAATGATTTCCATCAGTGCACCTGGTTTCTTGGAGTGCTAAAATTTGGTTTTTGAATTTGTTTAATGCGTCTAATAGGTGCCTTAGCTTGTCAGCACTGAGAAGTATATTGATGTTAAAAGAGCCAATGCAATGTTTTCACTTTTTCTTCGTTAGTTGCAATCATGCTAATAAGCTGAAGAGAATCGGGGGGGGGGGGGGGGGATCATCATCGACATCAGTGTTACTAACCAATGCCTTAGTGATTGCCTCAAGATGTTTCATGGCTGTGGCTGTTTACTTTTGCATTCGCGGGAATGATTTTATTTCCCTCAGACCCTCCCGACAAGTTCGGCGAGTCCCATGCCCACCCAATAGGGGAAGAAGTAAACCCTAAGAGCATTTTGTTACTATTGAAATTATTATTATTATTATTATTATTATTATTATTATTATTATTATTATTATTATTATTATTATTATTATTATTATTATATTGGTGTAGATCCTGTAAGCACCCTTTTAAAAATTGAACCTGTTCTGCACATAACGGCAGGTTCTTAAGCTGCTATGTTGTTATTTAGAATGATTTATGGATATATATATAGCTTTAGTTAACAACAACTTCGCCTTTCAAAGTAAAATTCAATAATATCATATCTATTTCATTGGGAAGACGAATATGTTCAGTATGGCGTAAATTTACGGGCGTCAGTGCTACTAACCTACTTTTGTGAAAAAAGAACAAGGGAATAGATGTATTGAATCACAATACAAATACTACTTACGTAATCTATGTTTATCATTGACCCCTGAAATTAGAATAAAGTTCCATATGTAAAGCAGGATCGTCTACAGAAAATAATAAGTAACAAGTGCTGCATAGTAAACTCGTGATACAATGTTGCAAAAACCGCTGATAAGTAAGTGCTGACTAAAATTAACAATAAATTCAAATCGATTTCAGTTAGCAGGTTATAAAAATAAATATGGTTGCTAATAGAACAAGGTAATGACGACAAAGGCGAATGATAAATACAGTTTATAAACCTATTTTAATTATCCAAGTTTCATAATGTATAAAGGTACTAACGCTTAGTAATTCATCTACAGGAGATGACATCAGCATTTTTCATAAAGGAGAAACTGAAGAAAACACGCGAGTGCGAGGAAGATCTGTTTACAGTACGGGTAACTAATATACCATGTGAAGACTTCTAAGCATCTCAAGTTTATACCAATATGACAACAATATTGAAAATTATAAATTACATTGTAATTCAAGACGTGAGTGTAGTAAACAGCGGCAAACAGTTATAGAACATTGTATCAGGAGTAATTAATGTCAGTATGTACGTAATTTGTTAGTTTATATTGCCTTATATATTATTCTAGTGCATTTGAATATCTGTTTGAATTGTGTTTTAAACGTTATACTAAATATGCACACCTAAATGTTTCATGACATTTGAGCTGTGGATTTCTCTGTAGTAAACTAGAAAATTGTCACATGTCATTTCTATTGGAAACAAATATTTCAGTTGTTCGTGTTAAGTACTGGCAGTCATTCTGCAGTTCGTACATATTTCTTTTATCACAAAGAATGTAAAATTTATAGCATGACTTCATATAAGTTATATATTATTGATCAATGTAATATTTTATTTCTTATTAATTTATGCAAATAGAAAACTACACAGTGTAATAGAAAGTAATTATAATCCTAAGTAGAATGATAGAATGGATCCCATTTTACTTTCCTCGACAAAGTTTCTTAAAGAAGAATGAATTTTCTTTCGAAAATAATGCAGAAATGTACCAGGAAATGCGAATTATTCTTTCTGAAAATGTAGATCGAACTGATGATGTGTTAATTGTGTTATTGGAATCTACGAATCAATGTTTGCATGAAGATGGGAAAGAAAGAGATAGGATGAAAAGAAATACAGAATGAATGGAAAAATGATTATATTACGTGGAATCAACGGACTGAAATATTGCACGGATACAAAATGTTACAAGGTTTATTGAGTAATAAATTTTCAACTAGTTACATTTATTGTCCTTTAGGAATAAAGGATATTGTGTGTTCGTGCTACGCTATAACCCGGCTGCAGTGAACTCAATAACAGACTTACATATTAATAGCCACTTTGGAGTAACTACATTATTTGCATAACAATGATATCATATTAATGGTAATGGAAGTAGGAATAATCGTATGAGAATTGTTATTAGCTTAATTTTAGAAATAACATCACTATAGTTATGATAACGGATTAAACAAGCCCACGGCCAACCTGATTCACTCTGCGGTCCTATTATCGGCTGTCATCCAGCCTGCATCTTTGCTTCATACGTGATATACGTTTCTTCCCTTATATTTGCCTCCATGTTTTAATATAACTGCTACAAATACATGCAAATTATAATTTTATTTTCCTGTGTACAAAAGGATGAACTCGGGAATGTGAAGTTCATTATCAACGCACATTATTTGCGTGTGATTTCTGAGTTATCGTTAGATTGTCTCATTTTATTTTTAGAATTAAAAATATATCCAACAAACAATGCCATGCAACGTGAAGCCCATTGACGGATTTCATAAGAAGGCTGCGGTCCAGCCAGTTGACCGACGGTTATTGGAGTGCCACTTGGCGGGAAGGCGTCTTTTTCTAACTTTAATATAAATTTACTGACCGGATTTGTTGCCTCTCGTATTATACAGATTGTCAGTTAATATAGCCAGATCAAGAGCTCCTGTTTTGGGATTGAGTCCAAGATTGAAATTCTGAAACAAGCTGAAGACCAAATACTGGACCTCCAAGTACAAAGCAGACACTCGACGCCTACATCACGGGACTGGGATGTTTAGAACTGTCCACACATTACTGATTAGGTTACAAGAATCCGCGCATGAGAAACTACTATGTCCAGTCAAGAGCTGAGGTTTGAGGAGACTAAGTGTTGTTTTCGGAGGACTTACTCTGTCAATATCAACACAGGAACAGCAGTATAGGGCATGCGTGTACTCTGCCATGGTCATAGTAACGATGTTAATTGTTCAGATAAATTCGTCTTGCTCGCTGAATTCTTAACTTGTACGTACCTCGGAAATGTAACGTTGTGAGAAGTTTCAGAATGCTTTTGAGTCCTTACCGTGTTTCTCCACTCAGAATGATTCTATAAATTCATTTCTGATATTACACACAGGTTATTGGTGAATTTTCCAGTTATCGACACTGGTATATTATGAAACTCTAATGAGTGTTAAAGCATCATGTTTATCTATAACTGAATGATATAGTGTACTGGACTTGGGCAAGTGAATGCAGATTTTAGAAAACAAAGAATGGTCATCTTCTGAGTCATTTTGAATTGCAAAGCAAATACGGCACACGAAGAGGTTTTCACCACAATCATCTGGAACAAGAATTTGAGATCCTTTGCAATGCATCTTAAGTGGTAGAGATTTTTTTAATTACTGCATTCTAATCGATTCTTAGAAGATCATAAACCAAACCAAATCAAATCCCATGGAACTACAGCACTCGAAGGGCCTTGTCCTACCAAGCGACTCCTGCTCAGCCCGAAGGCCTGCAGATCAAGATGTGCCGTGTGGTCATCAAGATGAATCCCCTCGGCCGTTATTCTTGACTTTCTAGACTGCTTAGAAGATCATACAGAGCGAAAACATTCGAAGCACATTCCGCACATTTCTTATTCAAGCGTCTCTTCAGAAACGTCTTGCGTATCTATTCTGTTATAATTAGTGGAAGGTTCATTATCAGCCAGAAGAAATACTTGTGTGCTACGCGTATTTTCGAATTTTATTATTTCCTTCCTAGTCAGGACTTTTGCCAGAGTTTAGTGAAGCTTATTTTAAAATTGTCTTTTTCATCTTTCGGGAATCTTCTTTTATTCCTTTTTATATCAATTCTTCTTTGCTTCATATGTTTCTACCCATTTTTCTGATGTTAACAGTAAAGTGATTTTCCCGTGTTTCGTTACCCTTCTCTTTTCGGGGTTTTTGGGCAGAGGAGAAAACCGTAAGGGCCCATATTTAGTAGGTGTCACAATGGCCAAATTGAAGTCATCGTTCGTCTCAAGGTAAACATTTGTTGGATACCGTTCTTTGGCTGGAGATCCTTCTGAGGTACTGTTCTGGTAATCTTGGCGCACCCAATTACTTTCATCCTCAGAGGCAAGATGACCTGGTGATGGAATATGGGGATTTTTGAAAGTACATCCTGATCATCTAGCTCCCCGTCAACATTTGGATCATCAACCAAACTGCTGAATTCCATTGTGTCCATCATACTTCTAGTGAAAACGTTCCCTTAATCTGTAGAAGATAATTTAATCCTCTTCATTTTCTCTTTGTCCAGAAATTTCTGCTATTTCGGTGAAAGGTTCAATTAGTTTTTCAACCATAATTTTACAGAACCAATCATACTGAAGAGGCTGAGTGCGAGGTGGAGCGTGGTAGGACTATTTGCACTTTTGAAAAATCCACTGTATCAACATTCCAACGGCAAAGACACGTTGCTCTAAAGCCATGTATGAGAGAAGCTTTGAGATCGATGTTAACATCATCTCAAGGATAAGAGCAAAATCCTTCTTGGTGACGGCTTTATTTGGATTCGCGTCTCACCGAGAAGCGGCAGCTTCTTTCCACTTTCTTTTAAGGGGAGTCTTTTCTGAAATTGGCCAATTTTCATCAGAAAAAATGATTTTTCAATTTAGAACTTACATATTTCTGCAGTTCATCCTTTTCAAAAAATCTTTACTTGCACTGATTACTTCTTTAAATGATTATTCGAGATTATTTAAGTCACTCTATCAACCGCTATATATTATTCTACAAACTGTAATGCACGATCTGGTTAAAGTTGGAATACAATATTTTGAGTTTAATTCACACGAGCAAGTACCCCGGACGATGTGCTTCCTAATTTTCTTATGATCTTTGACGATGTCGCAACAGAACAGCAAAACGTTACTAGCGCATTCTCTAGTATAGGACGACATAAATATATTGATTGCGTCTATTTATCCCGAACCTATTCTCGTGTGACTAAGCAGTTAATACGCGACAATGCAAATGTTATTGCGCTTTTTCGGCAAGATGAGTGCAACATGCGACATGTGTATGACGATCATTTTAACACTGATATGACATTCAATGACTTTAAACGTATATGTGCTACATGGTGGTCATCACATCGTTACAGATTTTTAGTTATTGATAAGGAAAGTGATGTTCAGAATGGTCGATATCGCATAGGTTTCGATCATTTTATATGCATTAACACAGAATTACAGTGACTGCTTTATCAAAAATCATCATCATGTTAACATCTAGCAAGGAGATTACAAAACATATAATCCTCGCTCGAAACAATATTCGACGGAAATTCAAAGAGCTTAAAAGTATTCAAGCAGACACGGATTTATTTTAAAAAACCCAAGAAATTTTTAGATCTACTTCATTCCCGCAGTCAACTTCAAGTTTTGTTTCTATGCAAACATCATATGATAAAGAGAAGCATGAAGAAGAAGAAGAGAAGCAAAAACAAGATAAGTATAAAGAGGAATAGAATCAAGATGAGGAGGAGCAGAAGCAACATGTAGATCAAGAAGAGGATAAGGAAGAAGATCTTAACGATACTTCACCATCTAAGCGTGCTGAGTTTTTAACTACAGACGTCATTGCTGAAACACGTACTACATCGACACAAGATATACCAAATTTGTCTGAGGTTATGATCACGCCAGAGTATCGTCATCAGTTTAGAACTTGTATTCAAGATACCTATGGATCTCCCTTTGCACCTTATATATAAAAAATCTTTACAGAACAAACTAACAAAACCTACGGTATTTGCTATGAAGACGACTGTTTTTGGATAGGAAATTCAAATGTTAAGATTAATAACAACAAACTTATTGTAAAAGGTGTTACTGATAAACCTACGAAAGTACTCTTAGAACTTCTTTTCTCACGAATACCTGACAAGGATATAATTTTTATAGGATGATCGTAAAAAAATATAAAGCAATACTTTTTGCTACTGACGCAACACGACGTAATTACAAGAGGACAGAAGCTGTAAATGCAAATAAGAGTTACAAGTCTCTTGAGTTTATTTCTAAGCTTTTTACAACCGCACGTGGTCATACTGTTATCTACAAGCCTTTGTTGCCGTATGTAGGCGTTAGGATACTGGAATGACCCAAACTTACTCGTTGAACGATTACAACTTCTAAGAGCATCGCAAGATGCTGGTCACACAGGTCAGAATCAGAAATTCTAGAAATAGAGAGAGAATTACAACATGCCGGTATTATTTTGTAATGGCTCGTCAAGAGATGATCTCACCTGTAAAGGTAAACATCGCACATGAGTTACATAAACCAGCACGTCGCACCTACTGTCGCAGACGCGTCATTACACGAAGAAAAGATAACTCTGGCAAGCAGACAGAGTAGAAATGATTCCATATGCCTCTAGAAATAAGGGGTATAAATATCTACTTACTGTTATCGATGTGTACTCGAAGTTTGCTTTTGCACAACCTGCGCGTTCTAAGACAGCAGCTCAAGTCAAAGACGCATTTAAACATATTGTTGAGGCTTCTTCAAACTGATCAAGGTAAAGAGTTTTACAACAAGGATTTTTCTTCTTACCTCAAGTTAATTGGCATTCAACACTACGTTCAGCAATCTCAAGTCAATTGTTTTAGAGCGCTGTGTGCAGAACACTAAAAACAATGATATAGCGAGAATTTACAGCACAAGATTCATATCGTTGGATTGATCTGCTTCCTAGACTTGTATCTACCTACAACGATACACCTCATCGCACTATAGGGACATAGCCATGTCTTGTTACAAGGAATACAGCTCGCCTGGATGCTATTCATCTTGTAATCAAAACAGCTGATTCGCGCCACTATCCCTTTAAAGAAGGTGATTTTGTTCGCATCAGCAAACACAAGTCTATCTTTGCAAGAGGATACACTCCCAACTGGAGCACTGAAATTTTTCAAATCAAGAGTGTTAAGGTTACTAACCCAGTTACATATTTACTTCGCGATCTCAGAGGACAGCCTATTAAAGGAGGATTCGACATCATAGAACTGCAGAAAACAAAATATCCCGAGCACTGTTTAATTGAACGTGTTACTCGACGTCGTGGGAATAAACTGGATGTTAAATGGTTTGGTATTACTAACAGCTTTAATTCATGGATTAATAAAGAGGATGTGTGGGTTTTTAATTCTCGATCTTCTACCTCTCCTTTATTTCACTCAATACACAAAACATTATTACTAGGACATGCTGTAGGAATAATATTATACAACACGTGTAATATGTTTTGACATTTCATATTTATTTCAGAATATATACATTTTTTCTTCAAGTAAATCTGTTTTATCCTTTCTTTATTTTACTGTCTTTGCTACTACCTAGTAACAGTTTTTCTTTTATTGCACCGGCAACGACAAGTGCTGCTATCTTCTTAGCAACTGAAGCACTAGGTGATGACACACGCAACTTAGCTTTACGAAGCGGAATTTTATCAGCTACACGTCTTAGTTCAGGATTGTTTTGTCGATGCAGGCAGCGTCTAACATATTAATACCAGGGACACCACGTGCCAAGCGAACGTTAAGTCATGTTCTAGGGCCGCAGTACTCGTAATTAGGAAGATGAAGCTTGAAGGGAAGAATATCAATCACTTTATTGATGTGCCTATGCCCAGTATTCTTCCTCACCTTTCTCCCAGCACTTTTCTTCACCTTTTCCTTGTTTACTCTTTTCGCAGCCGTGATAAGTGTTTATAAGCGAGGACAACCCGTTAGTTTAGGTCCATGATACAGTTTAATCAGTTGACATGTACGATACTGTCTTACAGAAGGTCTCCTACCTAAACTCACTTGTTCATGACGTAAACTACACGTGTGAAGCTCTGAAGAAACAAGATCTTGAGTCAGCTCACGAGGCAACTTAACCCAAATCTGCTTTAAAGCATTCGCAGCTACATGAACCAAAAATGGTTTTGGTAATGCATTTAACCCTTCTTCAGTAAAAGTGTTAATTTTCTTTTTGCATGCATAAAAGTTTACGATTGCCTTTTCAACTACGTTACACTTAGTATCATTTAGAAATGACATGATGTCTTCACTCTACTAATGTTCTTTTACGCTAACGTTTTTTCGACACTGCAATTTTCATATGTTGTTCGCCTCCCGACTTGCCCTGCAACACAACCAATCAAAGAGCATGCACACATGTTGTAAAGACTGTTTACCTGTACCTCCACTATGCTCCTTCAGAAGAGTTTTAAATGATAGACACCCTAATGCATACATGTCGATAATTTCACACGATGATAGTAGATACTCACGCAACCATACCTTATTTTCATAACCCTTTAAATAAACAAGATCTGCTCTTGACAAATGTGCGTTCATCATTAAAGATAGAAAACGATAAAGTATTCCTTTTCCTTCCCACTGCAAACCTTAATTTCTTTCAATCGATTGAGTCTGCATTTTATCTTCATCTGTTTTCAAACAGTAAGGGAAAGGTGGACTAATACTAAACTAACAATTTTTATGCTCACAACACACTGCAATCCAACACATCCACCTCTTTAAACACAATTTTTTTTTTTCGTTTACTTGAAAGCCTTGTACTTCAGCTATTAATGTTCTCCTCATGTTTGAATAAAGCGCTCTACCCTCTATCACTGTATCTCGAAGACTAAAGAAAAATTTTCACACATATTATCTATAGAGACTTCAGTCAGTCAGTCACCTTCATAACGATAAAGTCTAAACATGCACAATTATGATGACGTCATCGCTGCAGGTTAAAAACAGAATAATAGCACGTCCTCAGTCTAGCCTTATGCATAAGATCGCGTCGTTATAGCAATGCATGTTTAAACTTGTTCGATAGAGATATAAAGCTATGCCATGACAGAGGAGGAGGAGGAGGTCATAAAACCTATGTATAGCCGCCAACTTGTACAGTAGCCTCTAAGCTAGCTTTCTTCATAAGAGCAGCCGCCATCCTGTGCAGCAGGACCCCTCAGCCAGCTTTCTCCATAAGAGCAGCCACCATTTTGCGCAAGTGCCTTTATGCCGCCTCATAAGTGCCCATGTATAGCCGCCATCTTGTGCAATCGCCCATAGCCGACATTTTTCTCTATATGAGACTATTTATAGCCGCCATCTTGCGCAATCCCCCATTGCAGGCATATTTCTCTATAAGAGCCTATGTATAACAGCCATCTTGCGCAATCGGCCATAGTAGTCAACTTTCTCCTTAAGAGCCCATGTATAGCCGCCATCTTGCGCAATCGCCCATATCCGTCATCATTCTCCATAAGAAGCCGTGTACAGCCGCCATCTCCTGCAAGCGCCCCTAGGCTGTCTCATAAAAAGCTGTGTATAGCCGCCATCTTGTGCAATTGGCGTTGGGAATGGAATATTCCCGTAAAACTAAGAACAGCCCCTTCAAGATGGCTGATGTGAGGTTAGGCTCGCTCTCTTAGGCGTCGGGAACGCACTGAAGTTTGGGATCGTCTGTTGTTTAAAGATGGCCACTAACAGCTGTCAAAAAAGCACGTGGCTTTGTTTACAAACAAGAGCACATGGAATTTCAAATTTCGCGCGTCCACGTGCCCAAGGTAGCATCCATGAGAATTTAACCCCGTCAAGATGCCAGCACGATGCTCTCTTGTCTAAAGATGGCCCCTAACAACTCTCAAAAGAGCACGTGGAATTTCAAATTTCGCGCGCCCGCGTGCCTAAGGTGGCACCTATGAGGTTTATTGCCGTAGAGATGGCAGCACTGTGGGTAGCGCTGCGTTCTTATTTAAAGATAGCAGCTGTCAGCTTGACGTCACAGTCACATGGTCATGACGACACGGGGTCAATTACCTCTGGCCGGGGTCAATGACCTCGGGTGCTGACACAGGAGAAAAAGTGCTAAATCATCGGATTTAGTATCACCACAGCTCCTCTACTAGCGAGCTGGTCTTTGGTCAAAGGGTTCCTGGTTTCTATTCCCGGCAAAGTCGGGAATTTTAACCATAATTGGTTAATTTTGTTGGCAGGGGGCTCGGTGTATGTGTCGTCTCACTTATCATTTCATCCTTATCACGACGCGCAGGTCGCCTATGGGAGTCAAATCAAAAGACCTGCATCTTGTGAACCGAACTTGTCCTCGGACACTCCCGGTACTAAAAGCCATACGCCATTTCTTTTCATTTTATTATTATTATTATTATTATTATTATTACTATTATTATTATTATTATTATTATTATTATTATTATTATTATTATTATTATTATTATTATTATTTCCAGGATGGTAGTGTAGTGAGATTGGATCAAGGTGCAGCAAATTTAATGCAGTGAGCTAGCAGTTGCGTTCAACATTATTATTCTATAAGAAGGTAGTTAGGTCAGCTCCAGAAGAAATCTCCACATCGTTCTGTTTAAAAACTAATTTTCCTTCACGGGAGTGAAAGCTGGGTTGACTCATGAAACCTTATTCGTAAGTTAGAAGCAACAGACAACAAAGTAGTGAGAATGATTTCTGGTACAAACAGGTGGGAACAATAGCAGGAGGGTACTCGGAACGAGGAAATAAAGGATACGTTAGAAATGAACTCGATAGATGAAGCTGTATACATGAACCGGCTCAGCCTTTGCCGCATGTGAGGCTAACGGAGGAGGAAGGGTTACCTAGGAGAATAATAGACTCTGTTATGGAGTGTAAGAAAAGTACAGGGAGAGGAAGACGACGATGGTTAGACTTAGTTTCTAACGATTTAAGTAGAGAAGTAAACGAGGCCACAGAACTAGTTACAAATCGAGGATTGTGGTGGCGGTGAGTAAATTTACAGTACCTTCCAAACTGAACGCTGAAAGTTATAACAGTCTGTAATTAAGATGTGGGTATGTAATTATTATTATTAAGAGTGAATAAGCCCATTAAGACTATGCAAAGTACATAGAGGCGTGCAATTGCCTCCTCCTGTACCCATATTTCT
The DNA here is from genome assembly GCF_040414725.1 of Anabrus simplex. NCBI lineage: Eukaryota > Metazoa > Arthropoda > Insecta > Orthoptera > Tettigoniidae > Anabrus > Anabrus simplex. The sequence goes on from NC_090265.1 coordinate 310,782,358, forward strand.
TCATTCTTTCACTGTGGGCTTCCTCTCTGTCTTCAGACCAGGTTGTTCCAGTCTTCTTCTTTGGTTTTTCCTCATTGTCAACTCGTCACTAATTTGTGAAATTTAGACTTGACAACTACCCCATTTTGGAGATCTGCTAGTGTAATATCTGCCTGTTTCAAATCGGTTTCGGTTTAACCAATCCATTTCATTGTGTCTGTTTTAGCTTTACTTTTATTCTCATAAAATTGTTTGGTAAGTATATCTGGAGTCCGCCTCTGTGGTGTAGTGGTTAGCGTGATTAGCTGCCACCCCCGGAGGCCCGGGTTCGATTCCCGGCTCTGCCACGAAATTTGAAAAGTGGTACGAGGGCTGGAACGGGGTCCACTCAGCCTCGGGAGGTCAACTGAGTAGAGGTGGGTTCGATTCCCACCTCAGCCATCCTATAAGTAGTTTTCCGTGGTTTCCCCACTTCTCCTCCAGGCGAATGCTGGGATGGTACCTAACTTAAGGCCACGGCCGCTTCCTTCCCTATTCCTTGCCTATCCCTTCCAATCTTCCCATCCCTTCACAAGGCCCCTGTTCAGCATAGCAGGTGAGGCCGCCTGGGAGAGGTACTAGCCATTCTCCCCACTTGTATCCTCCGACCAAGAGTCTGAAGCTCCAGGACACTGCGGTAGAGGTGGGATCCCTCGCTGAGTCCGAGGGAAAAGCCGAACCTGGAGGGTAAACAGATGATGATGATGATGAAGTAGGCCTATATCTGGATACACTTTTAATATGTCCATAGAAACTTAGCCTGCGTTTTCTAATGTCACTGTGAATATTCGTGTATTGTTTGATTTCCTGTCTGCCTCCTAGTTGGTATTGTACGTTGGTGAGTTTTGGGCCTAGAATTTATCTTATGATTTTGCGTTCCTTTTTCTTAATTTTTGAATGCCTGATTTTCTGTTCAAAATTAGCGTCTCTGGTCTATAAAGACATTCCGCTTTAATGACTGTATTAACTAGTTTTGTGTGCTTGGAGATACATTTTTTGTTATAGATATTTTGGGTTAGTCGATATGCAGTTTCCATCTTTTGGTATCTAATTTCATTGGCTTTTGTTTCGAGTCCGTTTTCCTGATTTGTTTCACCAAGGTACTTAAATTGTTGTACTCGTTTAATTTTGCCATATTTTTTCTCCATGAAGTTTCGTGTATGTTCGTTGCTGGTCATGTATTCTGTCGTTTCACAAGATACCTGTAAGTCCGATTTTTTCCTCAATTTATTTCAGGAGTTCAGTCTGATTTAGGGCTGTTGAAATGTTTCGGGTTAATATTGCTAGGCCGTCCGCAAATGCTAGACAATCTATCGCTAGTTTTCCGATTATTATTATTAATAATAAGCCTATGTGCTTGAAGTACTCATGCTTTTGAAACATGCAACATTGAAGGTGAGACTATTCGAAATGTAGAAAATAGGTACAGAGTAATTAATATAGGAAGAATGCTTCTTAGCGTGAACTTTATTGTAATGACGTTGAATAATTTAAATTGAATCGGGTGGAATTTAGGAGCAATTTACTGTTATAAAGATCCGTAGATCAGGCACTGGTAGACTATAAAATTGTCATGAAGTATCAGAATGGATCGAACGACAATATTTCCTGATAAGGAACTCGCAATGCTCTTGAGGTGGTTTATCGTGATAAAAATGCAGTGATTATTATAATGAAAGCATTGCAAAAACAATAATCTCCGTCTATGTGCAATCCTCGTTTGACACTAAGTAATCTCCTCCCCGGCAGGGAAGCTCAAATTCCAACAATAGATCTTCAATTAGCTAGGATGGTATTAGCAGGCTTGTTATCTGCCCTGTATTTGTAATGAACAAAGAGACAAGATGTGAGCGTTAAACGTAAACATGAACACGTATTGTCTTTATTGTTTACTAAACAAACAAGCTTCTTGTTAGCAAGGTTCTAATTCTGAGGAAAACTATAAGCTGTCGCCAATGAAATTTGATGTGACATGAATCTAATCAACGTTAACGTGCTTATCGAGCTATAGTATAGGGCGCAGATTTCAGGTGAATAGCCCATAACTGGCGCTGACTAAAATTAGGGAGAAGCTTTAATGTGAACATCCTCCTGCTATGAAGTAAAGTACAGTATGCCACTTGACGAACATTCATGAACATGTTTACAAAATATTTAGCTGTGGCTCACCTTATTCAAAATTATCTCTATATATGCATTGAACTTATGATCGGAAGACAGAGTTGCAGAATTAATTCCCCGCAATTTCGACGTTAACACGTCTTATAAATCTGGATGCCAGTTTGAAACGTTCAACGAGACGAAGACAGGAAGGACTTTAAGACGTTAAAAAACATAAACCACGTACAGTGCAGTAGAGTGGCGTGTACGCATGTAGAGCAAGAGTTTGTGTCTCCACCAATCGAAACCGCTGTTGAAAGTATTCAAGGTCACGCCAAGGAATCGACTCACTTCTGGAATAAAATGGCGTAACTTATGGCTTTTAGTGCCGGCAGTGTCCGACGACATGTTCGGCTCGCCAGGTGCAGGTCTTTCGATTTGATTCCCGTAGGAGACCTGCGCGTCGTGAGGAGGATGAAATGATGATGAAGATGACACATACACCCAGCCCCCGTGCCAGCAAAATTAACCAGTGATGGTTCAATTTCCCAACCCTGCCGGGAGTCGAACCCGCGACCCCTGTGACCAAAGGCCAGCACGCTAACCATTTAGCCATGGAGCTCACTTCTGGAATTTTCGGCCGCAGGGGACACACACTTTAACCGATTTAAGTAAAAAAAAATAAAAAAAAATGTGTACAGAATATATGAGCTATGCCGCCTCTGTGGTGTAGTGATTAGCGTGATTAGCTGCCACCCCCGGAGGTCCGGGTTCGATTCCCGGCTCTGCCATGAAATTTGAAAAGTGGTACGAGGGCTGGAACGGGGTCCACTCAGCCTCGGGAGGTCAACTGAGTAGAGGTGGGTTCGATTCCCACCTCAGCCATCCTGGAAGTGGTTTTCCGTGGTTTCCCGCTTCTCCTCCAGGCGAATGCCGGGATGGTACCTAACTTAAGGCCACGGCCGTTTCCTTCCCTCTTCCTTGCCTATCCCTTCCAATCTTCCCATCCCTCCACAAGGCCCCTGTTCAGCATAGCAGGTGAGGCCGCCTGGGCGAGGTACTGGTCATACTCCCCAGTTGTATTCCCCGACCAAGAGTCTGAAGCTCCAGGACACTGCCCTTGAGGCGGTAAAGGTGGGATCCCTCGCTCAGTCCGAGGGAAAAACCGAAACTGGAGAGTAAACAGATGATGATGATGATGATATATGAGCTATACAGAGTGCATCAGAATAACTATTCCTAATTTTCTGATATGATAGAGGACATTTTTCTTAGCAATGGGACGTGTGTGATCACTTTGACTGAGATGTGGCAAAGGCGTGAAACAAACTTGCGTGTTCACATTTCTACGACGACTTGGACAAGCTGAAAGAGTTCCGGCCGTGCATTATGCAAGCAGATCTTCAATCGCACCAAACCCAGCTGGCGGTCGTGATCGTAAAGGCGTCGCGTCCATATTATCTGACACCGTGGTTACCCGGTTCGAGTCCCGCTTGTGGAAATGAAATTCACCATCAGAATGTTGGCCGCCCGAATAGTAGAAGTAGTAGTATACCATTTTTAAGCATGTGGGAGCCAAAAGCCTGCATTCAGTTTCTAACCTATCCGCAGAGTCCATACGAAGTGAGGGCGTATGATGCTGCTGATGATGATGGTTCGTTCGTCGGATGGGGACGTTAATCCTTTAGTAGACCCTTGGTGTTTCTTGAATGGAGTAGGCTATGTGCCTACATCGCGCTTCACCCTCTCCTCACTTTATTGTCCAGCATCATCTCACACCTAAACGCGCATGGGCGTAATATAGAAGGACGAGCACCAGGCGAGCCTAACCAGTCCTCAGACACCCCAGGCATTAAAAAGCATTATGCTACATAATATAAATAAATAACTATACACTTGATTAATAAATAAAACACTTTAAATTCAAGAGGTTGCTCTGAAATAACTATTGGAGCATTTGCATTGAAGATAAAGTTATTCGTACACTGGAAAAGTTACGTACTAAGAAATGCTTTTTGAACATCTGTTAATTTATGATATGTAAGACCTAATAAATGCAACTAAATACAAATCTCTCTGTGAAATGATAACTGGTTCTCTTTGCTAAATCTAGAGCTATTCGACTAAGTCACGTTTTCATCCAGAACGTGAGCGCCAGACTGCAGGTCGTGTGCAACATCCATTAACGTGCGAACCATACCGAATGAGAACGTTTTAAATGGAAGGCAACAACCTTCGCTGTTGCTGGAATGCATAATTCATTGTTTTGTGTACAAGAAGACTGCACCGAATTATCGTCCAAATTGTGCTGTAGACCATCAATTATTACGTGTGATTACTTCCTGGCCTCTCCTCTTTTGTTACGGTACTTAATTTTAGGACAGTGTACTCTCTTGGTCAGAATGTTGGTTATCTGATAACATGTGCTGCTGTGGCCCACACTTACGAAATGTAAATGAATTGGGACTAGGAATGGGATTGAAACGACCACACTTCAAAATCAAAATTTCTTTATTTGCAAATGAGGTGTCCACCTCGGTGGCAAAAGGTACACTAAAATACATTTTTGTCAAGCACTAAATTTTATATTAAAAATAGAAGAAGAAAATCTTCCTAGAATACAATATTATACAATTTACGCTAACAAATTTTCTATTAAACACACAGCTCATCCTTAATAAATTTATATTGTTTACAAAATTCTACTTATAATATCTTCTGTACTTACAAACATAGTCGACTCATATACAGTATGTGGAATTACTTCAAATCATACTGTACAACTGATATAAGATTAAATTTACATTGCATTTATTTACTTATTTATTTTTTACCCATTTTGGAACCTAAGTAGCATAACGACCTGCTGCGTCTTAACCAGAGCCCATTTTGCCACCACTTTTCAGAGTTCCTGAAGGGCCTTCACAGCTACCGTAGCGGTCCTAGGGCCCTCGAAGTCCCCACTGTACTTCACCCCTACAGGCAGTCCCCTACTTCGGCTGTCCAAACTCCATAGACCAGGGGATGCAATTAATTTATTCACGTACATTTTTTATTTACAATAACCTGCACTGGTCGAATGCCCTCTAACACTTCATTTATTTTCTCTGTTGCTGTTTATTCACTTCTTGAATATCTGTACAGATCTTGGAAAAGGATCAAACACTACCACTGGTAAACTGTTCCACTCCTTCACGCCCTTCCCAATGAATAAAAATTTACCCCAATCGCTTCTGTTAAATTCCTTCTAATTTTATAATTGTAATCAGTTCTGCCAATATAATTATTTTCCAACTGAAGCCTCTCCCAATGCTTCTTCTCTTCTATAGGCTCTATATAATCCTATAAATCTAGTTTTCTCCATTATCTTACTTAAAGTTTCCCACCCAAATTCCTCTAACATTTCTGATACACTACTTTTTTCTCCTGAAATCCCCTGTTACAAACATCGCTGCTTTCCTCTGCACACTATCTATTTCTTTTATTAGGTATTCTTGGTGAGGATCCCAAACACTGTTTGCATATCCCAATAATCGACGAACCATACCTAAGTAATTTTTTCTTTTAATTTTTTTTTTCATCCATTAAGTAGCCTCATTATGAAGTCTGTATGCTTTCCCAACAATGTCATCAACATGACCCTGCCAGTGCAGATTACTTTCAAATCTCACACTTAAGTATTTGCACTTGCCATCTTTTGGGATAACTACCCCATTCAAAGTATATTCAAATTCAGTTTTAAAGCTCCTGTTTGTAATGTTGTAACAGTTGATTTGTCTCCATTAACCTTCATATTATTTTCTTCAAACCATTGTTGGATACTCTCAAAGTCCCTTTGTAATTCTGAACAATCCTCAATATTATTTATTTCCCTATAAACAATTATGATATCTGCATACAATCTTATTTTTGATGTTCTATTGTTCCTTAAATCATTCGCGTATATTAAGAAAAGTAACGGACCGATTACACTCTCCTGTACAATTCCCTTCCGAACTTTCTCTTCCTGTGATATATTATTTCCTACTTTGACTTTCTGAACCCTTGAATTTAGAAATTTTTTATCCAACGTATAACCCTTACGTCCAGTCCTATTCCCTCCAATTTCTTTAAAAATATTCCACGTTCCATTCTATCAAAGGCTTTGGAAATATCTATGGCTATGCAATATAACTGGCCTCCTGAATCCAACTGATCTGATGTGTCCTGCTGAAATCCCACCAGTTGTGCCTCACAAGAAAATTTCTTTCTAAATCCATACTGGCTCCTCATGAACCAATTTTAATCATCACTGTAACCGGTACTTCAGTGGTTACACAAACACAGTAAAAGGGGGGATAGTAAATCAAATTACAAGGTACCTAAACACTATACACACCAAATCGTGTAATGAACTGTGGCGAAAAAAAGCTGAAGTAAATATCAGTGAGGACAACTTGACGATAACAAACAAGGCACGTAGGACGGTACTGGGAAACTTCCAGGGGCATGGATATGTCTAGGTTGCGGTTTTCGGAAAAATCAACAGTGACCTTTTATTTTCAAAATATTATTTACAAAATGGACTTTACAAAAAAAAAATTACGAACCGTTTCAGTCATTGTGGAAAATACCCATACACCTCTCGTAAGATACATATATATGTTTTTAGAGACACATAAGTTATATATTCTTTGACGAGAGTTTCCAACAGTTTCAAAGAGTCAAGCAAATACGGTACATCATATTTACAAACCAAGTTGGCAATACAATCTAGGAGGTAAAAGGAAACCAATACTCTATTACAATACAGAGTAAAGTTGAACTAACCATTCAAAATTTGAGCAACGTAATAGTGGCGAGTAGGGCAATCTCCTGTGCTACACCAAAGAAAACAAAATGGAACTTAAAACCAGACAGAAACAACAGCGCTTACCCTACGGCAGCCCATTCTTACCGAGGAGACGTTCACGACGTCAAAGCTACGGCAGGCCAAGACCAAGACGGCTCAGAGACTTCAGACCCCACGAAATACTGCCTAGCCCCTTTTAAAGGGAAACCTGGCCTTGGAGTAGCCAATTAGAACACAGGAGCTTGCCCAGATAAACCAATCACAACACTTTCTTCGGTCGCGATGTTTAACTATTTTCTCGAACATAAACGATCGCGAATCTTCCATTTCCAGAATAGTAAGAACACATTTCTAGAATGCATTACTAACAAAGGCCAACACACCCTGTTCAAAAATTCGCGTCAAAAACTTTCTGGACTGTTCCAGTAAATATAGAAATGTAATCTACTATTTACAACCGACCTATGTAGAACAATATTTCTTACACAGCACAGGTTAGGTAGCTGAATGGAATACAAATAAAATATTCTAGCACAACACTCCAGATCATACAGTAAGTAGGTCTACACTTAAAAAGATTTACAAATAAAATCTTCTACAAACACTTTCCACTTCCAATACATTCTATACCTGTGTCAATCACATATCCCTCTGCTATTAAACTCTCCAGTATTTTACAAACTATACTGGTCAGGCTGATTGGTCTGTAGTTCTCTGGTTACTTTTTATCACCCTTTCCTTTATAAATTGGTATTATTACAGATTCCTTCCATTCCTTTGGTATTTCACTATTATTTATGACATAATCAAAGAGAAATTTTAAGTAAGGCACTATGTACCATCCCATTGTCTTTAATACCACCCCAGTAGTTTGATCACTTCTTGCTGCTTTTCCTTGCAGAAGCAGTTGGATTTCTCTGAAAATATCTTCATTTGTGAATGAGAAGTTTCTTGTTTCCCTATGTGTCTTTCCCTCTCTACTGTTACGGTTTCCAACTCCAGACAATCTCCTATTGAATCCCTGAATTCCCTACTAAATAGATTTGCTTTCTCAGTATCTGTTAAATAGTGTTCACCCCCTTCTCCCACCATTGTAGGAATTTGGATTCCTTTTCCTTTTTGATTCCTAATATATACAGCGTTTTCCATTTCCCTTTGTGGTCATTATCATCTTGAAGTATGCCATTCATATAATTCTCTTTTGCTTCCTTTTTCACTCTATTCAGTTCCCTCATTGGCTGTTTTCTAGTTTCTCTATTCTCCCTACCCTCTTTGATTTTCCTGTTTACTATTCTACATTTTCTTAATTTTCTTATTTTCCTTGTATAATAAACAGGGTCTGAAGTCATTTTACCCTTCTTAACAGGTACAAATCCCTTCTCTCCTTCCCAAATGATTCCTTTAACTTTAGCCCAAAGTATACCCACATTAATCCCTTCACTTATCCAATTTCTTGCTAGTTGCTTTACGTCGCACCGACAAAGATAGGTCTTATGGCGACGATGGGAAAGTGAAGGTCTAGGAGTGGGAACGAAGCGGCCGTGGCCTTAATTAAGATACAGCCCCAGCATTTGCCTGATGTGAAAATGGTAAACCACGGAAAACCATTTTCAGGGATGCCGACAGTGGGATTCGAATCTACTATCTCCCGAATACTGGATACCTGCCGCACTTAAGCGACTGCAGCTATCAAGCTCGGTCTCACTTATCCAACAACTGAATTGTGATTTAAGGTAAGTCCCAAATTCATCAACTTTAGTTTTTCCGTATAATTTCTTGTCTTGTGTGACCCTCTTATTAAGCATTTTTGGCATGAGTCCTATATCCATTATTATAGCCTTATGGTCACCATTCCTTCAATTACCTCAGTTTTATCAACAAATTCCCATGGTTTAACCAAGAATACATATAGCAAGTAATTGAGACGAGTCGGTTCTTGTACTACTTGTGTAAATCCTCCCTTCCAAATTAACTTATTTGCCAGTTTCTGTTAATGGTCTTCACTTGCAGCTCGTCCAGCTCCATGGCTAAATGGTTAGCGTGCTGGCCTTTGGTCACAGGGGTTCCGGGTTCGATTCCCGGCAGGTGAATTTAAATCTTAATTGGTTAATTTCGCTGGCACGGGGACTGGGTGTATGTGTCGTCTTCATCATCATCATCACGACGCGCAGGTCTCCTACGGGAGTCAAATCAAAAGACCTGCATCTGGCGAGCCGAACTTGTTCTCGGACAATCCCGGCACTAAAAGCCATACGCCATTTCTTCTTTTTTTTTTTTTTTTTTACTTGCAGCTCCATTCCATTCAACTTCAGGCAACTTCAGATCTCCCCCAATTATTACCATATCAATATTATTGTTTTTATGATTATAATCTATTAATTTCTCAAATATTTCCTCTCTTCCAGGCCTATATATTCCTATAATTCCCACCTCCTTCATATTATCACAAACTTGTATCCCTAATATTTCATCCCTTTCATCTGTAAACCATTCATGTGAACAATAAGTTTCCTTCACCAGAATAAACACCCCCCCTCACATTTGATCTCCTCAGTCTCTACGATAGACTGTATACCCTTCTGGAAATACTTCTCTATTACCCACCCCTTCTCTCAACCACGATTCCACTCCTATCACCACACCAGTCTTATAAGATTCCATCAATGTACCAAATTTTAATTGTTTATTTACTACACCTTGACAGTTTACCAAGAGCTATCTCATACCCCCTTCATCCCTAAAGCTTGACTGTTGCAATTGGGTAACATTTGACTCATGAGTTGAGAACTTCCCTGCAACCCGGATCCTTGTACATAGATCTAGATTTAAGGATCTAGGTTTTCTGGCAAGTTTTCCTGTAAGTGCCAGTTTAGTGGTATGGGTTTTCTGAAGTGCAGATTAGTTTGACAATCTCTGTTGATAATTGTATCAATTTGTCTACAGAGAGTTGCTTTTCCATTACCATTCAGATGTAACCCATGCCTAATGAACATTTGCCTGCCAAGACCTAAAGTATCTACTACATAGACATTTCTAAAATCCTTACATAATCTCCTGATTTTTATATTTACATCATGTACAGCTTTGTTCACACACGAGTCCTCTAAAAGGCCATACCTGGGTGGCACATTAACTACAATTACTTTTGAGTCAGGTAGTTTGGAAATCTTACCTCTGAGGGTCGTAATTAGTTCCTCACCTTCATTTGCGGCAATGTCATTTGTACCACTCAGAATCACCACATAATTGCCCTTCTCTTAGACAGGATCACAACCTGAAAGGACGTCTTCAATTTTGCCATCTGGATTTATTAGTCCTAAAACCTCAGTTTCTGGATTCTGCAGCTCATCCTTGATGCCTTCTGCCATACCCCGCCCTTGACTGTCTGCGTAGACATGAATTTTTGGCGATCTTGACTTTCGGTTGGTTTTCTTCTTCTTCTGTAGGTTACCTCTACTGGATTTAAAATTATTCGGAGAACTTGATGTGTCTTCTTGTGGAACTTATTGCAATGACTGAAATCTATTTTGGCACTGCAAAGAGTTCTTTCCGGTTTTAGGTTGTACGTAGTTTCTCTCATATGTTTAACATTAGGCCTAAAATGGCTACGCGTCACTTCCGTTCACGGCGATCTTTCTTATCCAATGTCTTCTTTATCTTCCAGTTTCTTTATTCTGTCGTTTAAGCTTTCATTTCCAAGTTTCAGAGCACATAAGTCTTCCTGTAGCACTCCTAAAATCATAAGTATAGTTTCGTAAGTCTCTCTTTCTTGTTGTTCTGCCTCACTATCAGTTTGTTTACACTCGAGATACAGCCACACACTTTCTTCAATATCGGTCATATTTACAATATTTGCACAACGAAAACGGTACCATTCATCACACTTACGACACAGAATTCCATTTTTAACTATTCTTCTGCATTTGCCACATTTTTCACTGCATCTTACACAATTATCCACTACGTATATCATAGACTCACACACAGTAGTCGCCATCTTGAATACCACTTTTCAGGTATTGTAACAAGCTGAGCAATCCTGGACGATAGAAAAAATTAGTCATCGTATGGCAAGGGAATATGCTCGTAAACTCTCTACTCGGTACGATTTTGCAAGTGAATTATTTGATCGAAAGTATCTAGACATCCCTCTGTAGAAGTAAAGTAATTCTAGAAGATATTGAGAGTACATTTGTGAGCATAAAACGAGACAGGATGCCGTGCTCATGAGAGTTAGGGATGGTGTTTGAAGAAAATCGAAAAGTCGTTCCTCTTGATTTTCCAACTCGATGTTTCACTATTTTCCAGTTTGCTATTTGCTTTACGTCGCACCTACACAAATATAGTAGGTCTTATGGCGGCGATGGGATAAGGAAGTCCTTGTAGTGGGAAGGAAGCGGCCGTAGCCGTGATTAAAGTACAGGCATTTGCCTGGTGTGAAAATGGGTAACCACGGAAAACCATCTTCAGAGCTGCCGACAGTGGGATTTGAACCCACTATCTCCCGGATGCAAGCTCACAGTAGCGCGACTCTAACCGCCCGGCCAACTCGCCCGGTTTTTTTTCAGTTCGAATACTCGCCATGATATTCACTACTCTCTTCAGAGGTGTAATCCTTTCCTATGTTAAGTCATTCATCAGTAATGTTGTGGAAGTCCAGATTATGTACCATGTTCATATGAGCAATTTGCAGTATTTTGCGTACTTCTCTATACTGGAAACAGTGAAATGTAATTGTTTATATAAATTCAGCACAATGGTGGCACTGTCACGCACGGATGAAGGGCAGCCTATACACAAATACCTTCTTCTACTGTACAAGGTCATGATATCATTTAGAGATAATCCGTTTGCCCCTATAAGTACAAAAACCAAGTCATAGTCCTGTCTAAGTTATCAAAACGAAGTTATTCAGTCCAACAGCATTGAGATTTTATTCCTCACATTGCTGGAGTGAAGTGTTCCTGTTCATCGACCTACATGTCTTTTGAACGTGATAATATTAAGTATCAAACGAGAACAGAATATATTAATTTCCCATTGTTCTACATTTTACCTTACCCATGTTGCCTTTATATTACGTAACACTTAAAAAATTTTCTACTGTGAATATCTCAGTTTTGATAAGAAACTAGCTCATAAGGAATGCTTGCTGCACTCCTCCTGAAAGTTCTCATTTGTGAGTACTTGGAATTCACTATTAAAATATTTACTGGCAGTAACAATTATTAGTTTAATTTTACTTTCGGTTATAGTCCAACTCTTCGTACTGTTATGTGCAAAATTGTTAGTGTTCAGGACCATTGTTTAACCATTATTTTTCAGATTACACATGATGGTCATAATAAGAATTGCAGATCAGTTTTCCCTACAACGGACAGCTTTCGCTGAAGGATGAATGCCATCCGTAGTTTCGGTACGTTGAAAATATAAATGCTTTCCTCACTACTGAAGAGACAGATTTCTAAGTGACATGCCCCTTCAATAGATTCAGAGAAATTTCAGATTTAACTTCATTCACATCATCCAACTTCAAACGCACAATATCAAGTAGGGAATCGAATGAAGCAACAAAAAGAAACTGTTAATAATTTGTAAATAGGTATAAACACAACTTGTGATAGAAAATATGAAACTTCCATCTACATTACATGGAACACGCTTTAATAGCTTCATTTTAGATAAAAACCCGTATTGACTAAAAAATCAAGTGGCGAATATTTAAGAATAACTTAAATACTATATTTAAGTGGTCCGCCTATTCAATACATATATAATTTATTACATCTAGTACATACACTGACTGACAGAGCAAATGCAACACCAAGAAGGAGTGGTTCGAAAGGGATGAAAGTTGGGGAAAAAACAGAGACGGCACGGACGAATAATTGATGTTTATTTCAAACCGATTTGCAGGTTACACAATGCGCACGGCATCGACTCAGTAGGATGTAGGACCACCGCGAGCGGCGATGCACGCAGAAACACGTCGAGGTACAGAGTCAATAAGAGTGCGGATGGTGTCCTGAGGGATGGTTCTCCATTCTCTGTCAACCATTTGCCACAGTTGGTCGTCCGTACGAGGCTGGGGCAGAGTTTGCAAACGGCGTCCAATGAGATCCCACACGCGTTCGATTGGTGAGAGATCCGGAGAGTACGCTGGCCACGGAAGCATCTGTACACCTCGTAGAGCCTGTTGGAAGATGCGAGCAGTGTGTGGGCGGGCATTATCCTGCTGAAATAGAGCATTGGGCAGCCCCTGAAGGTACGGGAGTGCCACCGGCCGCAGCACATGCTGCACGTAGCGGTGGGCATTTAACGTGCCTTGAATACGCACTAGAGGTGACGTGGAATCATACGCAATAGCGCCCCAAACCATGATGCCGCGTTGTCTAGCGGTAGGGCGCTCCACAGTTACTGCCGGATTTGACCTTTCTCCACGCCGACGCCACACTCGTCTGCGGTGACTATCACTGACAGAACAGAAGCGTGACTCATCGGAGAACACGACGTTCCGCCATTCCCTCATCCAAGTCGCTCTAGCCCGGCACCATGCCAGGCGTGCACGTCTATGCTGTGGAGTCAATGGTAGTCTTCTGAGCGGACGCCGGGAGTGCAGGCCTCCTTCAACCAATCGACGGGAAATTGTTCTGGTCGATATTGGAACAGCCAGGGTGTCTTGCACATGCTGAAGAATGGCGGTTGACGTGTTGACGTGGCGTGCGGGGCTGCCACCGCTTGGCGGCGGATGCGCCGATCCTCGCGTGCTGACGTCACTCGGGCTGCGCCTGGACCCCTCGCACGTGCCACATGTCCCTGCGCCAACCATCTTCGCCACAGGCGCTGCACCGTGGACACATCCCTATGGGTATCGGCTGCGATTTGACGAAGCGACCAACCTGCCCTTCTCAGCCCGATCACCATACCCCTCGTAAAGTCGTCTGTCTGCTGGAAATGCCTCCGTTGACGGCGGCCTGGCATTCTTAGCTATACAAGTTTCCTGTCGCACACGACAACACATTCTACAATGACTGTCGGCTGAGAAATCACGGTACGAAGTGGGCCATTCGCCAACGCCGTGTCCCATTTATCGTTCACTACGTGCGCAGCACAGCGGCGCATTTCACATCATGAGCATACCTCAGTGACGTCAGTCTACCCTGCAATTGGCATAAAGTTCTGACCACTCCTTCTTGGTGTTGCATTTGCTCTGTCAGTCAGTGTATTTATTCCCCTGAGGGACATCATCAGATAGAATAAATTACAATAATATAATCAGAATACAAAAATTACATCATTAAGTTTGAAGGACAAATTCAAAACAACTTTATATGCAAGGACATTTAAAATAAATTATTATCAAACTTTGTTAAAGTTGCAAGTCATATAGTCAATAAAATAAAATAATAAAATTGATGATAAAGTTCGTGGGAACTAACAGTTGTGTTCATAAAATCTTAAGATGATCGTTGTTGTGAAAAAAAAAACCTTTGATTTAAATTTGAAATAAAATTTAAAATATTTCTTGATAAAACATACTTAATATCTTTGATAGTTATTCCTTAATTTGTATTTAAGATTGATGGGTTCAGAATTTCGAGTCAACACGGGGCCGAAGCAGTACAGTTATTTGTAGAACGGAATAATTTTCTGTTTCCTTGTTAATGGCCCCGATGCCCGGAAAAGGACTCACTTCTGCTGTGGTAAGTGTCTATCTGAATTCAAAACAAGTACCGGTATTTGCTACACTCCCCGCTCAACGTAATATCAAAGTCTTTGTATGTAAATGTCAGTAGGTCTTCAATGAATATCCACATCCTGTTTCCAGTCATTCGACCGAGTCAGAAATGGAATGAATGGAGCCCCATTTAGTGGCGAGGATAGAAAATGTGCCGCCTGCCGAAGCCTGTCTCACTCCCTTGGGGCAATGATAAATGACTGACAGATGAAATGACAATGGAGAGTGCTGCTGGAATGAAAGATGGCAGAGAAAACCGGAGTAATCGGAGAAAACAACCTGTCCCACCTCCGCTTTGTCCAGCACAAATCTCACATGGAGTGACCGGGATTTGAACCACGGAACCCAGAGGTGATGGCAGCACGTATTATATTTTACTTTTACCTTCGACATATGCCAATTTTGACAGATTGCAATTTGCAAAAAAATCTGACGTGATGGATTCAGCACACAAAAATACACAGGCGTCTATCAACAAAACTTGAAAAACTTGATACAACCGAAAAATGCAGGCCTGTATTTTTGTTCCATATCATTTAACGCCACATTGTCTACTTCAAATTTACAAGTGCGCTCGGCCATCAGCCATGTAATGAAAGCTTTTATTAATTCTAGAATGTCTCAACTATTTATACAACAAGATTTTCTTCAATTAGCTTTCGAATTGTACCAATAAACGCGTGTGCTCATGTTTTCTACTCAAATAGAGGAAGATTTTCTTTTTGCAAGTTGCTTTACGTCGCACCGACACAGATAGGTCTTACGGCGACGATGGGAAGGGGAGGGGCTAGGAGTGGGAAGGAAGCGGCCGTGGCCTTAATTAAGGTACAGCCCCAGCATTCGCCTGGTGTGAAAATGGGGAAACCACTGAGAACCATCTTTAGGGCTGCCGACAGTGGGATTCGAACCCACGATCTCCAGAATACTGGATACTGGCCGCACTTAAGCGTCTGCAGCTATCGAGCTCGGTAATAGAGGAAGAAAAGATGCTCCTGCTATATAATATCACCTGACTAGAAAAATTGCCACGTTTTGACATTTTGGATTAACAGAAACAAGAACGTTAGTGATGAGAGTGTGATTCGCTGGTGCGAGGAAACGTTCTGTGTTGACTCTCATGCTAAATATGATACCTTCCTTGGCAACTACCCTCTCAACCTCAGACTTTTAATGCAATAAATAACTCATTTTAAAGACTTTATACACTTTAGTTCACAAATTATAGATGTGCATTCATTCTGTCAATACACGATACGTTACCAGACAGATTTCATAACCAATGAGCGAGTCTCCCTCTGAGAAGTAATAGAATAGGCTCTTTTACATTTTATGTATAAACACATATAAAAAAGCTGTATGCAAAATTTGACTTGCTTCGTCCCAATATTCCTTTTTTATTTGAATTGGGTTAAGGAAATTAAAATTACAATATTAATTGCTGATATGGTTTGTTTCATATATAATAGAGATTGCAATCCTGGTTGCATTGGAAGAACTGAGAACAATTTTCTTACTATACAAAATGCATTTCTTAATAAGTTGGTTCCAATAATAATAATAATAATAATAATAATAATAATAATAATAATAATAATAATAATAATAATAATAACTGCTTAATTAATGAATGAATAAATGCTAAATAAGCAGAGGGAAAATTATTTTTCTTTCATGCAATGCAATAAACCTGTTCTTTGGCATTAAATAAGGAGTGTTATAGCTGAATGATATTATAGCTGGACTCTTGACAAAGAGGTCGAGATTGAAATCTTGGCCAATGCATGTGGGATTTTTGCAAGAAAGAAATTCTACGTAAAACTGTGGTCCAGTGACCATGATTACGATATCAGTAGTACCGTAAAATTGCGTATTTTCTCTCTTTTTCAATAGTTGCGAATTTTAAAGGTATTTGCTGAATACGCTCAACATTTATATTAACGACCAGGATGGCGTAAGATACTGCTGCTCGCATATTTTGAAGCCCTTCGTCATTTATAATGGCATTGGTAAATGTGGAACTGGGCTTAGCAATCCCACGTTAACTCTGTACAGCAGTATTGGCATCAATTCTGGACCTGGCGTCAGATAAAGGGAAATGTTTATTACTCTTATTGATCCCTCACGTTCTTCCCCTAGCATTTTATCTTCTAAATGCAAGGATACATTAAAATATTTTTACTGTCTCTTCCTCTGCAGAATGTACAACGTTTGGGCTATTAAATTTAAAGAATCCCGCATATTCTTCTCTAATCTTGATAAAAGCATCTCAACAATCTTGAATCTTTATTAACTTCAAGCGACATCTTCTACATCGATCAATGCTAGCTTCCCTTTCAGTATCTCCATGCGTTTCATTCATATGGAAGAGGAACCTTGAAACGGGTCACTCAGTTGTTTTACTTTACTAAGATCCCTACGTCACGTTAACATTTCCGAGCACTTTCAACTTCACACTTCATATCTTAGTACGAATTACGAAACAGCATTAAAAATTGATCCTGTATACGTTTTTGGGCTTATGCCGTGTCAAGAAAAAAAACGTGAAATAATTTACGTTTCGCAGAGAACTGTGATCTGCGTCATCAGAAGAAAATCCCGACTGTCCACGAGACAGGCTTCTTAAACAATGACTTCTTAAAATTTAGACATCATAATAGAAGTGGAAATGGTAAGTTCATTTGTCACCAGATGATGACGCAGAGCACAGTTCTCTGCGAAACGTAAAGAATTTCACCTTCTTTTCTTGACACGGCATAAACCCAAAAGCCTATACAGTATCATGTCTATAAGTACGGGCCCTGAAAGCATCAATGGCAGCGTTAAAAATTATTTACTTCCTCCCTGGTATTCTTGTTTCTGTCTTCAAGTATCTTTATTCAAAAATTTTACAATATTACAAAATTTACTGCGCCCGTACTTTAATTAAAACCACGGTCGCTTTATTCCCAGTCCTACCGTATTATCGCCGTAAGACCTATCTGAACTGTGCGACGTAAAATCCGTAGGGAAGTTACAATGAAATGCAACATAATGTGAACAAGACACACTCTCTCGGAGAAATAGGTAGGTAATACTGATTAGTTATTTTTATTACGCTTGTTTGACCGCGGTGAGTAACACTGGCCACCTAGGTTCGTAATTCTTATCTATTATTATCATCAAAAATACCCTTATAACACTTTAAGGCTTAAAATGTTTATTATCGCTGTAGTTAACATGTAAAGAGTAAAGAGGACAAATAATGGCTTTTAATGTCCCTAGGTAAACATTCCTCTTCCAATTCGCTGAAATTTGAGCACTGGCTGTATTGATGAGAGACTGTCGAGTGATCTTCGCTTTTCCGCATATCCTCTCCTTACCTTCTACATGTCCGACTCGTTGGCTGAATGGTCAGCGTACTGGCCTTCGGTTCAGAGGGTCCCGGGTTCGATTCCCGGCCGGGTCGGGGATTTTAACCTTAATTGGTTAATCCCAGTGGCCCGGAGGCTGGGTGTTTGTGCTGTCCCCAACATCCCTGCAACTCACACACCTCACATAACACTATCCTCCACCACAAATACACACAGTTACCTCCACATGGCAGATGCCGCCCACACTCATAGGAGGGTCTGCCTTACAAGGGCTGCACTCGGCTATAAATAGCCACACGAATTATATATTTATACCTTCTACATCGTTCAAATACCTCTGTTCGTAACAACATGCATGCTAAAAGCCATAGGATTCACCTTGTAGGTAGATCCGTTCGACCTCGATATACAGTCTCAATTTACCTGCGAATTATCACACGTCCACAGTTGGTTGATTCCAAAGAAGCAATAATTGAACATTGCATGGACTAGTGAGCTGGAAATGTAATGAATTAATTATATAACAATTAGAATGCATTTAGGAAATCATGCGGCAGAATTCCATTTAGCCATGTAGGCCAGCTAAGCTCACGCGCAATTTGTGCCTGTAATTGATGGTGACGAGACTTCACCTGGAAGTTGCATCAACTGTTATTACTATTGCACCGAGCTAAGGCAGATGACCTGATAACACTGAAAACATCACTCATTAATGTGGAAACAATTTCGACCTTTCACTTTAGCTAACTCTATGTTCCATTACAACAGACAGTTATAGTGTTGAGCTTGCATGTGTCGTTATTCACTGTTTCATCATCTGCGTTGATATTTTCTCCCTCGTTCATGCCACAATTATTACCACTTTTCCATACACTGTATAAAATATGATGTATTTGTAGTATTCTGCATTATCTCAATAATACTGACCTTCAAGACACACTCTTTCGGAGAAGTATGCACCTAAAATTGACGTTCATGTGCTGACCGCGGTGAGTAACATTGACCACCCAGATTAGTAATCTTATAAATACAATTCTACTGGGTCCGTTGTCTGCAATGTCATTTACTTCGCCAAATGTTGTTATATGTATCCATTTCAGGTCAATTCAAGATCGTATCAGTTGTTTTTAGCTTTCGTGTCTGTTCTTCTGTTTGTTTGTCTGTTTGTTCCACCATCATGGGTAAACGGCTGAATAGATCTCGACCAAACTTCATACTTAGAGTATGACGAATATAAGAACAAGTGTGAGGACTCCTCGAGTTCAAATGCGCCCCGCCAGGCAGCGCTCGAGTGGGCAAGCTCCACAGTACCGATCAGCTGGTCATAGGATTGATGCCAGAGGAAACTTATTACTCCGTAACCGATAAGTATATATACTGTCTTAAAAAAAACAGTGAGAGATTACAATTAAAATACCACGGCACGGTACAATGGAAAAAATCAGATATGGAAACAAGAGCTACGGCCTTCATCACATGTTGCGGATAGCACACGTTACTGGAGTGTACATATAAAGATAAATAGCACATAACTCCCAGCATATTAAAACAAACACCCCATAGGTAACACTCTACTTACCAACTCAATTTGTCGGTTACGCGACTTACGAAAGCTTGCGTGAAGTTCTGGCTGATGTTCGATATTGTAAATCTCGCCGGATTTCCTTCGTTCTGAAGAAAAATAGGCACTTCAGATAATGATAAATATTTGCATGTGCCTTTCGAGCGATAATATTGTCTTTTCGGCATCAGAAAGTACTCTAGAATGACCCAAATGTTGATCAACATTAGACTGTTTTTTTTTAATTCCCCATTCACTGCTGCACTCCCGACTTCTTCTTTTCCAAATGGTGTCTAGGTTCTTTTTCCTGTCGGGAGTATCATGGGATTTAATCTCACTTGAAAGATATTTCGGTAAATTAGGGAAAATATGAGGCACTGCTCCTGGACGTAATTTTCATCTCACGCGAGGGATATCCACTTTTTCACCATTCACTCTAAAATTATCTGATTTTACTATTAATCATTCGGAGGTGAAAAAATCTCATATCATCAACTACTCTACCATAGCCTGACTTACAGCCAGGCACAAAATAGTACGGCATGTTGAATTATTAAATTAATCAATCCATATAAGATACATGCTTGAAGTACGCAACACACAATGAACTGAGTTTAGCAACTGAAAGCAAAGAAAATATAACTTACTCGGTGAAATATCTCGAAAAGTAACGTCTCACGCACGTTTCTATAACCGGCTTGCCGAACTACTGGAGCACGTGTTGGATATAATCACTTTCAGTGCTTGCAGTGACGGGGCCACGAACTACCATGCTATAATGGCTGAGTCCTCACACTTGGTCTTATATTCGTCATGCTTCGAGTCCACTCATCCAGGATCAGGTTCGATACGCATATCATTTTAAAACTCTGAACAGACTGGGGGTTTGGTTTATACGAAGACCTGAAGATTGTCGTTATTAATTTTCTCTTACACTATTGAATATATCTCGACCAAACTTCAAATATAGAGTCTACTCATACAAACACAGGTTTCGGTATGCATATCATTTAATAATCACTGAATAGACTGGGAGTTCATAGGAGACATGAAAAGATGTTTTTAATTTTCTCTTACACTATTCGTTAGATGTAAAATTTGTAGACTATATATGAAACGCCCCTTCATTTTAAATATTTGTTTATGCACATAATTTCGCTTACTCTTCAAATGACGGCGGGAATTTATATTTTCTACGGCATTCATGCTCTACAGCCAATGACGAACACTCTCGCAGGCGTACAGTTACTTGAAGGAGAAGATCAGAGGATGCATCATATTTCTCCCGGCTCTAAAATGACCCCCAAGTAACGTATTTGAACACCGAGGAACATGAGGTAGAACTTTTCCCTTTGGTGTCTGTCTGTCACTCTCGTTATCTATCTCTTTGGATATTGCTAAAAGTGGAAAACTGCTGGACTTATTTCAAACAAACTACGTATTTGGAATCTACTCACTCAGGATTGTGGAGTTCTTTTCTAGTGGTTTTAAGTCGCACCGACCGTCTTGTGGCGACGATGGGATATGTGCATATGATGTCATGGTAATCACATGGAGTTAGTAATTATAAGAATATTAGTATAACATATTTTCGTTAATAGGTCTATCAAAAGTCTGTGTTCAACAAACGTTTAAGAATATGTTATTTCCGATGCCATGTACCTACAGTATTTATCCCAGGACGGATAATAACGTAGTTGATTACGAAAAGATGGATTTTTAGTCCAAGTCCCGCGGGACATGCCGTGCATGTCACTTCAAGGTGAGTATCGGGAAAACTAAAGAACCATTTTACTCTTTTCTATAAGATAGATATTAAGGGGGGTAGCATCAACGTCATAGTTCCACGCCAGTGGTCTGAGATACAATATGCAACCGAAGATCCATGGAGAATTTCGCACAACTTCTGACCAGGAACTGTACCGTACAATAAATTCCGAAATCGTTATCATTCTCTCTCGACTTAGTTTAGCTTCATAACATTTCACGTTACTGCCACGCGCTTTCGTACGAAAATATCATTTTTACATGTCGCATTAAACGTGTGAATAGGCTCTTGTTACTTCACATAAATTACTGAAGATAATTATTTATTTATTTATTATTTATTTATTTATTTATTAATGCCTTTTTTCAGTGGCGGTTAGGGCTCGAGGCCCTCTCTTCCACTTAACCACATACTACTCAAAGTCATAAATAAAATTATGAGATATTTAAAATAGTTAAAACCAAACAAAAGGTTAATAGAATTGAGAACAAATTTAAATACATTACTAAGTTAATAATAAAACTAATTAATAGTAAGAACTCTTAATAATGACTAATCCTCAGGCGCGCACACATTCATACTTCAGCCATTCAGTTAGCTGTCCTCAGTAGGTAGTCTCGGCAGGTGACCTTAAACCTTTGTAAAGAGCTAGTTTCTCTGACCTGAGCTGGCAGGGAATTCCATAATCTGGCGCCGGTCACTACAAACGATCTATTAATTTAATTTGTGCGGTGCACTGGAATAGAAATAGTGGATCTGGAACGTGTATTTAAGTTGTGAAATGATGATAAAAAGGTGAATTTAGAAGAAATATACAGTGGCTGACTTTCCGCTAGTACTCTAAACACCATCGTTAAAATGTGTAGCTGCCGACGTTTATCAGGCTTCAGCCATGAGAGAGCCTTATAGTATGGGGTAATGTGAACATCGTACCCGATATTGTAAATAAATCGCAGGCAGGAATTCAGTGCTCGTTGAAGTTTAATTGTAATTACTGAAGGAAATCCACTTCAAATTTCCGTGCGAGGAGCAGGTACAAATGCTAGTAGTTATATCACTTTCTTTCAGTGTAAACTGGCATTTTATGTGGCGACGTTTTTCGAAGTTTTCATTGCCAGTCAGTAACATATACAGTATAGCCATGGGGTCTATTCAAATGGATCACTAGCAGCGACCAAGTCCTGTGCTGTTAGTATAAATTCCCTTCACCTTCTGACTGCTAGACACTCGTTCTACTGTGCCCGCAACTACTATGATAACACTGTATCGTCGTAGGTAACAAATAAAAGAACAATGGTACCGGATGGTTTCTAAGGATCAAAATTCACTATAATAGAATGGATTACGGCTGGCGAAAGAGGGACGTTCGATGACATTCCATTTTCTCGTATTTTACAATGGAATTACACCTCAGAATTTTTAATAATAATGGCGTATGGTCTCCGGAGAGGCCTGGCGCAGGTCTTTTTCTAGAAGACGGCCTATTAGGCAACCTGCATGTCTGTGAGGTCGAGGGCCCTACCTAGGATGATTTCTAATGTTGAATACGTCACACACACCTAGCCCCCGAGCCATTGGAATTAACTAATTAAGGTTAAAATCCCCGACCCGGCCGGGAATCGAACCCGGGACCCGCTGAACCGAAGGCCAGTGCGCCGAATGTCTCTAATATCAGATGCAGAAAACAATGTAGTAAAGTTGGTGGCGTTATCACAGTAGACGTTCGATCATGTGCTCCTTGGTAATATTCCTGAAAGCGAAAGCAGATTCTCAATAGAATATCCTAAAACGTTTACGGCTCATTTCAGGTGAGAATTTTATCTGAGTTTCTGTTCCTCTTATGTGGATTATCTTCCTCCTTGTATTGTTATCACTGAGAAGTTTTGTACATCATCAAGCAAAACTCGACCATTCCGAGTAAATTAGGCAAGAAACCTACATCATGGAGATTCGAGTTGGAGTTAGAAGCAAAATGAACCGGCTGATATGCGGCAGAGAAATGAGGTACAAATAGTTGATTCAGCTAATAGGATGGTATCGGATGTATCGTTGACCGATGATGTCTTGGTTAGAGGAGAAGATAAAGGAAAGGTGAGATACTATAAAATAAATCTATCTTTCCTGTTTTGCTACAGCATGTAGTAGGATCCGGTCTAGGAAGCCAAGAATAACGGCCGAGAGGATTCGTCGTGCTGACCACACGACACCTCATAATCTGCAGACCTTCGGGCTGAGCAGCGGTCGCTTGGTAGGCCAAGGCCATTCATGGGCTGTAGTGCCATGGGGTTTGGTTTTTTGGTTTTATGTTGTCGGACCCTTCACCTAATACCATACTTCACGACGTAAGTTCTACTTAATATGTTAGTGAGTACTTTTGTGTATATACTCGGTGATTTCTTGTAATTCCTGTGCATTTATTACGTCTTAGGGGAAGTTTGAAGGAGGTAGGAACAAACACAGCAAGTGGCTATGTGGTTTGGGTCAACTAGCAATCAGCTTTCATTCTGGATATAGTGGATTTGAACCTCTCTGCCGGCAGCCCATAAGATGGTTTTCCGTGGTTTCCCATTTTTATACCAGGAAAATGCTAGGACTTCATCTTAATTACTGCCACTGTGGCCTAATTCCTACTCCTATCCATTTCCTTCCCCATTGTCGCCATAAGACCTATCCATGTCGGTGCGATGTAAAAGAAATTTGGAAAAAAAGGATGTGTGGGGCAACAAATTTTTTTATTATAGTAAATTGCAAAGATCCCCTTCTTAAATTGGGATATTAAGGTGTCGGTGCACAAAATTTGAAAACAAATTCACGTATTATTACACAAACATCAACATTTGATGATGACTTGGCGGAATTTTTTTTTTATCAATGTGAGAAATGTCACCTAACTGTAATACAGTCTGCCTCCTTAGGGTAACGTAATGGTTAGCACTGTTATATTACGTCATTGGAGTCCCTGGTTTGATCGCCGGTACTACCAGAGATTTAAGAATGGCAGTGTAATTGGTATGCTGTTAAAATATACATGCAACTTACCTCCATATGGTGTGTGCCTTAAAAGAGCTGTACCTATTCGGCTACCTTAACCCCCACCCCCACGGCACTTAACGCCCTTGAAAGGGCTTTGGCCTGCCCAGCGACCGCTGCTCAGCCCGAAGGCCTGCAGATTACGAGGGGCCGTGTGGTCAGCACGACGCATCCTCTCGGCCGTTATTCTGGGATTTCGAGACCGGGGCCGCCATCTCACCGTCAGATAACTCCTCAATTCTAATCACGTAGGCTGAATGAACCCCGAACCAGTCCTCAGGTCGAGAGAAAAATCCCTGACCTAGCCGGGAATCGAACCTGGGGCCCCCGGGCGAGAGGAAGGCACGCTACCGCTACACCACGGGGCCGGCTTCGGCTACCTTACTTTACTGTATTATAGTTTGTTAAACTTTCGCTCCCACATATTACAAATTATAATCAATAACACGAAATTGTAAGGTAAGACATCGGTTGATGAAACAATGAGTGAATTTGTATTTGATAAAGATAAATGGGAACATACGTTCAATTGAGTGCATATGAGAGAATGGCGTAGATATATCTGTGATTCCTTAATCGGTGTTAGGGTTATTTTAGAGCATTCAGTCGGCCTATGTGACCTAGAAAATGAGAAAGTGGTAATAAAATAGTATGAGGCATTAAGTAATGTAGTCTGTCGATAAAATCTTAAGATCCTGATGCGCAAGTCATCGATTTAGACCAAAGATTTCTTTACTGGCCTTTCCCTAATTATCTTGGACTGGCACTGATGACGATTATACCCAGTTTTACGGCGCCAACTTTATGTGGGAGGATATTTTCATTACTGCATGTTTCGATGATGTTGGTGGTGTGATGAATTGGATTTAATTGAAGATGTATATGAAGACGAACTATAGGTATTAATGAAACATTGTTAAAATCCACGGCTCATTCGGGAATTGAACCTGAGGACCAGTGAACCGAAGAACACTACGCTGACCACTCAGCTAAATATCCTGGCATTTAGACAAATGACTTATAGAATAAAATATAATGTTTGTATAATAATATATTGGGAGATTTCTAGATAAATAAATATAAATAAATAAATAAAGTACTAAAATAGAACTTAAGTAGAAAAATTGGTGAAAATATGTGAAGTATAACAGAATAGGATAGCTATTATCCAAACCAAACCAAACCCCATCGCACTACAGCCCTTGAAGAGCCTTGGCCTACCAAGCGACCGCTGCTCAGCCCGAAGGCCTGCAGATTACGGGGTGTTGTGTGGTCAGCACGATGAATCGTCTCGGCCGTTATTCTTGGCTTTCTAGACCGGGGCCGCTATCTCAACGTCAGATAGCTCCTCAATTCTAATCACGTAGGCCGAGTGGACGTCTAACCAGCCCTCAGGTCCAGGTAAAAATCCCCGACCTGGCCGGGAATGGAACCCGGGGTCTCCGGGTAACAGGCAGGCACGCTAACCCTACACCATGGGGCTGGCGCATAGCAATTATATCTTTAAATAATACACCTAAGAGAAATATACATAGCAATATAAAGGTAAAATCACCCAGTGATATGAATAAAATAATTGGTACCCGACCATGAAGAAACAAGGATGTAGTTAATTGCTTCTATTACTTCATGCGATCGAGATAAAGTCCAACACGAATATACCATTACAATTATATTTGGTAAATTAAGAAATCTGTGTTTCTTGCGATCGATTATAATTTCAAATAAGATATAATTATGTAACACATTTTAAGGAGTTGATTTTCAAAACAATTTATTTTATTAATATCCGAAAACAGCAGTACATTGTGTTGAAATAATTATGTAAATATCTGCATTAGTTTTTAGTTAAGAATTAATAATACAAACTGATGCATTTTAGTAGTCAGTAATAATAATAATTTCGTGTGGCCATTACTAGCCGATTGCAGCCCTTGTAAGGCAGACCCTCCGATGAGGGTGGGCGGCATCTGCCATATTTAGGTAACTGCGTGTTATTGTGGTGGAGGATAGTGTTATGTGTGGTGTGTGAGTTGCAGGGATGTTGGGGACAGCACAAACACCCAGCCCCCTGGCCAATGGAATTAACCAATTAAGGTTAAAATCCCCGACCCGGCCGGGAATCGAACCCGGGACCCTCTGAACCGAAGGCCAGTACGCTGACCATTCAGCCAACGAGTCGGACTTAGTAGTCAGTGAAAGGTTAGTACGTTAGCGGAAATCCGAAAAGATTTTCTCGTTCATTTCCAGTAAACTTCACGTTTTAAAATCTGCTTCCCTCATAACTTCTAAATTATCTGATCTTCATTATTTCTTCCTTGTATCTTTCAGTACCTAGGTATAAGTACACAAAACTCACCAGGATAATGTGCATAGGATTGACAGTTGATTCAACAAAAAAATATTTGCTTTCAGAAATTAACCAGAGTGTGTTACATTGACATGATACATACTTGCGAATTTTGAAATATTTCTAGAAGTGATGAGTTTTGTAGCTATGACAAGCTCCTCATTTCCCTAGTACGCCTCTTCAGTGATGCCTAGGCCATCTATGACAGCTGATGGCAGAGCTGTTGAGAATCCCACCAGCGGCATCGCTGACGGACTGAACATACATACATTTGGGAGATGGAGCGAGACTGCTTAGCTCTCCTAAGAACGGTTTTCCGTGGTTCTACATTCCTAACTGAAACCACCGCCGTATCTTGTCTGAGTACGCAATGACAACTTTTACACATGTAGTCAAAAATTACTGAGGTCTACCATGTCAGCTGGATGAAAACGAATACACTTCCAAGCTCAAGGCAGTTGAACAAAGTTCACCAAACGTTTCTGAATTACAAGTTACAAGTAAACGAAATGACGTCAGAGACAGTCAGATGAATGTTCCAGCACGAAATACTCGCAGTATAAGAAGTGACTTCGTTTGTAATTCACCGTAGTAGTGCTGGTATGAAACATACAATGTGATGATGGTGTGCTGCGTGGACGAGAATTTTTCTTCACTCCAGTAGATGAATAGGACCGATAAGTAGGTTGCCCAGGATGATGAGATGATCTTCTGGAATTAAGGTACGATGAACGTTACACCATTCTTCGTTAAAACTTTCTGTATAATTCATTCTTTACTCACCTGCATTTCTTCCTGACGTACTTACGTTTTTCATTGATTTATGTATTGATCCAGTTCACAATATATCAAGTTAATAATACCGGTGTAGGTCATACGGATCCATGCCATCAAGTGAGGTGTAAATCAGATATTTTACAATTTGATAGTAACTCACTCAATGCGAAATGTTTTACAACAACCATTCACCGATGGTACAGTCTATTCAGATTACCGAAAGAACCATTTTCTTTTGCCTGCTTTCAAATGTAACGAACTTTTAATGCGGAGAGAAAATGTTGATAAGTGTTAAACAGAAGGTCTTGCCTTTTTTTTACAGTCTTAGGTATTTTTACGAACCGGATTAATAAATAAATCAATGAAAAGATGTAGTCTTGTGATAAACTAAGTAACATCATTTGTGGCATTAACTGACTTAATAGTATGTGTGAAAGTATTGTACATTCATTATATTTGCCATGCATTACCTATCTGTCATCCATTACTCATTCATTTTATATATCCATTAATGAAATTAAACCTCACCACTTAGTCACAATCAATTCTATCTTGTACATTAAGTAGAAAGCTTTGTAGATGATGGATTATAACGATAATGGACTGCAACAATCATAAATGATCCATGAAACCCTTCCGTCAATACAACACGAGATTTTAAGCTCCGACACCCACGAACTGCTCGTCGAGACTCTTTTTGAGAACATAAAATGCACTGTGATTATTCTGTTCAACTCCTACTTTTAAAAATACGTTAATGTATCAAGAAAAACATGTTTTTGAGGCTATTTTACTTTTAATATAAAATCCTGTCTTATTATTTACATTTCTGATTCTCTTACGCAAAGACACTTTTCAATCCTGGTGTAAGTTATAATATCATTTATTTTCATATGGAGATATCTACCCAAAATATTTTTTATGCTTCAAATAATGTTGTAATTAATTAATTGAACATCAATGTCGAAACCAGCCCCAGCATTTTCATGATGTAAAAATTTGAAATCATCTTGAGGGCTGTTGACAATGGGGTTCAAACCCACTATCTCCTGAATACAAGCTGGCAGCTACGTGACCTAAATCCTGCAGCCACTCGCTCGGTATTATGCGCATAATTTTTCTGAATATTCGCTTTCAAAGGCATGACCATTCAGTGAAAGGAAAATGTCATCCCTTATATTTCCTAAAACATTAATTTCAGTCTTCAAGGTGAGATCCAAAGAATCTCATTCACGCCGACAGGGGAATCAGTCGCGAAGTCAGCCCAAGTAGGACAATTCACATGACAATAAGTGTCACGCAAAGTATTATTTTATACGCACTGAAATGAATTTCGAGGAAATATACCTGTGAAATGGTACGCCAATGCCCTTTACGAACCTCTCTATGCAGTCGTAAGCTGCACAGGAGACTGGCATTTTCCTTCATAGAAGATTTACGTCAATTTATCGGGAACAATCCAGCTTTTGCCAAACAGCGCACTCACTCAACTTCGCACACGACTGCAGCGCCAGTACTACCTCTAGTGTATTATTTAGTAATTCTATGAATGATATAGCGTCAGTCGTTGTCGCCTAGCGCCAATCAGTCCATGAAGGTCGATCCAATCTTGGTCCGGCTTTGAAATTAAATTCATTCCATAAAATTACTCATTATAGAAAACACCCATCCGATTTCATTCAAGCCACTTCCTAAATACGCTCGTATTCGAATGGAACGTTGTGTCAAAATTTCAAGTCAATCGATTGACTACCTTTAGGGTCTTGCGATCACAAACGTATGCAGGCTGAATTTTTATATATAAAGGTTAAACCAACTCCTGCATTTCCCCTCTTTGATTCTGCGTTAATAATTCTGTAGTCGCTTGACCAAAAATCCTGTTTTTCCTGCCAACGTACTTCACTTATACCAACTACATCTAACTTTACAGTAGTCTATCCATTTCCCTTTTCAGATTCTCTAACCTACCACAGCGTATCAAACTTTCAACATTCCACGCTCCGACTCGCAGAATGTCAGTATCCAACTTCCTGATGATCGCCCCCTCTCGTGTAGTCCCCATCCGGAGATCCGAATGGGGAACTAGTTTATCTCCGGAATATTTTACCCGGGAGGAAGCCATCATCAGTACGTCATTCATACAGGGAAAGGTGCATGAACTCGGGAGTTAGTAACGGCTGTAGTTTCCCGTTGCTTTCAGCCGTATAGCAGTATCAACACAGCTAAACCATGTTGAATATTATTATAAAGCCATACCAGTCAATCATCTAGACTGCCGCCCTTGTAACTTCCGAAGTGCTGCTACCCACCTTTCGACGAAATATTCGTCAGTGTGGTCTCTCAACTGATACCCATCCGATATGGCTGCACCTACGGCTCGGCTATCTCCTTCATTGGGACACGCAAGCCCCCCACCGCGGCAAGGTCACATGGTTCGCAGGGGAGCATGTTTAGGATATGTATAATAAAATAGCATAGTGTCATAGCGTCCAATTGTAAAGAACATTCGAAAGCAGCCACGATTTTGCTCTCGTACATTTATGTATTCACCTACTGGAAATTAAAATTCACAGCCTGTTTCCAGTCATCCGACTGGGTCAGGAATGTAATAAATGAAGCTCCCATCTAGCGGCGAGGATAGGAAATGTGCCGGCTGCCGAAAGCCTGTCGCACTCCTCTGGGCAATAATGAATGACTGTTTGATGGAAATGAAATGTTAATGGAGAATGTTGCTGGAACGAAATATGACAGGGAAAACCGGAGTACCCGGAGGAAAACCTGTCTCGCCTCCGCTTTGTCCACCACAAATCTCACACTGAGTGACCGGGATTTGAATCACGGTATCCAGTGGTGAGAGGCCGGCGCGCTGCCGCCTGAGCCACGGAGGCTGCAAGTGTTCATCTGCTCATAACTTTATATTTTGTAACGTCCAACACCGTTCTTTCAGGGAAGACTGGCCGTTCTTAATGCTGTGATAATTGACCCTTATGAGTCATCAGCCTTAAAAGTGTAACGTTATCATTACATATGTGAATTTACTCTTAGAATATTGAAAGTAAGATACACATTCCATGCAACTTAAGAAAATGTAGATTTATTTATGTGCCTTAATTTTAAATGAGAACCTATAATAGTGCATCTTGCAACGACAAATGTAATGTCTTCTCTTTTCAATTCGGCGCTCAAATCTTAATTTGTGTTCCTATTGAAATATGCATTCCTAAAGTCAGTGAGATGAAAGTGAGTCGAGAATGGAAGAAGAAATTAGCTCTTATGTGATTAAAGAAGAACGCTCATTGTTAAAAATATAGAGCTTCTCAATTACAAATTGCAATATCATTAGGGAGCTCTGTTTCATTATTACTAACTACATCGGTTTATAATATTTCACTCTACAAATCAAATGCTTTTATGAATTATAGGTAAGTTTCAATATCATATTTTAATGGATAATATGGACGCCTCCTCTGCGAACCATGTGACCTTGCCGCGGTGGGGAGGCTTGCGTGTCCCAATGATGCAGATAGCCGAGCCGCAGGTGCAACCATATCGGATGGGTATCTGTTGAGAGACCAGACTAACGAATGGTTCATCGAAAGGGGGGTACCAGCCTTTCGGTAATTGCAAGGGCGGCAGTCTAGATGATTGACTGATACGGCCTTGTAATAATACTCAACATGGCTTAGCTGTATTGATACTGCTACACGGCTGAAAGCAACGGGAAACTACAGCCGTAACTAACTCCCGAGGACATGCAGCTCTCTCTGTATGAATGATGTACTGATGATGGCTTCCTCCCGGGTAAAATATTCCGGAGGTAAACTAGTCCCCCATTCGGATCTCCGGGTGGGGACTACACGAGAGGGGGCGATCATCAGGAAGATGGATACTGACATTCTGCGAGTCGGAGCGTGGAATGTTAGAAGTTTGAATCGTTGTGGTAGGTTAGAGAATCTGAAATGGGAGATGGATAGGCTAAAGTTAGATGTAGTTGGTATAAGTGAAGTACGTTGGCAGGAAGAACAAGATATTTGGTCAGGTGACTACCGAATTATCAACACAAAATCAAACAGGGGACATGCAGGAGTTGGTTTAATAATGAATAAGAAAATAGGGCAGCGTGTAAGCTACTACGACCAGCATAGTGAAAGAATTATTGTCGTCAAGATAGACACCAAACCAATGCCCACCACAATAGTGCAGGACTATATGCCTACTAGTTCAGCGGATGATGAAGAAATCGAAAGAATATATGAGGAGATAGAAGATTTAATACAATATGTAAAAGGTGACGAGAATCTAATTGTGATGGGCGACTGGAATGCAGTGGTAGGCCAAGGAAGAGAAGGTAGTACAGTAGGAGAATTTGGATTGGGACAAAGGAATGAGAGAGGAAGTCGGCTGGTTGAATTCTGCACTGATCATAATTTGGTCCTTGCCAATAGGAAGCAAAGCAAAGCAAAGTCATCTCCGTACAGGCCATGAAGGCCCTTGGAGGGGTGGAAGGTAAAGGCTTCCACTATCCGTAACCTCGGCACTTGATGGGGTAGAGTGGTTAGCTTTACGCCCGGCCGCCTTTGCCCCCAGGAATTAACCTGGTACTCATTTTTGGTGTAGGCTGAGTGAACATCAGGGCCATATGCACCTCCGGAAGTGGAAATCTCGTTTCTTTAATTTTACGACTTCCTGACGGGGATTCGAACCCACGTCCTTCCAGGCGAACCGAGTACGCCTGTACCGCCTCGGCCAGGCAGCCCCTTGGTCCTTGCCAATACTTGGTTCAAACACCACACACGACGGCTGTATACGTGGACGAGACCTAGAGACACTGGAAGTTATCAAATAGACTTCATTATGATTAGGCAGAGATTCAGAAACCAGGTGTTGGATTGCAAAACTTTCCCAGGAGCAGACGTGGACTCTGACCACAACTTGTTGGTCATGAAATGCCATCTGAAGTTGAAGAAATTGAAGAAAGAAAAGAATGCAAAAAGGTGGGATCTAGACAAGTTGAAAGAAAAGAGTGTGAGGGATTGTTTCAAGGAACATGTTGCACAAGGACTAAATGAAAAGGCTGAAGGAAA
This sequence comes from Anabrus simplex, assembly GCF_040414725.1. Lineage (NCBI taxonomy): Eukaryota > Metazoa > Arthropoda > Insecta > Orthoptera > Tettigoniidae > Anabrus > Anabrus simplex. The sequence continues at coordinate 310,814,965 of NC_090265.1, forward strand.
CACTATAGAGGAAGAGTGGAGAGTCATGAAAAATGAAGTCAGTAGGACTGCTGAAGAAATGTTAGGAAGGAAGAAAAGATCAACTAAGAATCAATGGATAACTCAGGAGATACTAGACCTGATTGATGAACGACGAAAATACAAGAATGCTAGAAATGAAGAGGGCAGAAAAGAATACAGGCGATTAAAGAATGAAGTGGATAGAAAGTGCAAGGTAGCTAAGGAAGAATGGCTGAAGGAGAAGTGCAAAGGTGTCGAAGGCTGTATGGTCCTGGGAAAGGTAGATGCTGCATACACGAAAATCAAGGAAACCTTTGGAGAAAGGAAATCTAGGTGTATGAATATTAAGAGCTCAGATGGAAAGCCACTTCTAGGAAAAGAAGACAAAGCAGAAAGATGGCAGGAGCATATCCAACAGTTGTATGAAGGTAAAGATGTAGATAATTTGGTTCTGGAACATGAAGAGGCTGTTGATGCTGATGAAATGGGAGACCCAATTTTGAGGTCAAAGTTTGACAGAGCTGTGAGTGACCTCAATAGGAACAAGGCACCTGGAATTGATGACATTCCCTCTGAATTACTGACTGCCTTAGGAGAAACCAGCAAGGCAAGGTTATTTCATTTAGTGTGCAAGATATATGAGACAGGAGAAGTCCCATCCGATTTTCGGAAGAATGTTGTTATACCTATTCCCAAGAAAGCCGGTACTGACATGTGCGAAAACTACCGCACCATTAGTTTAGTATCTCATGCCTGCAAAATTTTAACACGCATTATTTACAGAAGAATGGAAAAACAAGTTGAAGCTGAGTTGGGAGAAGATCAACTTGGCTTCAGAAGAAATGTAGGAACACGTGAAGCAATCCTGACTTTACGTCTGATCTTAGAGAATCGAATCAAGAAGGACAAGCCCACGTACATGGCATTCGTAGATCTAGAAAAGGCATTCGATAATGTTGATTGGACCAAGCTATTTATGATTCTGAGGATGATAGGTATCAGATACAGAGAACGAAGAATTATCTACAATCTGTATAAAAATCAGTCTGCAGTAATAAGAATCGAGGGCTTTGAAAAATAAGCAGCAATACAGAAAGGAGTGAGGCAATGCTGTAGTTTGTCCCCTGTCCTTTTCAATGTTTACATAGAACAGGCAGTAAAGGAAATCAAAGAGAAATTTGTAAAGGGAATCACAGTCCAAGGAGAGTAAATCAAAACCTTGAGATTTGCCGATGATATTGTTATTTTATCTGAGACTGCAGAAGATCTCGAGAAGTTGCTGAATGGTATGGATAAAGCCTTGGGTAAGGAGTACAAGATGAAAATAAATAAGTCCAAAGCAAAAGTAATGGAGTGCAGTCGAACTAAGGCAGGTGATGCAGGAAATATTAGATTAGGAAATGAAGTCTTAAAGGAAGTAGATGAATATTGTTACTTGGGTAGTAAAATAACTAACGATGGCAGAAGCAAGGTCCTGGAGATTCCCCACATTTAATCGTCTCCAGATAGAATTCACTTTTACCATGTCCGCCTTCGTAGTGTAACGGAACGGTTAGTGTTATTAGTTGCCATCCTCGGGGGCCCAGGTTCTATTCCCGGTACTACCAGAAATTTAAAACTGGAAGGAGTACTGGTAAGTGGTTGAAACGGTATATGCAGCTCACCTCCATTGGGGGTGTGCCTGGAAAAAGCTGCACCACCTCGGACTGAGGATACGAATTTACTACTACTTTTACCATCCTAGATCCACTGATATTTAACTGAAGATAAGATAGTTGTCAGTATAATCGAAGAATACACCCTAAGAGATTTTATGATATGAAAGCCGAGTTGTATTTTGTCTATTATGAATCTGCTTCCCCTACCCTCATATGTGTAGCAGTGAGTAGCTTTATGGCTGAAGAATGAATTCGTAACTCCTAGTCCCATACTACGAAGCACTGAAGTCTACTGAGCGCTTCCTTCCTATCAGCTTCTGTATCTTCCCCAATTTACTTATCATCTTCTCATACACCTCAGTTCTAGTTCCTATTCTCTCATTGAAATCACCAATTAGCACTATCCTATCCATGCTCTTGGCCCTGACTACGATGTCACTCAGTGCTACTTCAACCTTAACTTATCTGCTCTATAGTCTGGGAATACACTGAGACGATTCTCGCCGTAACTCCTCGAACTGCTTAATCTATCCACATAATTCGTTCCTTTTTACATGTCTAACGGAAATCATTCGGCGTGGAACTGTTTTTCTAACGAACGATCCCATTGCAAACTCTGTCCTTCCTCTTTTAACACCTCTTAAGAAGAACTTGAAAATGAAAACCTACAACCTGTTTTCCAGACTTTGACCGGGTCAGGGATGTAATGAATGAATCAGATATAGGCTGTTATTACGATGGGGTCGCCACTCCCAAAGTGATTTATATTAATGAGTGATAGATGCTATGAAATGAGAATGGAGAGTGTTACTGGAATGAAAGATGACATAGACAACCAGAGTACTCGGAGAAAAACCTGTCCCGCCTCCGCTTTGTCCAGCACAAATCTCACATAGAGTGACCGGGATTTGAACCACGGAACCCAGCGGTGAGAGGCAAACGCGCTGCCGTCTGAGCCACGGAGGCTCTTAAGAAGAACTTATAATCTCTTATATCTTCCCCGTTGTCTTCCGTCATCCGAAGAACACTACCTCCTAACAAATTCAGACGCAGTCTCTTTGTTGTATGAAGCAGTTCTACTTCCTTTCTTCAAGAAGCCATATTCATTTTGATGGCTCACCATCGAATTGCAACACTTCCACCACGTCATTTCCAAGGTGTTCCAATCCTTTCGAATGGTAGTGGGACTATCATAGGTTCGAGATTTGCTTAAAACATTTAGAACGTATTCGATAACATTTCTGTGAAGTAGGGTGCTACCCTGCTTGCAGACAGTATCAGTGCAAGTTTCACCTCTAATGGGTTAGGGACCACTGACGTATATTACAGTACTGACTACCTGAGCACAAGGAGGGCTATGACTCCTAACATGTCCGAGATGCCCACCCACATTCCTTGTCAACTTCTATGCCGTCTATCAGGTCTATTTATTTGGCCACTCAGCCGTAGTCCATGGTTCACGAACGGGACGTGGCTACAGGAATCCACAAACGAAACACTTCTTAAATGATTGAATATCATTAGATTTAGAAAAAACTCATTAGAAACCAAACCTGTAACACATACAGTTCATGAAGAGAGTAGGCCTATCAAAACATCAGAAGGCCTGGCAATCTTGGCTTCAAAGGTACGATATCATCCAGTGTATGGATATAACTTACTGATTAACTGCTTCATTGATACACTGATGATTTGTTTATCCTGATAAGACTGAGACCAGATAGCATTATCTTATACTTAACCAGGTTGGAAACTACGTATATTATGTTGTTCGAAATATTATATACGTATGTGAGTTAACTTCGGTTTGGTGGCGGTATTGAAAATATAAGCCAAAACCTATAAAAATCAAGACCATAGGAGTTTAATGCTTTCCCAGTTCTGATAGGCTTGGAAATAAACGTCAAGGAAACTAAAATGTAAAGTCTCAAAAATCAACATGTCAAAAACCTTCGAATCTGTCGACTAATACAGCCATCTTCACCCTGACATACTTGGAAGAGACGTCATAATTGTGGAAATCCCTCGAAATTAATAATGTACTGGGCAGCGTTCAGAAAACGTAAATTCTTCTGACCCACAAGAATATGCCTGTTAGGCTGAAGACCAAGGTTTACGACGTGTGCACCATTAAACGCACTAGTTATGACCTAGAAACTATGATCTTAACGAAGGCAAGCGCTTCATAGCTACAACGCCCACAACGCGCTATGGAAAGGTAGATGTTGGGTGTTAGTCTTAGAAAAAAATTTGACTAGAGTAAATCTGGAGAACACAGTTTACAGATGTCCTGGAGATAACTGTTGGATTGAAATGACAATTGGTAGGAAACGAGGCTAAACAAAAGGCCAACAGATGAACCCCAAGGATTGCTCACTGGATCCCATAAGAACACGAAAAGAGAGCAGGAAGACCATGAAATAGGTTGGTGGATGATGTAAAGAAGGTAGCAGAGACACGGAAGAACCATATTACTCAAGATCGAAGAGGCTGGAAAATAATGGAATATACCTACATTCAGCAGTGGATACAGAAAGGAAAATAAAAGGAGAAAAGAAAAATTGAACGTGTTTGATAACATTTACTAAAATATTATGTATCAACAGAAAAAGGAGAATATTGCACTTTTTCCTGCTAAACGTCTTAATATGTCTAAAATATAATGTAGAGTATCAAAATAAGTAATTAATAACTGAATAATTTAAACATTACATCAGTAGACCTGTGAAGAAAAAGGTTTTAAAACGTTTGAAGGGTACCACTGCCAGCCAGTTTTCCTTAAGTATATTTAGGTTTCCACTTGTTATACTACACTACATACCCCTCTGAGATCCATCCTTATCCCAATTACATGTACGAGTACTCGTATTATTTCCTGCTTGGCATGTACTGTCATGGGGAGCAGATTTTCAAAATTAATTTCAATAAAGGCAGTGCCAACAAAATACTTGCTGTTGATGTTATTGTAGCATTCCCTTTCATTGGGTTTGCCTGCTCCCCTCCAGAAGTGAGAACAATCCATAGTAGTCAGATGCATAGTTGGCAGTGTTCATCTCGCCATGAGAGCACTCCACACTTCAGTACGGACAAGTACGTCATTAGTACGGCACAAGACCGACCGACCAGTAGTACCAAATAACGAAATGAAAATCCCTCTCTTTCTCCTTTCTCATTCCGGAAACAAGCGAACCGTGTAGCTATTCTGGTCCATTCATCCTTCCTGCTTTATATCTGACAGAAAGACTTGATGGATATCATACGATCTATATCCGATCCTTTGTAATTGGAACGTCTTTTTCCAACCCACTGAACCATGTTTATGACCTGATATGGACAGTTACCGCCACCAGAAACAAATGCGGACGACCTCGACAGAAGAAACATTGTGCTGGGTTACACAGAAATATTATACAAATACTCTTAGTATAATGTCATCATCATTATCATGAAATATATCTTAGTGCTATTTGATTTTTATTAGTAAAACCCTTTACCTAAATAAACACCACAGCCAAATTTGTGGATAGAGAGTAATATCTTGCTTTCAATAACTTTTCAAGCTGAGATAACAGAAGAAATGTAATATTCCAAATAACTTTCAATTTACCTTAATCATGGCAATAAGAAAGTATTACACTGTTGTTGTCGTAAAAATGTTCAAAGCCAGATTTATACGTATAAAATCATCTTTAATAGAAATCTACAGCACATTTCGTGGTTAGATTTCAATTTATATTTAAACTAGGCGATGTGCCCGTGCTTAGCAACGGAATTCCACATTGTACACAGAATCCGAGATAAAGTAGTTAACACGTTGTGAGATTTTATTAAACTGCATAGCTCTTACCGTTAAACCAGAAACGCGACGGAAAGGTCACCATTCGCTGTTTCTCACGTGAAGACCAGGTTAGGGAATTTTCACTGTAATGGCAGGCTCCATTTCCTACTGCCAGTCACAATCGAGTTGAGGAGTTTTCGTTATGATAGCAGGACCCTCATCTTATAAAATAGCACAAATCTTGTCAAGTTATATTTTACATACTTCAAAAAGTTATTTTACAGGGCCATATGGAAAAAATTTAAATGGTAATTATCTAACAGAGAGAAGAAGGTCAAAATGGACTGAAGCAATAAACTGCGACAACACAAAATGTATCTCATATTCATACATTTAATAATTATGAGAATGAAAGTCAGTTAAATGAGCAGTATTAAGCTGTGTTAGAATACAGAATAGAAACACTTCTGGTCGCAAAACAGTAAATGAGACATCTAAACGGAGAAACACGCCTAATCATATTTCTGTAAATAACGAATTGCCCAATCCATCTATAAAGCGACACCACAAAATAAAGCTCCTATAATATACAATAATGTGTATTACATCTACAGAAGTAATTTATAAACTTTACTGAATATTTTTCGATTCTGATGATGTTTCATATAGCATGTTATTATATATACTTAAAGGGTGCTATAGCCTTGGTTACGAGCAGGTTTTCTTGAGAATATTCCTTCTATTTCCCGGCCTTTTAAATAGCGAAAGCAACACTTTGGTGCTATCCACAATCATTATTGTGATAAGAGTATGGAAATGTGAATCCAGTGTCCTTAAGTGTATCTCGGCAGATCAGCTCTTTGAGTTTTGAAACACCAGAATCTCTTGTAAATAGTGAATTAACACTTTGACGCTATTTAAAATCGTGATGATGATAAGAGTATGCAGATCCAATAACCGCAAGTATCTTGGCAGATTAACGCTAGTTAGAAATCAGCCTTGGAATTAGCGAAAGCACTTTGGTGCACTTCACAATAATTTTGTTAATAACAGCATGGAAATGTAGGTTCGTAAACAATAAGTCTCTTGCAGATTAACGTTGAAAATGTCCGGCTCCATGGCTAAATGGTTAGCGTGCTGGCCTTTGGCCTCAGGGGTCCCGGGTTCGATTCCCGGGAATGTTAACCATAATTGGTTAATTCCGCTGGTCCGGGGGCTGGGTGTATGTGTCGTCTTCATCATCATTTCATCCTCATCACGACGCGCAGGTCACGTACGGGTGTCAAATCAAAAGACCTGCATCTGGCGAGCCGAACTTGTCCTTGGACACTCCCGGCACCAAAAGCCATACGCCATTTCATTTTCAGTTGAAAATGTTTAATAGAATCTCTCCTTGAGCTTGCCTACACTACATACGTGCCTACTTCGAACACCTGGCCTGTATTCTACAACTCTTGAGCTGGCGTTGCCATGGCTACAGCTGGTCATTTCTTCATCCGATTCTTACAGAGGGAGAGAGAGTTGCCAATATCTCGAAGACGGTTGGTTCTAGGGCCTTAAACGTGGTTTTCGGTATCCTAATTTTGTTCTTCATGCCGTGAGGCTTAAAATGAGATTTGTTTCATTCTTGTACGACAAATTCGATATATCGCCTGCGTTCACCTTGCTGATGCGCCAAAGAGCCCAAGTTACAAATCATAGTTCTCAAGGAAACCCATTGATATTCCGAGATGATACACAACCTATGTTACGTGGAATTGTGTTATCTTTTAAATGGTGAAATAAATTTCAAAATATGTCCAGTTTTAGAGATTACTCATTACTGAAACCGTACAGTGTCCTGTACAGCTCCATGGGAATGATATGGGCTTTTATACTCCATTAAAATTACTCCTAAAGGTCGCGTCATAGGTAGCAGTATGGGCGAAGGGGATCGAGCGGCGTCCTGCCAGAACGGAACCCGCGAAAAGAGCGCCTGCGAACAAAGGGAGGACAAAGCAACAGCCAAGCCCCCGCGGAAATACGCTCTCAACTCGCAGAGAGAGATAGAAGGGGACGCGATGCTGGAGTAGTCAGATACGCCCCGAGGTGGAGCTTAGCTTCCCGGAGTTCCAAACGAACACAAGGAACTTCCGGTTTTTTATGCACGTGTCACGGGTGCCAACGTCGGACTTTGGCGCGTAAACAATGGAATGATATTTTAATCCAGACATAGGAAAATTATGTGAGACACACCATTGAATAGAGCGAAATTTTCTGCGTTCCCCAGACTAAAAATATGTAATAACTTATGCAGGGGAAGAAATGAGGTCACCAGCCGTCAAGATGTAACATATCGCTAACACATGTGGATATAGCGGCGTCACCCAAGCCAAGAGTCGCGCTCAAAATTGACTCCGCCTCCCGAGGGACGCTAATGAATTAATCAAAGGCGGGAAGCAAATTACATAAAAACTGCTGATCGTAGGTCCAGCACGCTTGGCTCAAATGAAAGAGGAGACAGAGGGCTACAAGATGCAATATTTAAATATCTTCAATTCTTGGTGTGAAAGGAGCTCTGGTTCTTAATGAACCGTGAAGGTTTACACCCCCAAGCTTCCGGCGGGCAAGATGATATAGGCCGAGCAGGCCCTTGCAGAGACAGTTGTTCTTTCACGGGTCGTGAGACGGACACTGCGTCCCGCGGTGCTCCAGTTACAGTCAGAAACCCCTGACCGCGTACAAAGAAGTGTTATTGGTACAAAAGCCTTTGTGTAGTGAACGGGAGGCCAAACGAGCCTAGGTGAATTGTTTCTGTGCTGCGTGTCAAACTAGTAAAAACCGCGAGCATAATTTTCGAACGAGTATTAGAATTCGGCTGAGAAACTGCCGGTTTAATGAGTCAGTGAAATTCATAATTAGGTATCACCCAAAGTGTTACTTTGAATCAGGGGCTCGAGTCTCGTGAGCCACCCAATTCTTACTGTGAACGCGCTCGTCGTGGTTTGAAAGGCCGTCTTATTCGTGGGTGTAAACTCTGAAATAGAGGACGTGTGACGAGTGTAAAAGTGTTACCCACTTGGATTACTGTAAGATTTCAGCTGTGACGAGTTCCCCAGGATGTCGGACGTGTATGGACCAGGGATGAAGGACTGCACGCCCGCCACCTCCCGAGTGGTCATGGAGTACTAAGAACTTCACCATGGGTCTCCCGTGGGGGGAGAAACAACGGCCACCAAACAGATGAGTGATGTCCAAATTTAATTTCTAAGCATGACATAACCCGGGGATAGGATTAGCGTTCTTTTGTAAATATTAAAATGTTGTAAGTTAATGCATGTCCTATATGGAAATTTTATTGATTTTTATAATGTTGAAGTAAATTCAAGGGGGCTAAATTCCCGGACGACTCATATTTCTTTCTTAATGATTAGCTTATCGTGAGGGTTATATTTTTAGTAATATGTAGAATGTCCTAGCAAATATGGGAACAAGGTTAGGAGAATATTTGAGTTTCCCGTAGGGGAGGTTGGAAAAATGGTGTTGGCAAGCAGGGAAACATGTCGAAATATTGGTAGTCACTGTCCCACGAGGTTGTCAAATATGCCAGGGGAACTCATGGGTCAGTCAGACGATGCATGCCTAGCTTACAGATATAATCAGTGCATGGACTGCAAGAAGGAAGAAGAAATCCCGACCGGGAGAGGTACATATTGTGTGATTTAGATAGGTGTGTGGAACCATATGCAAGTTTCCCGTGATTTTGATTAATTGGCCATAATGGTTTGGAGTGTTTTTTTTGTTATCTATAGCCGGGGCGAGACCCAGGGCAGGAGTCCCTTAATCTTTGGTCAGAAGGTTTAAATATAAGTGTATTTATATGGTATGAACGAGGAGCCATGAGAGCCATAGGCCCAAGGGAAGAAGATACGCGATATGAGACGTAGTGAGAAGGCCGAATAGGAATTTACGATGAGATGATTGAGAAGTGATCGTGCCCCAGTCTCAGTGATAATAATGAGAAGGGAGTGAATAAAAAGAGTATTTCATGGGAATTCCATAATGATATGAATAAGCAAACGAAGCGAGCCATGGATGTGTGTGTCCCCGAGATGAGAGGGTAGACGTGTGAGCGAGAGAAGAATCAGAACGGCCGTGCGAAGTGAATGACCGCCCTCCCTTCCTTGTTTTTTTTTTTTTGTTGTGAATGTCAGGCTCTCGCCCTCGTGACAGAGGGATCCCTTTAAACCATTGTGTTAAGACTAACTTGGAGCCCTGGGTCAACCTCGCGCTCCCCTCGGTTGGTTTAAATGGCCTAGCTAAGAATACTTGTATAATGATAATATCACGGTAACTTCTTTTAAAGGTATTTAATAAATGAGTAGGGATCCCCCAGATATCCGGCGATATGAGAGTAGCTATTCTCGGGATCTACAGAAACCCACAGTACCTCTCGGTCGGGAGTCTGCCAGTTCGACTCCGGATTATGGTGGCGCCCTTGGGCGAGCTGCTCCAAGCTTGCGCTGTGGGCCGGAGCCAGTGATAACCATGCTGTTTCTTTTCTAGGAATGGTCCTCCTGTGTGCATGAAGTGTATATATCCATATATCTGTGTATGTTTCGTAATTATGTGCACATATTTTTGAGTTCAAACAGAACCTATGTGCACGTTGTGTGGTCTTGGTGATAGATGAGTAGTCCGGGGTTTAGCAAAAATGGTATTTGTGTTTGTTTGTGCATTATGCAAATGTGTCTTTTAATATGATATTATGTAGTGTAGGCCCCGGTTATGTTCGTGCTTAGAACAGCTAGTAATATTTGTGAATAAGGACATCAGGTCATCCCACGGTGTGATAGACAGAATAATGTACAAATTTCATGAACGGTATGAATTAATGAGGAGAAATGAACGATAGCAAGTCGCAAAACCTCAATCATACCGTTATGCAGACGACGCCCATGGGCGATTCGTATTTTAAAGAGATTATTATTTTCTTTTCCTCCCATATGTGGAGAGTCATTGTATAGAGCGGTGTCAACTTTTTTTTGTCATTTTGAATAAATTTGTATTCGTAACCCCTATTTTATGATTCTTGTCATTTGTAGCAGTGTTAAGCAGTATCCAATAGGCATTTGAACCCGGAGATCCTACTTTCATATTATAGACATAAGGCTCCATCTTAAGTATTTGTTGTTTTTGTTTTCTTTCGAACATACCACTTCCCCAAGTGCTCAGGCTGCCGGGCCGGCACAGAAAGTAGGAAGGGGAGCGGTCCGAAGCTCGTTAAGCAATTCGACCCGCTCTTCAATCCAATCTCATCCGTGGGTGTTTACCCCGTTACGTGGAGGCATTCTTATGCGTGGGTCATCCATTCGAAGCCCGGTAGGGTGTATACTTGGCGCCCTTCGTGGCAGGGCATTGTTTATAGGTTACACTGGAGCATTTTGAGTAAGAGATAGGCCGCCCACAGGGAGGATAGTGTGCTATGATGGAGTCAAATTGCCAGGTTCGTGCCACAATCTGATTACATTTGGTATCGAACGGGTTGGCAATTATTTGGAATGGAGTACCCGCCACGTAACCGAACGGATGGAGACGTTAAGCACATGTCCGAAGTGCTAAGATTCATAATTATAGATTGGATACTGCAAGGGTTGTTCAGATTGTGTGAGACTCAGCAGGACGGTCATGGTCATCGTACGGGTGTGCGTAAGTCACAACTCGTGATGATAACTCACACAAGATCAGCCATGAAAGGGAGCGACGTGAATAATAAATAGGATAGGAAAATGACAAGAACAGAAAAATCATGTGTCCAGTTTAAGTGGAAATCCGCATGAGTGTCGCTCATAAATTCAAAATGGATACCCGGGACAGACTATGAAGTCGTCAGTTCGTTGGGAGACAGTGTTATGGTTCTCTCAGTGTGGGGTTAAAACGGCCGGCAAAATTCTTCAAATTTCGCCAGTTACGGGTATCGGCCAAAGATTGTGCGCTGAAGTAACAACATTTGGCAGATATAAATATTTTTTCGAGAGGGCTTTAGACGCCGCGGATAGAGCAGGGTACCTCAACCCAGGCTCTAATTTTTGCGCAGTGACGGATGCGATGTTGCCAGTTTGAGACGGGTAATTGTCTGCTAACGTCATCTTACCAATCTCAAGGTGATAACATCCATTTGTGACTGGGGTATGCCATGTTTCCGGCATACGTAAAATCGAGCCCACGGTAGGCCGCGCGCGTGACCGGAAAACTTATTCCAGGATAAAAGGGCTAACGTAGAATCAGTATTATTATTGTTATTATTATTGTCAAATGATATGACGAAATTTCCTATACAATGAATTATGACATTAATATGGTAGGGGGCGTGACACAAGCCGTTTGTAGGCCCAGTTTGGATTGATTTGTTGGAATTTCGAGTAAAGTTAGGTCACGCTGAAATTTGTATTAAATATTTAAATGTATCTATGCTTTCTGTCGATCACCGGTGGTCAATTTTCTGCCCACGGGAGATCCGCTTTCTCCAAGATTGAATTTAATATGGACATGGAGGTCATGAGGGATATGATGCGCCAATTATTGGCAGAACGCGAAGAAAAGGCAAAGGAAGACAGGGAACTTTTAAGGGAACAATTAAATCAGCTAGGCAAGCAGGCAGCGGACTTTAAGGCGCAGTTCGAGAAGCAGGGAGAAATTTTAAAAGAACATTTCGAAGAACAATTAAGCAAGCAGGCAGCAGGCTTTAAGGCGCAGTTTGACACGCAGGCAGAGCTTTGCCAGGCTCAGGCGGCTACGAATAAGGCTTCGTTAGACGAGCTCGCAGAGGATGTGAGATTAGGTCGTGAACGTAGCGACGAGAACGCCGCGAGGCTGGAGGCAAAGATGACTGAGGCGTTAGAGGGGAAGTTGGAAGACGTCATCCAGCGAATAAAGCAAGTGGAGATTAGGGTGACAAAGAAGATCGACCTGACGGACACCAGGGTAAGCGCGTGCGAGGAAGAGATGGAGGAGGTGAGCACCCGCGTAGAGGATGTTGCAAGAGACGTGCAGGATACCAAAGCGGAAGTCCGAGAACTAAGGACGCAGACGGCGGAGTCCCTCAACAAAGTGGCAAATGAACTCAGGGACAGCATAGCCCAAGTGCAGGATACTGCGACAACCAAATTCAAGGAGGTCCAGACGCAGATGTACGATGAGGTTGAGAAGCTACGGAAGGAGATGACCGAAGAAATGGGAGTCGGACGAATCTGTAAAGTTTCTACGGAACATATAGTGAAAGGAGATGGGAACAACGGAGCAGAGAGGGTGGCCACTAAAAGGGATACCGAAATAAATGCATCCGAGACCCAATGTGACGTCAAGATAGATGAAACTGACATACGGCGACCATCAGGCTCGGAGATGAGTGACACGGCTGGCGGAGTGTATTCAGGAGTGGAAGAGATAATGGAGATAATAGATGACGTCGCGATAAGCCATCTGGAGTCGAGAGAAGAAGTAGAAACTGAATTGGTAGGAGCAGGAACAGCGAGAATGGCTGAGGACATAGAAGCGTCAGTTGGAGGTACTGGGGAGTCGAACTCAGGACTAGAAGATATGGAGTCACGCGTACATCAGGCAGAGATCGAACCCAAACCAGAAGACTTAGTGGAAAGAGATACGACCCCAGATGTCGAAAGGAAGTGCGAGATGGAAAGGTCAAAGAATGGAGCCAGTGAGTGTGGCTCGCTAATGGACATAGCAGTAGCCATGGAACAGAGGGACACGAACTGCTGGGAGCAGGTAGTGAACTCCAGAGAAGAAAGGAAGCCATTGGGTCATCGGGGAGCAGAGCTGAAAGAAGCGGGCGAGCTATTTTTAAGTACCCAGGCCATTGTGAGCGGACAAGAGGCGACAGGCGTATCCCTAGCTTATAATGAAGGAAAGGTCGCTAATGTAAATCAAAGGGGAGAAGTAAGTACGAGCGCTAATTCTCGTACGGAGCTAAGTGAACAGGTGATGGAGAACAAACAGTTTCAACCAGCTGTAGAATCGAACTGGGTATCTCAGCCCAGAAGAAGGAAGAAGAATGTATTAGGTCGACGTAAAAGACGATACCGCTACAAGTACGGATGGTTCACTAGACGGAGGAAAGTGCTGTCAGGAAGAGAGGAACGACGTTACGGAAGGACCATGAGATCGCGACCCGTGCAGCGTACCTTACGTAATAACAGAGCTCGGAAGAAGGAGGACCGGTGCAGCTACGGGAACGTTAGCGCAGGAAGGAAGAAGGAAGGGAAGAGTTGTGAACCTCATCCTAAGAAATGCAGAGGCAGGGGCATCCAATTAGACCCCCACGTCTCAGAGTACGATCCTGGAGGGCGAAGAGAGGATCTACAGGATTAATAGCGAATTGTGGTCGCATGAGAAACTGTATATTATGTAAATAAATTTCACCATAGATGTGGGCAATTTTTTTTTCTCGCCACATATTTTTAAGGGGGCACGAATATACTATTGATTATGCATCAGATGAGACCAAGTTGGAATCAGCGGGAGCCCAGGAGGAGTAAAACTGAACTTGGGTGAAGACAACGGTGCAAGATGTCCAGGCATAGGCCGAGAAGAGTCTGACAGCGAGGAATTATTACCATAGTTTACAGAACCCTACTTCGGAACCTAGAGAATGACACTTGCGAAGTACAGTCAATGGACGGAAGAACAGAGACCATATACAACGCTGCGGATAACCAAATTGTACCACGCACCAGGACAACACCCTGAAGAAGGTCCGGAGGAAGAGGAACCAGGAGAAGCCGAGGATGACGAGGACAACCCGGATCCAATGGAAGAAATGGAAGCCGATGAAGAAGATGATGCCGTGAATCACATTGTTTTGGAAGAAGGGAGCGAGTCCGAGGCATCAGCCTGTGAAGATTGTCCAGAATGCTCTGAGAGGACCGGTCTTAGGAACGCTTTAATTAATCTATGCTACCAGATACAAGTGGAGAACACAGAGTTGACCGAGAATGTCCACAAGTTACGCGACCATCACCAGTGACTATTTTCCGAGACAGTTTAAAGGGAAAGAAAAATCCCGAGTTCGTGATTTTTCTTTGATGAAGTAGGAGGAGAATGAAACCGTACAGTGTCCTGTACAGCTCCATGGGAATGATATGGGCTTTTATACTCCATTAAAATTACTCCTAAAGGTCGCGTCATAGGTAGCAGTATGGGCGAAGGGGATCGAGCGGCGTCCTGCCAGAACGGAACCCGCGAAAAGAGCGCCTGCGAACAAAGGGAGGACAAAGCAACAGCCAAGCCCCCGCGGAAATACGCTCTCAACTCGCAGAGAGAGATAGAAGGGGACGCGATGCTGGAGTAGTCAGATACGCCCCGAGGTGGAGCTTAGCTTCCCGGAGTTCCAAACGAACACAAGGAACTTCCGGTTTTTTATGCACGTGTCACGGGTGCCAACGTCGGACTTTGGCGCGTAAACAATGGAATGATATTTTAATCCAGACATAGGAAAATTATGTGAGACACACCATTGAATAGAGCGAAATTTTCTGCGTTCCCCAGACTAAAAATATGTAATAACTTATGCAGGGGAAGAAATGAGGTCACCAGCCGTCAAGATGTAACATATCGCTAACACATGTGGATATAGCGGCGTCACCCAAGCCAAGAGTCGCGCTCAAAATTGACTCCGTCTCCCGAGAGACGCTAATGAATTAATCAAAGGCGGGAAGCAAATTACATAAAAACTGCTGATCGTAGGTCCAGCACGCTTGGCTCAAATGAAAGAGGAGACAGAGGGCTACAAGATGCAATATTTAAATATCTTCAATTCTTGGTGTGAAAGGAGCTCTGGTTCTTAATGAACCGTGAAGGTTTACACCCCCAAGCTTCCGGCGGGCAAGATGATATAGGCCGAGCAGGCCCTTGCAGAGACAGTTGTTCTTTCACGGGTCGTGAGACGGACACTGCGTCCCGCGGTGCTCCAGTTACAGTCAGAAACCCCTGACCGCGTACAAAGAAGTGTTATTGGTACAAAAGCCTTTGTGTAGTGAACGGGAGGCCAAACGAGCCTAGGTGAATTGTTTCTGTGCTGCGTGTCAAACTAGTAAAAACCGCGAGCATAATTTTCGAACGAGTATTAGAATTCGGCTGAGAAACTGCCGGTTTAATGAGTCAGTGAAATTCATAATTAGGTATCACCCAAAGTGTTACTTTGAATCAGGGGCTCGAGTCTCGTGAGCCACCCAATTCTTACTGTGAACGCGCTCGTCGTGGTTTGAAAGGCCGTCTTATTCGTGGGTGTAAACTCTGAAATAGAGGACGTGTGACGAGTGTAAAAGTGTTACCCACTTGGATTACTGTAAGATTTCAGCTGTGACGAGTTCCCCAGGATGTCGGACGTGTATGGACCAGGGATGAAGGACTGCACGCCCGCCACCTCCCGAGTGGTCATGGAGTACTAAGAACTTCACCATGGGTCTCCCGTGGGGGGAGAAACAACGGCCACCAAACAGATGAGTGATGTCCAAATTTAATTTCTAAGCATGACATAACCCGGGGATAGGATTAGCGTTCTTTTGTAAATATTAAAATGTTGTAAGTTAATGCATGTCCTATATGGAAATTTTATTGATTTTTATAATGTTGAAGTAAATTCAAGGGGGCTAAATTCCCGGACGACTCATATTTCTTTCTTAATGATTAGCTTATCGTGAGGGTTATATTTTTAGTAATATGTAGAATGTCCTAGCAAATATGGGAACAAGGTTAGGAGAATATTTGAGTTTCCCGTAGGGGAGGTTGGAAAAATGGTGTTGGCAAGCAGGGAAACATGTCGAAATATTGGTAGTCACTGTCCCACGAGGTTGTCAAATATGCCAGGGGAACTCATGGGTCAGTCAGACGATGCATGCCTAGCTTACAGATATAATCAGTGCATGGACTGCAAGAAGGAAGAAGAAATCCCGACCGGGAGAGGTACATATTGTGTGATTTAGATAGGTGTGTGGAACCATATGCAAGTTTCCCGTGATTTTGATTAATTGGCCATAATGGTTTGGAGTGTTTTTTTTGTTATCTATAGCCGGGGCGAGACCCAGGGCAGGAGTCCCTTAATCTTTGGTCAGAAGGTTTAAATATAAGTGTATTTATATGGTATGAACGAGGAGCCATGAGAGCCATAGGCCCAAGGGAAGAAGATACGCGATATGAGACGTAGTGAGAAGGCCGAATAGGAATTTACGATGAGATGATTGAGAAGTGATCGTGCCCCAGTCTCAGTGATAATAATGAGAAGGGAGTGAATAAAAAGAGTATTTCATGGGAATTCCATAATGATATGAATAAGCAAACGAAGCGAGCCATGGATGTGTGTGTCCCCGAGATGAGAGGGTAGACGTGTGAGCGAGAGAAGAATCAGAACGGCCGTGCGAAGTGAATGACCGCCCTCCCTTCCTTGTTTTTTTTTTTTGTTGTGAATGTCAGGCTCTCGCCCTCGTGACAGAGGGATCCCTTTAAACCATTGTGTTAAGACTAACTTGGAGCCCTGGGTCAACCTCGCGCTCCCCTCGGTTGGTTTAAATGGCCTAGCTAAGAATACTTGTATAATGATAATATCACGGTAACTTCTTTTAAAGGTATTTAATAAATGAGTAGGGATCCCCCAGATATCCGGCGATATGAGAGTAGCTATTCTCGGGATCTACAGAAACCCACAGTACCTCTCGGTCGGGAGTCTGCCAGTTCGACTCCGGATTATGGTGGCGCCCTTGGGCGAGCTGCTCCAAGCTTGCGCTGTGGGCCGGAGCCAGTGATAACCATGCTGTTTCTTTTCTAGGAATGGTCCTCCTGTGTGCATGAAGTGTATATATCCATATATCTGTGTATGTTTCGTAATTATGTGCACATATTTTTGAGTTCAAACAGAACCTATGTGCACGTTGTGTGGTCTTGGTGATAGATGAGTAGTCCGGGGTTTAGCAAAAATGGTATTTGTGTTTGTTTGTGCATTATGCAAATGTGTCTTTTAATATGATTTTATGTAGTGTAGGCCCCGGTTATGTTCGTGCTTAGAACAGCTAGTAATATTTGTGAATAAGGACATCAGGTCATCCCACGGTGTGATAGACAGAATAATGTACAAATTTCATGAACGGTATGAATTAATGAGGAGAAATGAACGATAGCAAGTCGCAAAACCTCAATCATACCGTTATGCAGACGACGCCCATGGGCGATTCGTATTTTAAAGAGATTATTATTTTCTTTTCCTCCCATATGTGGAGAGTCATTGTATAGAGCGGTGTCAACTTTTTTTTGTCATTTTGAATAAATTTGTATTCGTAACCCCTATTTTATGATTCTTGTCATTTGTAGCAGTGTTAAGCAGTATCCAATAGGCATTTGAACCCGGAGATCCTACTTTCATATTATAGACATAAGGCTCCATCTTAAGTATTTGTTGTTTTTGTTTTCTTTCGAACATACCACTTCCCCAAGTGCTCAGGCTGCCGGGCCGGCACAGAAAGTAGGAAGGGGAGCGGTCCGAAGCTCGTTAAGCAATTCGACCCGCTCTTCAATCCAATCTCATCCGTGGGTGTTTACCCCGTTACGTGGAGGCATTCTTATGCGTGGGTCATCCATTCGAAGCCCGGTAGGGTGTATACTTGGCGCCCTTCGTGGCAGGGCATTGTTTATAGGTTACACTGGAGCATTTTGAGTAAGAGATAGGCCGCCCACAGGGAGGATAGTGTGCTATGATGGAGTCAAATTGCCAGGTTCGTGCCACAATCTGATTACATTTGGTATCGAACGGGTTGGCAATTATTTGGAATGGAGTACCCGCCACGTAACCGAACGGATGGAGACGTTAAGCACATGTCCGAAGTGCTAAGATTCATAATTATAGATTGGATACTGCAAGGGTTGTTCAGATTGTGTGAGACTCAGCAGGACGGTCATGGTCATCGTACGGGTGTGCGTAAGTCACAACTCGTGATGATAACTCACACAAGATCAGCCATGAAAGGGAGCGACGTGAATAATAAATAGGATAGGAAAATGACAAGAACAGAAAAATCATGTGTCCAGTTTAAGTGGAAATCCGCATGAGTGTCGCTCATAAATTCAAAATGGATACCCGGGACAGACTATGAAGTCGTCAGTTCGTTGGGAGACAGTGTTATGGTTCTCTCAGTGTGGGGTTAAAACGGCCGGCAAAATTCTTCAAATTTCGCCAGTTACGGGTATCGGCCAAAGATTGTGCGCTGAAGTAACAACATTTGGCAGATATAAATATTTTTTCGAGAGGGCTTTAGACGCCGCGGATAGAGCAGGGTACCTCAACCCAGGCTCTAATTTTTGCGCAGTGACGGATGCGATGTTGCCAGTTTGAGACGGGTAATTGTCTGCTAACGTCATCTTACCAATCTCAAGGTGATAACATCCATTTGTGACTGGGGTATGCCATGTTTCCGGCATACGTAAAATCGAGCCCACGGTAGGCCGCGCGCGTGACCGGAAAACTTATTCCAGGATAAAAGGGCTAACGTAGAATCAGTATTATTATTGTTATTATTATTGTCAAATGATATGACGAAATTTCCTATACAATGAATTATGACATTAATATGGTAGGGGGCGTGACACAAGCCGTTTGTAGGCCCAGTTTGGATTGATTTGTTGGAATTTCGAGTAAAGTTAGGTCACGCTGAAATTTGTATTAAATATTTAAATGTATCTATGCTTTCTGTCGATCACCGGTGGTCAATTTTCTGCCCACGGGAGATCCGCTTTCTCCAAGATTGAATTTAATATGGACATGGAGGTCATGAGGGATATGATGCGCCAATTATTGGCAGAACGCGAAGAAAAGGCAAAGGAAGAC
The DNA here is from genome assembly GCF_040414725.1 of Anabrus simplex. Classification (NCBI taxonomy): domain Eukaryota; kingdom Metazoa; phylum Arthropoda; class Insecta; order Orthoptera; family Tettigoniidae; genus Anabrus; species Anabrus simplex. The sequence goes on from NC_090265.1 coordinate 310,834,268, forward strand.
AGGGAACTTTTAAGGGAACAATTAAATCAGCTAGGCAAGCAGGCAGCGGACTTTAAGGCGCAGTTCGAGAAGCAGGGAGAAATTTTAAAAGAACATTTCGAAGAACAATTAAGCAAGCAGGCAGCAGGCTTTAAGGCGCAGTTTGACACGCAGGCAGAGCTTTGCCAGGCTCAGGCGGCTACGAATAAGGCTTCGTTAGACGAGCTCGCAGAGGATGTGAGATTAGGTCGTGAACGTAGCGACGAGAACGCCGCGAGGCTGGAGGCAAAGATGACTGAGGCGTTAGAGGGGAAGTTGGAAGACGTCATCCAGCGAATAAAGCAAGTGGAGATTAGGGTGACAAAGAAGATCGACCTGACGGACACCAGGGTAAGCGCGTGCGAGGAAGAGATGGAGGAGGTGAGCACCCGCGTAGAGGATGTTGCAAGAGACGTGCAGGATACCAAAGCGGAAGTCCGAGAACTAAGGACGCAGACGGCGGAGTCCCTCAACAAAGTGGCAAATGAACTCAGGGACAGCATAGCCCAAGTGCAGGATACTGCGACAACCAAATTCAAGGAGGTCCAGACGCAGATGTACGATGAGGTCGAGAAGCTACGGAAGGAGATGACCGAAGAAATGGGAGTCGGACGAATCTGTAAAGTTTCTACGGAACATATAGTGAAAGGAGATGGGAACAACGGAGCAGAGAGGGTGGCCACTAAAAGGGATACCGAAATAAATGCATCCGAGACCCAATGTGACGTCAAGATAGATGAAACTGACATACGGCGACCATCAGGCTCGGAGATGAGTGACACGGCTGGCGGAGTGTATTCAGGAGTGGAAGAGATAATGGAGATAATAGATGACGTCGCGATAAGCCATCTGGAGTCGAGAGAAGAAGTAGAAACTGAATTGGTAGGAGCAGGAACAGCGAGAATGGCTGAGGACATAGAAGCGTCAGTTGGAGGTACTGGGGAGTCGAACTCAGGACTAGAAGATATGGAGTCACGCGTACATCAGGCAGAGATCGAACCCAAACCAGAAGACTTAGTGGAAAGAGATACGACCCCAGATGTCGAAAGGAAGTGCGAGATGGAAAGGTCAAAGAATGGAGCCAGTGAGTGTGGCTCGCTAATGGACATAGCAGTAGCCATGGAACAGAGGGACACGAACTGCTGGGAGCAGGTAGTGAACTCCAGAGAAGAAAGGAAGCCATTGGGTCATCGGGGAGCAGAGCTGAAAGAAGCGGGCGAGCTATTTTTAAGTACCCAGGCCATTGTGAGCGGACAAGAGGCGACAGGCGTATCCCTAGCTTATAATGAAGGAAAGGTCGCTAATGTAAATCAAAGGGGAGAAGTAAGTACGAGCGCTAATTCTCGTACGGAGCTAAGTGAACAGGTGATGGAGAACAAACAGTTTCAACCAGCTGTAGAATCGAACTGGGTATCTCAGCCCAGAAGAAGGAAGAAGAATGTATTAGGTCGACGTAAAAGACGATACCGCTACAAGTACGGATGGTTCACTAGACGGAGGAAAGTGCTGTCAGGAAGAGAGGAACGACGTTACGGAAGGACCATGAGATCGCGACCCGTGCAGCGTACCTTACGTAATAACAGAGCTCGGAAGAAGGAGGACCGGTGCAGCTACGGGAACGTTAGCGCAGGAAGGAAGAAGGAAGGGAAGAGTTGTGAACCTCATCCTAAGAAATGCAGAGGCAGGGGCATCCAATTAGACCCCCACGTCTCAGAGTACGATCCTGGAGGGCGAAGAGAGGATCTACAGGATTAATAGCGAATTGTGGTCGCATGAGAAACTGTATATTATGTAAATAAATTTCACCATAGATGTGGGCAATTTTTTTTTCTCGCCACATATTTTTAAGGGGGCACGAATATACTATTGATTATGCATCAGATGAGACCAAGTTGGAATCAGCGGGAGCCCAGGAGGAGTAAAACTGAACTTGGGTGAAGACAACGGTGCAAGATGTCCAGGCATAGGCCGAGAAGAGTCTGACAGCGAGGAATTATTACCATAGTTTACAGAACCCTACTTCGGAACCTAGAGAATGACACTTGCGAAGTACAGTCAATGGACGGAAGAACAGAGACCATATACAACGCTGCGGATAACCAAATTGTACCACGCACCAGGACAACACCCTGAAGAAGGTCCGGAGGAAGAGGAACCAGGAGAAGCCGAGGATGACGAGGACAACCCGGATCCAATGGAAGAAATGGAAGCCGATGAAGAAGATGATGCCGTGAATCACATTGTTTTGGAAGAAGGGAGCGAGTCCGAGGCATCAGCCTGTGAAGATTGTCCAGAATGCTCTGAGAGGACCGGTCTTAGGAACGCTTTAATTAATCTATGCTACCAGATACAACTGGAGAACACAGAGTTGACCGAGAAGGTCCACAAGTTACGCGACCATCACCAGTGACTATTTTCCGAGACAGTTTAAAGGGAAAGAAAAATCCCGAGTTCGTGATTTTTCTTTGATGAAGTAGGAGGAGAATGAAACCGTACAGTGTCCTGTACAGCTCCATGGGAATGATATGGGCTTTTATACTCCATTAAAATTACTCCTAAAGGTCGCGTCATAGGTAGCAGTATGGGCGAAGGGGATCGAGCGGCGTCCTGCCAGAACGGAACCCGCGAAAAGAGCGCCTGCGAACAAAGGGAGGACAAAGCAACAGCCAAGCCCCCGCGGAAATACGCTCTCAACTCGCAGAGAGAGATAGAAGGGGACGCGATGCTGGAGTAGTCAGATACGCCCCGAGGTGGAGCTTAGCTTCCCGGAGTTCCAAACGAACACAAGGAACTTCCGGTTTTTTATGCACGTGTCACGGGTGCCAACGTCGGACTTTGGCGCGTAAACAATGGAATGATATTTTAATCCAGACATAGGAAAATTATGTGAGACACACCATTGAATAGAGCGAAATTTTCTGCGTTCCCCAGACTAAAAATATGTAATAACTTATGCAGGGGAAGAAATGAGGTCACCAGCCGTCAAGATGTAACATATCGGTAACACATGTGGATATAGCGGCGTCACCCAGGCCAAGAGTCGCGCTCAAAATTGACTCCGCCTCCCGAGGGACGCTAATGAATTAATCAAAGGCGGGAAGCAAATTACATAAAAACTGCTGATCGTAGGTCCAGCACGCTTGGCTCAAATGAAAGAGGAGACAGAGGGCTACAAGATGCAATATTTAAATATCTTCAATTCTTGGTGTGAAAGGAGCTCTGGTTCTTAATGAACCGTGAAGGTTTACACCCCCAAGCTTCCGGCGGGCAAGATGATATAGGCCGAGCAGGCCCTTGCAGAGACAGTTGTTCTTTCACGGGTCGTGAGACGGACACTGCGTCCCGCGGTGCTCCAGTTACAGTCAGAAACCCCTGACCGCGTACAAAGAAGTGTTATTGGTACAAAAGCCTTTGTGTAGTGAACGGGAGGCCAAACGAGCCTAGGTGAATTGTTTCTGTGCTGCGTGTCAAACTAGTAAAAACCGCGAGCATAATTTTCGAACGAGTATTAGAATTCGGCTGAGAAACTGCCGGTTTAATGAGTCAGTGAAATTCATAATTAGGTATCACCCAAAGTGTTACTTTGAATCAGGGGCTCGAGTCTCGTGAGCCACCCAATTCTTACTGTGAACGCGCTCGTCGTGGTTTGAAAGGCCGTCTTATTCGTGGGTGTAAACTCTGAAATAGAGGACGTGTGACGAGTGTAAAAGTGTTACCCACTTGGATTACTGTAAGATTTCAGCTGTGACGAATTCCCCAGGATGTCGGACGTGTATGGACCAGGGATGAAGGACTGCACGCCCGCCACCTCCCGAGTGGTCATGGAGTACTAAGAACTTCACCATGGGTCTCCCGTGGGGGAGAAACAACGGCCACCAAACAGATGAGTGATGTCCAAATTTAATTTCTAAGCATGACATAACCCGGGGATAGGATTAGCGTTCTTTTGTAAATATTAAAATGTTGTAAGTTAATGCATGTCCTATATGGAAATTTTATTGATTTTTATAATGTTGAAGTAAATTCAAGGGGGCTAAATTCCCGGACGACTCATATTTCTTTCTTAATGATTAGCTTATCGTGAGGGTTATATTTTTAGTAATATGTAGAATGTCCTAGCAAATATGGGAACAAGGTTAGGAGAATATTTGAGTTTCCCGTAGGGGAGGTTGGAAAAATGGTGTTGGCAAGCAGGGAAACATGTCGAAATATTGGTAGTCACTGTCCCACGAGGTTGTCAAATATGCCAGGGGAACTCATGGGTCAGTCAGACGATGCATGCCTAGCTTACAGATATAATCAGTGCATGGACTGCAAGAAGGAAGAAGAAATCCCGACCGGGAGAGGTACATATTGTGTGATTTAGATAGGTGTGTGGAACCATATGCAAGTTTCCCGTGATTTTGATTAATTGGCCATAATGGTTTGGAGTGTCTTTTTTGTTATCTATAGCCGGGGCGAGACCCAGGGCAGGAGTCCCTTAATCTTTGGTCAGAAGGTTTAAATATAAGTGTATTTATATGGTATGAACGAGGAGCCATGAGAGCCATAGGCCCAAGGGAAGAAGATACGCGATATGAGACGTAGTGAGAAGGCCGAATAGGAATTTACGATGAGATGATTGAGAAGTGATCGTGCCCCAGTCTCAGTGATAATAATGAGAAGGGAGTGAATAAAAAGAGTATTTCATGGGAATTCCATAATGATATGAATAAGCAAACGAAGCGAGCCATGGATGTGTGTGTCCCCGAGATGAGAGGGTAGACGTGTGAGCGAGAGAAGAATCAGAACGGCCGTGCGAAGTGAATGACCGCCCTCCCTTCCTTGTTTTTTTTTGTTGTGAATGTCAGGCTCTCGCCCTCGTGACAGAGGGATCCCTTTAAACCATTGTGTTAAGACTAACTTGGAGCCCTGGGTCAACCTCGCGCTCCCCTCGGTTGGTTTAAATGGCCTAGCTAAGAATACTTGTATAATGATAATATCACGGTAACTTCTTTTAAAGGTATTTAATAAATGAGTAGGGATCCCCCAGATATCCGGCGATATGAGAGTAGCTATTCTCGGGATCTACAGAAACCCACAGTACCTCTCGGTCGGGAGTCTGCCAGTTCGACTCCGGATTATGGTGGCGCCCTTGGGCGAGCTGCTCCAAGCTTGCGCTGTGGGCCGGAGCCAGTGATAACCATGCTGTTTCTTTTCTAGGAATGGTCCTCCTGTGTGCATGAAGTGTATATATCCATATATCTGTGTATGTTTCGTAATTATGTGCACATATTTTTGAGTTCAAACAGAACCTATGTGCACGTTGTGTGGTCTTGGTGATAGATGAGTAGTCCGGGGTTTAGCAAAAATGGTATTTGTGTTTGTTTGTGCATTATGCAAATGTGTCTTTTAATATGATATTATGTAGTGTAGGCCCCGGTTATGTTCGTGCTTAGAACAGCTAGTAATATTTGTGAATAAGGACATCAGGTCATCCCACGGTGTGATAGACAGAATAATGTACAAATTTCATGAACGGTATGAATTAATGAGGAGAAATGAACGATAGCAAGTCGCAAAACCTCAATCATACCGTTATGCAGACGACGCCCATGGGCGATTCGTATTTTAAAGAGATTATTATTTTCTTTTCCTCCCATATGTGGAGAGTCATTGTATAGAGCGGTGTCAACTTTTTTTTGTCATTTTGAATAAATTTGTATTCGTAACCCCTATTTTATGATTCTTGTCATTTGTAGCAGTGTTAAGCAGTATCCAATAGGCATTTGAACCCGGAGATCCTACTTTCATATTATAGACATAAGGCTCCATCTTAAGTATTTGTTGTTTTTGTTTTCTTTCGAACATACCACTTCCCCAAGTGCTCAGGCTGCCGGGCCGGCACAGAAAGTAGGAAGGGGAGCGGTCCGAAGCTCGTTAAGCAATTCGACTCGCTCTTCAATCCAATCTCATCCGTGGGTGTTTACCCCGTTACGTGGAGGCATTCTTATGCGTGGGTCATCCATTCGAAGCCCGGTAGGGTGTATTACATACAGTCACTCTTGATATATTTGGATAGGTAGTATATATATTATCAAAATCAGCCAGCGTATTTTACTATTTGGTTTGGTTCAAAATTCCTTTAGATTTTGGTTGACGAATTTCCACACTTTTCCTGCATCTCAGTAATTGTAAATGTGGCTGGTTCAATCTTTTACATGAATGTGTAACGACAGAAAGTGAGGTTATTTAACACGAGAACCTTCAGAATATCGGTTAGTTTTTACTTCCAGTTGTACTTAGGAGAGAGTGTGTTCCTGTGGAATATTTCAACGTTATATCATCACGAACTACAGAAAATAATTCCAAAAGGGAATTATAATTGAGTAAATATTTGAGAGAAATGATGGTTCTTTCATTTTCCTTGTTACTGAACTTCACGGTTCACTGCTGTGAAGCAGGGTAATAATTTCTATTTTTGAACACTATTTTATCAATGCCCCTCAATTAATTTACAAATTGCAAATCGTGGCTGGAAACATGTAACCACTACACAACCTTGTGATGTTTGTGCTTACTTGTCCCTCCACATTTTTCTGTCAGACCACACAGCTAATTATTTGTTCTCTTGCATCACTCACGTTTGATTTCCAGGACTTATCACTTCTTTCCTTTGCCACCTATTCCTGTCCCGTTTTCTTTATCTAGTACCTACATTCATTGAATTATTTATATTCCTTTTTGGAATCTAAGGGGCTGATAACTTCGTAATTGTATCCTTTATATTACAAATCAGTAATGCTATTCAGGATGTTGATAATTTAGATACAAATTTAATTTATTTGAGCAGTAAGAAAGCATGGTGCAGAAGGCTGTGGAAAGGTTTTACCTGGTGGGTCTTTGAGCGACGTTTATTGCTAAGTCCATTTTAGCTACACTTTCTGTTTGCATCTCACATAGGACAGGAATGAAAAGACAATCGGTTTGCTACATTAAAGTGCCAAACGAAAGGTGATGTTTCTCCGTTTGGTTTCGCGGTCAGTACTGAAAGGCATTTTGACTGCATTTACGGGAATACCATTATACAGAGTGATCAGATATGTTTTACTCCTCAGCACCCCACTCGTCCCTCACGCGTGTTAATGATGCACATGCCATCACATGTTTTGTTCCCTGAACCCAGCCTTTTATTTGTGTACGTGCGTATCCCTGCAAGCTGACCTTGTGCACGTGTCCGATATCACAGTTGTATTTTAGCGGTTTCCAAGAGTGTGACTTGTAGTTTAAAAATATAGCCGAAGTTAATGTTTATAAGTTACGATAGTAGAATGAAGGCCTTACACAGGAATGCGTTCAGAGGCAATGGGAAACCAATCACTAATGGAGGAAAGGTACGATGTCTATAAATCAAATCCATAAATATTAGAGGCCATGTCGAACAACATATACATACATAATCTCCATTATTGACTGTTACATCTCTCAGGGTTCAATCCTCAATTTGACATTAGCTCTGTGCTATCATTTAGTTCCACATCTCTCATCATAACTAAAACAACTGAATATAACGATCGTCTCCTTTGTCTCCCTCTACTTCTCTTACCCTCCATGGCCGAGTCTATTACTCTCCTAGCTAACTTATCCTCCTCACATGAATCCATCACCGAGGCTGGTTTAACTTCATGGCTTCATCCATCGAGTTTTTTTTCCCTAACTTAGCCTTTATCTCATTCCGTGTAGCATCTCGCCATTGTTTCCACCTGTTTGTACCAGAAATCATACTCGTTACTTTCATGTCGGTTAATTCCATCTTATGAATAAGATATCGAGTCCACCCAGCTTCCCGCAAGGTACATGTTCGGTCTGAAACAGACTGGTGTCAAGGCTGACTTCTTTCTCCTGAACACCGTTGATCGCAACTGAGAAACACTGCATTAGCTTAGTTACGCCTTGATTCAGTTCCTATTTTACAGCAATTTTTGAGAATACACATCCTAAATACTTGAAATGATTCACCTGCTCCAGTTTCGTAATCCCTACGAAGCATTCCGAAGCATTTCTTGATCGGAAATGGTAACGTTAATATCACACTCACTGCATTATTCCTATGCAAGCTCCAAGATATGAAATTGTAGGTTTTCAACACAGTCTGCCATGAAGACATAGACCAAACTGCTTACTACATTTTTACCACACTGAAACCTTCCAGAACATATTTGCAGAACAACTTAAAAAAATGAAATACCTAACATATGTATAGACCTTACTTTCTTCAACTGTCAGCCGCGCGCTAATCAGAATGTGAGCCAATGCGCTCTCGATTTTCACTCCTAATTTTCTTACTTATCTCTGTGTTATAAATATTGTAAAATCGCATCTGTGGTTTGTACTTTCAGCATCGTAACATTTTCCCCCAACTCAGTATCGAATTTCATCTAAGATAAGCAGCAAAAGTATCAATACTTAAGAAACAGCTACTATTTATGGATATTCACTGAAAAGAGCTATACAAGTACAAAATTCCGGGAACAGTGTTTTACAATGAAAATATGCTGTAATAAATTTATGAATCTTCCTGTGATTCTCATGCAAATAATTCCATTACGACCTTACGGTATGAGGGAAACACCTAAAAACTGCTGAAAAATTCACGTTAAATTCAGTTATGTTCTCTCAGAAATTTAGTAGTTTGATAAATTAAAACCTGAAATAATTTTGGGTACCTTTGTTTCCATTATTATTCTTATTAACGTGATTCATGCGATGCGCAACGTGCTGCTACTTGAAGTATTCCACTTGAGTGCGAGAAAGGTTGAGCTCTACATGTATTCTTCAGCCTCTCAGCGTTAATATGTAAGGAGCCATTTCCTTTCTTCTTTGTTCTCTGCAGTGACTAACCACTTGGAGAAGTAGGAAGCATCTTCATAGCGTTCTCCTGCCTTCTTCTTCCAATTAACTACTGAGACTCTCAGATTAATGTTTTAAGTCTGAGATATTCCAGGGAATTACTCTGCAGACATGTATAGTTACACCGACGTATGGACAAAGCACGTCTCCTCGCTTTTAAATGGTAGTCCACTTTAGGAGGTGATAGAATGTACTATACGCTTCTTAAGTATTTTACTTCACCATAAAATGTCAAAAGAATTTCTTGGAGTATCAGTGCACATACTAAAAGCAGTAAAACTATATTCAATATTATAGATATTTGTCCCATTGTTCGAGATAAAGTGGTTGAACTTCAAGTGATCGAAAGTCCTTGACTTCAGCTACACATTATCCTTATAAAATTAACTCTAAAATATTTTTTTAATAATGCCATTTGCTTTACGTCCCACTAACTACATTTTTACGGTTTTCGTAGACGCCGAGGTGCCGGAATTTAGTCCCGCGGGAGTTCTTTTACGTGCCAGCAAATCTACCGACACGAGGCTAACGTATTTGAGCACCTTCAAATACCACCGGACTGAGCCAGGATCGAACCTGCCAAGTTGTGGTCAGAGGGCGAGCGCCTCAACCGTCTGAGCCACTCAGCCCGGCCTAAAATAATTTAAACATGTAAAATTAATTATATATTATTCCTTACAGAAAGTACTAATTGAGTAAACTTTTCGTAGGAATATTTCTAAAGCAAGTGAAAGAGATGAGTAATATTCCCGCCCTACGGGCTTACATCGGATACTTGTACTTACGGGATGAATGTAGTACATGTTTCCACTACTATGGTTGACACGCGAAAGAGTCACATTCAAGTTCATCGATGTCAGGGTCAGTCTACCACTGCTTCCATTTAATTTTATTACTGCTGAAAGTCCATTTACGAATAAAAATTTGTTCACATTCAATTCATTCATGCGATAAAAGTATTTACGACTATCTCGGAAGTTACCTTCAGAAGGCCTATATGAATTAGAATTGGAAGCAAAGTTGATTCTTATCATTTTCACGAAATCTATATATTTAAAACATCAGGTCATTCTTCGAGCAGTCTGCCTGCTGGTTCTATTGAACCGATTAAAGTAATTTTTTACAACAATTTAAGGTCTTTGTCTACAGATGCATGGTCACAACGTCTTTTAACTCTTTTTTGAAGTCATAAAATGATAAATTGCCGTTTATAACTTGAGTGCATGGAACGTTTTAGTTAGCCGATTGGCCGAGAGGTCACGCTATATCTCTAAGGTGACTAGCAATAACACCGCCTTCGTGATGAACAGACCATACTGTAGGAAGCGCGTCAAGCCCATCAGCTGATCGATTAAGGCGGTCTAGATGAATATTATGAATTGTACTTGCGAATGTAATACATAGAAACTGAGAGCTTTCTGAGAGCTGTTGAGAAAATGACCTTAATTTTGAAATACATTGCATGCTTATTTTCTTAATTTATCTCATCACGATTTACATAAACAGCTGTTACTGAGATAATGAAATCTCATAGTTTAGGTTAGGTATCTAATTTTTATCTGGTAGTTAATGTAAACTCAAGGAATTCTCGTGGAATGCATACATTGAATCGTTACCATTTAGCACATTTTTGTGAAAATATATTAATAATTTAAATAACTTACCACAATGCCAAAAGATTGTGCGCATCACGACGAATATCCAACTATACAAATGACTATACCAATTATACACCAATATTCTCATCTCTTTCGAATGAGGGCAGGAGAAACTTATGGAAGGCGAAAATCCTAACCGAAAATATAACTATTACGAAGAATAAAGGAGTATGTTTCAGCCATTTTCCCGAGCTGAGCGTGAGTTCTGCTTTTGATTTTCTTCTTGTTATTAACATTTATGGCAGTGAGTTTTATTGATAATGAAGTGAAATCCTAAAAGTAGTATAGGTAGACAATCAGTAACCAATAATAAAAGCGGAATCCAGTCCAAAATGTACAACTGAATGCAGCTTATAAAACCAAAACTTCTATTAAATGATTTATAAGTGTTGTACATACACTTTAAACAATTTAAATTGAGATATTCCCAGTAGACAATATTTAAGTATTACAATCAATGCAAGTCAGTTACTTGAAGGAGTGCCAGAAGTTCCAAGAAAAGAAACCACTAACGATGCACTGTATTTACGATCATCCAGAGGTATGGTGGCAAAGCATTATTATTATTATTATTATTATTATTATTATTATTATTATTATTATTATTATTATTATTATTATTATTATTATTATTATTATTATTATTATTATTTGTGTAAGTTCGTTGTCTCCATTCTTTTATTAATGCACAATCATTATGTTTTGTTGGATACATGGGCGAGTAATAGAATCTTTATGACATGACCACTCTGATCACATTTTAAGTCTACTTCTCCTAAAAGTACCTAGAGAGATATCGAAGGATTACGGGTTTTACTGATCTCACCCGTTATATTAATACAATATTTGAGAATATTTTCCTATTTACAAGGCACAGACGTATTACGTGCTTGCATTGCACGGGTCGGACAAAGGAAACTGCTCACCTCTATGCATGACGTCATCCGAGCTACAGTACGGCCTGTAGGTAGTGACAATAATTACTGAACTTCTTGTTCATAACTCTAACCTCTAATATCTAATTGAAAGAGAAGTGTGTTGGTTTCAATGTACTTCTCCACATTCCTTGCTTCGCAGAGAATTACCGAGTGGCCTTTGAGTTACACTGCATCTAGATCGAAAATTCTCCTTTTGCTATGCATTTCCTTTATATCTGCCGTGTAAACCCAACGTCTTACTTTACGCATTGGTGTATAGTTTACTTCTTATGGCACAATATGTTTTAGCTCTTTTTTAATGTTATTAAGCTAGATGTAGCCTAAAGCACCCTAGATTCTACTCCCTGCGTTACATTTCCAGAAACTGCAGTGTAATTTCCATGTGCTAGGTTATGCTAATAGTTTACTTCTTGCTATGTACTGAAGCAATCACTAAAATGCACCAAGAGTTTTAATCCCTTTGTGAGGCAATTTTACCCATGCAACGGAATGTTGTTACTATTTAATATTACGTTAATTGTTTATTGCATGGCCTTTCTAATTGTTTATTCAATACCGATATACGTCATCGTGAAATTTGGTAGTAAGTAGTCGAACAAATTGCAAAAGAATTGGGAAGTTATAAAGGTTTTATTGTAATTAACTCTTTATATAGATTTCCTATTAATAATTGTACGATATGCGCAAATGTAAGATCTGTAGGCGGCGAATATGGTGGTCAAGTTCAACTTTCCTTCTTCAGTCAATTATTTTTAGGATCTTTATTTACAACACCGCATACGGAATGAAAACACATGTTTTGACTACGCAACTGGGATTGTTATTTCGTGTTTACTTTCTTCCGTCAGTGTTGATGTAGGTCATTAAACGTTGTAGAATTTCGTCCGATATCCATATTTTTGCAGAAGCATCCATCTAATATGCAGCGTAACTTATTTACCAATATCTGATACAAAAGTGTTCTAATTAAGGGCCAAAAGTTATGTCAGAGACATGGACAGACATCGCTGCTAAACTCTTTTCAAAAGGTCGAGCAGTGAATAGTAAAGTTACTCTTAAAACTTCATGAAACTTCTGTGCTGGCTTTAAAAATCAATAGCAAGTCTGCATATGACATCAAATCTGCACGGATAATATGGAATGAAACTCCCATGGCTAACATATTCATAACCATTGTTAATCAACCGCTCAGAGAGACTGTAGAATATAGTATTCCTTTTGAAAGAAAATTAATCGTCCTTGGAAAATATTTTAGATATATATATTGCCAATACCTTAACATACCTCTAAGGATTCCTCCACAGATATTCAGTTACCTCATTGAAGGTGTCCCCGGCAGAGTTACAATTTGTTTTACGTCGCATCGACACAAATAGGTCTTATGGCGATGGTAGGATAGGAAAGGCTTAGGAATGGGAAGGGAGCAGCCGTGGCCTTAATAAAGTTACAGCCTCAGCATTTCCCTTGTGTGAATATAGGAAACCACTGAAAACTATCTTCAAGACTGCCGACAGCGGGGCTTGAATCCACTATCTCTCGGATGCAAGCTCACAGCTGTGCGCCCCTAACTGCATGGCCAACTCGCCCGGTTCCCAGAAGAGTTAAAACCGCCATAAACGCGAAGAGTGGATCCACTACATGTTAATGTCCAATAATAGGGAACGTGACACGGATAAAGTCTAAGTCCAATTTCAGATAGATGTCTGGATACTTTTGATCACGCAGTGTGTTTTATTCACTTTTCTAACTCAGTCTCTAAACAGGTCATTATTGCTCTACTTGTTGAACACTGCAACTAATTACGGTACACTATTTTCTACCTCACTGTTTGCGCTGCATACTTACTATGAGTATAATATTTATGTAATTTACCGGGTGGTAATATATTGGACTGCTAATATACGTAATCTACATAAGTTAATTTATTGCTTGTCTTGTGCAGATGAAACAACAATCAATTGTTAGCAGCACCCTTGAATCCACTCCTCTGTTTTGGCTGCGTGTATTGAGTTATAACGAGTCTCCGATAATATGACGCCTTAGAAACTTAGTAAGAGAATACAGAGGGATATCAGGTGATGGGAAAAGTACAAGAAAAATTAAACTGTGCTGATTTTCAGTTAACTGGGAAGTATTTCAGGTTACAATTACAAATTAATTATTCACCGTGTAATCAGTAAGGTAACAATTACAATTATTTCACAGAAGGCCAGTCTTAAGGAAATCATTGATAACATTTTTTAGCATGGGGCTGGAATGATACAACTGTCTGTGAAGAAAGAAGGGTATTACAGGACTTCACTACGTGTTCGTTTCAGCATAGAGATATTAAGTGGCTATCATCACTAAGTGAGACTCAATATGACACCTTGGTAATTACAACAAATTATTTCCCACAACTTGTAGTTAGTGATTTTTAGAATTTAAAATAATTTGTCATTTAAATTACGGATTAAGTGGTTCTCAAAATTTCCATCTCTAAGCCTTGACTTCTTGCCGAGGGTACATATTTGAATTTGCTGAAAAGATGCTCTCCCTACAAGGGCAGTTGAAGGAATATCTGTGTTTAATTTTTAAAATATCCCCAGCAGTGATGGATATTGTAGAGTAAGTTTTATGTCATTGGATGTACTGGAGAGGTAAAAAAAATGTGTCTCATCCAGAACTCATGAAGCTACTGATTCTGCTGCAGTAGAACTGAAAAAATTGTCATCACCTATTTTTCCCCTTTCCTGACGCCATGTGATGCATATAGATGACTGAAAACTACTATTTTAATCCAAGAAGTAGATTACGATCGGCATTTAAATTTCCTAAGACGTAAACGATTGCAAGTAAAATTTACTAAAAAATACATTCGTTAGCAGTAATTCGGTTTTTACTCAATTACTGTTCAACTCTGAAGAATATCAGTGAACACAGCTCTTGAACTGCATCAGGACATCACTGCTGTAGGTTTTCAAGCGCCTTAAGTCAAGATCACCACCAGTTTAGATGGCAGAGATGCTCAGTTGCAGGAACAATAATGGAGTGGCAGAATGATAATCTCAGTGGATGAGAGCAGTTTTGAAGTAGTGGCGGATAGTATTGATCAACAAACACCGTCCTACTGGTTTTATCTCCTACAAGGAAACTGGGTTTGACAGAATCCTAACCAACAGCAGACGATATGCTTCGCTACTTTGTGAGAAGTTTATGCGAACTTCCCACAGCTGCAACTACGGTGCAGCGAATTAAACTATCTACTACATCGTAGCAGAATATCCAAGTACAGCACACTTTGGATCTATGGAGAACTTTGTGGGAATATCTGCATACGCCAGACAGAGGCTGGACAAACTGGACCTATGCCTGTGAAATCTGTAGGGCAAAGCTGATTTTCTCAGTATTCTGTCCAGTTTTTGCGTAGTCCTACTGTGTACCCGGAAAAAATGTATCATAGTTTTGCATCCAATGCAATAATAATAATAATAATAATAATAATAATAATAATAATAATAATAATAATAATAATAATAATAATAATAATAATAATAACTGAGTATTTTGTGGAACTGATTAGTCCATCCGTTGTTAGAAATACAGTTGCTGTTGCAAAATTTCTTTTGCCTGTGTCGAGGCCATTGATCAATTTTCTCTTTGCCTCAGTTGCTCCGCGGGTGTTTATTTAGCTAGGCCTTACTCACATCGATCCTATAATTATACCTTCAGGAACGTCCCCTGTAAGCCACTGGGAAGCGCCATGTCAGGGTTGAAGCATCCAAGCCCAGTGTCTCCCGCTGGGCTATGTCCAACAATTAATTCAGAACCGAAATCCAAATCAAGCTGACTGGGCACAGATCGACTGATGGAAGCAATAAGGGAACAAATATTTAAGTTCTGTGGAAATAATAGTCGACTGATGAAACTGAGCTTCAAGGTACTGGACTATAGACCTAAGGTTTCAGATAAGTTGCTTCAGGAGGTCTGAAAGGTTAAGGTGGGGTTAGTCTCAGGCAGAAAGGCATCGCATATCAAGCATGGTACAGATTTCAGATCAAAACTTTAGGGCTTCAATGACGAACCGAGGTACAACGGAGGACAGACGGAGGAAAGTAGAAGAACGCCAGGCAAAGAATGCAACGATTCTGGTCAGCAAAAGATGTTTCCAAAATGTATAAGTTACTTAACGTGGTCTCAAATGACCTTTCGCATATCAAAACGACAATAATGGTAAGACTTCAGCTACCGACTTGTATACCTTCTGAAATTGTGGCATCTAGGCAGCCTGCTCACCAATTTCGACATTCCAATTGGATCACTGACTAGCAACGTAAACGGAGTTCTACTGCACGGTTCCTATGCAGAGATAATTTTCTCGCCTGACACTGAGTGTGCCATTAGAAACTTTTAATATGCTAACAACAATGACCGGGAGAGCCAAGAATGTTTACCTCTTAAAAAATCGACTTCTTCAGCTGAGATCGATCTCGCAAATTTGTGGTCCTGAGTTGGATAAACCACTGATCTGCCGACGACTACATCAATGAACACCACTGGAGAATATTTTCACAGCCATAGGTCAGTTGTGAAGCAGTCAACGGACACTCCCTGAGCAAACCCAATCAATCAATCAATCAATCAATCAATCAATCAATCAATCAATCAATCAATCAATCAATCAATCAATCAATCAATCAATCAATCAATCAATCAATCAATCAATCAATCAATCAATCAATCAATCAATCAATCAATCAATACTGATCTGCATTTAGGGCAGTCGCCCAGGTGGCAGTTTCCCAATCTCTTGCTTTCCTAGCCTTTTCCTAAATGATTTCAAAGAAATTGGAAATTTATTGAACTCCCTTGGTAAGTTATTCCAATGCCTAACTCCCCTTCCTATAAATGAATATTTGCCCCAGTTTTTCGTCTTGAATTCCAACTTTATCTTCATATTGTGATCTTTCCTACTTTTATAAACGCCACTCAAACTTATTCGTCTACTAATGTCACACCACGCCATCTCTCCACTGACAGCTCGGAACATACCACTTAGTCGAGCAGCTCTCCTTCTTTCTCTCAATTCTTCCCAGCCCAAACTTTGCAACATTTTTGTAACGCTACTCTTTTGTCGGAAATCACCCAGAACAAATCGAGCTGCTTTTCTTTGGATTATTTCCAGTTCTTTAATCAAGTAATCCTGGTGAGGGTCCCATACACTGGAACCATACTCTAGTTGGGGTCTTACCAGAGACATATATGCCCTCTCCTTTACATCCCTACTACAACCCCTAAACGCCCTCATAACCATGTACAGAGATCTGTACTCTTGATTTCCAATCCCATTTATGTGATTACCCCAATGAAGATCTTTCCATATATTAACACCTAGATACTTACAATGATCCCCAAAAGGAATTTCCACCCCATCAACGCAGAAATTAAAACTGAGACTACTTTTCCTATTTGTGAAACTCACAACCTGACTTTTAAGCCCGTTTATCAACATACCATTGCCTGCGTTCCATCCCACAACATTTTCGAGGTCACGTTGCAGTTGCTCACAATCTTGTAACTTATTTATCACTCTATAGAGAATAACATCAGCCGCAAAAAGCCTTACCTCTGATTCCACTCCTTTACTCATATTATATATAAGAAAACATAAAGGTCCGATAATACTGCCTTGAGGAATTCCCCTCTTAATTATTACAGGGTCTGAGATCTATTTTCTAGAAATATAGCAACCCATTCGGTCACTCTTTTGTCTAGTCCAATTGCACTCATTTTTGTCAGTAGTCTCCCATGATCCACCCTATCAAATGCTTAGACAGGTCAACTCGCAGGGATTGGGGGAAGTGCGGAATAGAACGGAACTCTAATCGTCCAACTCCCTCTCTTTGTTAATATGACCACACTATTAGATCTCAAAGCTACTGGTATGTGTGTGAGACATATTTCCGGTGCGCGTTCCTCTCCACATGTTTAACCGCAATTAAATGTAATGAACTAGTCAGTGGCTGACTGAATGGCATGTTGATGTCTCTGAAGGTAGAACCAACATCGGTTGAAACTTCGTGGCTTATAACGTGACATAAAACAACAACGATGGAAAGGATGTGTAGCCTTACAAATATTTGGTGGGTTTACCACACCTTCATCACGTTTATATATTTTAGAACTCCACAAAAACATTTTAAAAATCTCATATCTTCAGTATTTGCTCTCTGGATTCGCAGCTGTGGAGCAGACGGGACCAACCCACCGCAAGAGCTTCTCTCGTGTCACCGTGACAGGGATCGATACTTCACGTACAGCTGTTCCAGTGGAGTCGAAAGTCTTGTACATCGACCACAACCCGGTGATCGATTTTCGTCCTCTCACGTTAAGCTGTGCTTGTCAGTTGATCTTATGCAACAGTGACTGATCATGTCAAAGATTTCAGTCAGCATGTAGCCTGTTTTGTAAACAAGTTTGTTTCTTTTCAATCCATTTAGTCTATCTACAGACGGGAGGTAGTAAATCGCCTCGAGCTGGCAGCGTGGTACGCGTTGCGTAGTTTTCATTTTGCATTCGGGAGATGTTGAATCCGAACACCATAATCGGCAGCACTGAATAGAGATTGCCATGGTTTCCTAAATCCAAACCAGGCTAATTCTGCGGCTGTATCTTAATTAAGGCCAGGACCACACTCCTCCAATTCCTATCCCCTTCCAGTCCCATTGTCGCCGAAAACCCATCTAGTAGCAAACTGCAATGTCTTATATTAAACTTAAAATTGTTCTGTTCATTAAAGTAACGAATATAAGTCTCAGTTTTGTACAGTGTTAGTAGTGGTGTTTTATTATTACATAGGTTTCTTTTATATGGTTAACGTTTGAAATCTGTTTTTAATATTTTTATCGTCTTATAAAAAGTCCTTATACAGTTGTTTAACTCTTGTATAGTTATACAGTGAATAAACCCTCTATAAGCATTTTACATTTTTCTTACTAATAAACGAGGTATACGCATTGTATTACTATACAGCACGTATACACTCGTTCAAAGGCGTAGGAATCTCTTCCTGCAGTTCACTGACGTATTTCGCACGTTCACCCCCTTTATGACCGCTTCTGCTGGTTATGTACGAGCAAAACTTTCCGGAAAGTCGCAAAGTAGCACGGCATATGGAAAAGGCAGTGGTAACACTAATTGAGACAGCTGGAAATTGGCTGATACTAATATCGACATTTCTTCAGCTTGCTTGTGTAATGAACGCCAAAAAAGAAATGGAAAAGCTTAAGAAAAGATCAAAAGCTCCTAACTGGGGTAGTACGGAAAACGTAAGCAATTGTAATTGCATCGGCGAGTTGAAAAGTGTACACATTCCAAAATCTTTATTTTTCAGGAGAAAGGAAACCCTGTTTTGTGGCTAAACGAAAGGTTTGATCAAAAACGTTTCTATTAGGCATTTATACATCATATTTCTGCATATTCAACTTCAAAGTATGGAAATCATATTACGTAAGATTTTCAAGTTATACCGTTTTTATGTCAAAGAATATGTCCCTTTTTATACTCAAATTTGAGAAAGATCTAATATCTTTGTAGAGGCAGATAATGTATAATAAACTCGCAATTTCAAAAGTCTGTTAAGCAGTAGCACATTATTACACAAACTTACGCCCTACCATCATTTCTTTTATAGTTTATTCATTGTCATTCCGTGAGACAGCTGGAAATTGACTTATATTGGGGTAGTACGGAAAACGTAAGCAATTATAATTGAATCGGTGAGTTGAAAAGGGTACACATTCCAAAATCCTTACTTTTCAGGAGAAAGGAACAACTGTTTTGTAGCTTAAAAGAAAGGTTTGATAAAACAGTTTCTATTAGGCATTTATACATCATATTTCTGCGTATTCAACTACAAAGTATGGAAGTCATATTACGCATGGTTTTCAAGTTATGCCATTTTTATCTCGAGGAATATGCCCCCTTTTTTATAGGCACTCAAATTTGAGAAAGATCTTTGTAGGGGCAGATAATGTATAATAAACTCGCAATATCAAATGTCTATTAAGCAGTAACACATTATTACACAAAAATACGCCCAACCATCATTTCTTTTATAGTTATTCATTGGCACTCCGTCTCTTTAAAGTGTTTTACTTTACGAAGATGTCTAGCCTCCATAACCTCTGAATGGTGTATGTCTTCTATGTTTAAAATATCGTGAAGATCATCAACGTTATCGTCCATTCTTTCAATGTGTGCTCAATGTTAAATGGATAATTCGAAAATTTTACCACGATTATATTACTGTAAACAATAAATACCACGGAAATAAACTGCTCACTCATTTCTTTTTCCGCTACTCGCTGCTATACAAAAGGGTCCTGGTCTGTATAAGCAATTCATTGAATAACTATAACAGATGTATACACTGGAGACTTATACACGGTTTATTAGTAACGAATTTCACGGTGTATAAACCTTGTATAAAAGTTATTGTATAATGTTTATATTTTGATTTTGGCATTTATCTACTTGTATTGCTAATAATATTGGAGTATGGTTTTCGGAGAGGCAGGTGCAGGTATTTCGATTTGTCACCTATAGGCCACCTGCGTGTCTGTGAGTATAAGGCCCTACCTATGATAATTTATAATGTTCAGGGCGGCATACATACATCCAGTCCCCGAAATAGAGAAATTAACCAGCTAAGGTTTAAATCTCTGACCCAAACTTGAATCGAAATCGGCATTCCTTGAACCATAGGCCAGAATGCTAATCATTTAGCCATGGAGCCGTACATTGTATTGCTGAAAATGCTGTTACAATCGGAGCAAAATGTAGCTACTTAACCCGTCATTGATAGGTTTGTTATTGTATAATAGAAGCGACGTCATCTAACGGAGGTGACTAATAACCGAGGAGACAGAGCACAGGTCAGTCAATGTAATATTATTGTTGATCACTTCCTGGGGCTTCCTCTATAGATTAGTGGTAAAGTGTTGGCCACCTAATCCTCAGATCGCGGATTCAAAACCGACAGCGGTACCATTTCCGAGGTTATTTGCAACTATTGTATGCTAGCCAGTGCTGGGTATATCAAAATTCTGTCGTTATAAAAAATGTTCAACATACATTTAAAGAAACTTGCACTTGAAACATTTCTAAACAATTGAAAATAGTAGAAATATATCATTTAATCCTCTTAGCCCCCTTTCTCCTTTGATTATAAGCACAGCACTTAACCAGAAACCCTGCAGGTTTAATTTAGTATGGTCAAGGTGTTCTTCCACTTAGTACCATTGGTCATACCAGCTGAAATTGCGCATGGAACATTTGAACAAAGGGTACTTCTCGTCAACCCTGGTCCATCTTGTTATCTGCGGTGCTAATTAGGAAGAGTTACAAAGTGTGCCCTGTCATTTTTACATAATATATTTGAACCGATTGATCCTAAGGTTTTTATATGACTTGGAAAGGTTTTTAATTAAACAAAATCACTTTCATAACGTACAGATAAAATTTGAATTTCGTTTGTAGGGATAGCAAATGTAAATAATATTTTAAATATAATATTTGAGAACAATGATTAAAATGTAATTCATCACAGACCAGTTTAACGACCGTAGCCTCCCAACTCTTATGTGGTGTTATTTATGTTATTTCCTAGACTGGCTAATTTATTTCTGAATATGAATTCCTGGGAACTGTCACTGGTTCCTGGTGTGGGTTACCATAGTCACATCCTAGTTCGTGAACCATGGGCAACGGTTGAGTGGCCTAGTATTTGGTCCTGAGAGTCGGGATACCGGTTGCTATGGAATGGGAGTGGGCATCCCGGACATATTCTGAGTCATGGACCTCCTTGTGCTCAGGCGCCTTTCGAAGACTAAACTGATGTCAGTAGGTAAGAAATTCAACAGAACTGAATGTCAGATTGGTGATACAAAGCTAGAACATGTCGATAATTTCAAGTATTTAGGTAGTGCGTTCTCCCAGGATTGTTATGTAGTAAGTCAGATTGAATCAAGGTGTAGTAAAGGTAATGCAGTGAGCTCGCAGTTGCGATCAGCAGTATTTTGTAAGAAGGAAGTTAGCTCCCAGACAAAACTATCTTTGCATTGGTCTGTTTTCAGACCAACTTTGCTTTAAGGGAGCGAAAGCTGGGTGGACTCAGGATATCTTATTCATAAGTGAGAAGTAACAGACTTGAATGTAGCGAGAATGATTGCTGGTACAAACAGGTGGGAACAATGACAGGAGGGTACTCGGAATGGGGAGATAAAGCTAATTTAGGAATGAACTCGATGGATGAAGCTGTACGCATTACCGGCTTCGCTTGTGGGGTTATTTGAGGTGAATGGAGGAGGATAGGTTACCTAGGAGAATAATGGACTCTGTTATAGAGGGTAAGAGAAGTAGAGGGAGACCGAGACAACGATTTTTAGACTCAGTTTCTAACGACATAAAGATAAGAGGTACAGAACTAAATGTTGCCACAGCATTAGTTGCAAATAGGGGATTGTGGCGACATCCATTAAATTCGCAGAGGCTTGCAGACTGAACGCTGAAAGGCATAACAGTCTATAATGATAATGTATGAATGTTTGTATGTCACATCGATGAAATAAAGACACTGCTTCACTGAAAATAATGGGGATTGGATAGCCAAGAAATGTAAGAAGGAGACTTCTGCTTTTTGAGACATTTCAGGTTTTCACTGAACCTGCAACCTACTGTAGCAATGAGTACCAGGTGAGATTCTGGGAACAAACACAGGGATAATACTAACCACTCTATCAACCCCTTGAATGAGCTTGAGCACTTAAACATGTATTGGGTTTGACGCCTTGTCACGTTGGTGACGTGTTTATTGCTCTTCTGTGACACAATTTTCGAAATTACGTTCGTGCTATAGAAATTGGTGTCATTCGGAAATTATTTCCGCCTTGTATTCCACTAGTACTTTCTGCGTGGCTTTGCTCAAATTATTCATTTGGTACCATCTTCGTCATTGTAGCTATGCGATTATATTGCTTTAACGTTTCCTCTTGAAATCCTTCAAATTGTGTCTGGTACAAAATCGTGCCCTAAGTTGTAGTGTCACCTTGGGAGCGAGTCTCTCACTCTCCCCTTCCTTGGTTGAGGGCCATGCTGCCTGTTGGCGTGGGACGCCATGCTGGAGTAATCGCTGGTGTACGATGGGGGCAAGACGTGTTTCGTCCTCACTTCTGGATCGCTCTCCGATCTACCACATGGATAATAGATAACAGTGTTTCTGCATAAGGATTTAGTCCTTAGGGCTTCCTTATCAGATTCGGGGAACGTCTTCCTTTATTTATTTATTAGCAAATGTACCCGTGCTTCGCTACGGCATTATACATTGTATACTGATATTGAAATTAATTACTGTACATGAGGTGAAAGAGAATTTTTAAATTGCATGTCTCTTGGCGTTATCCGAGAAAAAGCATAAGAAGGTCCGCAGACGTTGTTTAATATGTAAAGTGTGAGCTGCGGAGTTGTGATGATAACGACAGATCCACTTGTCTACCACAATTCACTATGCGTAACGTCAGTCACATTTTGATTGGTAAATTTGTTTATAATCGGCGGCACCCTTGCAAGGGAACACCTATACCTAATGATAAAGAGAATCAGGTAAAATAGTTTTGAAAAACATGCACGCTCACTTGACTTCAGCTAGTCAAATCGAGAAGGGAGTTGTTTATTTCAATGGTACACAGGCGTTGGAGGAGGATCCCATTCCTACTGCCAGTTAAAGTCGATGTAGGGAGTACTGATTACAACAGCAGACGCCCTCCTGCTGACAGTCACTATTGATTTGTAAAGTTGTTTTTGCTAGTTGCTTTACGTCGCACCGACACAGATAGGTCTTATGGCGACGATGGGACAGGAAAGGGCTAGGACTGGGAAGGAAGCGGCCGTGGCCTTAATTAAGGTACAGCCCCAGCATTTGCCTGGTGTGAAAATGGGAAAACACGGAAAACCATTTTCAGGGATGCCGACAGTGGGGTTCGAACCTAATATCTCCCGAATACTGAATACTGGCCGCTTGTAAAGTATTAATTACAATGTCAGACACACCCCTTCTTGATCGCTACAAATCGACTTAAATGAATAAATGTAGATCGACATACAGAAGTATATTCATGTTCACCTTCATCTTGATATGGGGGAGGGGTTAACATTAAGACATTCAGGAAACATTGAAGCCCATGAAACCTATAGGTTATCGTTCTGTATAAATTGTGTTCTTATGCAGATCTGAAACTCCCAGCGTGTTCTCCTCAGAGAATTTTGAAAATTGTACATTTTTCTAGGGATCCTGAAGTCATTAGCTTGTCTGGTACCAAGTTTAAAGTTGCCAGGATGCGTAGAATGGTCTCATTAATTCACGTCTGTTTTCATATTTATGCCTTAATTTATATATTCAATCACTACTGATCTGCATTTAGGGCAGTCGCTCAGGGGGCAGATTCTCTATCTGTTGTTTTTCTAGCCTTTTCTTAAATGATCGCAAAGAAATTGGAAAATTATTGAACATTTCCCTTGGTAAGTTATTTCAATCCCTAACTCCCCTTCCTATAAACGAATATTTGCCCCAATTTTTCCTCTTGAATTCCAACTTTATCATCATATTGTGATCTTTCCTACTTTTAAAGACACCACTCAAAATTATTCGTCTATTGATGTCCTCCCACGCCATCTCCCCGCTGACAGCTCGGAACAGCTCGAGCAGCTCGTTTCCTTTCTCCCAGTTCTTCCCAGCCCAAACTTTGCAACATTTTTGTAACGCTACTCCTTTGTTGGAAATCACCCTGAACAAATCGAGCTGCTTTTCTTTGGATTTTTTCCAGTTCTTTAATCAAGTAATCCTGGTGAGGGTCCCATACACTGGAACCATACTCTAGTTGGGGTCTTACCAGAGACTTATATGCCCTCTCCTAAATACCCTCATACCGATGTGCAGAGATCTGTACCCTTTATTAACAATCATATTTATGTTATTACACTTTTCTTATATTAACACCAAGGTACTTACAATGATCCCCAAAAGGAACTTTCACCCCCTCAATGCAGTAATTAAAACTGAAAGTACTGTTTCTATTTGTGAAGCACACAACCTGACCATTAACCACGTTTATCAACATACCATTGACGACCGTCCATCTCACAACACTATCGAGGTCACCCTGCAACCGCGCACAATCTTGTAATTTATTTATTACTCTGTACAGAATAACATCATCTGCAAACAGCCTTATCTCTGATTCCACTTCTTTACACATATCAGTTATATATATAAGAAAACATAAAGGTCCAATAATACTGCCTTGAGGAATTCCCTGTTAATTAGTACAGAGTCAGATACAGCTTCGCCTACTCTAATTCTCTGAGTTCTATTTTCTAGAAATATAGCCACGAATTCAGTCACTCTTTTTTCTAGTCCAATAGCTCTCATTTTTGGCAGTAGTCTTCCATGATCCACCCTATCAAATGCCTTAGATAGGTCAATCGCAATACAGTCCATTTGGCCTCCTGAATCCAGGATATCTGCTATATCTTGCTGAAATCCTACAAGCTGAGCTTCAGTGGAATAACCTTTCCTAAACCCAAACTGCCTTATATCAAACCAGTCGTTAATTTCGCAAACATGTCTAATATAATCAGAAAGAATGCTTTCCCAAAGCTTACATGCAATGCATGTAAAACTGACTCTCCTGTAATTTTCAGCTTTATGTCTATCACCCTTTCTTTATACACAGGGGCTACTATAGCAACTCTCCATTCATTTGGTATAGCTCCTTCAACCAAACAATAATCAAAAACATATTTCAAATATGGTACTACATCCCAACCCATTGCCTTTAGTATATCCCCAGAAATCTTATCAATTCCAGCTGCTTTTCTAGTTTTCAACTTTTGTATCTTACTGTAAATGTCATTGTTCTCAAATTTTAATATTTTTAGTATTACTCATCCTCCCAATCTGGACATTATTCTTGTAATCAACAATCTTTACATACTGATGACTGAATACTCTGCCTTTTGAAGATCCTCGCATACACACTCCCCTTACTCATTAATGATTCCTGGAATATGCTTCTTTGAACCTGTTTCTGCTATAAAGTACCTATACATACCCCTCCATTTTTCACTAAAATTTGTATTGTACCTTACCCAGGGGTAAATACCCTCTAGGACGATGCCTCCATTCCTGTATGAACATCCGACTAACTCACGGTTGGGCAGAGTGTGGGTAGGTTGTCGGTTGGGTCAGGATAAAAAGTCGAAGTTCCACTCTAAAATATCAATCAATGACAGGAAATGGAGGTATAACACGAATGAGAAACAATCATAGGGGGTAAGATGGATTTATTGATAAATAACCCCGATCATGTTACGAGAAACAATAAAATCAAGAAAAAATAATATGTCAAAATGAACTCAAAACTGTAGAAAATAAATGGAAATCAAAACGTTACTTGAATGATGACACAAAATTTGAAATCAAAAAAATCAAGTTCAACAAAGAACATTAGTATACATCAAGACTGAGCTTCTTCTTATAGTCCATTGTTTATATTGTCTGGCAACAAGTGTACGCAAACACTGACATGTGGTATTTCCGTATGGAGTTACACACTATCGCATCACAACGATACGGTTTCCATTTTTAAGTTAAATCCGAGAGTCGCCGAAATATAACTGTTAAATAAAAGTTACATTATAAAGAAAAGTTACGGAAAATAATTAAGACGCAATGGACGCTATGTAATTTATGCAAAATACTAGGGGCAAATCCTACACTATATTTACAACAATTTAAAAAATCAAACTAGACACATCTATATACATCGGATATCGAGTAAAGTCTTAAATGCTACACAGATTCTAATGTGAAACCCGGTTCACTGCAAAAGATCTAGACAGCACTAGATAAACCATCAATACTTCAGCACTCGGGCTGTTCCCTTTTAAAACAACGAGACAAGGTATACAATCACAAATATCAATGTAAAACATCATCCTGTAAGAGAAAAACATATAAATAACCCTTGATATCACAAAGAAAGCAATGGGCAACATTGCCTCCTTCTGTTGCATTTGAGCGCTCAACAGCGCGGTCATCCGTCATGTACTTCCGGGTAGATTACGAGCTGAAAAGAAATGTTGAACTCAACACTATGCTAAAGTTTGGATTCTGTCCCCCGAGGCTGTCACTAGGAAGTTTCGTCTCCTTCACACCTACAGATAAACACAGGCCAGAAATCAGCTTGCCATGAGATAACGCCTTTCGCCGGCTACACGGAAACACACGTATATTCATACCTTCTTAGCATGCTTTTACCATTGAATATCATCAGACTGAATAGTCTGGAATTAATACTGTCCATTCTGATCACAATACACTCAGAAGACACTTAGCAGGCACACACATCTGCACAATATTCTTTCTCTTGTCAGGCATACAATCAGCCTGCATCAATACATTATAATTCGGTATGCAATCTTTATCTCATTACTTCTCATAAATCCATTGGCCTTCGACCTTATGAGACTCAGTTCGTGTCCTTTACAGATCATCAGGCAAACAGAATCCAACTTAACTCAAAGATCTTATTTTAACAACGACGTTCTGCAGCTCCTTCAGTCAGCTTCCGTAAAATCATGCGTCATGCAGAAATATCTATACCTGTCTCTCTGAATAACCGAAATGAAATGAACTAATACATATTGAACGTTGTATAAAGATGAACCTGTCAATCTAGCCCTTCTAGCATATAAATATAAGGAAAACTCGGAATATCCTATACTAAGTAACATATGTAAATAAACAACAACTAATCCTATCAATCCCTCATTTTCCCAATCATCTAATCATAAAGCAAAATTAAAATAAAATAAACATGCATTATTCTCGTATCCGAATCTATCATAGTAACAAAATTAAACAAACACATGCCGTCAGGCTTACTTTACATGAAGTTAAAAATTCTATCTACACTCCCCTAGTATCTTAACATAATTTACATATCATGCCATAAATAACACATGCATCTTAACTGAATTCCATCCGACGACTCTCGAGATACCAGGATAGCAGCTTACATCCCCGCTGATTGAGGGATTTACTCCATGTTAATCACAGCATTAACATGTGAGAATGCACTTCCTTCTTCTGCATGCATGGCCATCATCTTGCTTGAAAATAATCCACTGGAACACAGAAGACTATGGTTGACAATATCTTCGCTGCTTAATGCTACGAGCCGAGATACCCTTTCTCTTTACAAGATCAGCTAAACACACTGATTCCCATATATATTACACACTTCACTTAAAGGGTGAGAATACAGTTTAAAAAGCAGCACACGGTTCGCTACGGAAGTTCATCGCGAAACGCGCCCGTCGCCGAATAGTGAAACAATAGCACGTTTCCACTACACTTGTTACTCAGCGGTCACTAAACACCGTCTTTATATATTGAAATTAAACTCTGCCAAAATATACTATTCCATTTACTCAAGAACAGTAAAATCTTCCAGCTGCACAATTTAAAATATCATTTAAAATCAGTTACTGTTGCTGGAATAACACCACGTTAATCACGATCACCAATTCAGAGTTTGTGCTTCCGCACTATCCAAGCATTTAACACAGAGTGACGCTCTTCAGAGCTTGGGTTACTGAAGAGGCTTTGGTGACGCCATATCAATACTGGGGTTCCCGGGTGTCTGAACCAACCACCAATCAGAAAATTCGTCTTATATGATGACACAATACTATTTGTGATATATTTACAAAACACAGCTCAAACACTAGCAAATCGCTTCCACCAATTTTTATATTACATTTCCAAATATATCTGACTTCTGAAACTGTGGAAAACCGATTACTCAAATAAACTGACTTTAGCAACTGAGCACGTTGGTCATTCTGGAATTAAGATTTGGCGCGGTGTAGCCTCCATGTTTCCCAAGTCCTTAATTTCCATTGGCTGAAATATATTGCTTGGTCAGCATCTAATACACGTGTCGATGCTTGCCAGCGCTTGATTACGCCACCCTTTCTCACGGTCATACGGAAATATGAAGCAATGTCCAGCGACTCACTGTCTTGCTCAACATCCGGTATCAACTATCTTGGGATACGATGCTTTAACATGTTAGACTGTAACTTTTATGAATAAATTTTACATATTGGGTCAAATAATACTCTAATTATTATTATGGGCCGGCAGGATACCGCTCAGTATGACCACCAATTATGCTTGCCATCATGTTATCCTTAGCTGACTTCTTTGCTAGATTCAATTTCCCAGTAAGTTCCTTCAATTTCTCCTTACTTCCACAACCATTTCTAACTCTATTTCGTTCCAACCTGCACCTCCTTCTTAATCTCTTTACTTCTCTGTTATAATATAGTGGATCTTTACCATTCCTTACCACCTTTAAAGGCACAAACCTATTTTGCATTCCTCAACAATTGCTTTAAACCCATCCCAGAGTCTGTTTACATTTTTGTTTACCATTTTCCAGCGATCATAGTTACTTTTTTAAACTCCCTCATGTATGTTTTGTCAGCCATATGGTACTGCCTAACAATCCTAATTTTAAGACCTTCCTTTCTTTCACATTTATTTTTAACTACGACAGAAACAGCTTCGTGATCACTAATACCATCTATTACTTCGGTTTCTCTATAGAGCTCATCTGGTTTTATCAGCACCATATCCAAAATATTCTTCCCACTAGTTGGTTCCATCACTTTCTGAATCAGCTGTCCTTCCCATATTAACTTATTTGCCATTTGTTGTTCATGCTTTCTGTCGTTCGCATTACCTTCTCAATTGACATTTGGTAAATTGAGATCACCTGCTTCTATCACATTCCTTTCCATGTCATTTCCAACATAGCTGATTATCTTATCAAATAATTCTGAATCAGCGTCAGCGCTACCATTTACCGGTCTGTACACTCCAAAGATATCAAGTTGCCTATTATCTTTGGAAATGAGCCTTACACCCAGAATTTCATGTTTTTCATCCTTAACTTTTTCGTAGCTTACAAATTCTTCTTTCACCAGAATGAGTACTCCCCATCCTACCATTCCTATCTCTGCGATACACCCTCCAGTTCCGTGAGAATATTTCTGCATCCATTATATCATTTCTCAGCCATGATTCAACTCCTACTACAATATCTGGTAAGTATATATCTATTAAATTACTTAATTCGATTCCTTTGTTTACAATGCTTCTACAGTTGAGCATTAATATTTTTATGTCATCCCTACTTGATTTGCAGTTCCCTGTTCGCTTAACACTGCTCCCTAGGCCACCCCGTTTCCCTGAATGTCCTTGCCTATAACCCTTCTAAACAAGTTTCCTAACTTATATGTACCACTGCGGTTTATTGAAGGCCATCTCAGCGCAGATCCCTGTCTCCTACCCACCCATTAGGATCTAGAAATCTCACTCCCAGTTTCCCACATGCCCACTCTATAGTCTCATTTAAATCGCCAATCACCTTCCAGTCAGTATCCCTCCTACACAGTATTCCACTGATAACAATTTCCGCTTCCTTAAACTTTATCCGTGCTGCATTTACCAGATCCCACACATCCTCAATTGTGTTGGTGTATAGTACAGTATACATAGTTCGCGCCGGACTAACTTCCATTTCTTAATATGGATTATATTTCACCCGCTTCCCTCGTGGTTCTAGGGGCGTCTTACTCCCACAGTATGTTTTCCACGTAGTTATACTTGAAAGTCATATTGGAAAATACACACGTCCATTATTTTGACAATTTATTTTTTCACCCTTTCTCACCCCCTATGCTAAAGGGGGCATGAGTTGGACTTTAAAAATCCGCAATCTTACTATTCATCTCAGCGACCCGGAAAACTATGGATTCGGCAGTATAGTCGATTATTATATCTCATTCCCCACTCCCCCCACCGTAAAGGGCTAAACTTCGAGTTTTAAATAATCGGGAGTGTTATTATTCATCTCAGCGACCCCGAAAACTATGGATGCGATACTATTTTCGATTAATTTTATATCTCAAACTTCCCTCGCCCCCACCACGAAGGCGGATGAACTTGGACTTATAGAATATCCGGAGTCTCACTATTCATCTCAGCGACCCCGACAACTATGGATTCAACAATATTTTCGATTATTTTTATATATCACTCTCCCATTGCACCCCACCACGAAGGGCATGAACTTTAGAAAATTCGGCAGTTTCACTATTCATCTCAGTGACCCCGAAAAGTATGGATTCGACACTACCTTCGATTATTTTTATATCGCAGCCCACTCACTCCCCCGCCCCTAAGGATTCCTGGGGTGCCCTACCCCCCTGTGGTTTGTCTCCTGATTCTAAAAATTCGAAGTGTACAATTCGCCTCGGCGAGTGGTGGTGGTGGAGGTGGTGATTATTGTTTTAAGAGGAAGTACAACTTGGCAACCATCCTCTATATAACACTAATCAGAAAGAAAAAATGGAAGGGGTCCGACACTTCGAAAAATGATGGTATCGGCCAAAGAAAGACAAGGGCCACGAAGGGCGTGAAAATGAAAGACTCCCTAGCCCTCACAAACCTAATAGCGTCGGGGTCGGAAAAGAACAAGAGTTGACCAAGAGAGGTCGGATAGGAGAGATAAAAGTGAGGAGCCTGGCACAAGTAAGTGGATGCAATGGCAGGACTCAGCTTAGGGCCTCGTGGTCGCCAACCCACGCTCCAAAGTTCAGAGCCCCTGAGGCCCCTTTTAGTCGCCTCTTGCGACAGGAAGAGGATACCGTGGGTGTTATTCTACTGCCCCCACCCACAGGGGGGACGCCTCGGCGACCCCGAAAATCTATGGATTCGACACTATTTTCGATCAATTTTATATATCATTCTCCCCTCGCCCCCACCCCAAAGGGAGTTGAACTTTGACTTATAACATATCCAGAGTCTCACTCTTCATCTCAGTGACCCCGACAATTATGGATTCGACACTATTACCGATGATTTTAATATCTCGACCCCGAAAACTATGTATTCGACACCATTTTCGATTAATTTGTATATCACTCCCCCCTCGCCCCCCACCCCAAAGGGGGATGAACTTGGACTTAAAAATTATCCGGAGTCTCACTATTCATCTCAGCGACCCCGACAACTATGGATTCGACACTGTTTCCGATTATTTTTATATATCACTCTCCCATCGCCCACACCACGAAGGGGGCTGAACTTGGACTTTAAAAAATTCCGGAGTGTCACTATTCATCTCAGCGACCCCGAAAAGTATGAATTCAACACTACTTTCGATTATTTTTATATCTCAGCCCCTCGCCCCCCTACACTAAGGGTTCCTGTTTTGTGTAACCCCCGCGTGGTTTGTCTCCTGGTACTAAATATCCGGAGTGTCACCATTCATCTCAGCGACCCCAAAAACTATGGATTCCACAGTATTTTCCATTATTTTTATATATTGCTCCCCCATCGCCCCCCCCCCCACCCCGAAAGGGGCTGAACGTGGACATAAAAAATTTCCGGAGTGTCACTATTCATTTAAGCGACCCCAATATTATTTCAACATACCGTGAAAGCTGCAACTCAAAAACATTACAGTTAATGTTGATGTCGTTTTCTTCTTTTAATTTATTCAAGACGTTGAAGACCTCTTTGACATGTTGTCATAAACGAGGTAACTTATTTTTAGCACAATATTGAGAGCTATAAGAGCAGATATACAGTCATTTAAAAGACCAAATACGCCACTCTGCACGTGAGACAAGAACCATGCTCCAGGGAAATGGAAACAAGTTTTATGGATATATGACAAATAAAATGATTCTAATGTAAATCATAGTTACAGCATTTAAAAAGGATGACACATTATAGAGTATAAGGCAGTTTTTCAAGGTAAGTTAACTAGCGGTATAAATCAAATGTACTACTTAATCCAACGTTACTGATGATGGTGTTTGAGTTTCCAGTCCATAAACTGATCCACCGTATCCTTCATATTCGCACATAGTTACTTCTACTATAATTTGCTGTATTTATCATGCACATTCCTTGGGCTACCTGGGCCGTTCTTATCCTTCAAAATTTAACTGAACAAGTTCTGGGGATCTCAAAATATTTCACAGGCCTACCAGTCTATTTCTCTTTCTGATCAGATTACTCCAAATAATTTTCCTCTCACCAATACACTTCAGTGATCCGATCTATTCACTCTACTTCAGCATTTTTCTGAATACTACAATTTAGACCTTCAGTTCGCTTTCTTTCTCTCTATCTGTTGAACATCACTTCCATACAATGTCATGCTCCACAAAAAGTTTTAAGGGAGCACATTTATTTTTTTAAGAAATGCCTTTCTTCCTTGCGTTGTCCCTCACTGCCTTTCTTACTGCTTTCATCCTCAACAAAACGAGGAAATACAGATAATTCGTGAAGGATTGAAAATAACAACTAAATCGTATTTAACACAGTGTATATTGGATGCTGAAAATCATGTGAAATTTATATTTATAGTATTGCCGCATGGAAAAGAGATATTGCACTACAACATAATCTGATATCTTCTTAAATTGTCCTGAAAATCATATACCTCTTTTTTGAGTTACAAAACGTTTTGTGTGACACTTGCGGAGAGCTGAGTCATAGGACTTTGATTATCCTCGTTAGGCTGACCGTCGTGGAATTCAAATACCATCACGAAGGGTTAAATTCTAGAAATTCATTATGTTTTTGCGAAAATGGTAACCTAACAGACCAGTACTAGTTTCGTGTCTTTCAGATGTCACTATCAAAACCAAAGCAAAGAAATCAGAGGATAATAATATAAAATCGTATATTCTACTGTACGCAAAAGAGATATGTACCTCACATTCAATTGCAACAACAGAAATAAATACAGAATGCTAGCCAAATTCAGCGCTCTAGAGCCTGAACCTGAAAGTTCCAAATCCAATTATTTGGCACAAATCATATCCTGAATATTCTCGGATGTGAGAGGCATATTGAAACCGAAAATTCTGTTGGGCCAACTCTCTGAGAGTGATAGGTGGAATGTCTGCAGTTCATTTGTTTTTGTTTACTAGAAGCTTTAAAATAACATTTTGAACTGATATTAACGGAGTAATCCTGAGAGAAATTCGGGATATCATCTTTTGTATCAGACTTTCCGAACAACTTTCGATTTGTCGCTATATACTGAATCAAGTTTCTTCTCTGTGCATGCACCATTCTTCTTCGTTTTTAGTATTACATAGGCTTATAATGAAGGACCCTGCAAAGAGATTCATAGTTGGAACCTTTCCTCTGCCGTCGTGGTACAGAAGGATAGAAAATGTCCTATGGAGTTTGGACAGGAAATAAAAAGTGTAGAGCCTAGAAAAATATAAGATCTGATTCTGTCACATGACTCGAAAATAGTCTGCTTTTAGACGTGGAGGGGAAGTTAGAAGTGATTATATGGATTATGTTGATAATTGCTTGAATGTAGGATTCGTATAGGCATATATTATTGAACGCCAATGAGGAGTCTAGTTTACCAGACTACACACATTAAAAGATATGTCAGCTCTCTGAACACTACAACTTTCAAACTCATCGTTCTCCTGTTTGAGCTAAGCAGAGTGACGAAATCTTTAAATTTATGTACTTAAAAGGAATTTGAATATCTTAGTAAATCAATATTAAGAAATATTAAGAAAGCCGTGGTATCTAATTTGACAACTATACTCTTTGATACACATTGTCCGGTTCCTTGGCTGAAAGATGAGCGTACTGGTTTTCGGTTCAGAAGGCCACAGCTTCGATTCCCGGTCGGACAGAAGATTTTGCCAGCGTATTGTAAATTCCACTAGTTTGGCGACTGCATGCCTGTGTGCTTATTAATACACTTCTCTTCATACAAAAACACGTAATATTGAAAACATTCCTTTACATTAATTTGGTGTCAGGAAGGGCAATCTGCCGTAAAACTGGGATAAATCCAATACAGTGGGATTGCCAGGAAGAATCATGCCTACACATAGCTCATTCACATTGAAAGTTTTATTTAGGTTCAGTTTACACAACAAGTACTACCATCTAACACTACAAATCTCTAAAGAACCCTACATTTTCACTCTGTTGATTGTGACTAAAGATTAGAGGAGTTTATAATGAAGATAAATTTTGCACAACCCAAATAAGAAAACATTCCTGCCTCCGGAGAATTTTAATACTCAGAGATGTTATAAAAATAGTTCGATGTTTTCCACATATTAGAGAAAGAAAAGGAAGGAAATGAATTTATTGTGATCCATGTATCACAAGTGCATGGGTGTTTCTATAAAGGATTCCTGATTGATGGGTCTGTGTTCGATTTTAGCTATATCGAGGGCCTTGAACTGAACGTACTCATTTAAGGACAGAGTAACATGTAAATTTGACTAAAATATAATTCCAACAGTCCTAGAAGTGGTATTAAGAGATATCTCCATTTCAACTCCAATTGAATGCTGAATTGGTGTCTAAGAGTGAGCGAAAACTTTTCTATAGAAAGCGTACCAATTTCGGTAGGAATAATGTCCAGATTATGGCCTGCCAGATTCTCATGGCTCACCGTACCTGAATGACAGGGTTTATCATAGGAACGTTCGCCCATATGCCGATCTGAAGAGAA
The DNA here is from genome assembly GCF_040414725.1 of Anabrus simplex. Lineage (NCBI taxonomy): Eukaryota > Metazoa > Arthropoda > Insecta > Orthoptera > Tettigoniidae > Anabrus > Anabrus simplex. Next base: position 310,869,461 of record NC_090265.1, read on the forward strand.
GAATTTCAAGAGAAGTAGCACGCATTGCCTTGAAGATGCTTCGCGCAGCCGTGCAGCAATGTAGTGATATTATGGTAGAATCATATATATATAAAAATAAAACACCTTCTACGTGCATAAAATATAGGAATATCAAATAATATATACAAATTAAAAGAACACATCAAAATATATACATTTCAAGAAAGAAACATCGCCTTCAGTTTTGTTGTGAAGAGGAGGAATAGTACTAAGAAGAGGAAGAAAATTATCTGTCAAAAGAAGAGAGAAATAATGATGAAGCATAATTAGGAGAAGGATTTTGAGGTCACAGCTAAGATATTCATTTAGGTTTTCCTAGTATTTCGATACAGGTGTGTTTAATAGCCGAGTTTCTAGACATGCTTCTGACGTTAGTAGTTAATTTGTGCCGGTTCTGGCACCTCTTCCTCAGCAGGCTGCCCTTCCTTCCTTCGTAGTACCTGGCGTAAGGGCTGCTAGGCAAGATTGCTGCTATACATTACTTTCATGGAGTATGTTATGTTCTCTTATTGACGATCTTTATTTTAAAAATTCAATTCAAAATTCAATATCTCTTAAAGCGATGGTCCTAGAAAACAGAATTTTTGCTTAAAATATATTTTCCTCTCACAGGTGATATATATTTATCAACACGCCACCGAGAGTCTCGTTTCAAAAAAATCGGATAAATAAATATAACCTCGAATGTTAAAAAGTTTAGTATTATACTTCAAATGACTTTTAAAGTAAGAAATGCATTGGGGTAAAAATACTCCTTAACCTAAAAATATATTATCTCCTAAACCGGTAGTCGTAGGAAATTGTTCTTCAGCTTAAAATGTTTTGTTTTTCTTGCTCTATATCTCCATATAACGTTTCTATCTTTGATTCATATATTTTCAAACTTTGGGGTAGTGGTGCCTGCACTTATATTTTTTATTAATAAGTTTTTCTGGTTATCGGTTCAGAAAGCCACGGTTTCGATTCGTGGCTGGGCAGAGGATTTTAGATGCATATTGCCAATTCCACTAGTTTGCGTATTGGATGCCTGTGCGCGTCGTGAATTTAGACTTTTACAAAATTGTGAAAAAATGATTGAACAGCTTGTAACAATACTTGGACTCTAAAGGTTAAGAATAAAACGCTAACATGTAGACTAAAAAACGTATTCATTCTAGCTCTAATGGTAATTTAAGAGGAGTGTCTCAAAAGATGTTAATCCATGTTGCAGAACCTTTCCTGATTTTAAAAAATATTATTACATCAAAGACAGTGTGACTGCATTAGTATAGTGGGTCAGTCAGCGGGGTAAAATTGTCATGTTGCATGTTTCAAAAGTATTACACAACTATCGAGTAGGAGCTTCAGTACTGTCTAATAAAACTTTATCTCCCATCATAATCTCTTAGAAGGTTCCATTTTTCTGACTGAAGGTCGGGCAAATATCCTACTTTCGGTGGCTTGTAATATGCTCCCAGCAAGAATTTCGCCCTCGACAGAGTTATCTGCGGAAACAAAAACTCCGGCTCACGGTCATACTCTGAAGGTGAATGGTTAATTACTACGCCCACAACAACCAATCATACTGTTCGATTTGGCAAACCACTCAAAGTGCTTCATTGGACTTGCTTATGCATGTTTTCGCAAATACATTTCAATGTTTGGATTAATTTCATGTTCATGAAACCACTAGTTTTCCACATTGATAGAGTCAAGCAGGGAAAGTTAAATTATATCCAGCTGGTAAGTCACCAGAAAAATTTTACCTGCTGACGTAGTATACATTTTTCACCGTTTAAAAATACGATGGTCTCTGTCAGGCTTGAACACGTGATCTTGGAATCCATAGGTCAACACTATACAACTGATCGACAGAGAACGTTCCTGACAAGCTAAAGTGCAGATCAGTGGTGGTTCGTGATATTTTACTCTGGCAGGGCTGTGCCGCTATCTCTTTTCCCTCCCCAATCAGTCAAGTTTTCACTGGCCAGCACCACGATACTTTTAGATGAATAATAATAACAATAATAATAATAATAATAATAATAATAATCGACGACACTGGCTGAATAGAAATCTGCTTGCACTACAACATTAATAAATGAACTACACTACAATGGCATTTATGCACACACATCAATTAACAGGCCAACAGCTAATGCAATCCCGACTATTATGGCACTGCACAGTTTCACTGATCACAATCACAATTGATAATAACAACATTCATGAAAAGAGGTAAACAATGCACTCCCGAATTTCTATCTCCGTACTAAAATTTCAAAGCATTACATCGTATTTAACAAAATGACCATGCTACAAATAGTGCCGTCACGTTACGGTTATATTTTGAATCCTTATTTTAGCTTCTTTATAGAACGGATTTGCTTAAACAGTCAGTATAATGGAATTCATTGTTTGTAAAATGTTTTGGAATTAATCTCTAACTAAAATGAATATAAGACGTGGGGGAAAAAGTCTAGGTACATTTTAAAGTGGTTGGCAATATTGCTGAGGGCTCCCCCGTTCAGCGCTTACACTCGCCTGCACTCGTCTCACCTCTGACAAGCCTATATCGTTCTTCCAGACTTCTCCCACACCCCGCACACTAGCAAAGTCTGGGGACCCACTCAGGCCGAGCGCCTCACGACTAAAGAGAAAACATCGTGCTTGCTGAACAGTAGCCACGCTCTGAAGGCCTTTGCCATTTTCTTGAAAATAGAAAACAAAATGCTTACAGCCGAAATAATAAAGATAACATTGTATAATCACACCACATAAGTTCGACTTCGCTACATTTGTCCATCTCTTTATGTAATAATTTACAGAGTGAAATAACGTTAAATGTTTTTGAAAAGGAGACGGGATGGCGCCCAAAAGCCCTTCTTGTACGAACCGCCACTGGTGCAGATCATTGAGAGAAACTCTAATAATAACAATAATGTTATTGGTTTTTCGTCCCACTGACTATACTCTTGTGGTTTTCGGAGACGCCGAGGTGCCGAAACGTCGTCCCACATGAGTTATTTCACGTGCCAGTAAATCTACCGAAATGAAGCTGAAGTAGTTGAGCACCTTGAACTACCACCGGCTTGAGCCAGGATTGAAACTACCATCTGGGCTAAGAAGACCAGAGTTCTACCGCCTGAACTCCACATCCTGGCATTAAATAATTTCACACTCTCTCTGAATACTAGGTTAACCGGAAAGATTCAGCCATACGGTGTTTCGGGTCTCCTATACCACATCGAGAAATGAAGCAAGGGAACATAATAGTGAGTTCTTGGCATTACAGTTAGAACCAATTCTTGTAAACTGACAAGTAGATACTAGTCTGTCAAACTTCACTGTCTCATGAGGACAACTTCCGATCCTACAAAGCCATTCTGCTCATCTCCAATTATCACAGCCCCTATTAATTAAGCTGTACAACAGTGACCACGGCGAGCTTTGTCCTGTCACAGTCGCCTGTGTCTGCCGTCAGCTTTCACAACTATAGTACAACAGCAAATCTTCACTTCAGAGTCCAAGAACAGGGAATCCCACTTGACATGTACAGTATAATAGTGGCCATTAATTATCTCTGTGTTCCAGGCTGAAATATGATAGACAATGTCTTATAATTTCTCTGTCAGCGCAGCATTTCCCTTTAGGATTAGCCATGATTCAAAGTTAGAAGCTATTCATACTATCACCACAAACATTTTTCCATTAATTACTATCAATTTCATAAATATACCCTCCAAATTTCACGTAAAATTATCTTATTTTCCAGGTTATTTAATAATAAAGAAATTAATTGTTGCATTATTAAGAGAGTTCAGTGTGCAACCACATGGGTTATACTCCCCCGGTATTTTGATCGTAGGTTCACCACCCTTGTAGCTGCAATTTGAACTGGGCTTGTAGATTCAATTATTACTGTTACTCTTGTATACAAATGATAGCCATGTCGATAGCAGCTTCTCGTTTCTATATATTGATGGATATATATGCCTGATTTTAACCTTATAGTACTTGAACTATGACTCAGGGAATGCTTTTAAAGAAAGAGAAGTATAAACATTCTTAGTTTTGTATTTTCATGCATTGTGCCTTATTTAGAAATTCCCAGTTCCATAAGCGGGTCCTATTGTTAATATTTTCATTCAGTCAGTGAGATAACATACATACCAACACAATTTGCGCTAGAGGGAGACTGGAGTAAAACTATATTGTCTATAGTTACAATAAAACATTAAACCACGTACAATGGTTCTAAAACAATTATCATTACAATAACTGAAATATTCGCTGTAAGAATGGAGAGTAAGCGAACGTTCCCCTGACAATCGCAACATTCCCTCTGTGGATAGCGGTGCCAGAGATATTCAGTAGCATGGAAATCACCTGTGATATCCTGTAGCTGTTCTCCTGTCTCAGAGACGGGGTTCTTTGTTTCGGAACACCGTGGCCCAAACGTTTCAACCGCAGACACGACAAAAACATAATTATCATCAATAGACCTACATTTATTCCGCTTTAAAAAGAACTCCTATTCTTCCTGCTCACCCAGCTACTTTTTAGGTGGTAGGTAAATGTGTAGCTGCAAGAGTATCCACGCAAGTTGTATCCCACATTAAGGACAAATGTGTCATTGACAGCCCATGGGGATCTACAACTGTATATGTGTTTTGTGGATCCGTGCAGAGTTGATTATAACCCAGTTTTTCTGGACATCGAGACATGATGAAGAAAGCTGATATTTGTTCAGAGTTAACTACCCCTGAAGTGCTTCTGGCAAATGACACAACTCATTTTCATCACCTTGAAAAGACACCTGTACCTTGACAAAGTCAACAGCTCCATAAGCCAAGGCGAAAAATGCAGATAAGCATATGTCAGTCGTTCTACTAACCACAACTTCACAAAATCTTATGGGAAAACTTACCATTGTCCAACTGTGGCCCTCTAATAAAGCATTAAATAGATTTAAGGCAATTTCTCAGTCGATCATCAGCTTCAATAATAAATGGAGGAAACAACCACGCAAGGGTTAATTTTTGTATTTGCGAAATTAGTTAGAAAATACACACCGTGGGAATTCATCGCAAATAAATTTGTAAAAAGTACCTTCAGAACGGCGAGTTTTCCATGGGGGGATACTTTTATGTCAAGGAGGAGATCCAAGGAAATTAAGTTCATATTTAGAAACCACTTTAGTACCAGCTGCGATTTCCTACAAAGCAGAGACTACTCTGCCATCCATACCATAACAAAGGAATAATTGTTTTACAATCTATCTTTAGACTGTTAAAGTCTATAAAGACATCTTCAAGACCATATCCTAAAAAGCCATCGTCTAAATAAAATAAATCACAGAAATTTGAAATCACAATTTGAAAATTATTACATGAATTGCAATGCTAAAAGTCAGCGGGCTCAAGGTACCCCGTTGTTGAGCCCCTCTTTGCAAAGGTATTCTTTCAGATTGGCAAAAAAGAGATCACTGGAGTATCTATATGCCTGCCAGTGAAAAGCATAAAACTTGGGAATCTTATCTCTAATGATTAGATACATAATCCCTTCTGTTCAATAGAACGCGTTCTGAAAATCAGTAGGTAACACAACGTTATTATTGCTAGAATTCACTTTCAGGAAATGACGGACAGAATGAATTATATCCGTACATTCATTGCGTGTGTTGAATCCAGGCTGATGTTGATAAAATTATTCAATTCTCCCTTAACGGAACTACCCCAAGACATTTTAACTACCAATGGCCAAAACGACGGGGCGAATTCCTCCATCCTTCTTGTCAATGCTATCAGTGAAGCACCATAGAAACCAGGGCAAATGATAAACGAAGTACAATGTGACTGATTTCAATAGAAATAGTTTTGACCGAAATCAGTGGACAAATCCACAGTCTCCTATCATAAAATATTATGATTTTTCTCGAATTTCAGTTGAAATTCGGTCATGGCTATTATCAAGCGACTTTACTCTTAACTTGCAAGGAATTATGTGCTATGGACGAACCATTCAAATTCTTGACGAGAGTGGTACTTTCACATTTCTGACAGAACGATCCAAGTCCTCTCGGACAGCATTCTGCTTGCATTTGACGTTGATCAAATATTGAAAGGTATTCCGTGTGAATATTGAGGCCATACGTAGTCCATTATATGCAGAAAGCGTGATGAAAATGTTAGAGGTGTCATGGCATCTTGAGTTGTACCTTCATTTACTAGACTTGCTAAATCAAGGTAGGTCCGAAATCAAGGAATTAACATTTCCATTATAAGCAGGCCTACTCAGTCTGCAGGGTACTGTGTGTCTACCCCTTAATCCCGTTTTTCTGATACGGGGTTGGGGATGACGTGGCATGAATTTATATAACTTTTTTTTTGGATGGATCTCCTCCCTGACGCCAACCTCAGTTCAGGAGCCAATGTATTCGTTTATTTATTGCCAATGGGTCTATACAGAGGTTGCCTCCAACTTGGACCCTGAGTTTTTAGTATTGAACCAAACCAATATACAGTTAAATACACAAACATGCTGTGGTAAGTAAAGCAGACCCTTCACGCAGCGACCACCACCCGGTGTGGCCCGGAGTATTGTGCCCTCCGCGTGGTGTTCACTGCGTTTCGGAGTCTGGAGGTTACCAGGTAATCGGCATTTGCCAGTAATCGAGAGACTGCTCACGAATTAAAAAAGGCATTTTGAAGTAATAAGAGTAATAGCTCCCACCAGTGGTGCCAACCGCTTGCGCGGGGATATTCACATTAATAATTATTGGGAATCGTGAGGCTACTCACAATATTGAAAGGATGAATAAAATCAAAGAAATAAGATGATAGGAGTAATTGTCAGGAGTCGCGAGGCTACTCACTATCCTGAGAGAATGAACAAAATAAAATACAATAATTAGCACAACATTGTGCAAACTAATGCCTTGTGCTTACTCTTCTGTTCCCTGCAAGGGGCCAGCCGAACTAGTATTACGATATACCATTGTCGCCTGGTCCCAATAGAATATGACTTTCTGCTGAGTGAGCGAAAAGTTTTACTGCTGAAACTGGTCTGTCCTCTTTTCCATTTAAATTCCGATCTGGTTATCACTTACATCATCACTATTTACAACTACGCAACATTCCAAAGTCTATATATTTACACACATCTTCATCACGGCACTTAAGTATTTGTTCAAACTGTTTTCACTGTTCCATTATTTTACTATCCAAGCAATGACCCTTGGATTATCCTTGTGTCCACACATCATTATTTGTTTCTCAATTAAAAACTTTTTCTCAAATTCTCTGTTCTCTCACATTGCCCAATCAGATGTAGATCGTCCGTCTTCTTTTCACATAAGGTACATAATGAAGTGTCTTTTCTCCTAATCCATCCCTTGTTCTTGTGCAGTCCCATTATCCACCAAATAAATCCCCCTTTACGCCTATTATTTCCAAATCTTATACTAATCTTGGGGACTGGGAGTACCTTGTAAAATAAACCAAGAGAAGCTCTCTTCGCACATTCCTCTATCATCCTTTGCGTTTGGATATCCTTAATTCTGGCTATCATAGCTCTCTGGCCCCTACAACCTTTGCCCTTCCATGCCTCCATCCAAATATATCCCAGCCCTATCCTCTCCACGCAGGTTTTAATTTTCACCAACTAACTCTCTGTATGCATACCCTTTTCCTGCTGCTTGAAGGCTTCCTGGACCACAAGGCCACCCTGTCTTCTCCTAAATCTCATCAAATAGTTCAGGACCCTCCCAACGCAATCTACTTCTATATATTCTCCATTTTATAATGCCACCCCACATTCCCGGTGCATTGAGGTAGCCGCATACTTATTTTGCTAAATTTATGAATAATTTTTTCCAACCCCCATATTTCTGCCCCATATAGTACCTTACTCAAAACTATCGTCTTTAACACTAATCTCAATATCCTATAGCTTATCCTCGGGAATTTTGATATGATATGCTGCAACCCCTCTCCACTTTGCCATCCCCCCGTCTGTTTAATAGCACTCGTAAGTATTCTAACTTTTCTACTTCTTCTATGCATTCTCCCTGTAACTTCCATTTCCTTTCTGCTTTCCGCCTCTTGATCTTGCTTATAGTTGGTACCTTGGATTTGCTGCTGTTAACTCTTAATGCCCACTTCTTTACGAACTCCGACAGCTCGTCCAAACTTTCCTGCAGACCCCTTCTTGTCAAAGCCATTTATATGACATCGTCTGCGAAAATCAAACCCGCGATCTCTAGATTTTTCATGACCCTTTCTTCTCTATCATGCCCTTCTAAAATGCCATTGATGAACAACAGAAATAGCAGCGGCGAAAGTTTGCATCCTTGTTCTAGCCCCGTCTTACCGTCTATAGGCTAGCTAATTATCTTTTGGTTTGATGCAGCAATGAACCTTCTTGTTTAACGTCTCTATCGCTCGTATAATTATTCTTGAGACCCCAACCTACCTATTTTTTCTATCAGTTCATTTCTGCTGACCGTATCAAAGGCCTTTTCAAAATTGATGGCCGCAAGTACACCTACTTAAATATTTATCTAATATCATCCTGACTGTCATAATATTGTCTGTTGTTCGTCTTCATTTCCGGAATCCTCCTTGGAATATTGATATTATTGACTGACTTTCTGTCCAGCTTATTAACCTGTTCGCCAAAACTCAGCGAGTCCAGTAACGTTATTCCTCGATAATTACTTGGTACGTTTCTGCTCCCTTCCTTTTGTAGATTGGGCATATGATTCCGCTTTCCCATTCTTTCAGTATAATGCCGCTATCGAAGATCCTGTTGAATAATTTAACTATTCCCTCCCTCAACTGACTGTAATTCCATACATTTTTCCAGCATAAATTATGACGTTCCTTCCCCCTTTCCCCGCCGATTTATTCTTGAGTTTGCCATTACCTCTTGTACTTCTTCTATAGAGATCTCTTTATCTAGTTCATATATACTAATTTCTAAATTTCTCCATGTATTCGTCATCCCGTCTTCACACTTCCATCTATCCCTAACTCCTAACAAGCCACTGAAGTGCGTTACCCATTGGTCATAGTCGATTACAGCATTATCACATCTTCTCCTTCCTTTGTTAATTCTTTTATTCTTTCCCATACTCTCTCTGCTTAAATTACATTCCCTCTTAATCGCCTCTATTTGTTATATCATCCATAACTTCTTCCTCTCATCAATTTTCCTTTTGTGTTCCTTCATTAACCTACAGAATGATCCTCTATCCTCCATATCTTGACTTAATCTGTATTTTTTTAAGCTTTAATAACTTGTCTTCTTAATACCTTGCATTCCTTGTTATACCATCCATCCATTCCATTCTTCCTCCATCTCTTTTCTTGCTCCATCCGTGCCGCCCTCCTTATAGGATACTCAGTTAGGTCCAATGCCCTATCTAAGTTATTCTCATCTAACGCTACTTCCCACCCACACTTTATTTACTGCATCTCCTTCTTCATAAAGTCCTCTATTTCTCTATGTGCACTCTCGGTCCATATTTACTTAGAATAGCTCTTCCACACTAATTATTATCCCTGACCTATCCTCCCCTTTATTCCTTTCTATCCACACCCCTATCGTTGCGTGGTGTGACTCTATCCAATCTACAGTTTCTATCCTTCTAATTTTCCCTAGAATATCTCCCGAACACAACACTAGGTCAATCACACTTCCCTCTTTGGCTGCTACGTATGTCAATTTCCCTTTTTTGCCCCCCTCTCAGAAGCCATTTTGAATACAGAATTTACCTATCTCACAGAACTCCAGTAACAACCCTCCATAACTGTTTCTTTCTTATCTTAGCTACTTTGTTATACCCTTAAGTCTGTCTCCTCTTCTTTACAAAACATTGGCTATAGTTTTCCTATCCTGGCGTTCCAAACACCATCTTCTTCAAACTCCTCCCTGATCATACTTACTTCGAAGAGTAGCTCCTCCAAAAGTCCATCATTAGCGTACGGAGATCCCTTGGGGTGACAGTAACACACGCTATGCATATCTTTCTTTCTTTTCTCTCCTCCGTTTCTATATTAAATCTTAACCATAAAACTCATCTATATAATTATCAATTTCTTCTACCAACTCTTTAATTTCTTCTTTAATTAACACCACTATTCCTCTAGGCCCTCGTCCCTTCTCATTTTGTTTTTCCTTGTCTTGCATTTAACAGTGATTCCCCCGCCCCCCAAGTTATTCCCGAACTCGATTGTATCCCAGTCTCCAATAATGCTACAATATCATAACTTTCAACGACCTTTATCAACTCGTTATAATTTAATTTTGGTCAACAGACAATCGAAATTTACAAATCCTAGTTTCCAATCTAGTTATAGCTAGCCCTCTCTTCCTCCTCCTTTGCTTTCTTTGTGTTTACTTCTCGTCATCATTAGCTTTTCTCCGTCTACCTTCGCCCCTTCATATCTTGATGATTTAGGGCGTCCTTTCTTATCTTTTTCCTCCGTACCCTTATTTTTCTTACCCCACAGATCTTTTAAACTCCTGCTTCTTCCCTTTAACAGCATGTCTCTTCCATTTTTATCGTCCTTCGATCCACTTTCTTCACTATTATGCCCATGTCCCCCTTTGTTCTGTAATAGATTGTTCATGGGTGTCACCCACCACCCCTATCTCCTGTGCGCTTGTATTTAGTTCCATGCTGCACAGCACATTTACCCCTTCGTTGGTTTCACGTCTACTTGTCTCGGCTCCTCGCTCCTCCTGATCTGCCGCCTGTCTTCCGTCTTGTCTTGAATCGAGGTAGTCTTCTTTCAGATTCTCATCCATCACCTTCAGGTCTGCTACGTCCCAGGAACGTCTCCGATTTCCGTTGGACACCCACAGTCATTGCCCACTAATATACGCTTTCAGCCCCTGCGCTCTTGCTCTCCCTTGATGTCTCGTCAGGATTCTTAGGATCTCGCTGCCTTCTCTCCCCATGTCTTTCTTAATCCGAATATTCTTTCCTTGCAAATTGTTCGCGTTTCTTAATAGTATGTCCGCCATTATTGTAGATATCGATTGAACTTTTATCGGTCTCCTTTCACTTTCCCTACCACATCGTCAATATCAACCTCACTGAAGTTAATTTTCATTTTATTTTGTATGATACCCTCGACTTTATATATTATGTCTACGATTCTGTCCCCTCTTCCTGCACTCAATATATGAAAAGGCATTTCATCATCCTGTCCTGGCTTGTGCATGCCACCTCTCCCTCCAATAGCACAACCACCTCTTCAAGGCTTTTTACTTTCTCTTAACCCCTGAATCTCTTTCTCGCGTCTTCCTGACTTCGCCTCCTCCTGTACTTTAAGCCTTTTCATCCAATCTCTGAGTTCCTCTTGTCCCTTGCTCAACCCCTCCAAATTCTCCATTACCTTTTCCGTATTGTTTCGGTCCTTCACCACCTCCCGTATCCTCTCTATATCTTCCCAATTCAAGTTGCCATTCGGGCCGGGGTTCAAATCCACTCCCTCCCCCCCTATCACCTGCAGCACCGCTATCACAGCCGCCACCAGTAGTACCTCTCCAAACTTCCCCTTCCGATCCTTACTTGCCGTCTTCTCCGTAGTTATCTTCCACATTCTCAGCCAGCTCCCGTTAGCCGCCCATGTATTGCTCCACTCCCACCATGTCTCATCGCACTCCTCTCTCTCTCCACACGTCTGCACTTGTCGCTAGCTGACATAAGACTGTGCAGTTCAGGAGCCAATGAAAATGAAATGAATAATGATGAATGAAACTGGGTCACAAGGTGGAAGGATTCAGCTGTGACCTGCGGATAGGAACAGACCCGGTATTTTCCTGCAACTGAAAATGGGAAACCACCTATTCCGTCAGCAATACTCTATATAAACTAGTTCCGGTCAAAATGTAAGAAAGAGCCTGTGATTGCTATAAATAAAGTGAATTAAGACGAAGATTCAATTCGCGCAAGTATTACAATGTTCATACATCACTCTGTGCACCAACGTAATATGTAATCTTTGAGAAACTAAGAAACAAAAATGATCAAATTCCTGCCAGCTCTCCTCGCTGCTAGCAAGTGGCCTACTCAGACCTGCTGTTGTCAACATTTCCAAAGCAAGAAACCTCCTAGTTTTACGTGACTATTGACATCCATATACAACATACGAGACCTCCAACTTTAAGTGGAAACCGAACAACTGGAACGTGACGTTTTATTTCAAAAATACCACTTGCATTGGCCGGAAATGAATTCACGTCCACTCTGCTCATTACTATTACTTCATCTAGCAAACACTACTTTTGGAACTGCTTGTTAAAATGGCACTAAGGAAAGAAAAATGAATGTCCCTCAAGGCATTCTGTAGGGATACATAAAATATTTGGAAATTTGAAAGTTTTTGGATTTTCTTTACTTATTTAATGTATTCAATTTAATAAAGTTAATCCCTGAAAAACCATCCCAGGCATGAAATGAAAACGGAATCAAACTAGGCAAAAACTTTAATAAAATAGCAAATGCATACATACGTATATTTTCATTATAAATAGTTACGTCTTTCAGCCAGCCCCGTATATCGAAATACTTATGAACCATTCTTGTTTTGCTTACCTTCCTTGGTCAAATCTATAATTTTCTTAGGTAGCCTATGGCCCACCATTTGCCTAACTTGGGTCTAGTATAGACGCAAGTTCACTTGCATAGCTTTACTTAGCGCATGCATTCCTAACAGCATTTATATCCTTATCCGAAATAGCCTATTGACATTTTTTCCACCTCATCGTACCTTCAAAAGTTCTCGTTACCTACATGTCGGTAATTTCCAGTCTTTGATGCCCCAAGTCTACGCAGATAAAATTCCTGCACAGCAGATTCTGTAAAAAGAGCGAATTAAAGAAAAAAGGAGTTTGCTCTGCAAAATCACTCCCTTCTTACATATCGTTTTACCAACTGTGAATTCACTGCATTAGCTTTGTTACAACTTGATTCCTTTTCCCTCATTGTTCTAAAATTCATGAAAAAATGCATATTCAGGTATTGGAAATGGTTCCATTATTCCAATTTTGTAATACCTGTGTGTAAATTTAAAGATTAAGTGATTTCCCTGTGGTTTAAGTTAACATATCCAGAACGACTTCAATATTTTCCCTGATGTGAAAAATTCTTCATGGTTTGTTGATATTATTGGAGGCTCGGTGTACCTACAACCGTCTTTCTCGTGTAGATGTACCTGTCTATATTGTATAGTAACCCGATATGCTGAGTGTATATTAATGTGTTCAATGTTGGGCTGCGAGGGTAAGATGGTACAAGCACTAGGTTTGTGACCCTAAGTTGGCGGGCGCACTCCAAGTTCACAAGCGTTACCTCTGGGATTAAGCACTCGAAAATAGATTAAACTAGGCTCATCTTGCTAATGTGAAGGCACTGAATCTCATGTGGTAGTCTTCCCCGTGCCAACTCAATCGTTTAGCCTGAAGATCGATCTAAAATTTAAGAGGAAAATTCAGTGGTATTTCTGTTTTGAATGAATGAAACGAAGTTGCAGTTTTGTAAAGTGGCATCATTTCATAGCAGTTCACAATAACTCATAACCGTGGCTCTTCTCTTTTGTGTAGCATGAGAGGTAGGAGATGTTAGTGCCAAGTTCCGTCAAAATGTCCACACTGCTTTGAAATATATTTGTTTGAAAACAGCACGAATAATAGTCTACTTACATCAATTTCTATTATAGTTGTAGTTTTTTCAACTTCTTTTCATACACGCGGAATGCATTTGCTTTGCACTTTTTATGACATTTCGTTGTTTACAATCCATTGGCCAGTGGGAATCATTCATATTTTGTACACTTTGCATTAAAAATTCTGAAACCTAGCTCAACTTCTACAACAAAATGTTCAACGAAAATTTGAAGACTTTCAGAAAGCTGGTGTTGAAGACAAAACATTTGCCTACTTTGCATGAAATACTGCTCATTGGAAAGTAATGAACGGAAACAAAGAAACATTTTTCTCAACTGCCTTTCCCTAAATGCAAACCAAAGTTGTCATTGAATGTTTGAACTACAGATCGCGCTTCAAGCTAAACGCAGGACTTGACGAGGGAATAACTACCAACAAGAAAAAACGTGCCCTCAAATTAGTAGCGTTAGCTAGGTTTCATATGTTCTCGAGTGTTCAAATCTGGAGTCATTCCTTGTCAGTCTGATATTCAAGTAAGTCAGCCTCTCGTCAGTAAATTTATTACCACACAAGAGAACTTCTGTGGTGAAATTTCCCGTACTTCGGCGTGTCAGAAATCATAAATGTAGGGAGTGGAACGTAATATCAGTAACATTATTATTAATGCGTGTATTTGCAATAGACTAGGTGTATTATTTTGAGAGTAACCTCGTAACTTGCCGAAAGTGAACACTGAAATATCACCATCAGTTGTCGAATGTACTCTGAAGGTTCAAATAATGCATTATTCAGGGAACACAAGATCTTTCCCTGAAAACTTTATCGTAATAGAGCTAGACTTCACTATTACTGCCAAAGCACGAGTAAAGGGGATAAACGTAGGCTACGTTGCCTGTTCGTACAGCGGAGGTGGGCCACAAATTTATATGAACACGGGAAAGAAAGTGAAAGTGTAAAACTGGCAGTGATTTGGAATCTCCAACAGAAAGGCCAAAATTCAGCTATCGGACGTATCCATGTGTGTGCAAGCCTGCCCACTTTTGAGTACCCCGGCAATTCCACTGCTTCCCAGAGTGTGTGTCCAATGTAATTCCACTATAATGTTATTTCATTTCAAATAATGCTAGTGTCCATAATACTTCCTTTGTAATTACCTCTAGTAATAATAATAATCGTATGGCCTCAGCTACCGTGTGCAGACACTTCAATTTGACGCCATCTGGCTGTCTGTTTGTCAATTTCGACGTTCCGTTTTACTCTAGGCCCACTAGATGACATATCGAGTAAACCGAAATTCTCTTGGGCATCTATGACTGAGATTTAATTAATTTTGTCGGGTAAACACCAAATGTGTCACCAGAGATCATTTACATGCCGACATCGTACGACATGGAGTGTCGAATGGACTTTTATTCCGCCCTTCAAAAATCCAACTACATCTGTCGGGTTTGAACCCGCTATCTGGGGACTCGGAGATCGTCGACACTCTACCCCTGATCCACAGAGGCTGCTATGTAATTACCTTTGACTATTATGTATACAGGAAATAATATGGATTCTTTTGAAACAACTACCGTATTTGCAAAATGTTGCAGTCTGTCAATGATTTGATGTGTGACTTTCTATGACTCGGATCCATAAAATAAAACTTCCTTCACATTGTTTCTGGAAAACTTCAGCTTTGATTGTATGTTTAGAACATTGCTCTTCCAGATAGGACACATTTGGAAAACAGACCCATTTTCTGGGTGGATACATTGCTTCACATACTATTGTTTGCAAAAATAATTGCAGAAGTAGTAAAATTCTCCACAAATTCTGGAGTTTCATTTCCCATAAAATAGGCTCTTTTATCCTGATACATCGTTGTTCTACACAAAACTAACATTGATCAATTTTAGATAAATATTATCACCTTTTTCATCCCTTTAATGTTATTCTAACACAGGTAAGCTTTGAGCTATGCAGAAACAGGTTAATGCTAGGTATGGCAAGGTACCACACTTGTACTTAATTATGATGCATTTCTAACAGTAAATATGCGTGTGAATGGAAAATGGCAAGTGTACTCGATCCATTAGCAGAAGACTGGATCCATTAGTTAGAAGCTTACGCTGTAGGATTTATAGCTGGACACTTGTTCACGGTCGTAGAAAAAATGACCACTAAATATGCTGGCTTAGAGAGAGACGTTGGCATGTTACTATGACAACATTCAGCTGGCCCATTCTTAATAGGCTTATGGGTGGTGAAGCGGATGAGTGTCGTTAGCTATTTCATAACAGTTATACCATTGCCCACACCTTTTAAGATATAATAGTCATGGAACAAATGAATACTCCCACGGAAGGAGAACAGTATAGGGAATTTAGAATTCCTGGTATAAAGGGGATATCAGGATGATGATAACAGTTTAGGAGAGAAGTGAACTTGAATCTTATTGTAGCCTGTCTCAAAAATGATATTGCGTGAATTCTCAAACTGAGTGCAAGCTAATGCCAAACCTACTGAGTAGGGGTGCTTCTTTCCCTATTTCCCTTTCCCCATTTCCAGTAATGAAGAACACACACGGATAATAGACTCCCCAACGCCCCTCGATTATGTCTGGTATGGCTTTCATCTACTTGTGAGTGACTCCTTTCTGTCAAATTTACACTTGGGTAACTCTTTTCTTCTATCCCAATCTGAGTAGCAATTAGTCTGTGAAGCCTAACAAATCCTCCATTTCCTTCTTTAATCAATGTGTTCACTCATCGAAGTGTGCGTTCTTCCTTCTCTTATTATTACTGTTAAAAAACTTTGTGAACCGGGCGAGTTGGCCGCTTCCTTCCCACTTCCTTGTCTATCCTTTCCAAACTCCCATCCCCCACAAGGCCCCTGTTCAGCAAAGCAGGTGAGGCCGCCTGGGCGAGGTATTAGTCATCCTCCCCAGTTGTATTCCCCTACCCAGAGTCTGAAGCTCCAGGACACTGCCCTTGAGGCGCTAGAGGTAGGATCCCTCGCTGAGTCCGAGGGAAAATCCGACCCTGGAGGGTAAAAAGATTACGAACGAACGAACGAACGAACGAACGAACGAACTTACTCGAGCATCCAGGAAAAGAATGTAAAATGATTGCCATGAAAGAAACCCCTAGCCGCAATAGATGAAACTCCCTTAGTCAACAGAGAGAAAGAATCTCTTCGACTGACCCGAGTCGATATATCCACACTTGCTATGATAGTCAACTTGTTCAGCGTTCACACATGTGTTCGAGACAAATACAAGGGTCAAGCTACGTGTTTACAGTGGACAATTTCAGTAAAGGGCTGTATTTTCCGACGAACGATTGATAAACTTTTCTTCTGGTATATCTGGGATATCTAGAAATATACAAAACATATCTCAAGATCTCTACAGAAATGCCTTCCTTTAACACTTCACTGCATGAATTATTTTCCATTACCGTTTGGTGACGAAAATTTCAAGTTTTATGTTCCGAATTACGTTCAATGTTCAGACTTACCAACAGACCTTAAGGGTGGCTAATACTTTAACACTCGTATGTGATGTAGTTTGCCATAATGGAATGTATATACCATATTTTGCAACTTTTCCCTAAGCTTTTAACATCAAAGACCGACCATTACTGCCTACTGGCCATCGGTATGTATTGCAAGGCGTAGGTGTACTTGCACGACCGTGATGGGGAGGGCCCACGTAAAATAAACGGTGGTTGGTACGCGTGGATGTTGACGGGGTGGAAGGGTTGTAGGGTCTTTGGTTGTAGGGCTTTTTTGTCTTTTGTTATGTAAAAAAGGGCATCACTGGTATATGTGTTGGATTAATAATAATAATGTTATTTGCTTTACGTCCCACTAACTACTCTTTTACGGTTTTCGGAGACGCCGAGGTGACGGAATTTTGTCCCGCAGGAGTTCTTTTACGTGCCAGTAAATCTACCGACATGAGGCTGACGTATTTGAGCACCTTCAAATACTACAGGACTGAGCCAGGATCGAACCTGCCAAGTTGGGGTCAGAAGGCCAGCGCCTCAACCGTCTGAGCCACTCAGCCCGGCATGTGTTGGATTGGCTGTACAGTTGAAGCTGTACCATGGGTACCGTAAAATTAGAGTAACAGGTTAAACCAGCAAGCTGGAAGATCTTACGATTCATATATGAATCACTTTGTCTTATAGGGTTAACGTTTCACTAATATCTTCAATGATTTGTGTGTAGTGGTTTGGAAGCTCGACTTTTATTATTTATTTTTCATGATAATCCACCACAAAAAATGAAGATATTTGTGAAAGGAGGATTTCAATCACCGGTACTAATCGGAAGAAGGCGTAAATTCTGAGGGTTATTTGTTGCTTTTATAAACATGAAGCCTGCGCAGAAGATATGTACAACATACATACATACATACATACATACATACATACATACATACATACATACATACATACATACATACATACATACATGCATACATACATACATACATACATACATACATACATACATACATACATACATACATACATACATACATACATACATCATTACTAGAGACCGTTATGCCTTTCAGCGTTCAGTCTGCAAGCATCTGTGAATTTAATAAACGTCACCACAATCCTCTATTTGCATCTAGCACTGTGGCCACATTTAGTTCTAAGCCTCTTATCGTTAGAAACTGACTCTAACCATCGTCTTTTGGTATCCCTCTACCCCCTCTTACCCTCCATAACAAAGTCCATTATTTTTCTAGAAAACCTATCGTCCTCTATTCGCCTCACATGACCCCAACAGCGTAGCCGGTTTGTGCATACAGCTTCATCCATCGAGTTCATTCCTAACTTATCCTTTATCTTCTTATCCCTAGTACCTTCGTGCCATTGTGTCCAACTGGTTTACCAGCAATCATTCTCGCTACTTTCATGTGTGTTACTTCTTACTCATAAATAAGATATCGTGAGTCCACCCAGCTCTCACTCACGTAAGGCTATCTGAAAACAGACCTATGTAAAGATAGTTTCAGCCCGGAGCTGACTTCTTTCTTACAGAATACTGTTGATTGCAACTGCGAGCTCACTGCATTAGCTTTACTGCACCTTGATTCAACTCAAGTACTATATTACCATCCTGGGTGAAAACACAACCTAAATACTTGAAATGATCTACCTGTTCCGGCTTGGTATCACTAATCTGGTATTCAGTTCTCTTGGACTTCTTACCTACTGACATCAACTTAGTCTTCTAAAGGCTAATTTTCATACCATACTCATTGCACCTATTTTCAAGTTCCATGATGTTAGACTGCAGGCTTTCGGCACAAATTGTAACTAAGACCAAGTCGTAAGCATAGGCCAGACATTTCCACCTAATTGCATCCGTCTCTGCCACTTTACACCTTTCAGCAGATGAACCATGTAAACTACGAGCAACAAAGGTGAAAGATTACAGCCTTGTCTGACCCCTGTAAGCACCCTGAAACAAGAACTCATTCTACCATCAATTCTTACTTCAGTCCAATTGTCAACATAAATACATTTGAGTGACTTTATTAATTTACCCTAATCCCATAGTATCCCAGTATGACGAACACCTTTTCCCTCAGTACCCTGTCATATGTTTTATCTAGATCCACGAAACATAAACATAATATGAATGGATGAAAACCATAACGGTATAAGTAGCATTTTGGTCATTCAGAGAAAAAGGCATTTAAACATCTTCAACGTTCATATAAAGCATGCTATTTGTAGTTATACCACCCACCACTAGAGCGCAAAATATTACCACTATCACTTGTATCTCTTTGCTGGTGAAAGGATACATCCTCCCGGAGTTACATCCTGCACTTAACTCATTTTTTAAAAAATGTCACTTATACCGTTAAGGTTTTCATCCATTCATATTTCAGTTACCTGGCTCATACTGAAAATCAGATCTTGACAACCCCTCTGTGGTCTGAAACCACACTGGTTTTCTTCCAATGTTCTCTCAGCCACTTACCGCACCCCTGCACCCTCCCTTCCAAGATGCCAGTGAATACTTTGTCTGCCTGGTACACTAAGCAATGAGATACCTCGATATTTGTTGCAATCCTTCCTGTCCCCTTGCTTATAGATTTGTGCAATTACTGCTTTTGTCCAATCTGAAGGTAACTTAGCAACACATCCTGCTAATATTATTACCCTATGAAGCCATTTCCTTCCTGCCTTCCCACACCATTTTAGGTCTAATTTAATCTATTCTTGCTGCTTTATAGCAATGTAGTATATTTACCAACCTTTCCACTCCATCATGCGTAATTTCATCATCATCATCATTTTCATCCTCCCCATGAACTTGCTTGTTCGCGATGTCACCAGGAAGATTTCCTTTTACGCTGAGAAGATTTTCAAAATATTCCTTCCTCCTATCGAGTGATGGCCCGGGATCTATTGTGAGTTGACCAGAATTACCAAAAACACTATTCATTTCATTCTTCCCCTCCCTTCCTTACTTTATTCCTGTCCAGAAAAGCTTCCCTGTTGCTTGACCTAGCCTTTCCAGGTTATTACTAAAATCTTCCCAAGACTTATTTTTGGATTCAACAACTATTTATTTCGATCTTTCATCTACGTACAAATCCCTGTCGGTGTCATTCCTTGTTTGGAGCCATTTTTCATACGCCCATTTTACATTTGCAAACTGCTCTCACTTCATCATACCACCAAGATGTTCGGTTTTTGCCATCTTTACACACAGTTGTCCCTACGCATTCCCTTGTGTTTCTACTACAGCATTCCTGTATGCCATCCATTCTCTTTCTATATCCTGAACCCACTTACTGTCGACTATTCGTAACTTTTCCCCAATCATACCCATGAACTTCTGTCTAATTCCCTCGTCCTGGAGATTTTCTACACTTATTCGTTTGCACACATATTTCATTTTCTCTATCCTAGGCCTAGTGATACTTAGTTCACTATAGTTCAAATAGGGGTCTGTATCATCGAGAACTCCCCAGAAAATCCGTACATTCCTAACAGTTTTCCTGAATTCGAAGTCGGTTAAAGATAATACTCTATTATGGATCTGGTACCCCTACCTTCCCATGTGTAACGGTGAATAGCCTTATGCTTGAAGAATGTATTCGTAACTGCTAAACAGAAGTCCAGCAAACGTTTCCCATTCGCTTTACCTTCCATACCTTTCCCAGATTTGCCAAACACTCTATCGTATCCTTCAGTTCTATTTCCAACTCTCGCATTGAAATCGTCCATTAGCACTATCCTATCCTTGCTGTTGACGCTGACTACATTGTCACTCAATGCTTCATAAAACTTGTCAACTTCATCCTCATCTGCACCCTAACATGGTGAATACACTGAGATAATTCTTGTCCTAATTCCTCCAACTGCCAAATCTATCCACATAATTCGCTCATTTCTGTTCCTAATAGAAAGAATGATGCGCGCAATAGTATTCCTGATGAACAGTCCTACCCCACACTATGCCCTTCCCTTTCTCACACCCTTCAAGTATACTTTATAATCTCCCATATTTTCCTCGTTATCTCCCCTTACCCGAATATCATTTACTCCTAGTACATCCAGATGCATCCTACTTGCTGACTCATACAATTCTACTTTCTTTCTTCCATAAGCCCATTTAATATTGATAGCTCCCCATCGAATTCCATTTCGTTCGCCAAGTTGTTTCCAAGGAGTCCCTCGCCTGTCAAATGGGAGTGGGACTCCTTTACTCCCCATAGGTCCGATGCTTGCTTCAAATGTTCTGAGCTTGGTGAATTCTGCGAAGCGAGGTGCTACCCTACTTACACATAGTCCACGTGAGGATTTCTCCTCTAACTGTTTAGGGACCAACAGCGGATTGTATATTCCCAACCGCCTGAGCAAAAGGAAGGCCACGACTCAGAATAAGTTCGAGATGACCACTCCCGTTCCGTAGCAACTGGTATTTCGATTCTCAGGACTACTTATTAGGCCACTCAGCCGTTGACCATGGTTGACGAACTAGGACGTGACTTTAGAAACCCACACCATGTACCATATATGTACAACAATTTTTATTAATTTAGTTCATTTTGCTCATTACTTTGAGGAATCATGGCGGATATCTCATTTGGCTTGGTAGGTTTTTCTAACTAAAAATGAAAGGTGCGTCTATCACACGCGTGCGCAACCGGACTTCATAATAACGTGGGTAAATGCTCGGTGTCACAGGAAATGAACACTGATTAAGATTTCTTTATTCGCGGTAGGCCTATTAAAGTGTTCGAGTACTGTTCACTAAAAGCAAAGGAAATATGTGTACCATCTTTCAGCGTCAAACTATGCAGAGGAGCTTTCCTTTGCTGCTAAAGAATACACATAAGCCAATAATGAACTGTTCAAACACCGATCAGTGATGCAAGGCTTGTTCCTATTTGTAGATCTTGATCATTTTGAAAGGCAATAAACACTTCGCGATCGGTCGTCAACAGCATTCATGAAAACGGTTTCCCTAGTCAGTACAGTGTCAATCAAACAAGGAAATGACTTTCGCCCCAGTCTATTTCAGTCATAGAAACGTCTGTATAGGTAGACCTACAAAAACGTTTGTATAAAACTGTTGAAAGCATTTCCAACTGGTTGAATTTTTAATAGAACGTAACGGCGAAATTGATCTCTAAATGGGGATTCGATTCGATGGCAGTGAAGGCCATGTTATTTACGAGCTGAAAAGTAGTGATTTTGATATCGAATATACGAATGAATACATGTCTTTGATTGTATTGTATTGTATTCGTCCCTTTTCAATTGCCTGGTGTAATATCCGGAACAGTTATGTGGTGTAATGATCGTCCAGAATCAGCATCGTACTGTAGACCTATTAGATACTTTTTTTTCTAAAGACTCGTCGGAGTTTGTTTTACGAGAAACATCTGACATGAAAACTCATAAAGATTATCTTGTGTATTGCACCTTTACCCTTTGTGACTGTACATTAAATAAAACTTTCGACTTGAATTTAACAATGGTAAACAGCAACGTGTGTAACATTCTAAGTGGAACCGCGGTTTGTTACATTTGTGGTGTGAAACCAACAGAAATTAATGGAACTAACCCTTGTGATACGTCTGCAAATAAACTCTCTTTTCATTTGGTCTATCCTCCCTTCACTCTATGATACATATTACGTATCGCTTATCCTTCAAATCCTGGTAGGTTAGGTGTCCTGAAAAAATGAACTTTTTGAGAGAGAGGAAAAAAAGAGAATTCAAACTGAGTTTCAAGAGAAAATAGGCGTGGTTGTCGATAAACCCAAAGAAGGCTCTGGGTCATCCAATGACAGTGAAATGGTCTTATGTTTCATCGCTGATCATCATAAGTCTTTTGGTAATTCTAAGTCGGATTTCCTTCCTAGAAAACAAGAGCTAATCTCATACTACAATATGAGCCCAATTATTTCTATATCAAATCAAGAAGAAAGAACATTTTTAGGAACTAGTTAAGAAGGAAGTCATATTCTCCAGTGTTGACTTATGAGACATAAAAAATTAGGTCATTTCTCAGCTGGTTGTTTCGGAGGACGAAATACCTCAATTTCCTTTGGGTATGTGAACATACCAGACCCAACATCTTGAAATAACAGGCATTGATGAAATCCTTAGTAGAAACCAATTTATGATTTTATAGTTAGTTGCTAGTGACAATGCATTGACGTAAGTACGTTTGAAGTTCTTATTTGTGTTACCAAAGGATTATACCTATTGTTATACAAGTGGTATTACCAATCAGTTGATATTTATAAATTTCATGATCCGTACTGAAGTGGAATTTTTCGCAACCAAACCACAGGCTAAACCAAGTGTTAATTTCACATGACGTTAAACTCTACAGCGTAATTTCAACAAGATCAAAGAACTAAAGATATTAATGTGTATACAACAACTGCACTCATCTTGCAAAATTGGGCATGGAGACTCAATTCTGTGTACGCTCTCTTTCTGGGGAAAATTCTCTTAACAGTGTTGTAATTTACTGAGGTTCCTTTCTGAGACTGACTCTCTATCTTGCTAAATGTATGGAGTTATATATTTTTAATTGATTTCAATTTAATAATTTTTATTTGTTATCCTATTAAGATAATTCATTGGTTGTAGTAAATTTTGATGACTTATTTAAAAATTGGGGAGGGGTCAAATGAAGTAACAATGAATATGTTAGATAAATTTCAGCCTATGGATCTTCTCATTAGTAGGTCTTCCGGTCCTGAGGCACTGCCGCTTCCTTAAACCTACCCCTCTACTACTGCTGTTAAAATAATGATGAAAAGAGACCACGCATTGTTAATTGTATACTATGCTTGAGTTATTTTATGTTTCTGCAGTTCTTTAGAAAGTGTTCAGCTATTTTGTGTATATTCTCATATATTGTGTTGACAGAAATTATGAACAGACGTCAAATCTTATTTGTTTGGTCGACTTATAAGTGCCATGTGTGTATACCGTATAGTTAAACATTATAATTAATATTTCAGTTTCAGCATCATAACTAACTTTGCATTCTTGCTAATCTCAATGGAGATATTTTTACCATTACTTAACCCTGGACGACGTGCGTCACTTGTATGACATTACTTTGCGCGTTGCGGCGTTTGGACTGCACAACGTACTTTGTCAAACATTGTGTGAATTTCGTCATTTTGTACGTTACGAAAATCAATTAAAATAATTGAATAATGCAGTGTTTGTTATTAAAAGACAAAATGTATACACTGCATCCGCGGAAATAATTTTGGGGAACACACAAACAGGAGTCAAGAAATACAATCACGGGACTGCACTACATACAGGTATGGAATGAAATAACAAATAACTGTTTATAAAGATATTAAGAAAATATAGTTTTCGCCTTCAGTTTCTTGACTGCACTGTTCACAAGTATCTTTATGCTGAATGTGATTGCTCAGTATATCTTCTTCGATCCCTGTAGTGAAGAAGTAAAGACAGATTACCACTCTTCATATATGTATAACGCTTTATACCTGCGACAAATACGTAATGAATTCCACTTCCACTAGTTACTAAAACTTTCTCGAAAGAAGGTACAGCGGAAAATATTAATGTATGATACCGGTTGGAAGTGCAAAATTAAATCTCGCCCAGCCATATTAGAAGCACTGCTAATCTTTGCTTACTCTATGAAGCAACAGATTACGTTATCCATGTGTTGTGCGTTTCTTCAGTTCGGTACGGGAGCAGTCGTGAAGATAGCGTTCACCGTTGAACTTGTTGAGAGCGGTCCACATAAATCTGAGTATAGTTTTGAACTAAATGGCTCCACCATGCATCGCCAAACATTCTCATAGTGATCCCGAGTGGCGAGGGATGTGCAGTATGCCCTGTATTGCTCAGTGAAAATTCGGCACGAGTCAAAGGAAGTTCGTGATGGAATACGTGGAATTACGAGTGATCAGACCACACATCGCACGCCACGCAGTCTGAGGGTAGTCACATTTGGCCGCATGCGAGTCATAGCAAGAGACGATTACTGACAATGTCGACATTATTCGAGTTGGGTAATGAACTGGTTCTGAAGGTTTTGGAATTGTACCAAACAAAATCTATCATACATGACCCCAGACACCCAGCACATAAGAACAAAACAAAGGTGAAGGATGCGTGGATGAGGATCAAAAGTGTTTTTTTTTTGCTAGGGGCTTTACGTCGCACCGACACAGAGAAAAGTAGTTTCAGTGTTGATATTTCAGTGAGTGACATGAAAGAGAAAAAAAAGGAAAGACTCCTTCATGGCATATTTCCGTCATCATTTAAGGAAGAAGGCATCACGTAAATATGGATCCGCTTCTGATAACGTATATACGCCAGTATGATAATTAAGTACTCTGAAAGTAAAGCAGCACGTGAGCCAGCAACTTGTACTTCTTCCATCTTCACTTCTTCTCGTATGATAAGCAAGTGGTGTACTCGCGATGAGCGAGCATTCTTGTGAGCTGAATCAGGGAACATTCCCACGAGTGTAATCGGTGATGTGGAAAGGAGTCATAACAAATAATACCACTGAATAAATGAAAAGTGTGCACCAAACATCGCCTACGCGTCGGGTCTAGGGTTAACTTTACTTTTGAGATATTTGAATATGATTTCAAGATTTTAACTTACGAGCATTTCAGTGTAAAATGTAAATGACGAAGTTCAGAACCGAGTCTCAGAACGAGACGAAAATTAATTCATTAAACACTTTAGGGAATAGCCATATATCACAATATTTGTTTGGTTATTTGAATGTCATTTAATATGTTAACGTAACGATCATTTGCACCATCTCGATTAATCTGGATGGCCCATATGTTTCAAGAAATTTGTTATAGTTATAATTATTTTAATTGTACCACGACTTATCATTTAACCTTATCTTCAATCCTTTGGATCCATATTACTCTAGAATTAGTGGACTGGGCGCCTCTGGCATATCTCAACGTTCGACGAGTGAGCCAGTAAACGAAGATTTAAACAGACACGATATATCTTCATTATAAACACTTATGCCTTTCAGTGGTCAGTCCTTAAGACTCTGTATTAACGATATACCTCCACAATCCGATAGTTCAATTTAGATTTCTGGCCTCGTTTGGCTCTTCATATCATATCACTCAGCCATTAAAAGCTGAATGTGACAATTGTCTTCCTGGTCTGACTCTTCTTTTCTTATCGCCCATTATTCTCCTACGTAATATGTGCTCCTCGTGCGAGAACTTACTTCTTTCCTACAGAATACTGTTGATCGCAACGGTGAGGTAACTACATCAGCTTTGCTGCACCTGGATTCAATTTCACTTAGCGTACTATCATCCTGTGATAATACAGATTATATAGGATCCATCTGTTCCAGTGTCGTATTGCGCACTCGGCATTCAGTCCTACTAGTCTTCCATCATACTGTGTTTGATATTGCTAACTCATATTTGTAGATATTTACACGATGAACTACAGAAAAGTTATAACTTTCAATTTATACATCAATTTATATTGCAACCAACGCATACGTTTCCATTTTTGTATGGTATCTGTACGTAAACTTAATGCAGAAATATAATTCCATAAAACTGTTGAAAAGTGTGAGAATACTGTAGACGTTTGCCTTGTGAGAGTATATTCTGTAGTAAAATTAGGAGAAAAAGGAGGAATATCTTGGGTACGGAATCTACAAGAATGGTATGAGCTCAGTACCCCCACGCTTTTCCGAGTTGCTGAGAACAAGAACCAGATCGCCCTGATGACAGCCGGCATCCCATGAGGATATGGTACAAGAGGAAGAAGAAGGAGAAGGTAAAAGTGAAGGATTATAAAATGGTCCAGTTTGTGCCCTCGCTTCTCCTAATCGGATTTACATTTTGACGTGTAGGTGGTAGCAGGTAAATAAATACACGACAGTTATAGCTTACTCTAAGATTTATTAACTAACACTAATCGCTATAGAAACTACACAGGCACACAATCCACTAGCTCGCTCTCGCTCTCCCTCTGTGCTCACTGTTCCGTCACACTACTTATTAGGTCTAACACTTAGGAGCTAAAATAATTACACTACACATCCTCCTGTAACTGTCACTTGGACCCTAGAGCAGTCCACAACTAATTCACTGCACAATGTTCGCTGCCGCACACATTACAATTCACGTACGCGCAAGCAGTCTCACAAGTGGTACAAGGTTCATACACTCCGGGTAGCCTTCTTCCATTGTATCTCGTCACTCAGCTGCACGGTTGTTCCTCGTCGCTCAGCTACACCGTTCCGCCTGTTCACATGCAGCACTAACGGCGCTCGGTCAGAACTGTCCTCAGCTACATTCCAATGAGCTGGTCGATCGCTCGAAAAACTGAGTCCACAATGACCGACACAATCGCGGCCAGCCTGTCTTTTATGGAGAGACAGGCCTTATAGATGTTTCCCTGGATCTATCTCGAAATCGAAGGCTCTTGTAACACCTTTCGATTCCTTTCTTACAACCCCGAGAGACGTCCAGTGACGTGACTTGAGATGACAGTAGTTATGGCAAAATGGGGCTGGCCTTGCGTGCTAACTCGAATGACTTACCTCTGCAGTGGCGAATGCGTGGGGCCTGCGGTCGGTTAGGCTAAATTCTTCCTCCCAAAGTCGCACAATGTGATGGAACAATATGTATAGTAATCGCCACGTAAGGCAATACACTAGAAAGTAAATATCGCCACCCGATTCTCTTCTTTTCTCTTTTTTGTAATGGCTGATCACTGCTGCCAACCTGCCTGGTTACATATTAAAATCACCAGACATAACCGTAACAAACTAACCTCAATGTAAGCACCGATAATGAATGTTTCCCTACCCTAGTAGATGATAAAAGTTAAGATGAAATAAATCAAGATATTCATAATTAAGTCCGTTTCCACGCTCAATGAGAAATTAAGGAAATAAACACACTTTCTTACTCAAATTATTGTTACATATTTCTCTCTTTATTTTGATATACAGTAGGCGAACTATAACCATATTCTTGAAAAGAGGGGCGTGTTAAACGATGCAATTTATTTAATAAGTCTTTGCAGTGTGATTTTTGAAAGTTCCAGACTTAAATTAATGACTTCCCTTTCTTTTGCGTGAACATTTCCTTCTCTCTTCAATAACCAGTAAGGAGAGAGATTACTGGGCATATTTTCAGCCTGCAGGCTGGTTATATCTTCCAGCTTATCCAGTAAACACACAGGAATACTCCGTGAATGGAATTACGTCAACTTTCAAGTTCTGCTGCCAAAATTTCGTCTCACAAGAGTTATTTCATTTACCAGTAGATCTAGACATGAGATTGGCGTATTTGAGCACTTTCAAGTACCGCCGGTCTCGAACCCACCATATAAGAACACTAATGTGCCAAGCTACGCGAACGGAAATTAGGTCAGCTTTAAAGCTCACTGCGGAATTGAATATTAGTTCTACTAACTATTTCTACCGTTTTTATATACGCCGAGGTGCCAGAATTTCGTCCCGCAAGAGTTATTTTATGTACTGGTAGATCTAGATATGAGACTGGCGTATTTGAGCACTTTCATATACCGCCGGACTCGAACCCACCAACCTGAGTTAGTCATACATTCTCTCCTTCACTCGCTTAAATTAATTTTAAACATTTCCTGACTTTATTCTGATGTACGCATTACTAAAACTGTATTATTGAAGGGACTGGGAGGGGGGAGGGGAAAGAGAGAAAGAATCTAGATTGTATAATACATTGCAATTTCTATAAGTTCAAGGACTTACCGCATAGGACATATCTGTCCTTCCTTTTAATAATAATGCTGATAGCTTTACATCCCACTAAGTACTTTTACGGGTTTTGGACACGCCGAGGTGGCACAATTTTGTCCTGCAGGAGTTCTTTTACGTGCCAGTACATCTATGGCCAAGAGAATGATGTATTTGAGTACCTTCAAATACCACCGGACCGAGCCAGGATCGAACCTACCAAGTTGAGGTCAGAAGGTCAGTGCCTCAGCCGTCTGAGCCACTCAACCCGGTGTCCTTCCTTTTGCTTGGATGTTGTCTTCTTTCTTCATTAAGCAGTAGGGGATGGAAGCATTTTAAACATATTTTCAGCTTGCAACTTGGTGTATCTCAAGCTTACAACTTCAGGGAACCCAGGAAAGGTACAGGGGTGCTAATGAGTCAAATAACATTACCAGATGTTTGCATATACCGGTATATCGGCTTAAATCATATGAAAACAGGTTGTAAGGCAAGAATGGAATAGGAAAGAGGGCTAGGACTTAAAATGAAAATAAGCGGTTGTTGCCTTAATAAAGGTACAGCCACAGCATTCGCCTGAAATGAAAATGAGGGAACCACAAAAAAACCACAACAAGTAGCCCACGCAGTGGCCTCCACGGTATGCACTAGCCAGCATCTTGGTAGGTGTGCTAGGTACCAACTGATGAACCCAACCTAGCAGACAGGGGCGAAACGCTGGCAACCAGGAATGAGTTAGCTGGAAAATGTATAATGTCCAATAACGGACCATTTAAATTGGTATTGTAACTTCAGACCTGCCGACTGTGGGGCTTGAATCCACCATCTCCTGAAAGCAAGCTCAGAGCAATGTCATCGAACTGCACAGCCAGTTCACTCAGTTTCTTATGACGCGTAATAGACCTACCACATGGGCTTGTTCTCTCCCAAATTACACAGTTTCAACTTCTACCATAAGGCGACCCACTTACCTGTATATGGATCTTCAGTTCTTCAATTATACATATATGTAAGAACAGTATGTATCTTAGTAAAAGATACTTCCCTAGTCTGTAGTTTGATTGGTGTAGGTATAACAAATCTGATGATGATGATGATGATGATGATGCTTGTTGTTTAAAAGCGTCCTAACATCTAGGTCAACAGCCCCTAATGGTACAAAATGAGACAAATTGCAATGATAATTTAAAAGTTCAAAATCATCCAATGACCAGAATAAGAAAAGCATGATGATGATGAAGAATGAATGGATGGATATGAATTTAAAACAATCAGTGGATCCAGTTCAGAAACTATCATAAACAATAGTATTACTGACCAAGGGTCTGCTTCTAAAGCACAATCCTGAATCGAGGATGGGTGTTCTCTAAAGGAGTCCAAAATTCAGGTCATCAGCCCCTCATAATGGTACTTATCGCTAGTAAAGTAGAACCATGGTATTTGTCATGGTGCGGTACTAATTAGGAATAGTGTAGACACACGGTGTTCAACACATTATGGTACTACTCACAAGTATTCTACGTTGTACATGTAACGCAGACCTATGGTGTTTGTCACCTAGGTGTACTAATCACGGGCGCCGGTATTCCCATGGTGTTCCTCCCACGGTGCCGCTGATATAGTGGTACTAATCACATGCAACACCCAGACACGTGGTGTTTCTCACAATGGTACTAATCACGGGTACTGGAAAACCCATACACTCACCTTATGTTGCTACAAATCACAAACTATTGTGTACCTAACATAGTGGTACTACTCGCAAGTAAAGGCGACCCATGGTGTTCCCCACGTGATGAAACTAATCACAAGTAGTTTCATGGTTCTAATACAATCATCCCTTCGTCGCCCCTTTTAGTCACCTCTCACAACCGGCAGGGGATATCGTGGGTGTATTCTTCGCCTGCGTCCCTCATCCATGGGGGTGTATAACAAATCTATTTGGGAAGAAATACTTTTATACTGCATCTACATCATAAAGAAGTCATGTTGTCATAGCAATATCAATATGCAATGAAATAAATTAAATAAGCATAATTTACTATATTAAATATTAGCTTATTTATATTTTAAGGAATATGTAATAATAATAATAATAATAATAATAATAATAATAATAATAATAATAATAATAATAATAATAATAATAATAATAATAATAATAATACCGGTAATAATAAAAGTATGCAATAAAAATAAATATACGGTAATTTACACATGAAGAGCCATTCCATGATCACTGAATTACAAAGCAGGGGGTATGAATAAACAAAGACAATAATAAATATGAGTACTAGTGTAAAAAAGCAAAGTCATCTCCGTCCTCCCGATGGTATCGCCACCTTGACAAAGGCAAAATACATTTTGCCGGATGTTTTGGTGGCTTAGGTGTTCAAATGATCCTTAGAGCTGCACCAGCGGGAGCATATGCTCCTGGTAGGGCCACACAAGCCGGACAGGTCTAAGGTGATGATCCAGGCTAAGAGTTATACCCTGGTCCTCCAGGTTCGGGGTTGGTACGTGGGGCTAACAACTCCACTACCACAAAACTACATATTGTTCAGAAACCAAATAGAGATAACGGGACGGTCCTAAACTTACGATGGCTAAAGTGTGCTAAATGACAACGATATGGATATATTGGAACATGGAATGTGAGAAGTATCTTTCATACTGGGGCTAGTAGAAATTTGGAGGAAGAATTACTTAAATACCAGATAGATGTGGCAGCATTACAGAAGATAACATGGAAGACAATCGAGGTGGCAGATCTGCAGCACTACGTTTTGTTCAATAGTGGGAAGGAGGAAAATAGTAATAGGAACAGGGTTTATGGTCAAGAAATCAATCAGTCATAATATGACTGAATATGAAGCAATAAGCCTCAGACTATGCTGGTTAAGACTGAATGGGAGATCTGCCAACATATCACTAATTAGTGACCATGCCCCAACAGAGGATGCCGAAGGGGAAGAGAAAGAACAGTTCTATGAAAAAATGGAGCAAGTATATGACAAGTTGCCCAAGTATGATGTTAAGTTGTCCTAGGGGATTAAAATGCAAAAGTAGGCAAAGAGAAAGAAAACCACCCAGTGGCAGGATATCACACCAAGGATCCAATGAGAACGGATGGGATTTGATTGATTTTGCCTTTAGCAAGGAGCTGGTGATTAAGAGCACATGTTTTCCCCATAATGAGACATGGATATCACCGGATGGTCTGACAAAGAACCAGATAGACCATGTGCTGATAGATGCGCGACATGCCTCCAATGTAATGGATGTGAGAAGCATGTGTGGTGCAGACAATGATTCAGATCACATACTAGGGAAGATCAAGTTCCAAGAAAGCCTGGCAATTAAACCCAGGGACAGAGCTGAGCAGAGCAAGGTCTATAATGTAGAGCTGTTAAGGGATGAGAATAAGGAGGAAGAGTATAGAGACCGGCTGCAAAGAAAACTACAGATGGGCAGAAACGGGAATGTGGACATCAATAAAATGTGGAAAGAAACCAAGCTAGCAATAAATACAACAGCGCAGGAAGTACTTGGAGAGAGAAGGAAACAGAGTAGAAATAAATGGTATGACGAAGAAGTGCGTAAGGTTCCTAGAAGAGAGCAATTTGGCTCGACAAAGAATGCTACAGAGACCCACTCGAAACCATACGGCAGTTTTTAAAGATAAACTGTGAATAGCAAAGACATTGATAAGGAACAAGAAAAGAATAGAAGGGAGAGATTGGATGAAGTGCAGAAGAATTTTGAAAACAAACAAGGCAGAAAATTCTTCCATGGGGTTGGACCAGTAAAGAAGGGATATAAACCTGGAGTGAATATGCTGAAAGATGAGACTGATGGACTGATTGTTGGGAAAGAACGAATTCTGGAAAGATGGGCAAAACATTTCGAAACATTACTTTCTGTCAGACCAATAAATGAACAAAAAGAAGGATCAGGTAGTATGGAAACTTCAGAGAGATGAGTGCGAGGGGGAAGAGAGGAACGATGAGAATGGAGATAAGGATGAAGACGATGTGGGATCACCATCGGTTGAAGAAATAAATGAAATTATAAAACAATTGAAGTACAGTACAGTCCCTGGGAATTACCTCATAACTGCAGAAATGGTAAAACTGGAGAAGTGCTGGTGAGGAGAATACATGAGATAATTAAAAAGGTATGGGAAACAGTTAAAATGCCAGAGGACTGGACACTAGCAAATATATGCATGCCGTAGACATAAGAAGGGGTCACGCATGCAATGCAAGAGTTATCGAGATATATCCTTACTGAGTACAGCAGAAATAATATAGGAGAGTACTAAGCTGGTTTCAGACCTGAAAGATCGACGACGGAAGGAAGTTTGGGTTTAGGAAAGGTTATTCCACTGAAGCTCAACTTGTAGGATTCCAGCAAGATATAGCAGATATCTTGGGTTCAGGTCAAATGGACTGTATTGAGATTGACCTGCCTAAAGCATTTGACAGAGTGGATCATGGGAGACTACTGGCAAAACTGAGTGCAACTAGACTACTGATGGGGAATCTGCCACCTGGGCGACTGCCCTAAATGCAGATCAGTAGTGATTCGATTCGAGAAAAGCACTGAGATTGGTAAGGAACGAGTTAGTTACGCGGTATTGACTGTATAGTTGTAAATTTATCTATCGTGCGATCCAAGCAATACCATTCTAGATGCACCGAGCTCGATAGCTGCAGTTGCTTAAGTGCGGCCAGTACCTACTATTTGCTAGATGGTGGGTTCGAATCCCAATGTCGGCAGCCCTGAAAGTGGCTTTCCGTGGTTTCTCATGTTCATACCAGGAAAATGCTGGAGCTGTACCTTAAGACACGGCCACTTCCTTCCACTCCTAGCCCTTTCCTGTCCCATCATACCGTAAAACCTAATTGTGTCGGTGTGACGTAAAGCAACTTGTACAAAAAAAAAACTAGATGCATGCATAATAATGTGATAAATTTTGATCGGAGCTCATAGACAAGACCAAATACCTAGAATATTCAGTGTCTCTCAAAGTTTAAATATATCTTGTTCTCTTTCCCTACAATTTTCAAATTAACGCTATTATATCCGAAAGGACAGGGCAATTAGAAATGTATTATTTCCCAGCAAAGTTGGAATAGCTCTTACAACGGTACAGCTTATTCCTCAGCTTTCTTCTTCCTCCTCTGATTCACAGTATGGCCTTCATTGTGCAGAACCTCATCAACAATATACCTGGTTAAAAAAAGAGAAATATTGTTATGCATACATGAAAGTAAACAACATTAGCCTACCTAAAGTTATGTTCAGATTCTACTTTACCTCTTTAAGTGACTTTGATTCATATGACACATCTTTTGCAGGTCATCTTTTGTTGAGTTTTGTGGTGGAGCCACCCCAATTCTGCCTCACCATGACTATAAATTAAAGGAGAAATAAAAATAAAATTCTGTAACATCTTTAACTATAATTCAGTAGTAGAAAATATTCAAACTATTATAATTACCACTAATTGATCCTTCCTCCATTTCGTTGTCGGTTGATGCTTCACAAGCTTACAGTGATATGCTACATTATCCATCACAATACACAGGGTCCTATATTTCTTAATCCAATGATTAATTGCGTTTCCACCCATATCTGAGATTTCTCACTGTTCATAGCACGATAATAATCTTGACTTCACTTCAAATTTGTGGCAAATATCAAATCAGCACCAGTAAGAATTTTGAGTTTTAGCATGAAGTTATTTCTTCCTTTCCCTAAAAATATGAAACCACCTTCTACAGGGATATTAACAGACAAAAATTGTTATTTCTGTTGAATGATTGAAAAAGATATCTGATTTTAAGTGAAAATAATTACAATGCAACAGTCACCTGATGATGAAGTTAATGAATTGCTACTTACACTACCCTATGCTAAAATGTATCATGTATTAGTATATCTAGCATATTGATAGAGCGGTTTAACATCAATATGGTATATCTAGACTAGAAGTCCATGATCACTTGTATTAATGATATTACTATAAACACTAATGTTTAATACTTTAGAAGAAATGTAACTGCTACGAACACCAAACCTATATCAAGCACTAAGAAATAGAAAGCTTAGAAGATGTGCAATAGTCAGTTATACACCGATTCAGGTGGAGATTGTCAATACTATATGAACCTAATAAATAGGCCTATAGTACAAGTAATTTTCTGATACCAATATCCAGTAATATTACATGAACATACACTGGAGAAGTTTTAATTGAAGTTAATCGTTGGCCTAAAGTGAATAACTACAGGTCTTTTTCATAACCAACAGACCCCTTAGCAGTGGAGAAGTAAAATTCAAGAACCACTGATAGTCAATAAGAATACACGAAGGCTGGGTCTGTAAACCGTATCGACTTCGAGACAAGACATGTCTAGGTTAGGTTAGGTTCAAAACGAAATATTTTCCATTTCAGCTTATTCTCACTGTCAGAATCTTATCATAGAAACAAAATTAAAATTTAAATGAACACTTGCCCCCAATTAATTGTGAAACTCTTGTCATAAGGTCCATATCACTACGAGTGATAACTCGTCTTCTTCCTTTTTCAATACCTCGTAGCAATCTCTGAATTGATTGATTTTTTTAAAGGACGTAACGTTGATTTCCTTTTCGGAAGAGTTCTTTCAGATTTTTCTTCCTTCTTAGATATCCCAGTCGAATTATGTACATAAGTATGGGACGAAATAGGAACGTAATTAATAAAATGATGTGTTCATCATTTCACACAAATGCATTAGACCGAACATGCCACAATTCTACTTAC
This sequence comes from Anabrus simplex, assembly GCF_040414725.1. NCBI lineage: Eukaryota > Metazoa > Arthropoda > Insecta > Orthoptera > Tettigoniidae > Anabrus > Anabrus simplex. Next base: position 310,905,233 of record NC_090265.1, read on the forward strand.
CTGGTATTAGCGAAATAGATTTACAATCCCACAGAAAAAGAAATATGCTTCAAATATTCTCGTAAATGTATCACTAGTGATTTTAACAATAAAGCAGTGGCAATAAGTAATTCAGGCTAGAACTGCCACTGAACGTTGCCAACGTGCCAGATTAACGGTAAATGTAAGACGTTGTACCGGCAACTAGGGTCCCTAAACTGTATGGTTACTGACACTGAAAAAGAACTGCAAAATACCCAACAGCAAGAAAAGTAACTATAAATCACTACCTTAACATTACTGGGGAGAAAGGGTAACGTTGCACCCTTAGAGTATGGGCTTACGTGCCCAGGACTATTTTTGTAACAAATTTAGCTGAAATATCTTCAGTATTTTGTAACATGAAAGGTTAACTGTGTAGATTTAGTAATGGTTGCAGTTGTTGGCCATCCGTAATTGTGGAGAAGAGTATTCCCTTCGTTCATTCATTCATTCATTCATTCATTCATTCATTCATTCATTCATTCATGTAATATTTTAATTAATTTATTGTGTCTCACCAGGAGTGCGACCATGGAAGTTAGACAAGGAGATTATCTTCTTCTTCTTCTTCTTCTTCTTCTTCTTCTTCGTTTTGCCTCATGACTGAGGCGTCGTGACTATCATAATATTCAGCCCTCTAGCCGATGAACCATACTCCGCCATTCTTCCCTATCTAAAGCTTTCAGTGTGGTTGCTCTGAGAGAACACTGTAGGGGGGCCGTTCACCATGTCAATCCATCGCGTTGGTATTCGTCCTCGTTGTCTGATTCCCTGGACTTTGCCCTCAACAATCACCTTTTGTAGACTACCATCTCGGCGCATTATATGTCCAAAATAGCGTACAATTCGTTGAGAGACCTTACACGATAGACGAACTTTTATCTGAAGTTGGTTCAGGATTGATGTGTTCGTGCGATGAGCTGTACAAGGAATCCTTAACATTTTCCTCCAGCACCACGTTTCAAAGCTTTCTATCCGTTCACGATCACGTTTGAGGATGGTCCACGTCTCTGCGCCATACAAGAAGACTGAGAAGACTAGAGATTCAACGAGCTTCTTTTTTGTCTTAATGGTGATGTTGTTATCTTTCCAGATCTTCCGCAGACGTATCATTGCTACCTTTGCTATTTCAATTCTGCGCTTTATTTCATCTTTGGAACCACCAGAATTGGATAGTAAGGAGCCTAGGTATACATACTGATGTACAACTTCACACCCTCCAATCTGTTTGATATGTGGACTGTTGTTGTTCTTACGGTCAACAATCATGACTTTGGTTTTCTGTCGATTTAGGCGTAATCCAGTTTCTAGGCTTGCTTCCTCTACTCTCTTGATCAGCCCTGTCAACTCCTCTTCAGATTATATCTCCCTTGAATTTCTTGTCTGGTTGTAACTTTGTAAACATTACTGCGAACTGTGGAGCAACATGTTACTGAACGCTTCTTGAGGTAGTATTAACCTCAATACACGCATCATAATGTTTAATACTTCTTTAGTGTTACTGGGTTGTATTGTGTTACCTATATAGAATTTCATTGTTTTTTAACTTAACGATGTGTTTGTCATAAGAGAAAAGCTACTTCCATGATTGTGATTGAATATTGTTAAGCAATACTACTATGAAGAGATAGCTTTAGTAGTGAGATTAATTAAATGAGCATTAATGGATGAAACTGCGAGAGCAGGGAATGGAAATTACTTTTCGAAGTGTGCTTGATAGAAGCTGTTGACTGTTGATGTTGTTCACAATATTTCGCTTATCCGTAATTAAATTAAATACGATTGGATGCGTCATACTGCTGCTCCTCTTTGTTTAAGGCTAACATTAGATTAAATTAAATTAATTATTGGTCCTATATCCTACACAGTCTTAAGTCAACTTTGCCGCTGTTGGCGGTGAGAGAAGGTTGTCCGCTCCACATTCTCCTGCTAGTCATGCGTGTCAAGGAGAGAGTACTTATTAAGTAAACAGCGAATTCGTTTCGAGTTCTGCTCGTGTGAATTCGTTTCGTTATTTTCAGTGAAACAGTGAAACGATAAGTAATATCATGACAACAAAATACGCAAGGAGATAAACATTGAAATGCATATTTAAACATGAGAACAAGCCATCGGCGAGGGATGTACAATATTGGATCCAGTCACTGCTGAAACTCTCATAAGAACAAATCGATATGATTCAGCTGGACAATCTGGAAACTGAAGCATACACTAAGGTGATTTACGAACGATTGATAAGTAACTATGGAGGGATTCAGAAAATAACCACGTTTCGAAACCTACTCTTCCCTTTCTTTCTGTGCTAGTAATCATCCATTTTCACTGTCATATGACGCCACGCTCGAGAAGAAAGTATTCTAAAACGTCTTTCTAATTCATATATCAATGTTTGAAGTGAGAAATTCTCTTTTCTTAAGAAAGGTCTTCCTCGCTTGTGCTAATCTACATTTTACCTCCTTACTTCTCTTATTATTAGTTATTCCACACTGAAAACGTACGTCGTTAAACATTTAATCAGTATTCATGAGCATGAGAACTGAGGCATCAAACAGTTGGTGACTGATGATAGGGCTGAGGAATAAGTAATATACAACATGTTGTAAATAATCTACCTGCTCTGGAAGGAATCTTTTATTCAATAAAATACTCAAACACTCAATATCTTAGGGCTAAATAACGCCTTATCTGTTTAATTTTTAATCTGCTTAATCAATTTTATTTCCCTCTTAAGTGTCAATCTAAACTCATGTGCGAAGTATAAGTTGAGTGCATTTGGACAGACTTCAATCAATCAATATTGATCTGCATTTAGGGCAGTCGCCCAGGTGGCAGGTTCCCTATCTGTTGCTTTCCTAGCCTTTTCCTAAATGATTTCAAAGAAATTGGAAATTTATTGAACGTCTCCCTTGGTAAGTTATTCCAATCCCTAACTTCCCTTCCTATAAATGAATATTTGCCCCAGTTTGTCCTCTTGAATTCCAACTTTATCTTCATATTGTGACCTTTCCTACTTTTATAAACGCCACTCAAACTTATTCGTCTACTAATGTCATTCCACGCCATCTCTCCGCTGACAGCTCGAAACATACCACTTACTCGAGCAGCTTTTCTTCTTTCTCTCAATTCTTCCCAACCCAAACTTTGCAACATTTTTGTAACACTACTCTTTTGTCGGAAATCACCCAGAACAAATCAAGCTGCTTTTCTTTGGATTTTTTCTAGTTCTTGAATCAGGTAATCCTGGTGAGGGTCCCATACACTGGAACCATACTCTAGTTGGGGTCTTACCAGAGACTTATATGCCCTCTTCTTTACATTCTTACTACAACCCCTAATCACCCTCATAACCATGTGCGGAGATCTGTAACCTTTATTTACAATCCCATTTATGTGATTACCCCAATGAAGATCTTTCCTTATATTAACACCTAGATACTTACAATGATCCCCAAAAGGAACTTCACCCCATCAACGCAGTAATTAAAACTGAGAGGACTTTACTTATTTGTGAAACTCACAACCTGACTTTTAACCCCGTTTATCAACATACCATTGCCTGCTGTCCATCTCACAACATTTTCGAGGTCACGTTGCAGTTGCTCACAATCTTGTAACTTATTTATCACTCTATAGAGAATAACATCATCCGCAAAAAGCCTTACCTCCGAGTCCACTCCTCTACTCATATCATTTATATATACAAGAAAACAAAAAGGTCCGGCAATACTGCCTTGAGGAATTCCTCTCTTAATTATTACAGGGTCAGATAAAGCTTCACCTACTCTAATTCTCTGAGAAATTGGAAGCAATAAACTGCACCAGTTTAACATTTGAAAGGTTTCATAGTAGTATTTTACCCAGATCATCTGTGATACTAGACTATATTACCGCCGATAAAACACCACACGACCGACACATGATTAAGTATTCATTCAACCTGTGGTCGCTCAGTAGCCAAAGCTGACAGGTAGTTTGTCCAACATTACTTGAGGTGAGGGTTTTAGTGGTACTGGTTGAGCAGTCCATCCCCTTCTATCTTCAAATCTTGGATGTTTAGTAGTGGTAATAGGTACACGACGATAAACGATACCGTAACTCTTTCGAAATAAACCCGATAGGACTAAAGTAGAAATTTCCTCCGCTCCTGGGTAGCCATGCATGAATATCGACGAGCATTTCATCTATAAACAGGAACTGTATAACCACTGTATCCCTTCGATATAAGATGTCTGACCTGTTTACAGAATACTGTGAAATGCACGTAGCAGTGTATGAGAACCTAGCTTCAGGCCAATCCTGACCAACAAAGGCCTCCCTTCAACTATCAAATTATTTGAATCGAACGCATAAGAACACTGGCTCGTTTGTAAACGTATCGCAGCTCAACTGTCCCCTAAATAAAACTGTATGTTTGTTAACCACACGAACTAGACGGTTCTGTAAGCAACATTGAATGGAGTGCATCTTGAGGACTGAGATTCATGTGTTTGAGTCATCAGTCCATAGACTGGTATGATGCAGCTCTCCATGCCACCCTATCCTGTGCTAACCTTTTCATTTCTACGTAACTATTGCATCCTACATCTGCTCTAATCTGTTTGTCATATTCATACCTTGGTCTACCCCTACCGTTCTTACCACCTACACTTCCTTCAAAAACCAACTGAACAAGTCCCGGGTGTCTTAAGATGTGTCCTATCATTCTATCTCTTCTTCTCGTCAAATTTAGCCAAATCGATCTCCTCTCACCAATTCGATTCAGTATCTCTTCATTCGTGATTCGATCTATCCATCTCACCTTCAGCATTCTTCTGTAACACCACATTTCAAAAGCTTCTATTCTCTTTCATTCTGAGCTAGTCATCGTCCATGTTTCACTTCCATACAATGCCACGCTCCACACGATAGTCTTCAAAAACATCTTTCTAATTCCTATATCAATGTTTGAAGTGAGCAAATTTTTTTTCTTAAGAAAGCTCTTCCTTGCTTATGCTAGTCTGCATTTTATGTCCTCCTTACTTCTGCCATCGTTACTTATTTTACTACCCAAGTAACAATATTCATCTACTTCCTTTATGACTTCGTTTCCTAATCTAATATTTCCTACATCACCTGCCTTCGTTTGACTGCACTCCGTTACTTTTGTTTTGGACTTATTTATTTTCATCTTGTACTCCTTACCCAAGACTTCATCCATACCATTCAGCAACTTCTCGAGATCTTCTGCAGTCTCAGATAAAATAACAATATCATCGGCAAATCTCAAGGTTTTGATTTCCTCTCCTTGGACTGTGATTCCCTTTCCAAATTTCTCTTTGATTTCCTTTACTGCCTGTTCTATGTAAACATTGAAAATGAGAGGGGACAAACTGCAGCCTTGCCTCGCTCCTTTCTGGATTGCTGCTTCTTTTTCAAAGCCCTCGATTCTTATCATTGCAGACTGGTTTTTATACAGGTTGTAGACAATTCTTCGTTCTCGGTATCTGATCCCTATCATCTTCAGAATCATAAATAACTTGTTCCAATCAACATTATCGAATGCCTTTTCTAGACCTACGAATGCCATGTACGTGGGCTTGTCCTTCTTGATTCTATCCTCTAAGATCAGACGTAAAGTCAGGATTGCTTCACGTGTTCCTACATTTCTTCTGAAGCCAAATTGATCTTCTCCCAACTCAGCTTCAACTTGTTTTTCCATTCTTCTGTAAATAATACGTGTTAAAATTTTGCGCATGAGATACTAAACTAATGGTGCGGTAGTTTTCACACCTGTCAGCACCGGCTTTCTTGGGAATAGGTATAACAACATTCTGCCGAAAATCGGAAGGGACTTCTTCTGTCTCAAACATCCTGCACACTAAATGAAATAACCTTACCTTGCTGGTTTCTCCTAAGGCAGTCAGTAATTCAGAAGGAATGTCATCAATTCCAGGTGCCTTGTTCCTATTTAGGTCAATCACAGCTCTGTCAAACTCTGACCTCAAAATTGGGTCTCCCATTTCATCAGCATCAACAACCTCTTCATGTTCCAGAACCATATTATCTACATCGTTACCTTGATACAACTGTTGGATATGCTCCTGTAATCTTTCTGCTTTGAATTCTTTCCCTAGAAGTGGTTTTCCATCTGAGCTCTTAATATTCATGCACCAAGATTTCCTTTCTCCAAAGGTTTCCTTGATTTTCCTGTATGCAGCATCTACCTTTCCCAGGACCATACAGCCTTCGACATCCTTGCACTTCTCCTTCAGCTATTCTTCCTTAGATACCTTGCACTTTCTATCCACTTGATTCTTTAATCGCCTGTATTCTTTTCTGCCCTCTTCATTTCTAGCATTCTTGTATTTTCGTCGTTCATCAATCAGGTCTAGTATCTCCTGAGTTATCCACTGATTCTTAGTTGATCTTTTCTTCCTTCATAACATTTCTTCAGCAGCCCTACTGACTTCATTTTTCATGACTCTCCACTCTTCCTCTATTGTGTTTCCTTCAGCCTTTTCATTTAGTCCTTATGCAACATGTTCCTTGAAACAATCCCTCACACTCTTTTCTTTCAACTTGTCTAGATCCCATCTTTTTGCATTCTTTCCTTTCTTCAATTTCTTCAACTTCAGATGGCATTTCATGACCAACAAGTTGTGGTCTGAGTCCACGTCTGCTCCTGGGAAAGTTTTGCAATCCAACACCTGGTTTCTGAATCTCTGCCTAATCATAATGAAATCTATTTGATACCTTCCAGTGTCTCCAGATCTCGTCCGCGTATACAGCCGTCGTTTGTGGTGTTTGAAACAAATATTGACAAGGACTAAATTATGATCAGTGCAGAATTCAACCAGCCGACTTCCTCTTTCGTTCCTTTGTCCCAATCCAAATTCTCGTACTGTACTACCTTCTCTTCCTTGGCCTACCACTGCATTCCAGTCTCCCATCACAATTAGATTCTCGTCACCTTTTACATATTGTATTAAATCTTCTATTTCCTCATATATTCTTTCAATTTCTTCATCATCCGCTGAACTAGTAGGCATATAGACCTGCACTGTTGTGGTGGGCATTGGTTTGGTGTCTATCTTGACGACAATAATTCTTTCACTATGCTGGTCGTAGTAGCTTATCCGCTGCCCTATTTTCTTATTCATTATTAAACCAACTCCTGCATTTCCCCTGTTTGATTTCGTGTTGATAATTTGGTAGTCGCCTGACCAAAAATCCTGTTCTTCCTGCCAACGTACTTCACTTATACCAACTACATCTAACTTTAGCCTATCCATCTCCCTTTTCAGATTCTCTAACCTACCACAACGATTCAAACTTCTAACATTCCACGCTCCGACTCGTAGAATGTCAGTATCCATCTTCCTGATGATCGCCCCCTCTCGTATAGTCCCCACCCGGAGATCCGAATGGGGGACTAGTTTACCTCCGGAATATTTAACCGGGGAGGAAGCCATCATCAGTACATCATTCATACAGAGAGAGCTGCATGTCCTCGGGAGTTAGTTACGGCTGTAGTTTCCCGTTGCTTTCAACCGTGTAGCAGTATCAACACAGCTAAGCCATGTTGAGTATTATTACAAGGCCGTATCAGTCAATCATTTAGACTGCCTCCCTTGCAACTGCCGAAAGGCTGGTACCCCCCTTTCGATGAACCATTCGTTAGTCTGGTCTCTCAACAGATACCCATCCGATATAGTTGCACCTGCGGCTCGGTTATCTGCATCATTGGGACACGCAAGCCTCCCCACCGCGGCAAGGTCACGTGGTTCGCAGAAGAGGCCGAGATACATAGTCTCACTTTAAGCAAAGGTGTGTGAACAAGGCTCCAAGGGAACCTCTTTGCTCCTTACGCACTAAGGTCCCTAGGGAGATCGACCATTGCATAACTGTTCGAACAGCGCTCCCGGCGCAACTACGCGCCAGCCACGCACCAGAAATCGTACCGGCTAGCAAGATTTGCACAGGTCAGTCTAACCATCGCCTTCTGATATACACTACACGCCTCTTCACATTCCACGGTTCCTGTGCTTTCGAGCGAACGCGTGCTGGTTATCGTATTTCCAGCAGGAGCGCTAGTAGGATATCATCTCTACGTTTATAGGATCCTGAGAACCTATTACTTAATGCTCAGAGTGTTGTTTTAAGTTGGAATTAGCAGGTGTTTTGTACTGTAATAGTACGGATTGCGTATGGTTTTTGTGTGAAATACTGCAGTGCTAGTTATCTTCAGAGTGGTATGTAAGAGAATTTAGCCTAATTCCGGAAATAGTGAAAGTTACCTTTACATATAGCAATCTATATGTATAACTAACTTTCAAATGTTTTAATATTCATGTGTGTCTACAACTGCATGCCCGCTTAAGGTCGTGATTAATTCACACGACTTTTACTTTAATTGAAATAAGACCCACTTTGTACTCAGCTAATACAATTTATGGCCTACTTGAACATTAATCATCTTAAGAAGAAGAAGAAGGAGAAGAAGAAGAAGAGAAAACAAGGAGGAAACATAATTTTAAGACCCTCCTGTATATTTTTCTCTTGTTCTCCAACCTTCCCCAATTAGAAGAAGAAGAGGAAGAAGAAGAATATGATGATGATGATGATGATAAGAAGAAGAAGAAGAAGAAGAAGTTAACGAATAAGACAAGGAGAAAAGAATACTTTTGGAACCTCCTCTATATTATCTCTTCTTGTTCTTCAGCCTTCGTTAAGAAGATAACGAAGAAGAAAAGCAGGCAATCATCTAATTAGAGTGTAATTTTTCACTTGTACGTACCGATATCGGTACCGGTACACTATTTACACAATGGTTTATTGCTGTGTGCCGTATTGCAAAAGCCAAAGTGGGAAAAGGAAACGTATTTCGTTTTAGGAATTCCCATGTGATGCATACCTAAAACAGAAATTACTGGAAAACGTATCGCGGGGCAGTTTTGTTATAAATTTTGAATTCAGAACATCCTATGGGTGCAATCTGCAATTTTCTGAAGCAGATTACCATCGTGGACTAAAAAGAAGGAAATTGAAATATAATCGTCATTCCTTTCGCATTTGAAGATTATCCTGAGCATAAGATGCCAAAATCAAAATCAACACCAGAAAGGCGACCAATAAAGAAATATGATCTAGGAAATAACACTGGAAAGAAAGAAGAAGGGAGACGAGAATTTCGGTGATGGTTCAGGTGTTTACCATAGCAATGCTTATGCCGGTCTGCCGGTAGATAGTGCCAGTAAGTCTATTGGAAAATACACAGCCAATAAGTGCTTCGAACCCGGCAAAGACAAAACCGTTTAAGACAAATTTTGGCGCGCTGTTGCAAGCTGTAAGCTGATTTTTTTAATGCAGAAAGTGAAGATCGATGAGTACAGCAATCGATATCATACTAATTCGCAAACAATAATGGGCACCAATGAAGACCCATAGACCTCATTCATGAAATGAAAGTCCACAGCCTATTCCAGTCATTCGACCGGATCACGAATGGAATGAATGAAGCCTCCATCTAGCGGCGAGGTTAAGAAAGTGTGCCGGCTGCCGAAGCCCGTCGCACTCCTCTGTGGCAATTATTAATAACTGGCAGATTAAGTGAAACGATATTGGACAGTGTTGGTGGAAAGAAAGATGACAGGGAAAACCGAACTACCCGGAGATAAACCAGCCCTGCCTCCGCTTTGTCCAGCACAAATATCACATGGAGCGACCGAGATTTGAATCACGGAACCCAGTGGTGAGAGGCATGCGCGCTGCCTCCTGAGCTACTGAGGCATAACCTCATTCATACTGGATCAAATTTTACATTAGAACAAACTTTCACCCCGTTGGTCAGAAAACTGCATAAAACAATGCGTTATCTGGCAATTTATTTCTCCGAAGAGTTAAGTTTACGCACGAAATCATTTATCCAAGTTTCCTTCTAGAAGCACAGTGAATCGTTGCCTAGGAGACACATCGTGACAAACTGGAGAGAGAGGTTTCGTCAAAGAAAGACTTCTCATAGAAACTGAAAGAATGAGGCGGAGTATTTGTGCCTCCTCATTAGTGATGAAACTTCAGCAAAGCAGCAATTGTTATATGATAAGGATACTTCAACACATGCCGAGGATAGTCGAAATGTAGACAGTTCTGGAAGTAAGCACATTTCAATAGAAAGCAGTGAGAAATAGTTTATTATACAGTTTTGTATGTGGCATATCGATTTCTTACAAATTGCCGTTGCCAGTTTCATTTCTAAGTGGCTGTCTGGTGTTGAATTGGACAATTTGACACTGTCAGTCATGAAACAGGTTGAAACTATTGGTGTACTAATTATAATATTGGTTACAGAAAACCACAAGATAAATGTGAATATGATGAGATGACTGTCCTAAGGAAAAGTATTGAAATCATAGATTCTTCACTGTTTTAATCAAGACTGACCTCGCCCACCTGTGTCACATTAAAAAAACCGTTAGGACATCACTTTTAGAAAATACCATGCACGATAGGGAGGAAGAAATCGTGCCTGCCAGTGCGCGACCGACTTCCTAGTAGCGCTGAGATGTGGGTAGTGGAGAAATTGTACACTAGTTCAATGTACGCGGTATCAGCCGGAGCCGAAAGGCGTGTAGTGCATAGCAGAAGGCAATTGTCTAACTTAATGTCTTACCCTTGCGTAAGTCACATTTTCCAAAAAATCTTTGATCTTCGAGCAGGAGTGGGAGGTTACTTATTTATTCATTCTACATAGCGGAAACGTTAAATTCCTTAATTATACTCGTCTTTTTTAATGTAAAGGAACGGTACTTGAAACGTCTGGCTCCTTGACTGAATGGTCAACTTAGCGACCTTCGAATCATAGGCCCCAGGTTGGATTTATGGCCGATTTCGGGACTTCAAATTTGTCTGGTAATTTCTCTATCAAGGGGATGGGTGCTTGTGTTCATATTAATCCACACCTTCATTTACACACCACACGACAAACTGTCACAGAAACATGCAGTAGTGAATATATCCCCTCACGTAGAATTGTCAGGAAAGGGATCCAGGAGCAAAACTGGCCTAAATCCATACAAAAGTGTAGACCTCATATTGTTGGGGGAAGGTCAAGAATAAGAAGGGGATTCCTTGGAACGCCATAGTAAACAAAACGCAGGGAAATTATTCGATGCTTGAAAGAGGATTTTTCCACACGGTCCATTAACTTCGTAACTCCTTATTCATTTCTTGGATACTTTTTTCTGTGTCAGGTGGTGGTGATTATTGTTTTAAGAGGAAGTACAACTAGGCAACCATCCTCTATATAACACTAATCAGCGGGAAAAATGGAAGGGATCCGACACTTCGAAAAATGAAGATATCGGTCAAAGAAAGACAAGGGCCACGAAGGGCGTGAAAATGAAAGACTCCCTAGCCCTCGCAAACCTAATAGCGTCGGGGTCGGAAAAGAACAAGAGTTGACCAAGGTAGGTCGGATAGGATAGATGAAAGTGAGGAGCCTGACACAAGTAAGTGGAAGCAATGCCAGGACTCAGCTAAGGGCCCCGTGGTCGCCAACCCACGCTCCAAAGTTCAGAGCCCCTGGGGCCCCTTTTAGTCGCCTCTTACGACAGGCAGGGGATACCGTGGGTGTTATTCTACCGCCCCCACCCATAGGGGGATTTCTGTGTCAGATGAAGACATTTCGCATACCTCTTAGATGGTGCTCGTAGAACTACTGTACGGTGCAATACCAGGCGGATAGATGGATTCAGCAATCGTCCTACTTTGCATGGTACATTTCCTCAGCAAGAGCATCCCAGACTCCGTAAGGAGGTGGTGAAAGTGATCTCCGTGTTTATCATCTGTAGCAAGTCTTCTTTCGGCGTCAAGGCTCACCAAACGTGCATCCTCCACTATTGTGTACTATTGCCGGTCCCGGATATAGAAATAATTATCGATAGAAAACATTGGCAGTAAATTACAGCACGCAAATCATAGTGTACACAATGTGAGCTAGCAAACGCACCCATGCATCGCTATGGTATTCTACACTGTATACGGATTCCTCCGTAAATCACTATAAAGGCAGTGAGTAAGATTATATTAAACTGCATCTACAAACGGACTTCACCATAAGACGCCTCGTTAAGTGTCCTACATGTTTGGTCCTATGACATTTTCTCGTGTCTCCTATATTTATGGGTTAGAATCAGTTAGTCATTGAATGAGGTGAAATTTGGTACAGTTTTCACGTACTGCTTTATATGTTTGATACGCATGTGACATTGGAATCATAACATTTGGTGAACATATGGCCATTGGTCATGTCAACGTGCGTGCCCAATGTCATGATTGCATCTTTCCTATAAAATGAAATATCGTATGGATTTTAGTGCCGGGATATCCCAGGACGGGTTCGGCTCGCCAGGTGCAGGTCTTTCTATTTGACTCCCGTAGGCGACCTGCGCGTCGTGATGAGGATGAAATGATGATGAAGACAACACATACACCCAGCCCCCGTGCCATTGGAATTAACCAATTAAGGTTAAAATCCCCGACCCGGCCGGGACTCGATCCCGGGACCCTCTGAACCTAAGGCCAGTACGATGACCGTTCAGCCAACGAGTCGGACGCCTTTCCTATAAATATGCCAAACGATAACATAAACGTGTACAAAGTACAGAATTAACTTGAAATGGAGAATTACAGCTCTATTTAACGAATAAGGGATAGAAATACGACAAAAAGTTGTAGGACAGCCCTCACCCCCAAAGAAATGAAAGGCGATTGTGCTTTCTGTTTTGTGATGCGACTTACCGTTTATCCACCAATTATCCCGAAACGAAGGTCTGCACCGTCGTTAAAATTGCATCCATATTCCGATATTCTCCGGGGCCAAAAGTTATACTTTTGGATAGATTAGAATATTTCCTCAAATAAAAGAGTGTGCCAGCTTCGGGGATAGCATTCGCATTTGTACGGAGTAATTAACGAATAAAATAATACAGTTAAGAAAGTTGAAATTAATAGAAAATAGATCTATAACTGAGGACAGCGGGATAGGACAATAATATGTAAATACCAAGTGAATGTATTGGAAAATCAAATGCCCCTCAATAAATTATGCTGATATGAGTTAAGGATATAAGAAAGCGGTAGGAGAGGAGAAATTTAGGCGAAGGGATTCTTAGGTACACAGATAAGAAGATTACTAATGGTGTTATTACTTAAGCTATTCGAGGGCGGTTATAACCTCCAACGATATTCCGCCAATATCCCGCAGAATGGCCGATTGACGTCTCTCTTGCTTTCTGCCCAAGGAACAACCACGAATTTACAGGAATGATGACGAAAATGGCAATATGTTAGTTTCCTGCTGGCAAGCAGTCAGAGACGTTGCCATGATAACCTGTAGGTTCGTTGGCGGTCTGTCGGTCACACAATGCAGAGCATGATACCCTCAGAAAATAGTAATTTTCTCCGTCATTTGAAGAGTAGGGAAAATTATGAACATAACAAAAGCTGTTTATAATGAAGTGACGCTTCATATACAGTCCACGGCTTTTACAGAAAAGTAGGCCTATCAGAGAAAATGGAGGAAAACCGTTCTGTTTTTTCTATAAGCGCTCCGTCTATTTTAAAATGATATGCATACGAAAACTTTCCACGGGATGAGTATACATGAAATATAACGTTTGGTCGAGATCTATCCAGCCGTTTCGCCGTGTGGTGGAACAAACATACAGACAAACGGACAGACACGAAAAATAAAAACCACCGATTCGTTATTGAGTTGACCTAAAACGGACAAATATCTGAAAAATTGGCAAAGGAAACGAAATTACAGGTAGTGGACCCCCTACAACTTTATTTGTATAGATACACACAAAATTTGAGCTCCCTCTAAAAGGACTAGTAGTGCGAAGAGTAGTTGATTCTCATACATAACATATCTTTGATTGTCCTGTTGAATCAGAAGCTGGTAATGCACTGTTATGCTGCTCTGCTTTGTTATCATTTAAGGAGATGGAGCCTAAAGTTTCTCCAACTACAGACGAAAAATTTGAATCGCTGCTCATCACAGAATGGTCATCTTCTTCGCTATCCTCCCCTGGTTCTCCCTTGCTATCACCATCTTCTGCACTGCCATATGTATGATCATCATCAGCAAAATCTTAATCAGATAAATCCAAACTTTCATTGAAAGCTACAGGAAGCACTTTACTGAAGGGAACACCGGGCTTCACCTTTGTTGGGACACGTGGAAGCTTGGCATCATGAACCCGATGGCTTGGTCCTTTATATCGCTGCATTCTAGAACCACTTTTGGATGGTGGAGCAGCAGCAGCTTGTGAAACGTCTTGAGGAAGGTTAGGAGAAATATCTCGAGCTCTCTTGGGTTCCCAAGACGATTCCTGTTTTCCACCACCATTGCTACATCCCGCACCAGGTTTTAACTCACTACGTTGACGAACTCTCTTCTCATCTACTCCACAACGTAATTCTCTGATTTTTCTAAGTAACATTTCTAACTCATGTAAATATTTCTTTCGCATTGATATGGGACTCAAAGAACACGGTTGTCTTGAATATAAGTTATCGCTTCCTCTAACAGGACTTAAGAAGCCATCTCCTTGCATTTTTCTCCTGTTATAAGCATAATGTTGCTGCATATTTATTGAGATACAAATATTGGGACGAGTTGGAATTCCCTCATGCTTGCTCCTGTAATCCTCGTATTCTACAATGCTTGTTAATGATGAAGAATTAACCAGACTACTTTTTCTATGGTAACCAGAATGTAATTTCCTATGGAAAGGACTGTTAGAATGTCGACCTCTACCTGCCATCATGTCACTGGAATAACTATTATCACAGGAACTAACAAAATGTTTTTAGTTCTCACCTCCTGAAATATTTTGAGCAACACTAATGGATTCATAGCCTTCGGAGTGATACTGAAAAGGTGTTGATAGTAATCTCTCCTTATATTTCTTAATTGGGGATGCAACATTAGATCGAATAGCTCTGTTTTCCATATTACCATGAATGTCCATGGACTGCTACGTTCTTTCTTCAAAATTAAAACGCAATTCACTAATGTTACGACTAGCTATGCTATACGACGACTGCTGATAAGGACTATCACGTAAATCATATTCCTTAACTATCTTTCTCTTCTAATGATCCGACTGATATGAGGGCGTTTCATACGGTCGATTGTGTTCTCTCAATGGGTCAGCCTCGACGCCCTCATTTTTGCTACGTCGACGTGTGTCCTAAGTGTACGACATATTGAATTTCTACAATCAATCCATAGTAAACATCAATTAGATGGGCAATTTATTATTTTCCCTCGTCAATCATTCTTCCCTAATTGTCGGCCATTTTACATAACCACGGAAACAACGAAACAGATGGTGACTCTACTCTCCATGATATGCGTTGCTTAGGCCACAGAGTTTAAATTATTTATCTACACCTTCTGCCCTAACTTAGTCAGCCATCTTTAGGGCGAGTAAACTGCATAAGTTAGAGATACGAAGATCCCATCACCCAGTGGGAAATCACTCTAAACAGTCTCCCATATATTAGCGGGTAAACCGAGCCGATCACTGCGGGAGGATTACCAATCTGTCATTGAAGCAGGGGTAGTGATTAAGCTCCAAACCTTGAAGTCAAAAGAATGATGTGTACCAATAAAGCCAAATTCTCCGGGGGTAAAGTAGCCCCACAATCGGCTCTCCGGTTGTGGTCTACCTTGTTGTCCCAGCAGTGCCAAGAACCACTCTCTTCTAGTATGCACTTATAACTGTATGTCATTATTGGGGAATGAAAGACTAGAAGAATTAGAGGAAGAGTTAAATAACATTAATTGGAGTATTGTCGGCTTAAGTGAGGTGCGTCGCAAAGGAGAAAACTGTTTGCGTATAAATTCTGCACATTAATTTTATTATTTTGGAGAGCCAGATGGAAAACTTAACGGAGTTGGGTTTTTGATCAATAAAAGCATAATCGACAGTGTGTCATCACTTGAAGGAGCTTCCAGTAGAATAGCTTGTTTAGTTCTGAGACTGTCTGAAAGATACAAGATGCAAATTATTAAAGTTTATGCACCTACATCAAGCCATTCTGATGATGAGATTGAATCTTTCTACGAGGATCTAATAAAGAAAATTGATAAAGGGAAGAACTGCCACTCCAAATTGATAATCGGTGATTTTAATGCCAAGGTTGGAAAATATAAAGAAGGCGATACCGTCGTGGGAAAGTATGGCATTGATGTCAGGAATGAAAGGGGTGAACGGCTGGTCCAATTTGCAGAATTTATAAAGATGCCCATCATGAACACCTACTTATAAAAACATCACAGTCGAAAATGGACATGGAGGAGCCCAAATTATGAGGTGACCAATGAAATCGACTTCACACTCCTCATATCGTTAATGATGCTTCAGTACTAAATAAGTTCAACGCGGGTAGTGATCACCGACCAGTAAGAGCAAGAATTGTTCTGAATACACGCACGGAGAGGAAAAAACTAGTGAAAGAGAGGAGAACAATAATTGATCTTAATAACCTGGATTCAAACAAAGATTAATTCCAACAAGCACTTCAAAGAAAACTGATTGATGTCAAAGAAGATGATCTACCTGAAGTATTAACTGAAAGAAATTGGTGGTACATGCAAGAAAAATTATTTGTTTAAGAAATTCACTGATGAAACAAGAGCCTTATTAAAGAAGAGGAGAGAGATGAAAACCGACACTAACACTGATAGGATAGAGTACACCGAACTATGTAAGTCATTCAGGAAAAACATGAAAGCAGATGTAAAGAAGCATAATGAAGAGATACTAAGGTCCTGTCTTAAGGATAAAGGGAGCTTAAGGTCAGCTAGACGATTGATAACCATAGGAAAGATACAAATAACAGCAGTGGATGGTGAAAATGGCAGAATAACTGATAAAGATGAACTGCTAAAATTTATTAGAAACTTCTATAATTCATTATACAGCAAAACCGAAGAAACTATAACTGTCCTTGGTTCAACTTCACATGTACCAGATGTCCTACCTTCCGAAGTCAAAAGCGCTATATATAATATGAAAAAGGATACAGCTGCAGGAGATGACGGACTAACAGTTACCACTCTGAAACTTGCTGGGGAGGTAACCGAAAATTATTTGGCTAAAATTTTTACTTTTTTCTCCAACGAAGATCGATTCCCAAATCTTGGAACAAAGCAAAGATCATCTTACTTCACAACTATCGTCCTATCAGCCGTCCTGTACAAAGTCTTTAACAAGGTCCTGACTAATAGAATCAGCTCAACCCTCGACTTAGCCCAATCCATCGAACAGGCGGGTTTCCGCAGTGGTTTTAGCACCATTTACCACAAACTTGCTCTACGAGACGTAATCAGCCGAATGAATGAATACCAACTGCCCCTCTGCTTAGCATTTGTTGATTTCGAAAGGCATTTGATTCTGTTAACCACTCATCTGTCCTTTTGGCATTAGCTGAACAGGGAGTAAAAGAAGCATACATCAACGTACTTAAGGATATATACCTATCATCTTCTGCTTTTGTTAGTGTCAGTGAAACAAGTGAAGTTTTCCTATTCAACGTGGTGTAAAACAAGGTGACCCCATCTCACCAAAGCTCTTTTCTGCAGTTTTAGTAACGGCAATGTCCAAAATTCAGTAGAAAGATCGAGGCATCAGAATCAATGGGAGGAGGCTGAATCACTTGATATTTGCGGACGACATAGTATTGTTGGCTAACGATAAGGAAGAACTGCAGTCACAAGTACGCGATCTTGTACTAGTTTGTCAGCAAGTAGGCCTCAAGTTTAATCTGTCCAAGACAAAGGTCAGGCATAACAAGCGGGTAACTTCAGGAAATGTAGTGGTAGAGGGAATAACTGTTGAAAATGTTGGTGAATTCATCTACCTTGGCCAACAAATCACCATGAAAGGAGATATGTCAAGAAATTTTCCGAAGAATCAAATTAGGATGGCAGGCATTTGGACGATATTCAACCGTCTTCAAATCCAACATGTCAGTAAACCTAAAGAAGCAAGTTCATGCCCAATGCATTCTCCCTGTCATGACCTATGCCTGTGAAACCTGGACAATGAATGAATTCACTGGAAGGAAACTAAGAACTACGCAGAGAGGAATGGAGAGGTCCATGCTTGGGTTTACCAGAAGAGATAGAATGAGGGCCGTTGACATAAGAGCAGTCACAAATGTCGTTGACATCATAACGAGAATTTCAACCTTGAAGTGGCAATGGGCAGGACATGTAGCCCGAAGAAGGGATGACGGATGGACCAAGATTGTTCTCGAATGGAGACCAAGAGATAAACGGAGACCGCGAGGAAGGCCACCTGATCGCTGGGACAAGGACATCCGTAAAATCGCCGGAGTTAATTGGCAAAACACCGCTCAAGATCGCTGGAAGTGGAGGCAACTCCTAAATACATACCTAAGTTTCAGACTTCAAGAGGCCTATTGATAGAACTGCTGATTGTGATTAATTGATTGTGACATAAAAAAACCTACACACAGTTCAAAACAATTAGGGGAACATGTTTTGTAACTTCAGGTCTGTGAACGTTAATTTGGTAGATGGGGTTCCAATCGTCGTACAGCATACCTTGAGATCTCAGCTACTCAGGGTATGTCAAATCGAAGTTATACTCCATCAGTAGGCGTAGCCATGCATTAAAATGGCAGGTGACCCCTCAAAGCATTGTGAATAGCGGTGCGTACGTTTGTCGTTGTGAGGTACACAGATTACTTGGGTCATTTCAGCACGTTGTACGTAAACCAGCAGATCCCATGAGACATCTTAACGAGGTTCAAGTCGCAAGGGCCGTCTTTTTTGATCTAGGAAGGATGGACTTTTCGTCGTGTTGCTGTGGATCTCAATGTCTCTCCATCAGTTATTCACCACTTGTAGAATCTCTACAGTGAGACAGACCAGTTCATAAGGAGGGTTGGATAACGTCGTGGAAGCATGACAACCCCACAGAATGACCGATATCTGACCATCTGTGCGTTAAGGTGTCGTTCAGTAACTGCCTAAGAACTGCAACAAGACCTCAGGAGGGTCACTGGAGTCACTCTGTCTGACCATACAGTAAGGAACAGGTTAAAAGAAGTGTCCTTACGACCCACACGTTCTGTTCGATTGCCCCATTTAAAATAGCAACGTCGCGCAGCTCACCCTCTGTTTGCTCGCAACCACGTTAACAGGCAACTTCGCCAATGGAGAAATGTGTTGTTCACAGACGATTCCAGATTTCTCCTGACACAGCGTGATGGACGTCAACGTGTATGGAGACGCCGTGGTGAGCAGTTCATGTTAAATGTTGTCCAGGAAGGCGACAGATTCGGACAAGGTTCTGTGATGGTGTAGGGTGGGATCATTATTGATGGGCGTACGGATCTTGTCGTTGTCCGTGGTAATCTTACCTCTGCGGGGTACATCGAGCAGATACTGCTACAGCATGTGTTGGTTGCTGCATACGGTGTTGGCCCTGAATTCGTACTCATGCACGACAACGCCAGGGCTCATGTAGCGTGCATCACCAGAGCTCCCTTGCGAGAACTGGACATTCAAGGGATGAAATGGCCAGCAGTAAGTCCCGACCTTAATCCTATCGAGCATGTGTGGGATAGGCTTGACAGAATTGTTCATGGGCGTCCTGTTCCACCACAGACTTTCCAAGACCGCGATCAGACTCTTCTTTCTCAGATACGTTGGCATCTTTTGCTGGTTTTAAGAATTTAAGCTATCGGCTTAGCAAACGAGAAATCTGATCTGGAATATCAGGACTAGGAAGTAGGCCTATCAATAGCAGGCTAAAATTAACACAATCTATCAATGTTAACACACGTGTAGTATTATAATTTAACTAGGATGAATCTTTTGAAATTCAACGGAATACCAAGTCCCTTGTTCAGTAAAGTGTATTTGTGCTGCCACATGATGTCAAGGAATCGAAAGTGATACAACATTTAAGAACCAAACCAAACCAAACCAAACCAAACCAAACCAAACCAAACCAAACCAAACCAAATCCCATGGCACTACAGCCCTTGAAGGGCCTTGGCCTACCAAGCGACCGCTGCTCAGACAGAAGGCCTGTAGATTGCGAGGTGTCGTGTGGTCAGCACGACGATTCCTCTCGGGCGTTATTCTTGGCTTTCGAGACCGGGCCAGCTATCTCACCCTCAGATAGCTCCTCAATTCTAATCACGTAGGCTGAGTGGACCTCGAATCAGCCCTCTGTTCCAGGTAAAAATCCCTGTCCTAGCAGGGAATCGAACCCGGGGCCTCCGGGTAAGAGGCTGGCACGCTACCCCTACACCACGGGGCCGGCTACAACTTTTAAGGCCGTGAAAAATACTTCATTTTTATCATAAATTGTGTCAGTTATCGTTTATATTGTATGTTTTTTTAATATAAAGCAAAACTATAAGGGAAAATATCAACAGAATATCACAAGGTGAGACGAAAAACAGCCAAACAGAGAAATGTATTACTTTCATCAGTTTGAAGAAGCATACGTGTTAAATATGTAACCACTAAACTGCGTCATGGGTGAGACTGGCTTGTTCCAGAGCGCAAGTATAAGGCAGACAGTTCTGTTTACTGCTGCCGGTACATTACGCTAGCTCGTGGCATAAACATATTTTATTCCGTCGCTATGCCAACCGCTCGCCATTGATCTCCAGCTTTCAACGGTCTTTCTTCCATTAGTTACAGGTGAATCGCAATGCCTCTGCGGTGAAAACATTATAATACTCGTACTTACAGGAACACGAATTTTATGAAGGTTGCTGTTTTATTGATCTCCAAAAATTGCTAGTGTACACATTAAATATTTTAATATTAGTATACTTTCAAGTATAAGCAGACCTCGTAGCGAACTTTTAGTAGCACACAAAATATGCAAATACCATTACATTTAGGGTCAATTCCAGTGCCTAGTGGCTTAAAGGCACTTACAGCCTGTTGAGAAAGTCCAGTAAAGTTAGCATCATTAGAGTTTTTATTCATGCTCACTAAACAAAAGTAACTTCTAAGTATGCCTGCCTCGAAGAGAGAATGGTAAAGGGTTTTAGTATTGTGCCCTCGGAATTAAAGAGAAACGTTGGTTGAATAAATGCAAAATGTTGAATTTACCATAGCATTTGTAACAATTGAGATAGACCAACGAATGTTTTGGACTCTCATTCATCGTACTTTAAGGAATGAGGGTGATGTTTATTGCAGTATTAGTAGCACTGTAATTTTCAAACTTCTTACTTATCACATTACTCAGGTATACTTTTTCAAAAACGCAGAAAAGTTAGAAACTTAGAAACCGTGTATGCATGGTTTATAACATCGTAAACTTCAATATCTGAAGGAGTGTATTAATGTTTTAATGGGATACATTTTAACAGAGTTTTATTTTATTGTTAATTTTTCTACTGTAAAAATTTCACTCCAGTTACTAATGTAATAGGCATATCGGAAAAATCTCCTACTCTACAAGTGGGCGTCCAGTTTAATTAAAATTCTTTGAATATTTATAGAAAAATTCCACTTACGTAAGGAAAATTGGAAAAATAAGGAAGATGAAGGGCCACACGGAGAAGTGCACAGTATTATGAAGCATAGTATGAGGTAGTCTTGTCATCACCAGACCGAACGGTATTCACGTTCATGAGTTCCAGGTCATTTTCCACCACTGGAACAGTGGATGTTCTCAGCTTGGGCTCCAGCAGCGTGGAAATCGCTTCACCACGCTCGGCAGACTTAAATTTGAGATGTTACCTGTAAGTCATTCAACGCCTGAGACTGGTGATTTTCGACTTTTTGGAATTATGACAAGCTTCTCTACCCTCTTGAGAGGGTTTTCGACAATTTTGGAGACTTAACTTTTGCTCATATGTCACTAAATTTTGTGACAGGAAAGTTTTATTTTTTGCAGTTGGGGCCAAAGATGGAAACGGGTGAATGTGCCAGAAACATATTTCCGAGTAAACACCAATAATAGAGTTTCCGAACACAATGGCACTTTCACCTTTCTCTACCAAAGAAGACCATGAGTTAACGATTATTTACGGCCTTTGAAGTACAAGTATACTACATCCAATACATTTTACATAATTAAAAAACAATATTTAGCTTCTATAAATTTAATTAAATTAATTAATTGGCTCAGAAGTTAGAAAATACACGAGTGATAGCACACTGACACGATTGACAACACAGAAGAATTGCAGAGCGAGACGCTAGCACATTCGCTCTTCCCCACCAACTCAGCTTGGCGCATGGGACTGTGGCTCTACCTGTTGAATTTCCTATCAACTAAACTAATGACCTCAGACACAAGCACAATTTACCACCATATGCGGCATGGCTAATACCGAATGTCCACAGATAAAATTTGATATTCAGTGCGGTACAACACGGGCTGTAATGATCGTAAGAGTTTGAAATTTCATAGATATGTTAACTAAACAATGCGCTCGCGAATTATGCCACAAAAGTTATTATTTCCATGTTTGGACACCAGGCGAAAATATGGAGCTGTAAGCGGTCAGATCATGCAATATTCCGTAACTCTGGCGTCAAAATTTTCTTCCGATAGAACTGCATTGTGTCAGTTCCTTGGTTGTTGCTTGGTGCCGCATAGAGGCGCCAAACTATCGATAGTAATCGCCATCGATATTTTCCGATATTATGAGCTCTACTATCGATAGTAATCGATAGTTTTCAAAAAGTGGAAGGAATAATATCATTATGCTTGAAAATAGAATATTTATTGAACACAATACACAAAAAGTCAGTAGAAAGCACAACTATTTCATTGTTATGTAATTTCTGAAATTCAAATCGGAATCACTCGTAAATCTCTCCAGTGACACACCCGAGAAATTCTCGTTCAGCTGCAGTGCTCATTTTGCGATCGCCCGACATTTTCTCAGGTATTGTAATATATTTGGGAAAATATTTTAGAGCAATCTCAACAGATGCCAGGAGAATTTTCAGTTGGTTTCATGATGTCTTTGACCTCAAATGTGCCTTATCTTCTTTCGCCTACATACAATCTCTGACAACATATAAATCTTATTTTTGTCCCGTATTGCCATCAACTCAACTAAGGTTAGGTTGATTGGAGAATCCCACCTTCCAAAATGGTAAATAGTATTTCTGCCGGCACTAGGTACACAGAGATTCTTAAATGCAAACCTATGAATTGGAATAAACTCCTCACCAGTTAATTGTAAACAGCTGCACAATTTCTATTAGCGCGAGAAATAAGCCAAAGAAGGAAAAAAAAAAGAACTATTGTTGACTATCGATAGTAGGCAACTGACTATCGATACCAGACGATAGTGATCGCTGTCGATAACTATCGATAGCACTATCGATAGTTTTCCGCCTCTAGTGCCGCATATTGATCCCTTTCACTTCGTCGTAACGCAACAAAGTTGAAATTTTCCGTGTAAAAACTAATGCGTATTGGGAAGAGAGACCGTGCACTACTAGTGAAGTAGTTTTATCAGAATGGCAGCAATAGTAACGCTGTATATCGGGAATACCGCTGACAGAAAGAGCAGAAAAGAAGTCCCATGACAAGTAATGGACTGAAGAAAATTATTAAGAAATTCGAGGAAATAGGTGAATCAGGTGTCACACCAGGGAAAGGACGGCGGTCCACCCCCATGAATGTTGTTGATGAAGTTGCTGTAGCTATAGCAGACCGTGCAGCACATTCTCCCAATTCTGTATCCGGTGTTCGAGCAGTGTCACGTGAATTGTCGCTATCCCGGTGAAACAAGATTTTGAGGCGCATTTTACAATAGTAACCCTATAAACTTTATACTGTACATAAACTGAAACCCCAAGGTGTTTGACAACGCCGTTACTTTGCCCTTCGGTTTCTGGTGCGCGTGGAATTGGAAAACATGTGGCTTGGGGAAAATTCTGTGGACTGACGAGGCGCATTTTTCTCTGGAGGGTGCAGAGAATGAACAGAGCTGTCGCATATGGGATTCGACTACTCTAGACGTTGTGCAGGAACAACAATTGCATTCAGCTTACGTGACTGTTTTGTGCGGTTTTACAAGCTTCTTCATTCTCAGTCCGTTTTTCTTCGAGGAGATGAACTCTCTTGGGCCTGTTAGGCGTACAGTGACATCTGCACGTTATAGCGATCTTCTTGTGCAACACGTGATTCCAACTTTGCAGGAAGGCTACTGTGACCACACATTTATTTTCATGCGAGATGGGGCAACACCAAATAACGCTCGCCAGGAAAGAATTGCTTCGAGAAACCTTCAGTAACGACCGTATTATCTCCAGGCATTTTTCCAGATGCATGGCCTTCGAGGTCGCCTGACCTAAAACCATGAAGAACTTGGCAGGTTCGATCCTGGTTCAGTCCGGTGGTATTTGAAGGTGCTCAAATACGTCAGCCTCGTGTCGGTAGATTTACTGGCACGTAAAAGAACTCCTGCGGGACTAAATTTCGGCACCTCGGCGTCTCTGAAAACCGTAAAAGAGTAGTTAGTGGGACGGAAAACAAATATTAGAAAGAGAAAACCATGAAGTGAAAAAGTGGCTGAATTTTTAGAAAGAATATCTACAGAATATCTCAAAAACTGAACATGTAACAGACGTAAAAAAGGGGTATTATTAATCTGACTTAAAAATAAAGAAACACGTACTTTTCTGTTTCCGGAAATAACACTTCTGGTTGGTGTTACATGATCTGAAATTGTGACTTCCCAAATACATAAATAATAGGTGTTACTTTGTTTTTAACGAAGATTCCAAATACCGTTAATTATCACGTCTGTAACATCTTCAGTTTTGAGATATCAGTATCCTAATAAAACAATTCAATGCAATTTTCAGTCCTTTTTGTCCCCCGTAAGTGGGTTGTGCTTTCGGAAATTCCACTTGAGGGGGGGGGGGGGCGGGCGGGCATGAAATGAATTAAAACGTGGGTTGAAGTATTTTTATTACGATACTTATCTTCCTTATAAATGAAATCGTAATGACCGTGTGTCGGTACACTGACTATTTTAGCGAAATTATCGTACAATTATTCGTTTCAGGTGTAATAATGACCATCTGCATATATTTTACCTTTCGTTTCCTGAAAGTCCTCATTTTACCACTCTCTCCAAAATTACGATGGCGGCACAATCCGCCAGACGAGCTAGAAAATTGAAATTTCCCAAATTTATACGTTTCAGCTCGTAACCAACGGAAAAATTATAGGTATTAGCTTGTAACCAACGGAAAAATTATAGGTTTTAGCTTGTAACCAACGGAAAAATTCCAAGGTTTAAATTTTTCACGTTTTACCCCCGGAGAATAACGAAATTTAGAGGCATTTTTAATGACGGTGCACACCTTCGTTTCGAGGTATTTCGTGGCTAAACGGTAAGTCGTATCACAAAACGGATGCTACAGTCTCAATTCACTTTGGTCGTATGACGATTTGTCTCTATGCATTGTGCGTCAGATTTGGTTGTGTTTCTCGACTGTACGTAAATTTTGCTGTATTTACTCGTATAATTTTGTAGTTTGACACACTTACAGGAAAGACAGAATCATTAAATTTGGCACGAACATTAGCCCTGCCAGTAGCCATATGGGAGACAAATTCTATGTTTCTAGCTATCACATATGTACATAAAACGTAATCCAGTGTGTGAAAACCTTACCCAAATTTTTCCCTATTCAAAATTTCGAACTCAATCTAACCCATAAATAGAGGAGTTACGAGAAAATTGCATAGGATCAATGATTTAGACCGCTAAAAGTGTCATCCTACGGTACTATCTGTTTGTCGATATATTGTACCGGTCAGTAGCAGTTAATCTGTAAATGAAATGGCGTATGGCTTTTAGTGCCGGGAATGTCCGAGGACAAGTTCGGCTCGCCAGATGCAGGTCTTTCGATTTGACTCCTGTATGCGACCTGGGCGTCGTGATGAGGATGAAATGATGATGAAGACGACACATACACCCAGCCCCCGTGTCAGCGAAATTAACAAATTAAGGTTAAAATTCCCGACCCTGCCGGGAATCGAACCCGGGACCCCTGTGACCAAAAGCCAGCACGCTAACCACTTAGCCATGGGGCCGGACAATCTGTAAATGAAACTCTGCAATATTTAAACATGCATATACATTCGTATGTTGATCTACATTCGTATATCCATTGGAGTCGATTTGTAGCGATCAAGAAGGGGTGTGTCTGCCATTATAATTAATATTTTACAAATCGGTAGTGACTGTCAGCAGGAAGGCGTCTGCTATTGTAATCAATATCCCTACATCGTCTTTTACTGGGAGTAGGAATGGGCCCTTCTCCAACTCCTGTGTGATTGACTTTAGTAGGGAGGACTTACCATTGTAATGAAAGAGCAGATTTGACTGTTAGAAGGCAAGGGAGCATGCAATTTTCTTCAAAACTCCCCTTCCCGATTGTGTCTGGGAGTAGAAAACTGGGACTGCCAATGTATCGATAACTCCCGAAATCGTTTGTGAACGCACAGTAGACAAGGGATCCTTCTGTTATAATGAAAACTTGTCAACTCGATTGTGAATTGTAGAATGAAAGTGAGCCTGCCGTTATCATCTCAACCCCGCAACTCGCACTATACATTGGAAACAACGTATGGGGAATTCCCCATCTTGTTTCTTGGATAACGGTAAAAGACATGCAATTTAAAAAATATATTCACTGAATATACAGTAATTTACTTCAATATCCGCATACAAGGTAGAATACCGTTGCGAAGCACGGGTATATCTGCTAGTCGCAATATAAGGAAAATAAAACTTCGAACGGGGATGTTTCTGATTCACAGTGTAAAATGTTGACGTAAAATACGTACCATGTGATAGGTATTGTCGAATTGTCGAGAAAATGGTCAGCCGCGCGGCACAGGTACTTTATTGCCTACAGATGGCTGCGCTATTGCAGCATCTGATGATATCATAGAATGGTCAGACTCTTCTTGCGTAGTACATTCTTCCTTCCTCTTCACAATGAAATGGTCAACAGTGTCGTCTCACGTGTTGTGTAGAAATTATTTCGACCTTAGAAATTTAACGATTTTGTAACGCTCAACGGTACAAGTATGGTTCCGAATCCAGTGACGTATGCTACCCATTTCGTTACGTATAGTCCGGTAATTCATTCCCCAGGCGTGATGGTATCGATTGGGTGGTTGAGTAGATCTCCTCCTTCTCAATCGGCGGTGGCTCGTAAACATAGATAGGTAGGATACGATATTCTAATCGGTTATGAAATAAGAGCAAATCCATTTGACTTGCTGTGAACGGCTTCATTCTTTTATTAAAACAACTCATGAATAATGACAGTGCTTGTGCAGCAACTTGTAAAACTACAGAGAGTCGAGAGTTGCAGTGCACTGCAAGGTCGGCGATAGGAAGTGAACAGGCAACTGTACGTACAGAAGTCGTGGACGTCTAACTAGCCGACTGCAGGTTAAAGTTAAAGTTTAAATGACGTCTGGTCCAAGAAGTGGAAGTCATATGAGGACAATATGGACAAAGAAATTATCAGTTCACCAGAAGGCAGTATTTAGAAGTAGAGAAAGCGAGGGTAACAAGAAGTAAGGCTACCAACCTAACAAAACTTAGTCGTAAAAGATAACAAGAGTGGAGACTAGGGTGTTTTTCGAAGAAGATAATAAACGAAGAGGTGAAACAATTAATGACCGAAACGGACGTGATTACTTTTGTTGGGTGTTGAGTTGCACCAGGATATGAAGTTCATACAAACGGTTTTAAAATATATAACAATACAAGAGATAGGATAGCTCAGTGTGGGAGATATCCAGCTGTAAACTAACCTTAATTAGGGCCGATTTGCAGGAGAAAACTGAAATAATAGAAACAGAAATAGAAATTGTTTAAATGAAAATAAAGACGAATCGGAAAGGAGAAATGAGCGTGTCTTGGTTTTGTATACAGCCCTCCAGAAGGTTTCCCATTTGGGAGCAAATATTTCTTGCTTGAGTTGGCAAAGAAATAAAGATTAAGAAATTATGAAGATGGAGGTACTGTGAATGTTTTGAATGGGTGGTGGCCAGGAGATGAAATAGGTAACATTACATATACGGCATAACAGAAAAGGGAGGAAGCCTTATAGACCTGGTATTATGTTCAAGGGGGTATTACGATTCGTAAAACGGACAACGGTTAAAGGTTAGGTAGAATGTTACCTCTTACCAATAGTTATTAATCTGATAAGTATGGAAGAATATAGCATGATTTATTACCAAGGAAATATTAAACAGAGATTAGAGCCTAAATATACATGGAAAGAGGACCTAAGCACAAAAGGAGAAGTTTCGAAATGATGGAGAGGGATAATACTTATTATTTAAAATAACAAAAAAGATGCGAAATTCAGCATTCAGAAAATACTACATTGATAACAGGACAGAAGATGCGACTACAGGTGAAATGACTGCCAAAAATTTCTGAGTGGTGAAATCAAGAATTCAGAAAAAAAGGGAGGAAGGAACGAAAACATTAAAATCATACGGGAAGGTAGAACTGCATTCTGTAGCAAATGAAAAGAGCATATAGAACCATTGGTAAACACAAAGTACTCATGGAACATCGCCCTCTACTAGAAGAAGAAGCGAAATGAAAATCTAAACAGAGATTCTAAATGAAGGGACAACAAAAAGTATGGAATGGAATATACCAAATCCGTAGAGAATATACAATCCCAACACAAGTGAATAGAAGTCATGCTGAATGGAGGGAAATACGAATATATAGACCGAGCGAGTTGGCCGTGCGGTTAGGGGCGAACAACTGTGAGCTTGCATCCAGGAGATAGTGGGTTCGAACCCCACTGGTTTTTCCATTTTCACACCAGGCAAATGCTTGGGTTGTACCTTAACTGAGACCACGGCAGCTTCCTTCCCACTCCTAGCCCTTTCCTATCTCATCGTTGCTTTAAGACATATTTGTGTCGATGCGGTGGATAAAGATAAAAGGGAAGGATAAAGGTAAAATCAAAAATGAATCTGAACTTACACTAGTGTTAAGTAGGCAATGGCAATGGTATGATGATAAACGGGCTTAAAAGTCAGGTTGTGACTTTTACAAATAGGAAAAGTCCTATCAGTTTTAATTACTCCATTGATGGGGTGAATGCTCCTTTTGAGGATCATTGTAAGAACCTAAGTGTTAATATAAGGAAAGATCTTCATTGCGGTAATCACATAAATGTGATTGTAAGTAAAGGGTGCAGATCTCCGCACATGGTTATGATGGTATTTAGGGGTTGTAGGAAGGATGTAAAGAAGAGGGCATATAAGTCTCTGTTAAGAACCCAACTAGAGTATGGTTCCAATGTAAGGAACCCTCACCAAGGTTACTGGATTCAAGAACTGGAAAAGATCCTAAGAAAAGCAGTTCGATTTGTTCTGGGTGATTTCCGACAAAAGCGTTATAAAAGTGTTGAATAGTTGGCCTGGGAAGACTTGGGGAGAAAGGAGACGAGCTGTTCGACTAAGTGGTATATTCCAAGCTGTCAGTGGAGAGATGGCGTAGAATGACATCAGTAGACGAATAATTGTGAGTGGCGTCTTTAAAAGTAGGTAACGTAACAATATGAAGATAAAGTTGGAAGACAAGAGGAGAAAATGGGGAAAATATTAATTTATAGGAAGGGTAGTTAGGAACTGGAGTAATTTACCAAGGGAGATGTTCAATAAATTCCCAATTTCTTTGCAATCATTTAAGAAAGGTTAGGAAAACAACAGATAGGGAATCTGCCACCTGGGCGACTGCCGTAAATGCAGATCAGTAGTGATTGATTGATAGTGCTAATTATTGAACACCAGGGAGAGCAAAGAAGCAATGTAATATTATAAGAGGAATGTGGGAGAAAGAATTGAAAGTGGATGAAAACAGATAAGATTCTTGTAGCTAGTAGTAGGAATATGTATAAGGAAATATCGTAGACCTAGACTCTATAACGTTGTTAAAGTCTAGGAAGTACTCGGAATGAACTCGATGGATGAAGTTGAACGCATAAAACGGCTGCTTTGGTGGGGTCATGTGAGGCGAATGGAGGAAGGTAGGTTACCTAGTAGAATAATGAATTCTGTTATGGATGGTAAGAGAAGTAGAGGGAGACCAAGGTGATGATGGTCAGACTCAGTTTCTAACGATGATAAGAGATATAGAACTAAACGGAGCCACTTAACTAGTTACAAACAGAGGACTGTGGCGGCGATTAGTAAATTCACAAAGTATTGCAGACTGAGCGCTGAAAGGCATAATAGTCTATGATGAAGATGTATGTTTATGTATGTAATAGTAAGAAGACGGATGGTATATAAGGCTATCAGGTGTAAAATTCGCCAAATTCAACACTGAAACAAATTTGAGTTAAACACGAAATTCAATATTTCATTGTTCATTGTTGCTTTGTGCAACACTGTCAAACGTAATTGTTGTTCGATTTAATTGGTTTCCTTTCAATTAAAAATTCACAGAGTGAGCCGCCACTATAAAGCTAAGTTTTATTCCTAATTAGAATGGATTTTACGTCTTATGAAAGGTCATGAATCATGTTTAACACATGCCATGTACAGTCTGCGTACTATGAAGTCGATTTATTATTATTATTATTATTATTATTATTATTATTATTATTTCTCCAACGTTCTTAAATTTTATTGGGATATATCTCTCACTGACATGAAAAGGTCGTAGTTGCAAATTAATTATCAACATCATTTTCCCCGCAATTTATTTCATTTGCCAATAGATGGTCCGGCCCTGCTCATATCTATCCACTATTCTCTTTCCTGGCTGAAGACGGAAGGATCCAGCAGCGGTAAGGAAAGGGCTGGCACATTCCTCTCAAGTTGGAACTGTTGAGAACAATTGGGAAAGTGCTGCAGCATATAACTCGAACATCTTGCTGCATAGTTGTGTAGTTTGTTACTCACCCATTTAATTGGCTCCAACCAGACAACTATGCTCTTAGTAGCTATTATGCACTTGACGTGAATGTAAATTAATAACATGCAATGATCAACAGTGTAGCAGCTCAACTTGCAGGAGGACAATAGGGAACACATAATTGCTTAGCTTGTTGGAGAACTAACATTATTTATTTCCTTTGCTTAGTTAATATATAATTTCATTCTCAAGAAACTACATTATTATTATTATTATTATTATTATTATTATTATTATTATTATTATTATTATTATTATTATTATTAATTAGTTTTGGACCACCAGTGGACTACTGTGCTTGTGTTTTAACTGCGTTGTTGTTGTTGTTTTTAGCCGCTTCTGCTGTTCTTGGTGGGAGATTTGGTGGCTGTTCTTTTGTTGGTACTTTGAGCTTTTATAACGGCCCATTTTTGGTCTCGTTGTTGTTAGCTTCTCTAAGGGATATTAGAAAGGGTCTGGTTTCGTTAGTCAAACCGTTGTTGCTCTCATTAGTTATTGTGACAATATTAATATTAAGTACTGCGAGATCTTGCTCTACCTGCTTGATCCCTAGGGATCCATTGACTTTACCCTTGTTGGCTATTTTTAAGATCTTATAGGACGGCCTTTAGGGGTCCATTCTCTACAGGTGTCCATAAAAAGCCGGCCGTCTTGTGCTTGCTTTTGTGAGGTTTTCTTGTTGCTTGAGTTCACGGTTTGCTTTTTACAATCGTCCTTTTTCTGCCCATTTGGCAGATTTCCGATCAGTATTTTAACTAGTCTTTTCTTAAATGATTTCAAACAAGTTGGAAATTTATCAAACATCTCTCTTGATAAATTGTTCCTATTCCTAATTCCTCTTTCTACGCGTATAAACGAGTATTTTCCTCAATTCGTCTTCCTGAATTTCAACTTTGCCTTCATTTTGTCATCATTCCTAGATTTAAACACTCCTATTACCTTCTCAAGATCTTCTTTTCTTGTACTTTCAGGGTTCACACTAGGGTGTTTTCGTTAGAGATAGGTACTTTGCTGGATAGAGGACTCACGGTCTGACTACTGCTTTAAGTCTTAGTTTGACTTTAATCAACAGATGTTTCTGCAGACATGATATGCTCTGTTCAGCAACCACAGTTTTATTGAGATCTCCTGAAATACATGATTTGGGCTGATGACCTTAGCTGTCAGTCCCCTTTAAACAATAAGCAAGAAATCCGCTATTCAAGGAACTTGAGATTTAGGCTCTCTTGATTAGCTTGGTATTACTGACTCTCATCGTTCTAGGGGCGTATTTCGTATTGGTAATGAACTCAGTCCTTCCGATGTTAATCATGAGACCCGTTTATCTGCTATTGAATGTATTGTTTGGAGGTACACAGAAGCGTTTTGCATATCGTTTAATAGTAAGGTCAGATTATCAATAAAGTTCAGGCATGGAATCCTAAATTTGTCTGCTTTGATCCTCATCCTTAATCCGATGTTCACTGGCAGAGATCTGATGTGTTTCCCGGGATCTTTTCCAGGATAAAGTTATATAATATACATGAGGCATCGTCTCCTTGCCTCACTCCCATCCCCTAAACTTTACTGTAGAAGCGATGTTATTCGGGATGACTTTAATCAACCTCCTGATTTTGTCGCTGAGTCCTTCTTCCTATAGGGGTTTGAAGAGTGCGGTTGTATTTTCCACATATTCGTATGCCTTCTAGAAGTCGTCTAAGATAACTACTCTATGTTTGCCTCTTTTCATGCTATAGTGGAGGATAGACTTGAGGTTTTGTATCTGTTCGATACAGCACTTCGATGCTCTCAACACCGCTTGGTATCCCCCTAACTGGGCAAAGATCCACATGGGTCGACGCCCCGAACAAATAGCGTTTTAAAAAAGATTCCCCTAACTCGTAATCTTGAGAGACCTTACAGGTGACTGCAAGGAGTAATATTATTATTTACTTAGTTATTTATTTTCTTACATACTTCTTAATTATAGACTGTTTCGTCTTTCGTCGTTCAATCTGAAAGCCTGTGTGCATAAACACTAAGCGCTTCCAAAATCCCCACTCTGTACTCTCGTTTAGTTCCACATCTCTTATCATTGAATCATAAGAAAGTGAGCCTAACATTCATTTCCTTCTACTTCTCTTACCGTCTGTGCTTGAGGAAAATTAATAAGTAACCTAATTTCGTCCATCCGTCTCACAGGACCCTACCATAGAAGCCGGTTCAACCGCACAGCTTCATCCATGGAGTTCATTCCTAATACCATCCAGCTTTTCATACCGAGTAAGATACTTTTCTACCATTGTTCCTACCTGTTTGTACCAGGAATCATTCGCACTACTTTCATGTTCACAATTTATATCTTATAAATATGCTGACCTGAGACCACCCGGCTTTCACTCTTGTACAGTCAAGTCGTTTTGAGAACAGATCGACGCCAGATATAATTTCGTCCGAGATCTCAGTTCTTCCTTACAGAATATTGTTTATCGCTACTGTCAACTCATTGCATTAGTTATTATTATTATTATTATTATTATTATTATTATTATTATTATTATTATTATTATTATTATTATTATTATTATTATTATTATTCCCAGTATATCCCCTGACTCGTTAAAAGTGACTACAAAGGGACCATGGACTTTCATTTTGGGGGCGGGGGATGGCGACCACGGATTCCCTAGCTGAGTATGGCATTGCTTCCACTTACGTGTGTCAGACTCCTCGTCTTTATGTTTCCAATCAGACCTCCCTTGGTCAACTCCGACGGCATTACGTTTGAGATGCGTAGGGAATCTTTCATTTTCACGCCCTCCATGGTATTTCTTTTGCCGATACCTTCAATCTTCTAATTTCGGATTTCTTCCATTGTTCCTTCTGATTAGTGTTAATTGAGATGGTTGCCCAGCTGTATTTTCTCTTAAAACAATAATCACCACCAGCAGTATTATTATATTCTTCATTTTCTCTTACTTCCTCCAAAAAAACTTCGGTAGTTACACGCAGGAAGTTTTACAGGCTCAGTCAATATTTGTGAATTGTCTGACTATATGACAACTGTCTAATACAGCTGTCTTCTAGATTTAGATCATTTATGGTAGATTCAGTTTGTGTAAAGCTTTTCTGTAGCTGTTTCGCCGTGACTCCAATTGCTGAGGTAGCAAGAGGAACAGCAATAGCTGTTTTCAGTAATTAGGGGTGTTTGATTTCTTCTTCCATTTTCTGAGAATTTATTGTTTAATCTTCATTTTAACGTGCGTTTGGTATAACAATGACCGATCTCGATAGCTGTAGTCGCTTAAGTGCGGCCAGTGTCCAGTATCCGAGAGATAGTGGGTTCGAAACCCACTGGCGGCAGCCCTGATAATGGTATTGTGCGGTTTCCCATTTTTACACCAGGCAAATGCCGGGGCTCTACCTTAATTAAGTCCACGGCCACTTCCTTCCCACTCCCAGCCCTTTCCTGTTCCATCGTAAGACCAATTTGTGCCGGTGAGACGTAAAGCAACTTGTAAAAACAGTATAACAATGTTTATAATCATATATGTTATGTCACTGATTATTATTGAAGTATTATTATTATTAGCGTATGGTAACGTACACAAAACAATACAATGATTAAATATAAATGAACAGTAAGCACAAACCATTATATACATAATTATAAGATATACACATAACATTGAAAACAATCATGCAAGCAAAAGGGTTCAAAGATTTAGATCCAAATTCTCTAGCCATTGTATGGCCTCAGCAGAAGCCACCACAAAGTCCTGGCTAGATCCAGCGAATGCCCTTCCAATGCATTCGGTGACGATATGGTCGATAGTCTGATTAACTGCCCCACAGTCACAGGCTGGGGAAGATCTCATACCCCATTTAAACATCATTGAACCACATCTCCCGTGGTTAGTACGGACTCTGTTGAGGGCTACCCATGTCTTGCGGGGTAAATCAAAGCCAGCTGGAAGATTCTTATAAATGAACAATGCCCGCCATTGAGTCGGAGCTACGCTGTTCCACTCTTGTTGCCAATCTGCTTTTGGATTGAAATCCCTTCTAACAAGTTCCTGTGCTGTTTGAATAGGAGGAGATCTTGATTTGAGGCGGCTGAATCTGACGTTAGCATCTTCATGGATGGGGAGATCATGATTGGTTAATATCTTGCTGTATTCTCTAAACAAGTTGTTCAATCTTCTAATTCTAGGAGGTTCTATGTGGCTGAGCACTGGCAACCAGAAAAGAGGAGTAGATTTTACTGTGCCACTTATGACACGCATTGTTTCATTCAGGACCGGGTCCACCTTTTTAGCATGAGAGCTGTTGATCCATACGGAAGAACAGTACTCAGCTGTGGAAAGCATCAGCGCCATAGCTGAAGTACGCAAAGTAGATGCAGAGGCTCCCCATGTGGAGCCAGCAAGTTTGTGAATGATGTTGTTGCGTGACCTTAATTTGGCTGCTAGGTTGGTTAGATGTTTCCTGTATGATAGCGTTCGGTCGAGAGTAACTCCAAGATATTTGGGGTTGGCATTGTGAGGGAGAAGACTTCCATTAAGTGACACTTTCGAGGTGATATTCGCTTGCCGGTTATTTAAATTGAAGAAGCAGGTTTCCGTTTTACTAGGGCTTGGTTTCAAGCACCACGTTTTGAAGTATGTGCACAAAACATCCAGATCTGCATTTAAAGTTCTCTCTATCACATTAGCATCCACATGCTGACTAATTATTGCCAGATCGTCGGCATAAGCAAACTGACGAGAGCTCGTGACAGGTATGTCTGCAATATACAAGTTAAACAGTAATGGAGAGAGAACAGATCCTTGAGGTAAACCATTGTTAAGTACCTTTATTTTGCTGTGATTTGTATGCATGACTACCTGGATAATTCTGTTTGAGAGCATATTGTTAATCAGACGCGACATTTGACTACACTTTGTCAGTTTAAAGAACTTATACACAATACCTTCTCTCCACACTGTATCATATGCAGCTGTTAGATCAATAAACACTGCACCACTCTTTAATTGCTTTTCAAAACCTGTCTCAATATGTGTTGTCAATGCAAGCACCTGATCTTCACAACTACGTTGAGGTCTAAAACCAGCCTGTTCGATTGGAATGATTTTAAAAATTAGAGGACTTATTCTATTGTAGATAAGCCGTTCCAAGAGCTTAAAGCAGACACTCATTAAGGCAATTGGTCTATAGCTTTCGACAGAATCCGTAGGTTTACCAGGTTTTAAGATAGCTAGTATCTTAGTTCGTTTAAACTCTGAAGGGAGTTGACTTGTTCGGAGTATGTTTGAAAAAAACTGCACTAGCCAGTTCCTTACATTTTTCCCACAGTGCTTCAAAAATTCTGGGTGTATACCATCAAAACCCGGGGATTTTCCATTTTTCAATTCATTTAAGGCAAGCAAAAGCTCTTGCTCAGTAAAAGGAGCAGAAATGTTGGAAGAAGTAGTGCACTCCTTTTTCAAACGGAACAGTTCGTTTTTTATAAACCTTTTGTGTAATTTGTCTGGCTTGGATTTGGACAAACTGGCAATGCGACTAGCAATATGATTAGGTGAAACTTCTGGTTTCATCTGGGGACTGTAAGGTATTCTTCCCAGCTTCTTTAGAAGACTCCAAGCTTTTCTACTTGAGTGTCTGAAGTCCAGTGTATCTATGGTTTCCTTCCATCTGCTTCGTCTAGCTTCATCTAGTTTATGAAGGAGCTCGTCAGCTACATCTTTTTCACCACTCTCCTGGAAATCCTCATAAAGTACTTCACAAGCCTCATCCCACCCTGGAATAAAGTCCTTTCTCACTCCGCGGGGAATATGTCTTTTAGCACATGTTAGAGTAGCTTTCACAAACCTAGAGTAGTTACTAACCTCAGGAGGAATCCATCGTATGGTACTGTCAAGATCAGCTGAATAGCTCTCCCAACTAGCTTTACTAGAGTTCCAACGAGGGAGTGGAGAAGATCTTATAATAGGAATCTGCATTCCAGTTTCCAGAAGGACAGGTCGATGTTGACTATGTGGAAAGTTCATAAGAACTTTACGAAACACAGGTAAGCTGGATCCCTGACAATCACATGAAGCAAAGCACAAGTCAGGATTGGTCTCTGAGTCCCATCTTCCTGACTTGAATGTTTCATGGTGAGGAATTTAAAACTTTTGATGATGATGATGATGATGAAGAGTCATGGTAGAGATGCTGGGTAGTGAGCTAGTTTGCCCGTCTCGTTTCTCATTGAGCCAGAAATCTTATCGAAGCAAATACACCAATCATCCCCTCAAGCCATACTTTCACATTCTTCATCTCAGAGACTAATAATAATAATAATAATAATAATAATAATAATAATAATAATAATAATAATAATAATAATAATAATAATAAGCAGAAGAGGAAGAAGAAACAACTCTTAAGAATCTTATGCAGCATTCAACATTCAACAAACTGCAGTTCTCATCATGTGCAGGATTATGCAAAATGTTCCTTACAGAAAGTTTGACGGTAATTTAGAAAATATCCTATTATTGTATTAAGTACAGTTGTATTTTATAGTTATTTATCTGCGCACTATACTAGATGACGAGTCTGTGGGATGAATAATAGTAATAATAATAATAGTAATAATAATAATAATAATAATAATAATAATAATAATAATAAACGCTTGCTAAAACAGTAATCACCACCATCAATTGAAATTATCTCTCCCATTTTAATATCTAGACCTATGATAGGGTGTAAAATGTGACAGATCCAAGGTTCGAATCCATGCTCTGTCATAGGTGATAGGGTATTTGATTAACCACCTCATTTTAAGGATATCCACGACTGAAATCTCTGGTCTGATCGTTATTTGCTCTTAATATACATTCGGATGTGAAGGATATTAAAAGGTATTGAATCCACACTATATTACTTTTTTTTTTTTTTGCAAGTTGCTTTACGTCGCACCGACACAGATAGGTCTTATGGCGACGATGGGACAGGAACGAGCTAAGAGTGGGGAGGAAGCGTCCTGGCCGCGCTTAAGCGACTGCAGCTATCGAGATCGGTGAAAAGAGCAAAGTGCATCAAATGTGCCCCAAGTTCACTGTAATTTCTTCTTCTAATTAGGTTTGCGTATGAGAAAGCACGTGGCGGAATGCAATGACGAAGAAGAATGTGTTGCTGGATATGTACCAATCACGAGTTTACTTGAAAATCTTTTTGTCAAGAACAAATCTATGAAGCTGGAACCCCAAGAATCACATTCAAACGCTCCATGAGAGGAACTACTTGTCCCCAAAAATCTATAAATGCCTGAGCGTCAGTGGAAAAATGCTTATAATCAAGATATCAGCCTTGTGGTCTTTTAGAGGCCAGATCCATTCTCGCCCTGAATTTCGAATTCATACACTGGACTTTCAGCGGTGCTAGATGGAGACTTGGTGAATGAAGCTGGGTACGAATCGGGGCTTAAAACATTTTCGAGTTCGCATTGTTCGATACCATGACTTGTAAGTAAAAGACGTTGCCAGGGAACACTTGGAGAATTACTGATCGTTCGATATCAATTCCGGAGTTATATAATTAACCCCTCAGCATACGAATTGTATCCGTGCCTGTCGCATTGAAGTACCCATTAAGTTATTGATGAGATCTCTTATTTCAAACAGATATTCAAGTCGCGTGTGCTAACAAACTAGTGCTTATTAAGTAGTTGATGTGTTGTAAGGGAAGTTTAAATAATTGTGCATGTCATTTGACTGGCGTAGTGCTTCGTTTCAGCTGAAAGTAAGTTTGAGGCAGTGTTAATCTCCTTTCAAGTGTCATGCATTGAATGATTACGAGATGAGTGTTACCCTCAATATGGAAAGATAAGCATAAAGTAGGTCTTTGCTGGCAATATGTAGTGTTTACGGTGCACTATGTCTTCTGGTATGGGCTAGACTAAATTTGTTACTTTCATTGACCTGTCTCGGTCTTATCTTTGGCTTTGACAAAAAGAAAATGAGTGATGCTAGTAATGCCATTCCTTATGCAGCCAGTCTCTGCTATGGATGATGTGAAATTGTCGCTCATAGGGCCGATTGGTGCACGCATTTTAGTGGGCTTGGCAGACTGATATGCAATAGCAACTTCTGGCTCAGTAAGGAGAACAACGGGAAACTACCTCACTCCTCATTTCCCTAGTACGCCTCTTCAGTGACACCTAGGCCATCTATGAGAGCTAATGGTGGACCAGTTGAGGATCCGACCAGCCTTCGGGCTGAATACCCGACATACATACAAGCATAAAGCCCAGATGAGAGAACCATGGACCTTAATGCAGGATATATCTTCTACCATTTAAGTATACATCTTGTTCTGCTATTGTGCGGGTTAGCTGTCTCATTTAAATTCATTTTTGTTTATTTTCTTGTCATTTTACGTAAGTAAACAGGTCAGATCTTCATTATACCGGTGTATTCAGTGAATTATTTCCCAGTTTAAATCTGATGTGGTTTTAGCACCGATGATCTAATTATCCATGAGAATTTTATGATCACTAAGTTGTCAACATGGATTGCATAGGTTAACATTTTAATAAATAAATCAGCTGAACAGACCTGCCTAACATTTGCATATTAGCATTACAAGTTGTAATGTTTAACCCGACCGGGCATGCATGAATAGCATATATTTTACCCAGTTATTAACGAAGTGTCTTAAAGTCTACAGCTTTACATTTTTTGAGAGGCCTTTTCAGTGATTTAATTATTCAATTGCAATTTGTTTGGATTCTGTAGGCGAAATGTTCTTTTAAAAGATATAACCAAGCCGCCTTCCTCCCCTAAGGTTACTGACCACATATCAACATTACAGCGTGGGTGAATCCTCCCCCGTTGTCCATAAAACAAACAAAATGACAAGGGAAAGAATCAGCTGAGCCTCAGTTATCCTTATCTAAATACACTTCTGAAAGAGAAGCCACCCTATCGTACATAACCTGTAGTATTTACACAGAACAATAAAATCACCTGCCAATTTGGCTCTTATTTACATCTCAGATGCTCAACGCACCTGTCATTCAAACGACTAAATATCACCGAATGTTCTAATGATTTCACTCGTCACAGTGGCTATGGTAATGTCTCACTGTAGACGGTGTGTGTGACCAAGTCCAATTACATCACATCGTGTTCATATAACAATTTAAACAAGTCTGAAATGCCGCTTTTAACATCGAAAGAGTCAGATAAAAATGAAATAGGCCTGAAAATACATCCAGCTGTAAGATCCTAGTAAACTATATAATAAAAATCTTCCGGGCTATTATGCCGTGGTCCACTCCTCTCGTTTCTTCCAGACGCTTCGACTACTGCTGTGGTAGTCATCTTCTGTGGTGTCGTGTAGATACGATCTCGTGTATCCCGCTGGTGACTGCGATCACTCATTGGTCCCTCGGGACCTCTGAGAATGCTGGTCTGGATTGGGTCGTGCCGAGCACTCTGTCGTTTGGTTGGGTCTCTGAACACACGACCTCTGATTGGTTCGCACCGTGCAGTATGTCCCCAGGTTGAAAATATGAGAGCATTTTGATTACAAAAAATTAAAAAATAGAATTCTGATTGGGTCGCACAGATCAGACTGTCGTCTGAATGGATCTCGGAGTGCACGACCTCCATTTGGGTCGTGCCGGGCAATGGATTCTCTGGTTGGTTGACTGTGATGTCCCTGATCTTAGTTAGCTAAGGGGTGTACCAGGCCTTGTTGAGTTTCAGTCCTTCCTCCTTTCTATTAAAGTTATCCGGATGTTTGTGTATTTCGATTGCTTCCCTGTAGAGACGTGCCTGAAAGTGGGATGTTGTGGCCAGTATATCAGTATCCTCGTAACGGATCTCATGCTTTCCGTCAAGCAGTGCATGCTCAGCTACTGCTGATTTGACGTCTTTCCCCAAGCTACAGTTCTTTTTAAACTCCGTCAGGCGAGTGTTGACACTTCTGCAAGCCGTGCCAATATAAACAGCTCCACAGCTGCACTGTACCCTATAGGCCCCAGTAGATGTTAGAGGGTCACGTGGATATTTGGCTGAACGTAACATGTTTCGTAGTTGTCGGGTAGGCTGAGAAATGGTCTTAACATCGTGACGTTCAAGGAGCCTTCCAATACGATCCGTGTCGTCCCGAATATACGGCAAATAAGCGATACCTTTCTTCCTGGGTCGTTCTCGTTTACTGCTAGCTGGCTGTCTTCTGGGTTGGAGTGCTCTCCTGACCTCTTGTATCGTGTAGCCATTGGTTTGTAATGTTAGATCAAGATGCCGTAGTACCTTCTCGATGTACTCTGGTTCAGAGGCACGAAGGGCGCGATCCACCAAAGTCTTCATCATAGCGCGCTTCTGGCCGGGATGGTGATTGGGATTTTGTTTAAGTATCGGTCCGTGTGTGTTAGTTTTCGGTATACTTTATGCCCTAGGGATCCATCATTCTTCCTCTTCACCAGCACATCCAGGAAAGCTAATTCGCCATCCTATTCCTTCTCCACAGTGAATTGTATACGAGGATGAATACTGTTCAGATGTGTAAGAAAGCCGTCAAGTGCCTCCTCTCCATGTCCCCATATCACAAAAGTGTCACCCACATAGCGGAACCAACAGCTGGGTTTATTTACAGTAGTCTGCAGGGCTTCCTCCTCAAAGAACTCCATATACAAATTAGCAATAACAGGGCTAAGTGGGCTTCCTATGGCAACACCGTCTGTCTGTTCATAAAATTCATATTTCCATTTGAAAAATATCGTCGTAAGTACATGTTCAAATAAAACTGTTGTCTCCTCCGAAAAGAGATGTTGAATATGTTCTAGAGTATCCTTGATTGGTACCATAGTGAACAGCGAGACGACGTAAACACTAACAAGTATATCTCCCGGTTGTACTCCCAAGTGTCCGCAATCTGTTTATGAAATGGGCCGAGTCTCTGATGTGCGAGTCCTTAGTCCCTACGTAAGGTTGCAGTAAATTGCTTAAGTATTTTGCGACTTCATAAGTAGGAGAGCCAATGGTACTAACGATGGGACGAAGTGGAACGTCTGACTTTTGGATCTTAAGAAGACCATATAGTCTTGGACATAGGGCT
This sequence comes from Anabrus simplex, assembly GCF_040414725.1. Lineage (NCBI taxonomy): Eukaryota > Metazoa > Arthropoda > Insecta > Orthoptera > Tettigoniidae > Anabrus > Anabrus simplex. The sequence continues at coordinate 310,947,362 of NC_090265.1, forward strand.
TCTGATTTCTTCAGCTTCTTGTGTTCTTCAGGTGAAATAGAAGATTTCTTAATCAGAGTATTGGTCTTGCGCAGGATACTCATAGTCGGATCGCGGGGAAGTTTGTTGTAGATCGAAGGGTCAAGAAGTTATTTGATCTTACATTCATAATCCACGGTGTTCAAGATAACAGTATCATTACCTTTGTCAGCTGCTAGAATGATAATACTTTCGTCGGCTTTTAAATTCTTTAGCGCAAGCCCCTCCTTTTTGATAAGATTGCGTTTTGGTAACTTGGCCTTGCAGAGTATCTTGGAACAGTCGTGACGTATTTCTTCGGAAACCTCTGGTGGCAACTGACGTATTCCTGATTCTATGTTGAAAATGATATCTTCTATTGGGATGGCTGCCGCTGTAACAGCACAATTGCCTCCTTTTGTAAGAACAGTAGTTTCATCTTCTGTTAAACAATGGTTAGATAAGTTAACGACTGTCCGGGCAGGATCCACTCTGTCGATCGGATTCCTCGTCCTCATATTGCCACTTATACGTTCGTACTTTTTCTTCTGCCGCAGCGTATCCCTCTTCTCCTGATGTTCCATGATGTTGTAAGTAACCCTGTCCATTCGGTCCCAGTCACTCCAGTGCATCGAGTTGCCTGTCGTCAAATGTAATGATAAAAGCCGTTCATCATTAAGGGCCAGTTCTTTACGAGTAAAATGAATACGTTCCCTAAGAAGAGCTTGTTCCGTTCTGTTATAAATTATGTGTGCCGAAGGGGTTGAAAAAGGTCTCTTCTGTCGTAGAAATTGTGGAATAACACAGGTATCGCGGCAGAGGAGTAAGAATGTAAGAGAGCACAGTAGATGGGATTTATTCTTGCGAAGCGTTTCAAATTGACGACTTAAACGATAAATATCCTCCCCGTAGAGGCAGGTCATTAAAGTATGAAGGCTTTCACGGCCGGTGTCAATATATTATGCCATGGTCCACTCCTCTCGTTTCTTCCAGACGTTTCGACTACTGCTGCGGTAGTCATCTTCTGTGATGTCGTGTAGATACGCTCTCGTGTATCCCGTTGGCGACTGCGAAAGTTGTTTTGGAAGCAGCTGTATGTATATATGAGTGTGCGGCCTCAAATTGGTTTTTCTAAATTTTGCTACACCATCACTAAATACTAGAAATCAGCCCTGAAAACGCCCCTTTCTTAAGAATGCAACGGTATCCCCTTCCTCTTGCCCCTAGTTGATTACAATTTTTCAGCGATGTTCGGGGGTTTCACTACTGATTTAGGGGCTCACCTCCCCCTAAAACAGATCGTTTCTCCCCCCCCCCCCCCAGTGCAAGTAACAGTGATTTTTCCGTTTCATCGGTATCCCGCGGAAACAGATGAGTAGAGGGGCAAAATTTCCGCCCAGGGGCTCCCAGCTACTTGCTCACAGCAAAAAAAAAAAAAAAAATGGTTTGCGCCGTGCAATCCGATATCTGATTGAATATCTGAAAGCACGACCTCCGATTGGGTCACGCCGAGCAGTCTGACGTTTGGTTGGGTCTCGGAGTGCACGACCTCCGATTGGGTCGTGCCGGGCAATGGTTCCTATGTCCCTGATCTTAGTTAACGTCGGCCGTAAGTTATATAAAGGGGTGCACCAGGCCTTGTTGAGTGATGGAGATTTTCCGACTCATCGGCTACGTCGCGGAAACAGATGAGTAGAGGGGCATAGTTTTCGCCCCGGGACTCCCATGTACTCGCTCTCAACAAAAAAAAAAAAAAAACTTGTTGAGTTTCAGTCCTTCCTCCTTTCTATTAAAGTTATCCGGATGTTTATGTATTTCGATTGCTTCCCTGTAGAGACGTGCCTGAAAGTGGGATGTTGTGGCCAGTATATCAGTATCCTCGTAACGGATCTCATGCTTTCCGTCAAGCAGTGCATGCTCAGCTACTGCTGATTTGACGTCTTGCCCCAAGGCGAGTGTTGACACTTCTGCCAGCCGTGCCAATATAAACAGCTCCACAGCTGCACTGTACCCTATAGGCCCCAGTAGATGTTAGAGGGTCACGTGGATATTTGGCTGAACGTAACACGTTTCGTAGTTGTCGGGTCGGCTGAAAAATGGTCTTAACATCGTGACGTTCAAGGAGCCTTCCAATACGATCCGTGACGTCCCGAATATACGGTAAATAAGCCATACCTTCCTTCCTGGGTCGTTCCCGTTTACTGTTAGCTGGCTGTCTTCTGGGGTGGAGTGCTCTCCTGACCTCTTGTACCGTGTAGCCATTGGTTTGTAAGGCTTGATCAAGATGTCGTAGTTCTTTCTCGATGTACTCTGGTTCAGAGCCACGAAGGGCGCGATCCACCAAGGTCTTCATCATAGCGCGCTTCTGGCCAAGATGGTGATTGGAATTTTTGTTTAAGTATCGGTCCGTGTGTGTTGGTTTACGGTGTACTTGATGACCTAGGGATCCGTCATTCTTCCTCTTCACCAGCACGTCCAGGAAAGCTATTTCCCCATTCCCAGTGCGTCTGGATGTTGTACTTATGGCGGTCTCTATATCCTGTGTTGGAGCATTTATAAGCAGACTAGTCCCTCTTTATTTTATTTCTTATTTTCAACGTAGGTTCTTATCTTTGTCTTATTATTGCATCGGAGCCTTATTAATATTCCCTCATTCCTTACTCGTAGACATTTGCTCTCTAGCTCGCCACCTGTTAATCCAGGATAATTTTCACTGGTACCTCAACGTAACATTTTCCTACTCTTGCAGGGATTTGTTTCTTTCTCATGTTCTTGTTGCTCGATACTTTCATTAATATCAGACCTTAGCTCACGTCTACACATCCGGACAAAACTATTTCAATGTACTCACTGTAAACAATGCAGATATTTATCATTTATTTCTTACAAGTTCGCAATTATTTTATTATGGTAGTAGCTGATGTACCCGCGCTTCGCTACGGAATTCTACATTGTATACGGGAATTCTAGTGTACACGTTATGAGCAAGATTGTATAAAATTGCATAGCTCTTAACGTTACCACAGAAACGCGACGGAGAGTTACCAAACATCTCTTCTCATATGAAGATTGAGTTAGGGATTTTTCACTGTAATGGTAGACCCGCTTGCATACCATCATTCACAATCAGGTTGGGGAGATTCCATTATGATGGTAGACCTTCACTCTCCACCTGCCTTTTTATATCCTCAGAAAGACTGTCTTAGTGGTTTTCCCAACTGAAATTAACATATATTACAATGGCGTCAATAGGAATGGCGCGATTAAAAGCAATGCTTTCATATGAAATACTCGATCAAATGAAACACCACACATTTTCTCACTTTTAACGAACAGGACTACACTGCCGATCTAACAGTCCCAAGTTCCAGAGCTGGAATGACCAAGCCGCAGACAGCCGTGATTCGTGAATATTCTTCATACTTTTTCGGCAGGGAGAGGGTCGAATAGTAGAGACTCCCAGGGCATAAACTATGCCCTTTTATTGATAAGTTTCCTAGGAGTACCCGATGAGTCGGAAAATATCAATTCACTACACTGGCGGCGGAAAAGTCTATCTGACTTGGAGGCAAATTTTTCCTCCAATCCAGATAATTTGGAATGAAATTAATATAGAATTTAAAAAAGTTAAGAAGAAGAAGAAGAAGCTTTTCTTAAGAAACGGCTGTTTTCAGGGTTGAATTTTGAGTATTTAGCGAATTGTGGTGCTAAAGTTTGGAATAGGCCTAAATCGTTATTCTAGACCAGGCCATACTACTATTATCACTACTACTACTACTACTACTACTACTACTAAGTCAGCCTCTGCCAAGTATGTACACTGCTCATTCAAAACAGCGCGTCAGAGTAGGGATCGAAAACTGGAATACTAAGAAGAACCAGTGTGTTACGTACCAGCTGTATCAGAAAAGGCATGAACCGGAGGAATGGCATGCTAAAGAAGAAAGTCTTCTAACTCCCCGGCTATTTCCTGCCAATATTCAGTCGGGCTGTTACACTCGGTACACAGCAGTAATCCCATCTATCGGAGTTGGGAACATCACAACAAACAATGGTCAATGTAATGTTATTGTTGATCAATGTTATGTGCCTTCGATATTGTAAGCCTTCACATTTAGTTTTCTTCAGACTCTGAAATATCACTCATCATAGTCGGTACGGTAAAACTGAACAAAACACAAATGATCGGAAATTATATTCTCTGTAACTTACGTTATGTAGTACTTTTCAATAGGACCAAAAACATACGTATTTAAAAATGAACTTTTAGGCACCTTCCCTTAAGCTACAATTTCATCCAGGGTGAATAAAATTGTTTATAGCCGACACTGCAGTTTCTTATTCCCCGACTCTATATACTGATTTTCATTAAATTCTGTTAACCCATTTTCTCAAGGCTCGGCATCGATATGGACTTAGCAACAAAAATACAAATTCATGAATACGGTACGGTAAAAATGTGTAAGACATAAATGATCGTAAATTTAATTCTATATAACTTTGGTTATGTAGTATTTATCGATACGACCAATAACAATATAAATATTTGAGAATGAAATTTTAGGCCTTCCCCTAAACTACCATTTCTTTAAGCGTGAATAATATTATTTATATCTTGTATTATAGTGGTTCATTCTCCGACATTTTATAGCAGTTTACAATGAGACAGGACCAATAATGACGTCAATATTTAACATAAATTTCAGGCCTTCGTCTAAACTATCATTTCATACAGCGTGAATAACATTATTTATAGCCTAGATTGTAGCGACCTATTTCCCGACTTCGCATAACAATTTTTATTAAAATAGGACCACTAATAACATAAATATTTAAAAATTAAATTTTTGGCCTTCCCCTAAACTACCATTTCTATCAGCGTGAATAAAATTATCTATGGCTTAGATTGTAACGACGTATTTCCCGACTTTGCATACCGATTTTCATTAAATTCTCTTTAGCAGTTTTCTAGTGATGCGTGTACATACAGACAGACAGACAGACAGACAGACAGACAGACAGACAGACAGACAGACAGACAGACAGACAGACAGACAGACAGACAGACAGACAGACAGAAATTACGGAAAAGTAAAAAGTGCATTTCCTTGTTACTGTGGACTTGACCGATACAAAAATACCATTCTTTTCTAATTCTGAGCAATGTACAGACAAAACTCTTATTTTATATATATAGATAGCTAATCAATGGCAGATCCGTCCATGGATATCATCACCACTCCCCCACTCCCGCCCTATTCTGGAGTTATGTTCAAAACCTCATAATTTTCACCACTTAAAGTCAGCTAATAACTCATGCAAATAGCAACAGTATTTTTATTATTATTCCAATTATCTGATTTTACAAATTTTCGTAAATAGTTATTGTTAATCACGTCGTCAAAAACTTGGTGACAATTTTACTTTTATCGTTGCGACCCCTCACTACGAAATAATCATTCGCAACACGACATATTATTACTAATTTACTTATTAATATTCTCATATGACTAAGAAATTAGGGACACGGTAGATATAATTTTAGGTCATTAAACGACACAGTAGAAATCCCAAAATCTTTAACATAATGAAATCGTTCACGTTATGCCGGGCCCTCAACATTAATTCATGAATGTCCGTAATTTATGGTACGTGACCTAATCTTTTACATTTAAAGCGATATTAACTGTCCTTTCTAAATTATAAGATAAAGACAAGTTGGCATAATTATATCTAGCGGATGACAGCGTGGTCACGGGTATAGTTAATTATTTACATATTAGTTAAAACAACATTTCAATGATCTGGTACTTACATTCACCAAGCTGCGTTCATCGGGCTACCCCATGCCACCTTCAGCACCATCCTTGGATTTCGGCCATGTTAAACATTAGCGTTGTCATGTGAATATTGGTATATATCCAAACTGGCACATGTATACACTGATAACCATCGCCTTATTTTATGCTTACACGTAAGACTCTTCTTCAATTTCATTCCTTGCTCTAATACTAATAGTTATCCTATCACACTCCCGGTGATAATACCACTCTGTCCTCGCAATTTGTGACACTGGCCTACAGGTTATATAATTTCCTCACAGCTGGTCTTATCTGAGGGGAAAAATGGCCGTCTTAAAGTCTCAGTCACTGGAATACTGGTTCTAGACGGCTGGCTAGGGATTATTTACTCTTCCCGTTCTCGTTCATTGTCTTCTGCTTGTTGGGTCAAAGGAATGTCCGTAATGAGCTCAAGGACGGCTATTGAATTTGAGATTGGTGACTACACAAGACAGTGTCATTTACAAAAATGTTCCCTCCTCTACCTGCTGAATTTAGCCTGTCCACCACCACTGTTTTTGAAACAAACCGGCTACTTTTATCTTGACGTTGTACTTCCCTTTTTATCATGAAATCGTACATTGTCCTGAGCAATAGTAAGTTATTACGGTAAGAAAGTCACCTACTTAGAGCCTACTTTCTCCACGGGAAGTGAATAAATATCGTTTATAAATATTCACTTACATTTTTGATGCAAGCTCTGAATAGTCGGTCACTTGGCGTTCACCCGGAGTCGGCAGGACGCGCAGATGGCTGATCGTACTGCGACTGAAGAAGATTGACAGCCTGACAGCTCCCTGATTGACTGATGTACTGACTGATGGTTCGGTTCACGTCTCTGTTATAAACACACGGTCCGACTACGTGATTCTAACTCAATTTCCAGTGGTATCACGGAGCGTCACAAATTAATCCAGTGGCTTCAAAAATTCATTAACCGTTGTTCCTTATTTTTTGTATCACGTTACGGAGCTGAAAGTATGAGTACGATCGTACCGTTTTGTATAATTCACTTGGCGTGGGTTCGATTAAACTAACGTCGGCCATTTGTTTGATGGCGCCACTATTTTTACTTCCGCTTGCATCCACGCATTCACACGCAGTCAGTCGCGAGCAACGTTTGTATTCACACATGTTGTAATTAATTTTACTAGGTCCACCAAAAATTATATTCACTCCGATACATTCATCAGAAGCACAAATGCTGTGTACATTACTCCCTCTTCTAAACTATCTGTATATGAAGGATACTTCAATTACGTTGAAAACATAGAGGGTCTTTAAACATCTGATTGCTTTATTGCCAGTTATTTCAACATACCTGAACTTATTAATGCCAGTTATAACTTTAATGAAGGATCAATGACTAGCCGTCGTCTATTACAGTTCATCTCATATCTTGGATTAACTTCACGTAACAATATTCAAAATTGTAATTTCAGGATATTAGATTCAGTATTAGGTCATATTCAAGTTGAACTGAACCATGACGAATCCACATTGGTACCTGAGGACTTACATCACCCCGCACGTTGTTAAGTTTTACCACTCATTAGAAAGGTTCCAATCCCACCAAGAATTAATCGCGAATATTATAACTTTAAAAATCTGATTTTTGTGGCTGCATTGTAACATACGAAACTTCGACTGGAGTTTATTGTATTCATCAAAAATATTGATATTGCTGTTGATTTTTTATATATCGCTATACAAATGTTTCGAAAACTGCGTTCCAAAGCAGAAAGTCCCTCGAAAATCAAAATATCCAGTTTGGTTCACGCGTGATATTATTCAGTCCATACAAAATAAAGAAGGAATGCGCTATAAAAAGGACATTTTCTAAATAGGCTATTACGATAAGAGAGTTAGTCAGATTCGGTGGGAACCGAAAATGAAATTACGTGTGGCTGATGCTGTTTGTACTTTCAATTTAGAAAATGGAGTTAAGCATAATATTTAGTCAGTTTTGGACTATGTTAAAAGTAAGCGAAAATCACGTTCATGTGCCAACTCATTTATACTGAATGAAAATTATTGTATACCTGGAAACATTGCAGATGAGTTTGCCGAGTATTTCTCATCGGTGTATGTCAACATGGACTTTACTTATAACGTGGAACATTTTTCTTTGAATGAAGATTATCTTCTCCCCAGGGTCGATAAATTGAACATCACTCACATAACCGTAGATGAAGTAAGAACATTTATTAATAAAACGTTAAAACCTAAGAAATCCATTGGACCTGATGGCATTCCACCATACATAATCAAGGGGTGTGCTAACATATTGGTTACTCAATTAAACTTCATCTTCAATCTTCCTTTAAAGATATCCTGCTTCCCAGAAAAGTGGAAAATGACAATAATTACTCCAATCCTAAAGGGTGGGAACTCAGAGATGATAACAAACTATAACCCTGTTTCAATAATTATTGCTTTATCAAAGTTATATGAGAACATAGTGTATTCTAGGATTTACGACCAAATTAAGGTAGAGGTATCATTATGTCAGCATGACGTTATGCTCGGCAGATCTTGCCGGGTTTTACTCAAAGGTTTACCACGTATTAAACACAAATAGAAGAACCGATATAATGTACATGGATCTAGAAAAGGCTTTTGATAAGGTGTACCTTAAATTTCTTTTGACAAAGCTGCATCAATTTGGTGTTTCTAAACCATTACCTTAATTATTAAGTTCCTATTTGTTTCAAAAGTAAAATTTCACATATTTTTGTTAGTTCTTCTGGTGTGCCACAAGGGTCCAATCTTGGGCCTCTTCTATTTATCATTATGGTTAATGATTTGCGTGGTATGATTCGTTGCCCTGATTGTTGTTTTCTGACAACGTAAAGTTACAGAAGACCATATATAAATGCAGTGACGTGAATGATTTTCAACAGGATATTAATAAAAATTTATTATGTTGTGATAGCAATAAATTATTCCCAAATATTATGAAATGTAAAGTTCTTGTACTTACCAGGAAAAATAAATACATAAATCCGACATATTATATTGGCAAAACAACACTTGAAATTGTAACATCTATTAATAATTCAGAAATTATTACCGACAGGAAGTTAGCTTTCAATAGCCATATTGGCAAAATAATGAATCTATCTAACAGGATGCTTTGTTTTATTATTAGAAATTCCAAATGATTTATTCAACCGGAACTAGTTGTTAAGTTGTAAATAAGTTTAGTACGAAGCAAGTTAGAATATTCATCGGTAATCTGGGATCCTCATTAAAAGGACCAAACACGTCCCACTGAGACTGTACAAAACACATTTCTAAGATATCTGTACCATAAAACTTTCAATGTATTTTGTCCATTTGTCATTTCAATCCAATATTTAAGAAATTTGTTCAATTTCATGCCTTTGAAAAACAGGAGAACATTAATTTCGTTACAGATATTGAGGAAAATTTTGAATGAAAAATGGAATAAAGAATTACTTACCTTCAAGCCATTTCATGTACCACAAGTTTGATTTATTTGCTGGCGTTAGGTTGTTCATTAAGCAAATAAAGGCTACCTTTATTAAATCATAATCATTATTAAATTCCTTGTTGCTGGAATGCTAGGTACTCATAAGTTTTTTGTTTGTGTTTTTTTTTCCTTGCTTGTTTAGTAATTTTATACGGCTGATGTGTGGCCTACCGGTATATTATTATTTTCTTCATTTGTAGTAATAATGTTACATTTTTTTCTGCTTATTAGTTTTCTTCTTTCCCTTCTTTTCGCTATTATTCTTACTATTGTTATTATTTTTTTGTTTGATGTGTTTAAATCCTATATGTCATGCAGGAATGTAATTGTGCTCAGCCTGTGTACCTTCGTACTATGAAACGAATAAATAAATTATTAGGAGTGATCTCAGTGCATCGCCTTTCCTTATACGGGGCCGATGACCTCAGACGTTAGGCCCCTTTAAACAACAAGCATCATCATCATCATCATCATCATCATCATCATCATCGTCATCTTTCCTTCTACACCGAGGTCGATAGCTGCAGTCGCTTAAGTGCGACCAGTATCCAGTATTCGGGAGATAATGGGTTCGAATCCCACTGTCGGCAGCCCTGAAGAAGTTTTTCCGTGGTTTCCCATTTTCACACAAGTCAAATGCTGGGGCTGTACCTCAATTACGGCCACGGACGTTTCCTTCCCATTCCTAGCCCTTCCCTGTCCATCATCACCATAAAACATATTTGTTTCTGTGCGACGTAAAGTAACTTGGAAGAAACTTTCCTTCTATAATCATTCGTCAACTCTCCTGAACTGATGGTAAATGGCATATGTGGTCTAAACACTGCTCACTGGTGTTCAACGCAGTATACAACAATCATGACTTATCTATCGCTAACATCGATCAGTTTTTCAGTAATTCTTTAGCAATCACACCAAATAAAAAAAATTACTACTTTAATGAAATACAGACACTTATCTTAGGGAGATCGCCAAAAAATTCCTTCATAAAAGCCATAAATATATCCCAAAACTTAAAACATTTAGAAACATACTCATCACCCGCCAACGGCCTGAACCGGTTCAACTACAGCACTGAGAAGCAGCAAGGTTAAATTTTGTAAGACTATGGCCGAAACCTCTTCTGCATGAAAGAGAGAAATAGATGAATAAAATGAACTGATGAAATAAAACACAATCATTCGAGATGAGGTGTATTATACCTGTAAAATGATTCCCAATAAGATAATCTTAGAAATGAATACACAATACAGTAACTATCTACATAATTATACTCTCACTTCCAGGGAAAGTCTTGTATTGTAAGCAGACCTAGAAGAACCATGCACAGAGGATGACGGAAGGAAACTTGTCCTCAAATTAGTCATCAAACAAAGAGGATGTAAAACATCTGACGTCGGAACAGCGATAAGAGCCTATCCACGAAGAAGAGGCAAGTGAACAAGTAATATTATGCTATCATTTCATACACGCACATGAAGGAAAAGACGTAACACTTAACAAATTAGCATGTAATATCACTGAAGCGACTTACCATATCAACCTCGTGCATTATAGCTTCGCCTTCAACTGGACCACTACGGCAGGGTAAAGGCGCCGCAGTTCTGTAGTAGAAATCTTAAGAAAACAACAGGATAAATCATTAATGATTTAGAATATCGTTCTGTAAGGTGTTACCTTACTATTTTATAGCTATGTATATGTATTCTACTGTACGCTTACTGTACTAATTCTATCACCTCTTCACAGCTCAGACTAAACATTATATTGTGCAAGACTTGTAAGATTCAGAGTATAAACATAGTGGCGCTCTGTACGGAGTAAATAGTGGAATAGCTACCCGTACCTTAAGTGTAATCGCTTTGCTTATTTCTAAGTGTTCCAGGAGTGAGGCGGAGAAGATACGAAATGGTCCCAGTATAATGAGATGCGAGGTTAATGCTATCAGTTTTCCATATCACCTTAGGAGGCCAAGAACTTCACTAAATTCACTACACCTTTGCATATTCAACGCACCATCAACAGAGGTACGAAAACGACGAAAGTCGCTGGCCTTGCAGAAACAAGCATGCAACTCCTTCATCAGATAAGCATACTGAGTTCGATAAGCAAACATAGCATAATATCTCTACAGGTCCATAAACTAAAGGAATGCTTTAATTGGCTGACATCTTGAATTCTACGTGTTAATAATTGTGCTAATGTATGAGAAGGGCTTTACCGAACAGAAATGTACCTCGTTTCGTTTTAGGAAATAGTCCCCGCATCAAAAGAACACACGGATGATGATTACAGGTGTACCCAGATTTACAGAAGGAAATAAACTACTAAAGAAACTCTTCCAATTCGGGTTTTAGTCTACAGGAATCAAATATGCAATAAATAAGGACAGCTATGGACTACGATTACGTTAATTATTCTTCCAATTTTTCTGCGTACGAATAAAGGATGCCGATAGGTGATAGATGAGGGACTCTCGCTGGGATTTCGTGACCATGTCGCCCGGAGTAAGTCTGACTTAGGTGAAATCATAGACACGTTAGATAGCACTCAGGAAGAAATTTGTTCATACATTCATTTTTTTTAAAAGAAAACCTTGTTCTTACTAATTTCGGTGTGCTGATCTCAAATCTGCAGTTGGATGAAATGATAGACAAGCCAGAGTTAATTCAGTACAATAGGTGGCTAATTATAACTACGATAAGAGACAGATAGCACCGTATAGGGCAACTGTCACGTCAAAAATATGAATGAATACGTAAATAAATAGAAATAAACTCGTGTTCTCGCTCCGGGGTGGCGCAGCTCTTTTCAGGCACATTCCTTTCGAGGCGAGCTGCGTGTACTATTTTAATAACATACCCGTCCTCCTGCTGTTCTTGCAGTAAAATTCTGGCAATACCGGGAATCGAACCCAAGCCACAGAGGACGGAAGCTAATGACCTTAAACGTTGCGCGACGAAGCCGTATAATGAATATATATAAATAAAATTCAAATCGATGAACTGATTTATATCCTCACCGCTGTTACGTTATTGATGTTATTTGTTGCGAACCAGCGTATACGGCTTATCGTCTAGCGAAGCGCTTGGCTCATTTTATAGACCGAGCACATGTTTCAATGCGTTTGATGATTTTCAAAATTGAGGCAGTGAGTGAGAGAGTGGGCTATGCCGAGATTTTGTCAAAATTGAGTTATTGGAACCCTTGTGTAGGGCTTACATTCATCTTTCAGAGTGCAAAATATCAAAGACTTCCGCAGGCTCCTTCCTTTCTGTTTTAAAGAACATATTTTCTGTGAATTACTCATCTCACGTTTGTGCTGCGAGAGAGTGAGCTATGCCAAGCAGCTAGAAGCATTCAATGTGTGCGCTGTCTGTCGGCTATGCGAGCTGGCCAATCTCTGCGCTTATTCTCAAACACGTGTTAGTTGTGTACAAAATGGCGGCCGGTGAAGGAGAAGTAATAGTGAGTAGCTGTGAAAAACCTAAAAATGACTTAGAAATGATGATAAGTGTAAAAGGGCTAAAGTGTGTAGAAACTTCGGATTAGAGTACACGTTAATGTGTCGGAAGGAGGCGAATCTGAACGCGAAGGATCATCATCATGTACCAGCTCGATAGTGGAACTCAGAGGTAAGCACGGTAATTAGATGTATAAGTTAAGTGATGAAGATGAGAAATCAGTAATATACCATATTAAGGCCCGGTTTCATCAACACATGTTAAATATATACTAACAAGTTGTTAGTTAATACCGAGTTAAAAATTTAACATCTTGTTAGGTTTCTTGCGTTTCATCAAAGTTTTCCTGTGAAATGTTAACTAATCGCCTGTTAACTCCACTAACATTGCGAAGTGGTGTGGATCACGGAGGCAGTGGTACGAACATGCTGTTTTACAGTGCGCTCCGATGCGCTTTTGTTTGAGTACAGCTGTTAAATATGGCGCGTGAAGCGAAGAGGAATCGAAGTTCCAATTTCTCTTCCTTCGAAAAGGAGTTGCTAATTGAGTTAGTGAGTAAAAATAGGGAAGTGATTGAGTGCAAGCAGACAGATGGCTTAAGAATAAGAGGACGAGGCGTGGGAGAAGGTCCGGGAGGGTTTCAATTCTAATCCCGATGTAACCTCCCGGACTGCAAAACAACTTCGCCAGTTTTATATCAATATTAAAAGGCTGTCGAAGAAGGCAAAGGGAGAAGAACGGTTGGAGAGATTCAAAACAGGAGGTGGCCCCTACACTCCAACTGCAACCAAAATAGATGAAAGGGTTTTATCCTTGATAGAAGAACAGATAGAGCCCTGCAGTAACGTGTACGACTGTGATGCGGTTTACTACGGTATGTATTGCTTTTATTCATGGAGGACGTCAATAAAAGAGTATGTTACATGTTAATATAAATCAGATGGTAAATGTTAAACACATTTTTGTGTACTGTTGTAGGAGATGCCGAGATAGTGGAAGTTGTGGATGAGGATCTTTCAGTTGTGGCAGCTGTACAGGTAATTATAAATTATATCAAATATTATTTTCCATGAATCTTACGTATACCTTAAAGTGATTGAATGTTAATACATTATACTGAACAAGATGCGCATTGTTCTGTTAGCAGAATGAACCAAGTTTGGTTGCGAGTACACTACCCAAGGCCACTACACACCTTGAGAGCATCAGACTGGATATAATTTCACCACAGGCCACTCCAAAAACTGTAAGTCCATATTTCTTTCTAATGAACTTGAATGTTTCGACTAGGCCTATACTGTAGAATGTGGTTAACGTTTAACTTACGATGATGTGCCATCCAGGGCTGAGCTTAACCTAGACAAGAGGAGACAATTACTTCCTGCAGCATAGCATATGGGGAGACTTTGTGACTGAAGTCTACTGAAATAAATAATAAACTAGCATAGTGTCCTCCAACTTATAAAAAGCTCATCACTACTACTACTACTTCTTTCAGAGGGACAAAATAATGTATTTGTTTGACTCTAAATACAGCTGACCACAAGGGTCCAGAATAGCTACAGAATAGAATTTGTTGTGAAAATCTGATATAAGTTTAGGCCTTGGTAACTTTGTCAATTCTAACTATGTGAAGCATTCAAAACAGTTTAAAAATACAAACTGTGATGCAAACTGTTGGAGGACACTATGCTAGTTTACTTATTTATTTCAGTAGACTTCAATCACAAAGTCTCCCCATATGCTATGCTGCAGGAAGTAAGCTGGAATATCTGGAATCTTTGAATATGAGGAAATGTTTTAACTATGTGCTTAGGCAAACTTGAAGTCAGATTATGCAGGTAGTGCAGTTGAATTGACTGGAATAGCCAGTCTGAAACAAGTGTGGAAATATATAGCTTACTTCCAAACTTGCTTGTTGAGGTTTATCGTGTAAAAGTGTCATTACATTTATTATCTGAGACTGGATGATGTTTTCGAGGGTCGAGTCTCTCCTACGCTCTCATTAACTTGGTGAGAACAGTAACTTGATAACAGGGGATAAGCAATAGGGTAGGCAAACATAGTTCAGTCACTTGCTTTACCTTTAATAGTGCACTAGTGAAAATTAAAACTTGTTTTGAAAGTATAGAAAATTTTATGATTTATTACTGTCATAATTTTCATAAAACTTTTCAGACCACATGCACATGTACATGTAGCTCGTTGTTTGCTAGGGTCGCACTTAGTTGGTAGGAACTAATATTTTGAGGAAATGTGTGCACAGGTTGTGAGGTGAATAGAATTTTTCAACATTGTTTTCTGTACAGCATAAGTTGTATGTTGAACAAAACACGGCAAAAAAGGGTTACACTTTGTGTAGATGTGTGTGTATTAATTGGTTCTTAGTGTGCTGGTGTTGTTATTGACATCTGTCTAAATTGAATTCTGGGAGTCATGCAATGGCTGAAATGGCTGCTGATACCATAGGTACAGATTGTCACACAATGTATGATGTTAAGTTGTGAAAGTAATTATATTTCTTGGCATCGCTTTCCTGCCAGTCATTCAAGATTTGCTGGGGTTCATTTTGTTAGGTAGAATTTATGCCCCCAGACCCCTTTGCTTGTCCCGTTCCTATCTTCTTTATAACAAATGATGATGTGCCAGCAGCGCCATGTTCGATCTGTGATCTATCTTCCACATAACACTATCAGAATCGTTACCAACATTTCTAGACGAATGGTGGTAAATTAGACAGACAAACAAAGTCTAAACCCTGATGCCTTGCTTCACTTTGCTTATATGCTGTGAAGAAACCAATAGTGAAAAATTATCTTCACCTCGCAACCTGTACCAAACAGGTGGTAGCATTGTGTGCTGACCTTAGTAAGCTGCTAATAAAAACTTAAAAACTTTCCAGTCTACCGAACACAGACTAGAAAACTTTTAACTTTATACTCAAATGAACACCGTATAGCAGCAGCATACATTTCTATAAGTCTTGGTTTGTGTAATAATTCTACATTTAAAGGAAACAAATACAAAACACATGTTTCATATAAATTCTGAAAGTAGGAACGAGGCAGGGACATCATCTAGGACAAGGTGAATGATTAAGGCTTAACCTGTTGCAATGTACTATCTGCGCACTTTTTAGCGATAGATTTGGGTACAGGTTTGAGGAGTAAGATGGGAGCGCTTCCGGTTCCGTTAGTACTGCCAACTGAATGGAAATTAAATCTGAATTGAATCGATAATATGATCGATCGGAATTTTCTAAACCTTTGTTATTTTAAGCCAACAACTGTGTCACACACACACATTATATAACATTTCTCGATGCGAATCTTATTCCTAGAGTGAATTTGATAGCTTGGCTTTGCTGTGTAAATAACAACAGTACTAGTACGTAAAGTGTACGCCAGACGTCGCACAGCGATGCATAAGCGATTCATAGTTTGTGTTTCAAAGATTGCCAGTACGAATCTCGAAGATTGCCGAGGTCGACCGCTTCAGCACTACAGTGTAAATCTGTCGCTAAGAAGTGCGCAGATAGTACTTTTTATTCAAAGATTCAGCATATTTTAGTTCTGACTGAAAATCACTATGACTGTAACTGAATTGAAATGTTTTCCAAATTGTTACACATGTAATCAGAACAAATTTAAGATTCCCCAAACACATAAAAGTATAAAATCAGACTGATAAAACCTGAAGATGGGGAATGGAAAATTATACAAATACAAGGCTTATGAAATTGCTAGGGTAATACCTAGTTTAGAAAAACAAATCAAATAATTCACTGGTTGGCTATGAAATGTTCCTATCTCTTCCATCGTCTGATCAATGGACAGTCCTTTTCATTTCTCTTACTCATCCAAGTGATTCCTCTAGTATGTAACAAATAATGGTGAATTTACATGGCAGCTATCTTGTGTGGCATTTCTTTAACTACCTTACTACTAACTACCCTATTTACACACAATATTAAAATTAACAACACTTTTTTGACAAGGCCACTTCACATAATTTAGGAGTCAAGCTTGCCAAGTCAATCAAAATTATTCAAAATTCTGAACTGGAAAACTTTTTAAAATATCAGATTTCACTCTCATCATCACAGCCTGCTCATTGTTCGATATGTAGCAATATTAAGTAGCTCTTCTATTTTCAGAATTTTTCCTCTTTACTTTCCTGTTTATTTAAACAATTTTTACAAAGAAATAGAGACTGATATCATCACTCAACACAAAATAAATTTTACAAATAGAAAAGCAAATAATTGTTTATAAGCTTATAAGTTTATAGGAAGAGAGTCGCTTCTTTGCGTGTTTTTGGTTACTTTTCATACATTGTAGGCCTACTCCTTTTTTCTGGTATTTTTATAACAAAATTATATATTTTCATGAATGGTTTTCTTTGTTGTTCTCCAGTGGAAACTGCCTTCTGACACACTTATTTACTTACATAATACTTCAAAAAATG
Organism: Anabrus simplex; assembly: GCF_040414725.1. Taxonomy (NCBI): domain Eukaryota; kingdom Metazoa; phylum Arthropoda; class Insecta; order Orthoptera; family Tettigoniidae; genus Anabrus; species Anabrus simplex. The sequence continues at coordinate 310,964,626 of NC_090265.1, forward strand.
TGAAAACTTGTGGATTTCCTCCACGTACTCTTTTTTTCCGCTGCGTCAGTCGCACCCAATTATGAAGAGAATCTAGGGACAATGCTCATCACCTGAAGTCTCTATCGCAACTTAGCACAAATACCTGAAATGCCAGCTTGCACTCATCTTCAGTGAAGATGTAAAAAGGCTCACTTTCGAATCGCTCCTCCTTTACCGCAATGGCACAAAAATAAATTGGAAGAAAAAAATTACAGTGAGATAGACATTGTCATTTTGCTTCCAACAACTATCCGTCCACAATCATTAGTTCCACTTGTTTATTTCTTTCTCAGTTTCAAATAAAATTTGAATAGGTGCAATAATATTGTAACTATTTAATCATAGATGATAACATCATGACTACAATCATGCTACAAACTGTAGGCATACTTTAGTGGGATCCACTGAGCTCTCTTTTACTGAACATTGAGACCTATGATATGGATAACCGCAAAGTACAAAGTACGAATTGAGACACACGATTATTCATTTTGCGGGGCATGGATTCCCACTTCACAGTGTGTATAAATAAGAAATTCCACGCTCCAACCTCAGACTGCAAGTTTGAATGGTGTGCGGGACCATGTGATAAACACCGTTCTCCAGTATGTAAAAAAAAAAAAAAAAAAAAAAAAAAAAAAAAAAAAAAAAAAAAAAAAGACTATTTAAATACAGCAAATTTGCAGTGAATGACAGTTTAAAAATTGTAATAATTGTAAGAATATTTCACATGTACATTGTGCGCTTTTCTGTTTAATAATAAAATAACAAATTTCTCACCAAGCAAGTGGTTGTGCGATTAGGGTCACGCAGCTGTGAGCGTGTGAGATAGTGGGGTCGAACCCCACTGTCGGCAGCCCTGAAAATAGTTTTCCATGATTTCCCATTTTCACACCAGGCAAATGCTGGTAAAACCTTAATTAAAGCCATGGACACTTCCTTCTCACTGCTAACCCTTTCCTATCCCATTGTCGCCATAAGACCTATCTGTGTCAGTTTAACGGTAAGTAAATTGGAAAAAAGGAATACCCTCAAGTTTTCCCCTTTCCACATTAACATATAAAAATAAACCTAAAGCTGAAAATATATACATACAAAATCAAGCACTATGACTTACTACTACTTGTAGTAATTGTATAGGCAACAGTGAACAATAATAACAGCATCATACACAGTTTTCAGGGATTGCTCTGACATGTGGTATTGTGATTCAGATCACTTTTCTTATATTGTGTCTTTTTAGCCACGCACTGATTTTAACTTTAATATAATCCTACTGTTCACTTTTCAAAACGCACGTCTTTTGCACAAGACTCGTCTACACCTTGAAACCAGGTCGTATACTGCAGCAGTTCAACGACACATACAGGATATCAGCTGAGACAACTAGTAACTGTTCGTAGACGATAGCCACTTGTCAACACGATAGTAGATTCACAATAGGCACTGGACAAAGAACTCTTACCATTGAACTGGCCTGCAACTAACATACGCTTGTACGGCCATCCACCTTCCCCATCCCATTTATCATGACGAACACAGTGTGGGTAAGGGTTGCAACCTGCGCAATACAGACAAGTGTATGGCCTACCTTACACAATATAGTCACCAGTGTCAGAGGTGTTCATTTACCTGTTTTCAGCAATTTCTACTTCTCTCTTCCTTCCTTACAATTTTTTTTTCTTTTCAGACCAAAGATAAAACCTGCGCAGAAACAAAGCAGTCAACTCGCTCAAACAAGGTCAGTATCTCATCAGCTATTTCACGCTGAGAAATTCAAAAATATGATTGCAGATGTTTTAAGATTTTCCTTCGTCATCTTTGTTCACAGGCCAGTCTTTGTCGGAACAACATTGCTGCACTTGCTGAGAGCAGGACATCTCTCTCCGAAAAAGAAATGAAGTTGATAGAGGAGAAATATAAGCAGGAGATACAACTTATTGAAATGAAAAAAGAAACTGAGAGGTTGAAACAACAAACAGAGAATTTGCAACAGGAAGCTATAAAGGAAAAGCTTCTCTATTTAAAAGAAAAAAGACGGCGAATCGCCAAAGATTGTGATTAATATTGTAAATAACCATTATGTATTCTTATTTATGTTTTTATTTTTAAAATAAAAGTTTCATGTGCAGTACTTACAAGCAAAGTGTTGTTGAGCAATTGAATTCCTATAGGCTACTGCTGTGTGTTCATTATCAGCTTCAATGGGATGATTTTCCATCCTTTCATTCCTATTTCCCCTTTGCCTTATGTATTGGTATAATGGTAAGTCATCTGGAGGAAGTTCATCTCTAGTCAGCACTGCGATGTTGTGCAACACAGCTGTCACCACAATAATGGTTAAGGCTGTCGGGCATTTGATTCGTAATCCGAGGCTGAGAACAGGAAATCTTCTTTTCCAGACCCCTATCATCCTTTCCACGCAGTTCCGTGTCCTGTTATGCGCTATGTTGTAGCGGTTTTGAGGTCTTCCTTCAGGATGTAAGTATGGGGTTAACAGATACTTTCTTAGCGGGTATCCACTATCACCTAACAAAATCCCTTCATTAATTGTCCCCATTTCGAACTGTGCTCTGATGTGGGAGTTATTAAATAGTGTACTGTCATGTATAGAACCAGGCCACCTAGCAACTATATCCCTGATTTGGAGGTTAGGGTCACTTATCACCTGAACATTAACAGAGAAATATCCCTTCCGATTACGATATATTTCGGCCCTATTGCCTCCAGGTGATTGGATTCTTACATGTATGCAATCTATTGCACCTAGAACACCAGGAAAACGACTTGCTTCATAGAAGTCGCGGATAATTTGCTGACGTTCTTCTACTGAAGGGAATGTTACATACCTCCTTCTCATGGATGCTATTGCTGCAGATACTCGACAAACAACTCTACTAACAGTGGCTTTAGAAATTCCAGCATTGTGTCCGACCATTACATGAAAAGAACCAGTAGCAAGAAATCGTAATGTTATCAGTACCTGCAACATTGGAGAAAGAGGTAAGTTTCTCTTCGTAGGATATTCCAACCTCACTCGAATTTCTTCAACAACCTTAGCAACGACTATTTTCGATAACCTGTATCTATGAAGAAATTCCGCATCCGTCAAATTTTCGAAGTCATTACGTCGCTGAACTCTTCTTCGATTAAGATTGTTTTGTAAAAGATCTAAATAGAGCAATGCCGCATCGAAAGCGAGATTCACAGCAGCCATTTTGGAACAGTGGAACAGGTTGCTAAATGCTAATGTTAGCCATTTAACATTGGAAATTGCTGATGTTAACTTTAATACGCAGTTTAACATTTGTTAACGTTAACAGTTGTTGATGAAACGCAAATTTTCTTTAATCTGATGTTAAAATGTTTTAAGACCTTGTTAAGTACTAACATGTGTTGATGAAACCGGGCCTAAGAAAAAATTCCCTTGTATGTAAGTCACTAAGTAAGAAGGTTCAAAAAAAGTTCATTCGAGTTGTGAAATCAGTTGCGGAGATGTACGGTACACAAAGAAGAAAGAGATGATACTGGCATGGAGAATGTTAGTTGTGGCACATACAGGACTATATTTAATACGAAATTTAATATCGGCTTCAAAATGCCTCACACAGATACATGCAAAGTGTGTTACAATGGCAAGCTAAAGAAGAAGATATCATACCTCTAGGGATACGGCTACATCAAGTAAGGGCAATTGCAGCATACAATCTTCTCTCTGCATTTCGATCGGAATGCCTCGAAGGAAACTGTGACTACTGCTTGATGAAATGAAATGGCGTATGGCTTTTAGTGCCGGGAGTGTCCGAGGACATGTTCGGCTCACCAGGTGCAGGTCTTTTCATTTGACTTCCATGGGCGACCTGCGCTTCGTGATGAAGATGAAATGATGAAAACAACACATACACCTAGCCCTCGTGGCAGCGAATTTAACCAATGATGGTTAAAATTGCTGACCCTACCGAGAATCGAACCCGGGATCCTGTGGCCAAAGGCCAACACGTTAACCATTTAGCCATGGAGCCGAGCTGTTATAAAGGACTAAATGTTTTATAGCAACCAGGTAATGAAGGAAATTCTTGGGTAGGTTCTCTTAGCAAACCTATAGGTAGTAATGCAAGGTTATTTCGTTTGGTTGTTTGCAGGTGTAAAGGGCCTAAGGGGCCGGTTAGATGATGGAATTACACCCTGTAAATAATTTTCCTAAAGAGTTTGAAATGTATGCTTTGAAATGGTAAACAATAAATTATATGTTAATAGGAATGATTTTCCCATTATTAGAGCAAACACAAAACTCTAAATATCTCAGTTCCACTCAACTCTGGCATAGCCCACTCTCTCACTCACTGCCTCAATTTCGTACACCATGCAACTTCTGCCTTTATTGTCGTAAGCTTACCTCGCCGCCATTATATCGGGCGTAAGATTTTCTGTTCATTGATAAAGATTTAGTATTAATGCACTGATGTCAGCAGGATGCTGGGAGAGCTACGTTGCTCCTATCAGCGTTATGATAATTGGTCCCTATGTTTGTCCGATTCCTGGAATTTACATTCAGAAGTAAATAAGAAGTCCGCCCCTGTGGTGTGGTGGTTAGTGTGATTAGCTGCCGCCCCCGGAGGCCAGGGTTCGATTCCCGGCTCTGCCACGAAATTTGAAAAGTGGTACGAGGGCTGGTACCGGGTCCACTCAGCCTCGGGAGGTCAACTGAATAGAGGTGGGTTCGATTCCCACCTCAGCCATCCTGGAAGTGGTTTTCCGTGGTTTCCTACTTCTCCTCCAGGCAAATGCCGGGATGGTACCTAACTTAAGGCCACGGCCGCTTCATTCCCTCCTCCTTATCTATCCCTACCCTGTTCAAGACCTATGTTCAGCATAGCAGGTGAGGCAGACTGGGCGAGGTACTGGTCCTCCTCCTCAGTTTTATCCTCGACCCAAAGTCTGACGCTCCAGAAAACTGCCCTTTAGACGGTAGAGGTGGAATCCTTCGCTGTGTCTGAGGGAAAAACCAACCCTAGAGTGTAAACAGATTAAGAAGAAGAAGTAGTAGTAAATAAGAAGCTAATTAAGAAATTCTCACTTGCTTCCTAAGGGTGGCAGAGAACTGTTGTGGTACCATCACGTCAAGTTCAGAAGTAGTTTTCTAACTGCACCCCACATAGGCGGAGGTGGAGGCGGAGGCGGAGAGGGTGGGGCGTGTCGGAATTGATATTAATTTAGACCATCAACTCGCCGATAACCTGCAAAGAAATTGATTATTTTGTTTCCAACGTCAATACGTTTGTTTGTTTGTTTGTTTGTTTGTTTGTTTGTTTGTTTGTTTGTTTGTTTGTTTGTTTGTTTATGTTTGTTCGCCATTGTATTAGTTATGCTAGTCATTCACGCACAAATTAACAATCAGAATTGCCTCGGTGAGATGAGCCATTCGCTCTCTGCAGCAGTTCGAAACGTCTGAGTCATTCCAACTTAGAGGTTCGCAACAGAGGTCTATGCAATAGTGCGTTCACATTTTACGTTAATTGCCTGTTATTGTAAAGTAATTAATTGCCACGGACCATAGAACAAAATTTCATGACGCTTTTCTTACCGCTTCGGTCATCGGCTGATCCGGTGCTCAGGACACCCCGGGCTTATATAGCCCGAAGGTGTCTGCGTGTATAATTGAAATAGCACCGGCGCAGCCGGACAGAGCAGGAGAAGCACACAGAGCACCCTGGGGTGGCGTGGTGGTTGCAAGCAACCGCTACATACCCCTGGGATTTCCAGTGATTTATTTTCTCTCACAACTCCTACACCAATACATGCATAAAGGGGCTTGGCGCTCCCTGACAAACACAGGAATCAATTATCATAACGTTGATAGGAGCAACGCAGCTCCTCCAGCATCCTGCTGACGTCAATGCAATAATATTATCTGTGAAGCATGTGGTCCAAGGACCGACCTATGCAATGGTACATTCACACTCAACGTTAACTGCCTGTTATTGCAGGGTAATTAATTGCCACGGACCTACGAACAAAATTTCATGACACTCACTTGCCGAACCTGAGTGGTTGAGTTGTGAGAAACTGTCACCTCAAAGGTAAATGTTAGGGAGCAATGTTAGAAAAATGTATCCTGAGGTATCTACCAGTTATTAGAGTAATTTAAAAAATCTTAGCCACGGACACACCTGAGGAGCTGGAGAAGAAATTGTTTTAAAGCAAAAGAGGCACAGTGATGCAGATGGAATACAGTTACAATTTTTTTAAAAACTGGTAAGCAGAATGCGTTCTTTTGAGCATAAAAAATTTAAACTAAGACGATTGTTGAAACATAACTTTAAATATGAAAAAAAGAATAGTTCAGTACTTTGTGTGCCCTGCGATTTCATAGGTCTATGGAGCTGAGTCATTCTATGGGACGAGATAAAACTTACCTAGCTGATGTTGATTTCTTCTTCTCCCAAAATCTCTCCATCTGGCCACTGAAAACTTTCCTCCGTTCTTCAGTCGTTGATTTATTGGTTCTGGTTTTCATTTTCTCAGCAAAATGATGGTTGTTGACTGATTTTTTGAACTGGAGTCGATCTTGAATAATTTCCTGTGGGGTGCCAATTTCCTGAAGGTGGTTTTCTATTTCACTAAGCCTGTTGTTCTTGACTTTCATTGAGAGAACAAGGTTGAGAATCCTTTTGGCGAGCCTGTTATTGTTCATTATGAGAATGTGGCCATAGAACATTCATCGCCTTTTCCCGATGGTGTCGGTGATATTTTCAGAATGCTGATAAAGCTCCAGAGACTTCCGTTTCGTCCAGATTCCCTATGAGTAGACTGGACTAAAGATTTCCCCCAATACTTTCATCTCCTTTTTCTCTATTTCTTTAATACGTGATCTTCCTCCGCCTGCTGGGTGGATTTAGTAGCTCAGTAGTTGCTGTTGCCGGTCCCAAGCCCGCAGAAAGGAGGAGGGTTGGCTTAAAGCTGTAAAATAACAGCCAGAAAACGTATTGAGACAACCTCTAAGGCGCAATACCTTAGTTGCAACACCGAGGCTGATTACAATCAATCTCCCAAATAGAATCAACTTATCAGCATGATGTCGTTTGTAAACGAAAAATCTACCTCAGGCCCTAGTATTCTCACTAGGTTTTTTCGGTCATCGGATTCTGGGGGACCGAGATCGTCATGCGGGAATATATCGGAGCTTCCCAAATCTCTTCGCCCGAAGACCAAACATTTTCTTGGTGCCTTGAACATCAACACACTTCTCGAAATTGCCAAGCTAAAGCAAGTAACAGATGTATTGGACAAATTTAACCTCCAAATTTTAGCGCTTTAAGAAACTAGATACAGTGATGAAAATCACTCTGAATCAGGAAATTATTATTATTATTATTATTATTATTATTATTATTATTATTATTATTATTATTATTATTATTATTATTATTATTATTATTATTAACCAAGAAGTCCTTAGCCGAATGAATTAAGAAACAGGGACTACTTTCTACTATCAAACAAATGAAGCTACAATACTTTGCGCATATCATGTAAATAAAAACATCTTATAACACAGTACAAAATGCAAGGTAAGATCTTTGGAAAGAAATGCAGAGTACGCCGACAGAGCTCCTTGTTGAGGAACTTGGAAGACTAGTACCAAACCTCTCCAAAAGACTATTCCAGAACGCCACGAACAAGTACAAAATCCCCATGACGATAGCCGATATCTGGAATGGATAAGGCACTATAAAGAGGCGCTTTGAAACAGTGGGCTGAAAAAAGTTCATCATTAATAGGGTATCTGACACAAGGAGCCAAGTTCACGGGTTTGAACTCGTTTGAAGTTGTCAATTTTTAGTCACCCGACCAATTTAAATTAACTCAATCATAGGAACTACCCAGTAGAATTCCGATTTTGTAGCTAGATAACAGAACAATCAAAATGTCGCCGATCTGAGTGGGTGCGGCGGTTGAGGCGCTGGCCTTCTGATCCCAACTTTGCAGGTTCGATCCTGGCTCAGTCCGGTGATATTTGAAGGTGCTCACATACGTCAGCCTCGTGACGGTAGATTTACTGCCACGTAAAAGAACTCTTGAGGGACGACATTCCGGCAAATCGGCGTCTCAAGAAACCGAAAAAAGTATTTAGTGGGATGTAAAGCCAATAACATTATTAATATTATTATTATTATTATTATTATTATTATTATTATTATTATTATTATTAATCAAAATTTTAAAATTGATGGGCAGGCAGATTAGACAGTGTATATTTGAAACTTCTGAAAGTAAGGCCATACGATTATTATAATCGTGGGCCGAACGAATTAGATGGTACCCACTGTAATCAAGTCACCATCATATCAGTCCTTATTTAGAAAAAAGGAGATTCTCTCAGCATCTAATCATCAAAACATCACAACCTTATAATTTACATTTTTAAAATTCATTGAACAGATAATTATACATATGTATGTAAAATAAATTCCACACTGAGTCAGTCGCCAGCGGTCGTCCTTTCTGAAACGATGAATAGGTTTGAAAATTATTAATGGAGGACTAACCAACTCGATGAACATAAGATTTTCAACTGTGCTGTGCTCATACGCACTGATGCTCTTGTTGGAGTCGTGAACAAATTATTTTCTGAGAAGCCTCGTTCACATTCGCTTATCAAAATTGGGATGCTGCCCATAGTGTTAAAAAGGAAAGTAGAGACAACGGGAATTACTTCTCCGTAAGATACCTTCAAAGATTAACTGTGCTTCTGCTTCCAAGGCTTCGTGGAGTATGGTCCACACTTTGTCTTACTTCCAGAAAATACCATAATTTGTTTGCATATTTCCTTGTCGGCAGAATCAATTTTGACGTCACGTGCTTGCAACTCAACACTGTCCGACTCGTTGACTGAATGGTCAGCGTACTGGCCTTCGGTTCAGAGGGTCCCGGGTTCGATTCCCGGCCGGGTCGGGGATTTTAACCTTCGTTGGTTAATTCCAATGGCCCGGGGCCTGGGTGTTTGTGCTGTCCCCAACATCTCTGTAACTCATACACCACACATAACACTATCCTCCACCACAATAACACGCAGTTACCTACACATGGCAGATGCCGCCCACCCTCATCGGAGGGTCTGCCTTACAAGGGCTGCACTCGGCTAGAAATAGCCACACGAAATTATTATTATAATTCAACACTAAGTTCCGCTAGCTCCTGTCTTTCATAACGCATCAAAGCAAGGTCTAATACAAAGTTAACATTAATAATGCATTTAAGGAGTCATCCATACATGGTTTATTCGTTTTTACCTCGTTTGAGATCATCTTTGACACGTTCGAAATGTGCCACTGAAACTTCATTTTTTTTCAGACAGCTGTGAAGATGGAAGTAACCCACCATATATTTCAAAACCTTTCAAATTTAACCCTACGGTTTCAAGCTCTTCTGGATTCCCTTGCATTTTTGGGCGGCAGAGGAAAACTGTGTACAGCTTGTCAAGGAAAAATCTGAAGTGGTTTACATATGAGGAGAAATCTTTGATCACATCAGCTATGGAAATCACCAGCCAGTGAATGGCACAACGCCAGAACAAATTGTTGCTTGATGTGAGTAATTACACTCTCCTTTCCTCCTATCATTACTGCATCCTCATCAGTTGCCACTGCAACAAAATTCTGTTTCAGAAACTCATCATTGAGTCCCAGTGTTACCAAATATGTCATCAATGAATTAAATAGGCCTTCAGCTGTGACACCTTGTAATTCAATAATGCCTAAATAATCTTGACTGACTTTTTTCATACATGGAAGAGTTGTTTTCAGGTATCTGGCCCTACTATGGTCTGGGCCCTTCCTTCTCTTTCTCTGCCGCATGCAAATGATACACGATTATACCTTACTAAACTAACATCCATAATATAATTCAACAGATCGCGACAATACGTTCAAATACCCGGCAGAAACTAGCAACCCAACAGCCAGGAACTGGGTTCGGTCTCGCACACAAAAGGAGAACAAGCGTAGGAGGTTACTATACCAAATAAGTACAACACGAGTTTAAAAGGATGCTGAAAGGTTTATTCAAATTATTAAGGCAAAAAATTTGCCTATGGCTCTCGTGAAAATGTCTTTGAAATGTGGTGCTGACTTACGATTTTACGTGTGCCCTGGACCTTCAGAAGAACCAATGCATCCATTCTTCAGGACCGGAAGATTTTAAAACGCCTTTCTTCTCGTATCAATGAAAGAACACGTTAGTTCTTTTGACAGATTGCAAGACAACCTGGAGAAAATACAGAGAAGTTAATCATAGAAGGGAATATTGAGGTCAGTCAACCACGGGGAAGCACTGCGAGCACATGTTATTGGACAAGTGAAGACTATCACCAGTCCAGCTTTCCAATGTGCCCTGAGAAAAGCCGAAGATCGTCCGAAATGGCAACGTTAGAGCAGAGATGTGACCAGCAAAGACAAAACCAGGGGGATTACGACACTCAGAAATGAGTAAACTAATTTGTCATGATGATTATGATTATGATGATGATGTTAGAAATCATTGGCCGTTACTTCCTTTTCTTTCTCGAAAGCCTTAGTGCATACAGTTTCCAAAGTTTTCAGTTTTGCAGTTTTTAATGTTTTAACTGCAGCCTGATGAGCTGAAATCTCTTTATATACATAAATAAAGTTTTATGGGATCCCCTGTCTGTAATTTTGTTTATCCAATTTTTGAGATGTTTATCCGTTTTAGGCCAAATCAGGACCATATAAGTGACCTTTACCGTTCGTGTTTGCCTGGCTGACTGACGGCTGAATAGATCTCAACCACACTTCATATTTTGAGCATACTCATCCAGTAGCAGGTTTAGATATGCATATGATTTAAAAATCGCTGAACAAACTATGGGTTTATAAGGAAGACCACACGAGTGATTTGATACTCATGAACTATTGATTTTCTGTAAAATCTGCAGACTATATGCGAAACGTCCTTTGATTTTAAATAACTGTATTGTGTACATAACTTCGTTTACTCTTTAAATGATGGAGATAATTACTGTTTTCTACGAGTTTCATGCTCTGCAGCCAGTGATGGACAACCTCGCATACCGACAGCGAATCTAGCGGTTGCCATGGCAATATCTCGGTTTGCTTCCAGCAGGTAATGTAACACCGTTATCGTCATCATTTCTGTAAACTCGTTATTGCTCGTAGGTAGAAGGCGAAAGAGGCGTCAAGCTGCTATTCTGAGGGATTTATGAGGAATACCTTGGAGGTTACAATCGTCTTCGAAGTGTCCTAAGCGTGGCTGTTAATATTTGAACAGTACCGCGAAGTGTAGCCCCTTATTGCACACTGTAAGATGTTTCCTAGCATTTGCTATAATTGTTATTCTATTTCTCCTCTACTTCCGTTTTCTGGTTTAATTTCTTATCACTGACTTGCCTATTTAAAGTGCGATTGCACGAATGACGTACAAACCGTCTGTCACATCGTCCAAGAGTACTCTCCCATCTTCCGAGGTCCTTTCAAGGACGTTTTCCTGAACTCCTGAACGCAACGAATGATACAATAGACTATGAGTTTTACTTGGTAATTTTTTGTGATTATTTAAAGGTGGCTTGTATTCATCCATTTCTATGATTAGTTTCATTTTGATAATTTGGATGTGCTACACGGTAAATAATAAATATGAATAAATATTATTTAACTTCACAGATAACTATTACAAACACACATGGATTCTCTCCTCGATGGTCATTTCTTCGACATCCAATGAGGTTTTTTCTAATTAACAGCTTCATCAGATGGCTAAGTTTCAACACTCATTGATTGGCTATCTCCACAGACCTTAAGTTTTGATTTGGGAAGTGTAGTATGAGAGGGAATACCTTGGAGGGTACAATCGTTAGACTCGAGGAGAGACTAAGATAAAGATGAAGGCCTGCATAGAAATATTGACACGAAACACAAGAAAAGCACAGATGAAGGAAAGAATTCCATTGTATCATATAAGTAACGCGTTTCTGCTCATATTTCTACTGTTCCGTACCTGGCTGATTTTGTAACGTTTTGCTCCTTTCCACTGCTTATCTGCGATATAATTTATCTTCTATACAACATATAATCGCAAATGATTACCGAAGTCTTATTTTTTTCTCCTTAAGTCACCTTTGCTCAGGGATCTTCTGGCTCGGCCAGTCGATCATTGACCTCCATTTAACTCTCCTTTACTACTCTTCTTTGTATACTCCTTTCACCTTCGCTTGTAGTCTCCCAATAATCTGGTCCTCCAATCTCTTTCTCGGTCTTCCTGTTGGTCTCTTTCCTCCACATCTCTGTTCATGACCTACTCTTGGAATGCTGCATGCTTTCATTCTTTTAACAAAATACACAAACCACCTAACTCGACACTTCCCTTTCTGGTCTCCCAGTCTTCCAAAGTTCAGCTTCCTTCTGAACTCATCATTCTTGATTTTGTCCCATTTTGTTCTAACTTTCATACTTCCGAGGGACTTAATTTCCAATGCCTGTATTTTATTCTCCTTCCAGAAAGTAATTCCCATTACTCAGCTACGTAGGTTAATTTCGGCACGTAATACGAGGGTTTCCTTACACGTAATTGGTACATCATCTGTCCACACCAAAACACTTAGCCTTCGGTAGAAACCGATAGTTTATAGTCATACATGCAAATACTGAAAATACTAATTTACGCACACTTACTGCCAACTAAGTCTGTGCGTGTATAGGGCCCTTATGAAAGTGTAAATCTGTGTGGCTCAGCGTGTATAAATGAGTGCAATGGTATGTCCTGTTTAAGAAGTGCTCTTACGTGAAGTTCATTTTTTCCTCTTCAGGTGTTTTCAGATATTAACATTTCATTAGCGTCTGAATTATTAGTCTGATAGTGTTTTCTAAGATTATTGACTTTCTACCTCCTTGTGACTTTCCCCCTGAGTTCTAAAATGAGCATGAATTCTTGAATTTACTTTCGCTTTCCAGTTTCTTGTTTCATTTCGCGATGTGTGAGAGTGCGAATTTCTGCCTCTAGATACTTCTTCCCGTGCCTTTTATACTTTTCTTAGGCGGTTTCTTTAACCAAACGAGTTGACTTTGGAAGATTGCCAAGATAAGCTTAAACAATATTGGGGGCCTCCTAGAATCCTCCTGATCGTGAGTTGGCCGTGCGGTTAGGTTCGCGTAGCAGTGAGCTTGTATTTGAGAGAAAGTGAGTTCGAATCCCACCGTCGGCAACCCTGAAAATGGTTTTCGGTCGTTTCCCATGTTCACACAAGGCTAATGCTGGGGTTGTACTTTAATTAAGTCCACTGCCACTATCACCCTAATTCTAGCCTTTTCCCATCCTTGCTTCGCTGAAATTCTCCAATGTGTCAGTGGGACGTTAAAACACTAGAAAAAAAAAGAAAATCAACGCCGACAAACGCAGGAAGAGTGTTGCCCTAGATTCGGAGAGTAATGCTGTTTGTGAAAGTAAGTCCAGGCCTGGTTCACAAAGTGTACGCCATTCCACGTTTAGGACGTTCGAGACCCCTTCTGACAAGTGAGCATGACGATTGATTAGATTTAGACATAGTCGGGAAAGAGAAAGAAAATTCGTGACACTTTTTATGAATGTCATTAAAAGAATAATAATTTTCTTTTAAAAAACTGTGCTCCTTTTATGTCTTTTTTAAAACCAAATTATATATCAAGACAGCATTTTGTTAATTATGGGAAAATATGAGGGTCTGAAATGAAATAAAAATTACGCAACTCTTAGATCAAACACCATGAACGCAACATGAAGAGCGTGATTAGTTATCGTGTACTTAAAGTTATTCGATTAAGTGAACATCACCACCGAAATTTAATGTTTCGTGTATTTCCTACTTCAGGTTTCCGTTTCCTATTAGTATGTCTTGTAGAAGATATATTGTCAGATATCAATGCCAGTTGGTTTTGAACCACGGTGTTGTTTCCAGAGAGCATGCGTTCCTCTACCTCACCCCCAAAGACTATGCTGTGAAGCCTCCCGGGAAATCAGAAAAGCATCGAGTTACGACAAGGAGGAGAGAGATGGCGAATGCAATTAATTAACACATGCAATATGTTGAACGTTATTACAACAGAACCGTAACTGCTAACATCTGTTTATTTAGCATCACGTCTGATGCCGACGTACAGTTGGATATTCAACCATCAGCTAACACAAGTGGACGTACATGATTCTTTTTAATTTCCATGACGTGACACCGAGGTAAATACCGACCGTATATGTGACACAGGGGAGGAATTGCTTCTGTAAGTTAAGCTATTTAAGTGAGTTGGACGTTCCACTCCCCGTTGATGACAATTGGAATAGATTAGCTTCAAGTTGGTGTAAGCTCATAAGACAACCCGATGCTTATGTCTACTACTGACAAAACAATGGATTGTGGAGAAAGGCTTTCTCATATTTTACAAATAATCTTTACGAAGGCCCTTTAATTATCTCTCCTTATGCTAGTGCCTTTTTCGTATGTTCTGAGATCGACACAATCCTTGATTAAGACTCGGACAATAAAGACTCCCATTTTCCAGGTTTGTTATTTCTATCATCTCTTAGTAGTTATTTACGTTACATGGGCCGAAAGTGAGGTTAAGTTGAAACGAATATGTGGAACACTTTTGCCCTTTTAACGTACAATATTTTTATACGTTGTTGAAGTTATCTTTGATACTAAGATGAGGACAATACGCTCAGCTCAGGGCACACCATTCTAACAGTCGACGCCATTTTGTTCTATTTCTGTCCTCCTCATTGAATTATTTTCCAGTCTTTCCCACTGAGATTGTAAATGTTGCAGTTCAAACGCCTGAAAAGCCTTACATCTGATATGTTTTTGACATGCTTTATTGGTGAGAAATATCTAATTCCCTCCATGGGAATTTTGAATTTTCCATTCGGAATTGCTAGGCGGGCAATAATTCCATTGTGGAGATTTATCTCCCGAATGCAGTTATCAGACTGTGCCTCATATATAGGCTTCTGATAAGCTCACCTGCATACAATCAGCGTCAGTGGGTAGGGTCTGACACATCCCACTCTGACGAGTCTAGTGTCAGACCTAAGACGAAACGCTGGTTAATAGAGCAAACGGCTGAAAAGCCTTACATCTGATATGTGTTTCAGTTCAGTCATTTAAGAGCTGTTTTGGATAGGTTTTTTTTCTCATGAAGGTGGAAATGAATAAATAGGTCAATACTTGACTTGTTAGAAGGCCATTGCCTTCCGGTTATAGTTTTGCTAACCACACCAACCAACAGTTCATAGGAAAGAGTGAAGTTTTTAACTGGTTACTTACAGGTTACCAAATACATTTCTCCAGAGGACTGGACCTGATGGTCATAATCGTTAAGGCATCAACTCCCTTTGGTTGAAAAAATGTCCGCCATCAGAATGTTGGCCGGCAGAGTAGAAAAGTGGTGGTATACAATTCCTAATCATTAGATTGCATGCCCTAAGCCTAGATTCAATTCCAAACCCTGCCAAAGTGTTCATATGGAATGAAGGCTACAGCGCTGTTGACGGTCATTCGTCCGTCGAATGGGGAGGTTAAGCCTTGAGCAGACAGGATTAGATTATATACAGGTACCAGGTTCACCCCTTCCTGCTATCATATCCATCACTCACTCCATCTCATTAGCTCCTTTGATGTGGCTGACGTCGGGAAAGACATCCGGTCGTATGAGCTCGCTACGAGATTTCATCTCACTTGACATCCAACCCCGTAGGTAAACGGGGCAAGGGTTGGACATACGTACCACTAGATGGATGGATAGATAGATAGGTAATTTATTATCCCCGACAAAGTTAGGGACAGCTTTCCCTGTCTTACACCTAACCAGTAACCATACGTACGACTGGCTCTATTAGTCCTGGTACGGTGTAGACTTTACACAAAGCATTATTCTTCAAAATATATTTTTCAGTTAATCACTATCTGCATTTAGGCCCATCACCAACATTAAATTATTCTTAATCAGTTGCTTACGGAGATTTTGTTAAATAATTTCAACGAAGTTGAAAATTTATCAAACATTTCCCTTGGTAAATTACCCCAGTCCCTAATTCCTCTTCCTATAAATGAATATTTGCCCCAGTTTTCCTCCTCAATTCCAAATTTGCCTTTATACTATGATCATTCCTAACTTTAAAAGGTCCATTAGAACCTATTGGTCCACTAATATGACTCCACGCCATCTCTCCACTGACAGTTCGGATCATCCCACTTAGTCGAGCAGCTCGTCTAATTTCTGTCAATTTTTTTCCAACCCAAAGCTTGTAACATCTTCTTAACATCACCAAAACCAAATTGTGTTACTTTCCTTTGGATCTCTTCCAGTTCTCGAATCGAATAATTCTAGCTGGGGTCTTACCGGAGAGTTACACGCCCTCTCATTTTCATTGTTACTACAAATACTTTCAAAAGAACTGTAACCTTAATTTACTACTTCGTTTATATAACTTCCCCAATGAATATATTCCCTTATATTAACCCCTAAGTAATCACAACGATCTCTGTGAGTTACTTTTCTTATTGGTGAAACTTACAACCTGACTTTTCATATCGTTTGTCATCATACTATTGTCGCTGTCCATCTCGCAATAGGTTCGAGGTATTTTTGCAGTAGCTCACCATCCTGTAATTTATTTACTACTATATAGAGTATTATATCATCTTACATATCTTTCATATCACCTTACATAAGAAAACGTCCAATAATACTGCTCAGTGGAACCTCCTCCTAATTGCTACGGGAAAAGAAAATGCTCCCCTACTCTAATTCTCTGAGTTATATTTTTAAAGAAGTTAGCCATCCATTCATCCACTCTTTTTGTCTAGTTTAATAGCCCTCATTTTCGTCAGCAGTCTCCTATTATCTTCTCCATCAAATGTCTTGGGTAGACTAATAGTGATGTAGTCCAGTTGACTTTTTGAATCTAAAAATATCTGCCGCATCTTCTTGAATCCAAAATTTGAGCTTCTCTACAATAACGTTTCCCAACCCGAACTGATATCTGTCAAATTTCTATTAGACCAGTTAATTACCTTCTATCAAATTACTCACAAACCAGTTAACTGACTTCTGTCAAACTTCTTTCAAACCAGTTCAAGTTACTTGAAATCACTTTAAAAAGATGTAGGTGAGCAATTGATAGGAAATCTGCGTAATGGGCGACAGAACTAAATGCAGATTGATTGATTGATTGATTGATTGATTGATTGATTGATTGATTGATTGATTGATTGATTGATTGATTGATTGATTGATTGATTGATTGATTGATTGATTGATTGATTGATTGATTGATTGATTGATTGATTGATTGATTGATTGATTGATTCCCTTTACAGACTTGGGTGCTTATGTTTCCATCACTTGATTCTGGGTGTTTACTCCTGGGTTCTTCTTCTCCTACCAGTTCAAGACTCGTAATCCAACACCAAGACTCAGCGTTGCTCCCGACAATTTCACTATTAATGTCTGTACAGTTTTGGATCTCCTTTATAAGTCGTCTTCTGCCCATAAGAAAGACTATCTGACCTGTGTTCACCCGTGTGTCTGTACATTGATTATTTTGGTGGTATATTTTTGTAGCTTTCACTTTCAGGTGTAATAATGACCATCTCGAGTTTTTTAGCTTTGGTGCCTGTTTCTTTGTTTGAATTCTTGTATCACAAAAACTACACGACATTTTTCAACCATACTTCGTGTTTAGAATCCACGTATTCAAAGGTAGTCTTTTTTGTCTTATACCAATGGACTTAGGTTCATAGGAAGTCCGAAATAGGGAATTTACTCTGCCACACCATGCCCAAGGTCAACATTAATTGAAATCTATCAAATGTAATTAAACTCTTTTACTAACACCTTTTCTCATGTACACATTTTCAACAGGGGAAATATTATTAAAGCGATATACTGATGGTTCCAGGGAATAATGCCAAGCAGTGGGTGCGTGTAGTGCTGATTCATTAAAATTATGAAACTACTGAGCATTTTTCCCTACTTGTTTTATTAAGGCCTTTATTCACCGTACTATTAGGAGATTTGGACCTCGAATGTGGACTCTTACACCGGCCGTTGCCTATGAGAAATTCCACGTGGTTCCCCCCGTATTCCAGGCAAATTCTTAGGTAGTACCTCATTGCAAGTATCAAAGCACCTACCCTACCACTAAACTCAAATAATTGCATCAGAAAGCACTTCCACACACATATGACAAAAACATAGGTTGCCTACCAGTTTCTGTATACAGTTTCCCGTCAGTACCTGCTCGCGAAAGTTATCAACAAATCATAACGTCAGACTCTGAGAGCTGCAGAACATGACCTCAGTTCGAGCTGCATCTCACCCAACTAATTCTACATAGCATACTCCCACGTTAGTAGCAGTAAATCTCTCTTCGTCTGTGCTCAATGTAACAGAACAATGTGGTGTATGAAGAATCATAAAATCAAGTATTTATAATAGGGATTTGGCCTCTCATGTAAGCTCCTAACCGGACGAGTTGGCTGTGTTTAGGGGCACGCAGCTGTGACCTTGCATCTGGGATATAGTGTGTTCGAATCCCACTGTAGATAGCCCTGAATATCGTTTTCCGTAGTTTCCCCATTTTCACCCCAGGAAAATGCTGGGACTGTGCCTTTATTAAGGCTACGGCAACTACCTTCCCACTTCTAGGCCTTTCCTATCCCATCGCCACTAAAAGACCTATCTGTGACGGTGCGAAGTAAAACAATAAGATAAATGTAAGTGCCTAAAATTCAGTACGTTCAGTATGAATCAATAACTTATACTTCGGGCAGTGAAGTGCAAGTAATAATAGGTGGATACTACGTTGCCTTTAGTCTCTATATTAGGAACCACAAAACTAGCATTCCTTTTTGGAATATGCTGATTAATACAACTGTAACTTCATTCTGATTAACCCGTCAGTGCGGGTTGGTATATCTAGTGCGTGTATCTTAGGGGCTAGTTGAGTGGGATTTCATATTAGATTACTTTAATCTAAGTTTTTTGTAGACATTTTCTGAGTTTCATTGTCTCATAAAATATCAATCCGACAACATAATTTCCAAATATTTCATAACAAAATTTAACCCAAAATACAGGACGGACTTACTTACTTCTTGAATTGGAAAAACGTATATAATATGCTTCTTTCTGAACAATCTTTAAGGTAATAAAAACGTGTGGCTCTATGGCTAATTGGTTAGCATGCTTTTTTGTTCAACCTGGGTTCGTTTCCCTAACGGGACGGAAATTGTAACCTTCATTGGTTAATTTTCTCTAGCTTGCGGGGGGGGGGTTGTTTGCCGCCTTCTTTATCAGAGTGGTGGTGGTGGTGATTATTGTTTTAAGAGAAAGTACAACTGGGCAACCATCCTCTATATAACACTAATCAGGGTGAAAAAATGGAAGGGTTCCGACACTTCGAAAAATGAAGGTATCGGCCAAAGGAAGAGAAGGGCCACGAAGGGCGTGAAAATGAAAGAGTCCCTAGCCCTCGCAAACCTAATAGCGTCGGGGTCGGAAAAGAACAGAGTTGACCAAGACAGGTCGGATAGGATAGATGAAAGTGAGGAGCCTGGCACAAGTCAGGACTCAGCTGAGGACCCCGTGGTCGCCAAACCACGCTCCAAAGTTCAGAGCCCCTGGAGCCCCCTTTTAGTCGCCTCTTACGACAGGCAGGGGATACCGTGGGTGTTATTCTACCGCCCCCACCCACAGGGGGCTTCTTTATCAGAACATTCATCCTACTTAGGGACCGACCCATACAGACGTGCAGGTTACCCATGAGCGTTAACTTAAAAGACCTACACCAGGTCTCCCCGGAAGCCAAATGCCATTATAGTTCTTATTATTCTTATTCTTATTGTTAATAAGCTTGATAAGCAACCCGCAAAGCCAGAGAACGCCACGTATTTCGGAACGACCCGGTAGATCGGGAAACGAACGGACAGTTATCGTAATAGCGGATCGATTCTAAGGTAAATACTGATCTCGGTTTATATGTGTTGCAACATAACGTACTCTAGCATAAAACTACAAGGTTTTGTTTTTAAATACAATTATTTTATACTTGCAATCGTCTGACTTTCGAATTGGACCTGCGTCGTTGCACACCTCTGACTGTTATTCAGATTTACTATACTGAAGAGTGACAGACGAATTAACACTTCCTGACGAGATCATCATATTTTTCAGCCAGCCGCTATTTCATTTAAGAGGAGAGAGACGTCATCTAGGAGACTGCGCTACCTGCTCGCATCGCAGCCAAGGGGCTCTTTTACAGGAGCTTACTTGTTCTGCTTTACGCAGGTCTGGGTGGCACACTACATCACAGTGGGATCACCCCCCTGCCCAGTTGCTAGATCGGGCATTTCATTTAGTACCAGGCTGCGGTCCGAGGACCAAAATTAGGGACCCATTTTCGTCGCCTGACGGCCAACATACCAATCCAATCGTAGCAGAATTCGGTAGCCAGCGTCTGTGAGGCTCGCCGAAACCTAACAGTCTCAACATAACCTTGGCTCACAGTGGTAAGCCGAAGTGCGGCTTCCAGTTTCCAGGCAAAATGTCAGTAAAGGAAGAATAAGCGTTCTCCCCGCGATCTCGGGATAGCGAGCATGCCCCTGAACTGGAGGCCCTGGATTATATTCTCGGCGGCTTCCAGTTTCCAGGCAAAATGTCAGTAAAGGAAGAATAAGCGTTCTCCCCGCGATCTCGGGATAGCGAGCATGCCCCTGAACTGGAGGCCCTGGATTATATTCTCGGCTAGGTTGGGAATATTTACCTGCATATGAGGGCTGATTTGAGGCCCACTCAGCCTACGTGAGAATAACTGAGGAACTATCTTCCAGTGAGATAGTAGCCCCGGTCTAGAAATCCAAGACTAATGGCTTAAGAGAGTACGTCGCGCTGACCCCTCGTCACCCCGTTATCTGAAGGACTTCCAGCACAGCAGTGGTCGCTTGGTAGGCCAACGCCCATCAAGGATTTAACACCATATGGTTTTTCTGTAAAGACAATGTAGATGACGAGAAGAGACATTATCAATTTATCCATATTGCAATTTTCATCTGTTGCACTGTAAATACTTTTGTAAAAGGGCAATGTTCTTCAAATAGAAAACACAATAATATAAATATATTAACATTAAGGTACGCGCATACGAAAATTGTGAAAGTACTAATTGAAGTATTGAAAATTTATTTTTTATTTATTCTCTAAGAAGGATACCAGCTTACAAATATAACTGACCATGGAGATCCTGGAACAAGAACATAATTACTTGAATTGTTGAGTATCATTACGTATAGTTCAGTAGTAGGATTGACTCCCTGGCACGTGAAGTACTGTACAAATGGTAACGGGGAATTTTAATGTTTAAGGCAATATCATTTAGACAAGTTAAAGACAATGTGAGGCTTCTCATGTTTCCAGGTCAACAGCAACACACACCCGTACTGCCAAACAGTAGTCCTACAACACACCCGTTTTTCAATGGGACATGATAGCGATCAGAGAGGTACAGTAGACAGGGTTTGTAGATGAACCACTTCTTCTGGTCGACTTCAGATGCCTGATGTTGATTTATGGGATGTAATACAACAGCTTTTCTGGTGCGCTGGTTTATTGCGACAATATCATCTCGTCGAAACGATCCTTTAGATGATCTGCAGTGTACTACTTCATGGGTTCCTCATCGTAACAATCTCAATGATGAGGATAAAGCACTTCCCACTTTGTGATACCTTGCGTTCACCAGCAATTCACCTCTGGGGCATGAGCCCATAGTGTCCAAGAGTTTCGGTCTCACTGCAGTTTGGAAAACGGCAGCGGGTTGTGCTGGAACATCGACCCGGTATTGCGCGAATCACTGTAATGTTGCATGACGTCCTCAGAGCATTTGTCCATTCGGAGCTATTGCCCATCCATGAATTAGTGTTTTGAAGCACGTCTAAGTACAGAACGACTCCCTTGACTCTCAAGGTATACCTCGTCCAGGTCTTAAATGCATCATTTTGAAATTCCTTCCGAACGCGTCTACCAGTCCAGTCAATGGCTTCGGGTGTCAGGTTGTTTTGTTAGGTAGGACTGAAGCCTTTTCCGCTGGAAGATTTCTGAGGAAGTGTAAATGAGCGTCATTGACGTGTAGCAAGATATTACAGTACATACTTTAATGTGCTGAAATGAGCCTTCCCAGTTGGCCCTCGTCAGCGCTACGTCTCGACACTCTTTGGTAGCTTATTTCATCCCATCAGGACAATCATGAGGAAGTTTAATGAGTTCCTTAGCTGATCCTTTAACAACGTCATCAATGTCTTCTAAAAGACCATGTTTGATTTTTGTTAACGGCGTACATTGAAGATGGTATATGATGATGGGCCAGATATATTGGTTCATGATTGAAATCTTTTGGTCTGATTTTAGTAGAAGAGAGGGACATTATTTTGATATATTCTTTGTTAAGTTTTTATGACGCCACATTCGTCATGAAAATTATTCATTCATCATGGCAAGTATCTGATGCGTTCTTGTGAATCTATTATAGATTTTATGAAAGAGCCATTGATGGATACCATTGATGTTAGGTTACCATCTTTAATGCAGAACAGCTTGCACTTACGAATATTTATGGCTACACCAGGAAGTGAAAGGTGGTTCTCAGCTAGAATGATAAGATGTTGAATACCAACTTCATTTCTGGATATGAGAGCAATATCATCTGCAAATGCCATAGGTGAAAGATTACTCAGAGAAAGATTTAGTGAAAATCCACATTCCGCAGAGAGTTCGGCATCTGTTAAGGCTTCAATGATCTCATCAAGAGCCAAGTTAAAGAGAGTCAGCGAGAATGGACTGGCCTGAGGGATACCAATAAAACTGGTACTGGTTTTGTTTTGGTCATAGAGACCTCAATTTGAATCTGATTATTTACTACCAGCTTCCTTAAGTCGCGAGGCATCCCATTCTTAGCCAGTTACCGTTGTATATACTCATAAACAACAGAGTCGAAAGCTTCACTCACATTCAAAATTGCCACAAAGCAGTCTGATTCCCTCGATTTATCACTCTTTAGACAGCCATCGATTAGCGAAGTATTGATGTGGGCTCTGGGTGTGAAGACAAAACCTCTCTGAAGACAAGATGGGATTACATAATACAGTAAATAAAGATCAAGAACACACTCAATTATCTTTCTGGCGATTGAAAATATTGTAATTGCCTCCAATTACTGGATCTTCTCCTCTTTGAAGTAGAATTGTCTTTGCCTACTTTAATCTGTGAGAAACAAATCCAAAACGAAGCATCGCCGTACCAAGCAATGGTATGAATTTAGAAGCTATAAGATGTCTCAGGACTCTTACTGATACTTAATCAGGGCCTGAAGCCGTATCAGTTCTAATTTTTGGCAATATAATGGTATCTTCCTTCTCATTGATTTCTAAAACATCTGATAAATCTGACTGGTCATCTGTGATAAGTACTTCTATATAAATATACATACAGTTATTGTCAATGCCTAGGCTGTCGTTGAAATACTTCTTCATTACATCTTTTGGGACTGGGCAAGAAGTCTGAGCTCCATTATTCATAACCTCCCTCACTATCTTCTTGTTGTTGTTGTAAAAATTATATTACGTTAGATCATACGCGTATGTTTTTTCCTGTTCCCTTTCGCATTTCGATCGTCTTCGTGGATTTGAAGTGTTCGGGTAGGCATGTCGATTATTTTTCCTACATTCACAGTGAACAGTATAGTATTTAACAGCTGAATGTTGAGGTAGCGGAAGTGTGTATATAGAACCCACCATGAATGTGATAGCTTCGGATGTCGTGACGTTTAGTTTTTTCGGGTTACCGTTAACAATAATATACGGTTTGCTATCTTTTCTTCCCATACTTTCATAGGGAATACAATTTCTGACGTGTTTTGCCCCTGTGTACTTGTCGAAGATTTGCTTTGTTCTCCAGTAACATCCAGAATACCGGGCGAGTTGGCCGTGCGTGTAGAGGCGCGCGGCTGTGAGCTTGTATCCGGGAGATAGTAGGTTCGAATCCCACTATCGGCAGCCCTGAAGATGGTTTTCCGTGGTTTCCCATTTTCACACCAGGCAAATGCTGGGGCTGTACCATAATTAAGGCCACGGCCGCTTCCTTCCACCTCCTAGGCCTTTCCTATCCCATCGTCGCCATAAGACCTATCTGTGTCAGTGCGACGTAAAGCCCCTAGCAAAAAAAAAACATCCAGAATAGATGCACCATTCAATGAATCACTCTGATAAGTTGGAGAAGAGTTATTGAAGGAATATTTAGAGAAAATTAACTGATGATGTTTAGCAGGGCGTGCCTTACTTAATTGAATTTTAACCGCTTTATAAGTTTAACCACAGAATTCATATATCATCACGTTAACAGATACACATTTTTACGAACAGAGAAAAAAGCTACGAGAGAGGTTAAATCCAGCCAGCGTGCTTACAGCTTGGACAGGAAAATAAATACCAGTCAGTTAAAATGAAAATGTATGATATAGGGAAAAATATTAAGACGTAAGGTCAGAAACGAATGTTAGATATTTATAAGGTATGATTAGTAGTTCCCGGAATTTCTTGTTTATAGTTATTATAACTCAGTTACTATTATTTAGATAATGACAAATTATCTTATTTTCCACGGCTGAATGAAGAAGACTATACAGCATTTTGGTCATGACTCATCTTAAAACATGAGGCGATAAAAGGAGCATTTTATGGCGTACTTGGCGTACCACAAGGTTATGTTCATTGCCGACGGTCTTAATGGCTGGGATATGCGACGCCGGGGCAGCCTGCAGTCTCCCGCCTGTTGTTATCTCGTTATGGGCTTCAGGGGAAACTGAAAAATTCTCTCCCGTATGGACATGGTTAAAGAGACTGTACTATTTAACGGTCATGATGCAATAAAACTGGATAAAACGTGAAGTTACCTGAAACATAGAAGGTAGAGGAAACAGCCGGATATTGAACAAGCTTTATAGGGAATTTACGTAATAGAAAAGAATAGAGGGTTAATAGGGATGTGTATATTCTCGAAGTAAATTCAATAGTAATGGTAATTATTCAAATTACTTCGCATTAATTCATACATAATTTTACGAGCCAAGACGTACATTACGAGAGGAGATAAAACCACCCAGCGTACTTTAAAACTTCGACAAGGAAAGAAATACCAGCTAGTGAAAAAAAAGAAAATATATAATATGAGCAAAAATGTTAAGACTTATAATCGGGAACAAACATTGGATATTTCTAGGGCATTATTAGTCACTTATTAGAATTCGCAAAGCATAATTAACTCTTAATTTGGAATAGGAAATAGACTGTCTATAAACGACATATATTAGGACGTCAAATGTTATGGAAACTTTGTTTCAGCTTTTATTTGTAACAAATTTTGCTTGCTCGACTGAATATTTTTCACATTCACACTCTTGATAAAAATGAAAATCCACAGCCTGTTTCCTGTCATTAGATCGGTTCAGGGATGGAATGAATGAAGCTCCTATCTAGCGGCGAGGATAGGAATTGTGCCAGCTGCCGAAGCCTGTCACATTTCTCTGGGGCAATGAGAGTTAATAACTAAATTCTGTTAAACGTGGAGTCCAACCAATAAGTAAGAGAAGCAGTTCTTCTCCTTGCAACACGATTTTTTTAAATTCTTGTTTTAGGTACAACTACTTGTCTTAATCCTATTACACATCAAACACATAAGCCTGGGTAGAGTTAGTCATTCACTAGAACAACATGATATGAAATTTACATATGTAATTATTTATTGGTCACTACTTGTACTATACATTATAGCCTACAGTCTTGGAGGCTTGTCGCACATGGTTATTCTCCTTCATATGTTACATTTTAGTAAGGAGGGAATTGTTTATCTGTGACAACCTCTGTTTTTGATCTTGTGTTGTGCTACACAAGTACTCAAATGTTAAGTAAGCTAAGGCAGTATCTAATGGGGCATCTGTACGATCATTGGCAGTGTCACATTCCATCGTGATCAGATGGTGGAAAGAACACAGCGCATCAGGCCAAGAGAGTTTCATGCCGTATCGCCTTTTGATTTGGATCGGTGGCAATCGAGTTATAATCTGCACTCTGCACAGTCATAATATTCCATAAATATGCCAGTTAAACCAATTTCTATAGGAAAAAGTAATCGAAAGCCTCGAGGCAAGTCAGGCACAGGTCGAAGTCTCAGCAGCCCTAAATGTACCTAAATGTGTCATGTGCATGCAGTAGAGATGTTTCTGAGATACGGGACATGTCCATAGTATACCAGTCTAAGGCCCTCCAAGTGTAACAACTCGAGTACAAGCCCTATATATGGCTCTGACTGAACTATGAAACCGGACGATGCTTGCAAGACTTCAGAACTTGTACCCATTTCATGCGTGAGATTTTCTCGATAAACTGCGCACCAAAGTCTCAGGGCAAATGGTATAAGCTATTGCTCAGCCAGTAGTATATTTCCCGCTTCATCCAGTGCACAGAAATGCTCATTTACATTGGGATCATCACCATTCAAATGGGTCTCTGAACAACTGGAAAAAAAAAAATTTCTTCACAGATAAATCCCATGGCTCTCATCACACATTCAACTAGGAAGAACCTAGAACTCGATTCAATTTTCATTTTTAATTAATTTTGGCGGTAGTAAAACACTGGCATTGACAGGTATTGTGTTCAATGGACGTACTGAGCTGCACATCTTCCCTGAATGTATTGTAATGATCAGAGGTACACAAACGAAATACTCCAACAACTTGTGTGACACTTCAGATGGGCAGCCGGTCCAGGCTTCTTTTGGACGGTAATGCAAGAACGCATCTAACTAATCTGATGAATAAATGTACCAAATGATCTGGTCAGCGAGGTCTCTAGAAATAAACAATGCAGATTATGGCTGGTAATCATTGGAGAGGAGATGATTTTCAGCCCACCATTGTCAAACAATGATCATTTTAAAGCTCTGTAGTGTTTTTTGTGAAGAATGGAACCAGCTGTCCGTAGAGCTCTTGAATCACGTCGTGCGAGGCGTGTATGATCGTTAGGAGTAAGCATATCGCACATTTTTCATTCTGTCATCTTGAGGAGCTGATCTACAAGTTTGGTTATATATACATGTGTATCCATGCAAGGAAACAATCGTTAGTTTCATTTAGAAATTGGGCTCATCTCAGTTGGAATGGCTGTGAATAACGGGACCTAGAAATTAATAGTAGTTTGTTGGATGACCAGGTCATGTCAAGAAATGAAGACAATGTTTGTCCAATCCTTGTCCCGCTTGTCTGCGAGATCGTGTATGAGGTGGGATGAATCTGTCGTGGCGGTTTTTTATGACCGCATGCCCTTCCTGACGTCAGCCTCATCAGAGCAGTTAATGAGATTTAAATGAATGATGTGATAGTAGGAAAGGAGAGTGTGAAACCCCGTACCGGCACATAGCCTACTCCTGTCGAATAGCACCAAGCGGTCTGGTCAAGCCTTAACGTTCCCATCTGATGGACGAATCACCATCAACAGCGTCATATGTCTATATGAGCACTGCGGAGAGGTTTGTAATTAAACCACCGAGCTCGATAGCTGAAGTCGCTTAAGTGCGGCCAGTATCCAGTATTCGGGAGATAGTAGGTTCGAACCCCACTGTCGGCAGCCCTGAAAATGGTTTTCCGTGGTTTCCTATTTTCACACCAGGCAAATGCTGGGGCTGTACCTTAATTAAGGCCACGGCCGCTTCCTTCCCACTCCTAGCCCTTCCCTGTCCTATCGTCGCCACAAAACCTATCTGTGTCGGTGCGACGTAAAGCAACTAGCAAAAAAAAGTAATTTAACGCAGGCTTTTTGCACGCAATCTAGTGATTAGAAATTGTATACCACCACCTCCCATACCCTGCCGGCCAACATTATGTTGATGAAAATCTTTTCGACTAACAGAACTCGAAAAGGCTAACCACAGTGTCAAGCAGTTTAGACTTCAACGGCTTAACAACATTTCTGAGGTAAGGGTTGTTCTGCCCGAAGGCAGGTCCGAACCTCCGCAGAGGTGTTCCTGAGCCGGAGTTTACGTGCGGTAGGGTGTCCTGTTCCTTTCCGCGCCTCCATTCCCTTACCTCCCCCCCCCCCCCACCAACAGCGCGTGGCAACCCATCCAACTCCTGACCACGCCCAATGTTGCTTAACTTCGGAGATCTCACGGGATCCGGTGTTTCAACACGGCTACGGCCGTTGGCTCAACATTTCTGAGAATAGTAAATAATTGACTGTAAGGAATGCTGTTGGCATGTTGCGGTTTGACATGAATTAATTGAGAGTGCAAATTGGAAGAATTATCACCAGGAATGGAAAATTGAGGTTCACCTGTTGTGAAACGCATTAAAATATGGTCAATTGTTTTTGTTTTAAAGGTGTTAGACCTACATAAAACTCCAATGAGAGAACGGTCACCAAGTCATTACGAGTGGAATTGTTTCATGTTTATTTTAATGGATGAAGTCTGTGACGTCTACTTTTAGTCTTATTAAAATTTTAACTGAAACGTTCTGAAATTGTAGCGGAAATGATAATTAGTAATATACTCCAATAAAAGCAAAGCTAAATTAACGAGATGTTTTTACAACATAAGACATGTGCGAATGATACGGCAAGATTTCTTTTAAAAACCGGTGGATTGTTGATAGAGGCCCACCAAATCAGCCCCGCCTATTTCACAAGAGGAGCTGAGCGTCCGGTCGTCTCTGTATCTCGACCAACAGATTGCCTGGTTGCTGGCGTCGGCACGCTGCGTAGTTGCCATTATTGACATGTGTTTGTGTGGATCATTTGAGTAATAATTAATTCACAAATGCAGTGGATATATCTCAAGAAATAAGATTAAATGGAACCAAAGGATCGTATGTGTTAAAAGTCAATTCTGGACGAGTGATCTTAGAGGAATACGAGTGTGCTGACCATAAATATTTAGACAAGGCGAGTGTGAAATACAGAAATAGTATGTGGTATACAAAATGAGGGGTGTGTGTTTAACTAATGTTTTTGAGTTTCAGGGAATCTCGATGAAGTTGGAAGATATGAATTATTGTTGTGAAAAAAAGTCGACTCCAATATGTCTGACTACAGTGGAGACTTCTCAGGATCTGGAAGATGGACTGCAGCCCATAGTCCAGCAAAAGGGGTCGAAATGTAGCTGCCATAAACAATATAAGTGCCAATTCTTTCCTACGCGCATTTATCTTTATTGTATTTAATATTGATTGCCTGGCTGCCATTTCTTGATGGATACAGTACTTTTGTATCCATCTCTTGGCACAGGCCAGAGTAAAGTGTAGCTTTCACCGAAGTCCCAGTCTCATCCATGGCTGTGACAATATGGAAGCTGCTGGGGTATGGGTGGTGCTGAGTAATGGCATTCAGAGCACGACTAGTGCATCTGAGTGCTATGAAAGGTGTTGCTCATAGGGTCAGTCGTGCTGCAATAGCACTTTCTGACCCAGTGAGGAAAGCAATGGTAAACTATCTCACTCCTCGTCTTGCCTAGTACGCCTTACTTTGGTGCTGCCATTGGTTTTTGCGGTTTCCTTATAACCGCATAACCTTTGGTGGTGATATTTGAGGATCCAACCAGCCTCTGGGCTAATGACCTAACAGACATTTAATATTGCTTAGATATAGTAATGAATTTAGTTAATTGCGACTTGAGTGGTAAGTATGATGTCGTCTCTACTTTATCAAGGAAAGTCATACATATGCCTACAATTAATGCTCTTCATTCTCGATGTTATTGTGAATGTAGAAACGGAACTGAATCGACAAGAAAATGACGTGAAACTAGTACGTATCAGAGGTCGTTGTATTATTGTCAGAAATGAACTGACAATTTGTTTATAATCTATTCTAATTGTACCAAAGTTTCCCATTGTATGTATGTTCAGTCCATCAGCGATTCCGCTGGCGGGATCCTAAACAGCTCTACCATCAGCTGTCATAGATGGTCTAGGCATCACTGAAGAGGCGTACTAGGGAAATGAGGAGTGAGGTAGTTTCCCGCTGCTTACCTCACCGAGCCAGAGTTGCTATTACATATCAGTCTGCAAAGTCCACTGAAATGCATGCACCAACTGACCCTATGACCAACATTTTCACACCATTCATAGCAGGGACTGGCTGCATAAGGATTGGCATTACTAACATCGCTCTTACCTCAGTCACTTTCATATTGTCAAAGCCAAGGATAAGACAGAGACAGATCTATGAAAGTAACAAAATTGCTCTAGCCCATACCAGAAGACATAGTGCACTGTAAACACTAGGTCCTGCCAGCAAAGGCATAGTTTCCCATTATACGTGCGAATTTATCTTATGCTTAATTTAGTGTATGCTAAAGCGATCTTCCACATGGCCAGATAATACATGTGAGCCTAGCAAAGTCATCATGACTAACATGTTTAATAAAGCTCTTGTAACTGGGTTAGTTATATGGACATATTTGCTGACGTCATGCCGATCTTCTATAAGGGAATGCTGAAAGGCTATACTAATTTGATATGGTGTAGTATTGAATACACAGATTGTAGGAGCATGTGCGTCTCGTAAGTATAATTTCATGGATGAGGTGGGAATGTGAGTTAGCTTGGTTACCTTGTTATATGTGAATTTTTAAGTGCAGTTATTCATCGAGATGTTCTAAATTAATGAAAATTATTGTATGAGAATATGATGGTGATATATGGGCCTTCGAGAGTGTAGTTATCGTGATGATAATGATAATTACATGTATTTTTACAGCTAGAATGATGTGTTCACTTTACATTCTTCTGGTTAGGCAAAATAGGAATCTTCGTTCATGTGTTTACACGAATTAACTATCCATCTTTACTGAATGCTATGCCGGTTATATTTATTAGATCTCCTTCATGAGTCATGTTGGGTACTTCGTGGATTATTTTTTACAAAAATGTTTGTGCAGCTGTGGCTCTCTATTGAGAAAATATTTCCTTGTATGTTTATAATACTTATTTGTTGAGCACTGGTGATTAAATATGATGTGATAAGTCACTGAGTAAAGTTCTTGTTGAAGTTTGGAGAGTGTTGAGTACGTGACAGGTAGAGTGTTTGACATCTGGAAAATCGGCGGCACTTCACAATAATATTAGGTACTTCTTATGTAAGGTTAGGATCCCAAACAAACATATGGCGATTCTTCTTGTATATTTCTGGTGCCACCCGATGAATTTGTTCACTTTAATCAAATTTATTTATTCCAGTGTTTCCATTCTCTAAACCTGTATTTCCTGGTATCTCAGGGCGATTGTATTTCTATATTTACCGAAAAAATGTTAAATAATTGGGTAGCTATATTTGTCGACTTCCAGAAAGCATACGACTCAGTAGATAGAATTACTCTTTACAATACATTAAGAGAACTAGGACTTAATGACAAGATCAACAGGCTGGTGCAAGCAACCTTGCACAATACCACAGCCAGAGTAAAGTTTAGAGGACAACTCTCGGAGAGTTTCGCCATTAAAACAGGAGTGAGACAAGGAGATGGCATCTCATGTATATTATTTAACTGCGTTCTGGAAAAGATAATTAGAGAGTGGATGAGATTCCTTCCAGAGAACACTGGATTACGGATGGGGATTAAAGCAGACAACCTGAGGATACCATGCCTAGCCTTTGCAGACGATCTGACTTTATTGGCAAATGACATACAGGAGGCTACTACTCAGCTCCAAACACTGCACTCAATAGCGGCTAAAACGGGTCTTTTGATCAACATAGGAAAGACCGAGTTTGTTACTAACATCAAAGATGCCCCTGGAAAGATGAGAGTCAGTGATAATATCTACATCAAGAGAGTCAAAAGTGTAAAGTACCTTGGGGAATGGTTCTCAGAGGACCTCAGCGAAACAATGGCTCTTGAACACAGGAGACTCAAACTAGATAAGGCTTACCATGCCTGTAGAAAGCTGTATGCTTCAAAAAATCTGTCGATGAATGTCAAACTAAGACACTACAATGCAGTAATCAGACCGTCAGTCCTCTATGCAGCAGAGTGTCTATATTTAACTAAGAAGACCCCACTAAGAGCCCTCGAGGTACAAGAAAGAAAGTTCCTGAGACGGATAGTGGGACCAAGAATTTTACCAGATGGAAGCCGATGGTATCAACCAAATCGTGAGCTATATAAACACCAAGAAAATATCATAGATGCCATCAGAAGAAGGCGACTGGCTTTTTACGGACACCTATCCAGAATGGACTCAAATAGATTATCTCATAGGATCTTCAAGGCTGCTAACAAGGGCAAAGCTACTGGGTTCGTGTGGATGAAGCAAGTGGAGAAGGACCTTTCGGAACTCCACATAAATCAAAACGACATAGCTGATCGGAGTAACTATCATTCAACTCTTAAAACTAAATCCTTTGTAACATCCCTCACAGAAGTTACCCACAGACCAAAAGACGAGACCAGGAAATGGTCTGAGGAACGTAAGATTGAATTTAGCCGGAAAATGAAGGACTACTGGGCCATCAGGAAAGCTCGAGGTGCCAACAAGAAAACAGCTGCCAAACCAGCCGCTAAGAACACCAATTGTGGCAAACAACAACGATGACTTCAAGAAACAGCTAAAACACAAGCACCGTGGTCCATAGATGGCCCTAACGAATTAAAAAAAAAATTGGAAGAGTCATCTCCATTAAAAACAGAACACCTTGAAAGACTATAGATAGGAGGTTCATATTCAAAGTACATGTTCTTAGTGTGTTCTGCGAAAACGATAAACATTTCAGTCATCTAGGTTCGGCATGTGTCCTGTTGCCTAGTAGGCACTGGATCCTCCATGGGCGCTGATAACTTGTTCAATGCGTGATGACATCGACGCGTATAAGGTGCGAATGGCGTCCTGGGATATAACCATCCATGCTGCATTCACCTGGTTCCACAGTTCACCTTTGGCAGTTGGCGTTGGGTCACAGCGCCGCACCCGTCGTTTCACCGTATCCCACACATTTTCGATCGGCTACAAGTCCGGTGATCGGGCGGGCCAGGGCAACAGTCTGACATCCTGTGACAACAAGAGGACACGTGCTCATGCAGCAATATGTGGTCGCTCATTGCCCTGCTGAAATATGGCGTCTGGGGTGTCGTGCAAGAAGGACATGGCTACAGGTCGCAGGATATCATTCACGTAGGTCAAACTGGTCACAGTGCTCTCGACACGCACCAACTCTGATTTGTGGTGGTACCCAATAGCACCAATGAATCAGTCAAACAATGAATCAGTCAAAAAATGAATACTGATCTGCATTCAGGGCAGTCGCCCAGGTGGCAGATTCCCTATCTGTTGTTTTAGCTTTTTCTTAAATGATTTCAAAGAAATGGGAAATTAATTGAACATCTCCCATGGTAAGTATTCCAATCCCTAACTCCCCTCCATACAAACGAATATTTTCCCCGATTTGTCTTCTTGAATTCCAACCTTATCTTCATATTGTGATCATTCTAACTTTTAAAGACACCACACAGACTTATTCGTCTACTAATGTCATTTCACGCCATCTCTCCGCTGACAGCTCGGAACATACCCTTAGTCGAGGAGCTTGTCTCCTTCCTCCCATGTCTTCCCAGCCCAAACTTTGCAACATATTTGTAACGCTACTCTTTTGTCGGGAATCATCCAGAACAAATTGAGCTGCTTTTCTTTGGATTTTTTCCAGTTCTTGAATCAAACAATCCTTGTGAGGGTCCCATACACTGGAACCATATTCCAGTTGGGGTTTTACCAGAGACTTATATACCCTCTCCTTTACATCCTTACTACAACCCTTAACACACTCATAACCATGTGCAGAAAACTGTACCCCTTATTTACAATTCCATTTTTTGATTACCCCAATGAAGATCTTTCCTTATATTAACACCTAGATACTTACAGTGAACCCCATAAAGAACTATCGCCCCATCAACGCAGAAATTAAAAATGAGAGGACGTTTCCTATTTGTGAAACTCACAACCTGACTTTTAACCCCGTTTATCATCACACCATTGCCTGATGTCCGTCTCACAACATTATCGAGGTCATTTTGCAGTTGATCACAATATTGTAACTTATTTGCTACTCTATAGAGAATAACATCATCTGAAAAATCCTTTCTCTGATCCCACTTTTCTAATATCATTTATATATATAAGAAAACATAAAGGTCCAATAATACTGCCTTAAAAAATTGCTCTCGTAATTATTACGAAATTATTAATTCTCCGTGATCAATTTTTTAGAAATATGGCAACCCATTCGTTTACTCTTTTGTCTAGTCCAACTGCACTCATTTTTGCCAGTAGTCTCCCATGATCCACCCTATCAAATGCTTTAGATAGATCAAACGCGATACAGTCCATTTGATCTCCTGAATCCAAGATATATGCTATATCTTGCTGAAATCCTACAAGCTGAGCTTCACTGGAATAACCTTTCCTAAACCCGAACTGCCTATATCGCACCAGTTATTAATTTCGCAAATATTTATAATATAATTAGGAAGAATGCTTTCCCAAAGCTTGCATGCATTGCATGTAAAACTTACTGGCCTGTAATTTTCAGCTTTATGTCTATCACCCGTTCCTTTATACACAGGCGCTGATATAGCAATTCTCCATTCACCTGATATAGCTCCTTCATGCAAACAATAATCAAATAAGTACTTCAGATATGGTACTATATCCTAACACATTGTCTTTAGTATATCTCCAGAAATCTTATCGATTCCAGCCGCTTTTCAGGTTTTCCACTTTTGTATCTTATTGTAAATGTAATGCTTATATTATTTAAATTTTAATAGTTCTTTAGCATTAGTCACCCCTTCTATCTGGACATTATCTTTGCAACCAACAATCTTCACATACTGCTGACTGAATACCATAAGTCCTCGAGTTGGCACTGTATGACTTGTGCAAATGCAGTAATGTGATACCTCTCCACCTGTCTGCGGTGAACGAAAATACGGCCATCATTTTCAAACAAACAGGGCCTAGATTCGTCGGAAAACACTATCTGCTGCCATTTCTCTCCTCAGTGACGCCGTTCCGTACAACATAGCAGTCTGGCATGTTAATGCACATTACACAAATGTAGGCGGAGAAGAGTGGACGACCCACCAGTAACCCAGACCGTAATAAACGGCGACGGAATGCCACTCCTGATAGCGTACGATGTGTTACAGTGTTCCACCAGAGCCGAGGAGAACGCAGATCCGTCTTGCAATGCCATTCAGATGAGGTCTCGATGTTTTTGGGGGTGGGGGGTGGGGGTCTGGGTTTCTGTGACCAGACACATTTCGTCATGTTCTACGGCCTTCTGTGGACCATTCTGTACACACCCGGTGCACTGCCAACAACCTTCGTTTCACACGAGCAGCAATTCCTCTGATGAATTCATCACATTCTCTCATGAAAATAATGCGCCCTCTTTCAAACTCGCTCATTTGACGATACGGTTCTCGCATACGTCTGCGAGGCATCCTGCACGGCTGCTCAAGTCACATTGATCCACTGCAATCGGTTTAAGGCAACAACGAGGACCGCAGGCACATTTTACCAGTCGGTAGTGGTGCACGGATATATCGATGTGGACCTTGAACCTGAGGGTCGACATTGTTCAAATGCTAACCATTTCTTCAGAACATACTAGTGCCATGTCCTGTGATTATGAACTTCCTGTCTTTCAAGGTGTTCTGTTTTATATGAACATGAATGTAGTTCATAGTTGTTGTTTATCTATTCAGAATGATGAACAGTTTTCTTTCAATTTTTTTTTTTTTTTTTTTTTTTTACAATTTGATTTGCGTTGCACGGATACAGATATGAAGTATGGCGACAGTGAGATAGAAAAGGGCTAGGAATGGGAAGGAAGCGACCGTGGCCTCTGCCGTCATTGGGATTTCTAATCATCTTTCTCCCGAATGCTACGTGACTGAAACCACGCAGCCATTCGTTCGGCGCTTAAAGAAGTATCGTGGCTTTGGTTGGTGGATTTAGCAAAACTATAACCAGAAGCTAATGATCTTCAAACCAGTCAAGTATTGAGCTATTTATTAATTTACACCTTCATGAGAAAACTATACAAGACAGCGCTAGAGGCACGAGAACTTCTATCTTTCTGGGAGGCAACCTCTGGAAAATCCTGCAAAAGAATTCAGTGAGAAGGGCAGAAGTGCAACACCAAAGTGAAGCCACTTTTGTTGATAAGTTTGAGGACCATATTGCTTGTGCTTCAACCAAAAGCTTTCTTCGAAATATATAGTAATTAAATAACATTGCAGTTGGTCTTACATATTTTGATGTACTGTGTCAGTAGAAATGGTATAATATCTACCGAAAACGGGGGAGAATCCCTTTCGCAAAGAGTAATAAGATTTGTGAAAATACAATTCAAAGAAACAAATCATCAGGCTTTGTTTCAAACCATATCAAGAAACGGTTTGTGGCGTTCTATGGTTGCTATGAAAACGAAAATCCTCAGCCGGTTCCCTGTCTTTCGACCGGGTCAGGAATGGAATGAATGAAGCCCCATCTAGCGGCGAGGATAGAAATTGTGGCGGCTGCCGGAGCCTGTCGCACTCCTCTGTGGTAATGATTAATGACTGACAGATGTAATGATTTTGGAGAATATTTATGGAGTGAAGGTGACCAGGAAATGCGGAGTACCCAGAGAAAAAGCTGTCCCACCTCCGCTGTGTCCAGCACAAAATATTTCACGTGGAGTGACCGGCATTTGAAACACGGAATCCAGCGATGAGAGGCCAGCGCGCTGCCAGCTGAGTCACGGAGGCTCTCTGTGTGGTTGCGATACATTTCTTCTTAAAGCTGATCCTAGTTCTTAGGAGATAAATGAGGACTCCAATATAGCCAAATAAAAAGTCAAATATTTCCAAGTTGTAAATTATGCAGCAGAACGTTGTTGCAATTTTTCAATTCGGTGTTAACAAACCAAAACGAACAGAAGCAGTATGTTCTCCAAGTTGTGGAAAGCATCCACAGCAATATTGAAACCCAAATAAATAGTGCAGGGAACGCAAAAATGAAGATACTAATTACTGGAATTTCAACATTGAGTAAATGTTTTCATTTCTGTCTCGAATATCATAAGCTATAAGATCTCCAGTTGTGTTGAGTAACCAGTAAATATTAACAGGATGTTTTAAAATTGTGTATCCCATTTTTATTACAAAGGGAAGAATTTTCTCGGCTGGAATCTCTTTCAAATTTGAAAGTAAAAATGCCATCCTAATAGTTGGATATTAAAATTACTGATGAGCAAATGAAAGTTTGAGCTATTAAGATGGGAATGGAGAATAGATCATCTAAACACAAGATCAGAAAACACGTAGGCCTACTCTACGGTATTATCCCATTATGCGAGAATATTGAGTGACAAGGCTATGCATTATAGGTTGAATTAGGGATATGATGGGCTTGAACCACATCATCAGCAGCCTTGCTGATGGTTTCCCATGATTTACTACTTTCACAGCAGACACAACAAGACCGTGACCACTACTTTGCAATTCCATTGCTAGGTTGGTGTCCCTGAAAACATTATTGTGTTGGTACGACATTGAATAGCTTGCAAGGAAGAAAATGTTTGAGAATCTCAGTATATTATTGGTGGAGGCGGGAAAAAAACGATAGATACTCAAATGCTGTATGCAGCAATATAAACTGTAATGAAATAACAACCATACTTTGAACATCAAACATTACTGAATGTCGCCAGTAGCCTGCCACTGAAACGACACCACACCTTCGGCAACAACACTTTGGAGATCGTTTAACTTCCCGTGGAACGGAATTCCTGTATCCATCCCACTCCTCGGTTCTCGCGCCTCGAGATGTCTACACATCCCGCATGCTGAAAGAATTCCTTTTCTGGTCAGATGGCCCACCTAGGCATGTTACTGAATTATAGCCATTTTTGTGTCCTTGCGACAACATGTGTTCACCAACTTACTCCACAACCTACAGGACCATTATGAACAATGTGTGAGACGTGAGGGTGCACATACCGATGCAGTTAGATACGAGTTTCCGTCGTCACCTTGCGTGGTATAATTAAGTATTTTGATGTTCAAATATTTTTTTGATAAATTCAGTAGCCTACTGTTTGTTTTACCCAATTCTGTGAAATCATAAATAAGTATATCCTATGTACCTGTCGTATCTGATAAATTAACAGTTCGGCTAGTAGGTAAGAGGGAAGGAAGCGTTCAAATTTGGTGGTACAACGGAGTGATCTCTTCAGTAAGTGATATTTCGTTACAGGTGACGGGATGAGAAGTATGAAGCAATGGTTGTTTGATGAAAAGCTTGCGGTTCTTCCCATTACTAACCTACCTTTTTCTTTACATTTTTATAGTATTATAAGAGATTCGTTATACAAGTAATACATGTATTTGCCTGAATAGAATATTGAAAATTACACAAACACTGATTTTTAAATTTGTTTTACGTCGTACAGATACAGATAGGTCATATGGCGAAGCGGCCGTGGAAAACAACAGGAAACCATCTTCAGGGCTGACGACAGTGGGGTTCGAACACACTATCTCCCGAATGCAACCTCAATGACGCCGCCCCTAACCACACGCACAACTCACTCGTGAATTTATAATTTACAACTGGTCTAAACGTTTAGATCACACAATTTAACAATAAAGAAATGTTACAATTTGTCAATTTCGACACTGACGATTCAGACATTATTTGTACAAGCACGCATGTATACACACCCACACACACATACGCATAAGAAGTAGGCCTACATATCTTAGTGGGAAATTAAAATAATTACAATTTGACATAATAACGCTAGGGACAAGATATGTATTAATAAAATGAATAGAAAAGTTGTGCATTGTGAATAAGATTGATGATGAAAGTGATGTGGTGGAAGAGGTGTGGGGGGATTTATGCCCCCACAGTCCCGGTGTGACCTTATGGAGGAGGCCAGTATGTGGAGTCTACAGCATTAACGAACATCAATGAGCAGGAGTACGAATAAACAATGCGTATTTCACAGGACTGCGAAGAAGTGTTGGTACTTGGTCTAGACTAATATACAAGGAAATGTTCTGCTCTCTGAGTAAAATGAGACAAAGTGCACCAAAACGATACTTTTCTCAACGACTTTGTTGTGTGTCCGATAGCCGATAGCAATTGTTCTAGTGATGATCAAACGCTGGTTACAGACACAGGTGATAAGAACTAATGTCCTTCATGTAATGACGCATCGTGAGCCACCTAGTGACAAACAAGGATACTGTTTCGTCTATATGCCTGTACGTCTGTAAAGTTATCAGCCCTGAGCCAGGTTAAATCGTCAACAAGTGTAACCAAAGTTTATGTGGTTATAGATAAACCCTAAAACCCGATGGCGATGCCAAATGAGGCGTACTACGCAAGGTGAGAAACAAGACAGTTTAACATTCCCTTTCCTACTGGGTTAGAAAGTGGCATTGCAGTACGATTGAACCAGTGATTAGTAACTTTCATAACATTCAGACGCACTAGTTGTGCTATGAATGCCATAATCTAGTACCAATCATACTTCAGAATTTCCCTTGCTTTCCCAGCTAAAAATGAGGCCGAGACTTCAGTGGAAGTCAAATTTCGTTCTGCTATGTGTCGAGAGGCAAAATAAAAAATTTAGCTCGGATGAGATTGAATTCATGTATTTTGGCAGAATTAGAATATACGTCGGCGAATGTGATTTACTTCTGAGATCAGTCCTCACGAAACCTAGAATCTCCCTGCAGATCAACTCTTTTAAACGGGATAAACCAAAAATAATAAATAACATGTCACTTTCATGGAACGTGAATGGAAGAACACGCTTCCTTAGGTCATATTCAGTCAAATTTGAATTTATATAATTTGTTTAGCTTAACACCTATAAATATTACTAAAACAAAGGTTTATACACTTAACAAATATTCATTAACATAGCATACATGAAATAATGTTGAGACTGTTGTTACTGTCCAGAAAGGTTTCCATGCCGTTTGACGTAACCTTTCCAGGTTAATACGGAAATCTTCCCATGATTTCTTTTTGGATTCAACAAGTATTTATTTCTACCTGTTTATTTCATCTACATACAATTCCCCGTCTGCGTCAGTGTTTGTATGGAGCCATTTCTGATACTCCTC
The DNA here is from genome assembly GCF_040414725.1 of Anabrus simplex. Lineage (NCBI taxonomy): Eukaryota > Metazoa > Arthropoda > Insecta > Orthoptera > Tettigoniidae > Anabrus > Anabrus simplex. Next base: position 311,004,942 of record NC_090265.1, read on the forward strand.
CTTTTCACATGTACAAGCGGCCCTCATTTCATCATTCCACCAGGATGTTCGCTTTTTCCTAACTTTACACACAGTTATTCCTAGGCATTTCCTTAATGTTTCTACTACCCATTCTCTTTCTTATCCTTAACCTGCTTACTGTCTACCTACTGCCGATCAATTAGATTCTCTAATAGGTGTGGCTATCCGTTGGATTCTCTCTCTCTCACTAACCATTCTGTAATTCCGTCTAATGTCCTCGTCCTGGAGAATTACTGCTTATTCGTCTACAGAGAGATTTGACTTTTCCTATCCTAGGCCTAGAGATAATTAGTTCACTGAAGATGAGGTAGTGGTGAGTAACATCAAAAACTCACCGGAATACCCGCACATTCTTAACAGATTTCCTGAATTCAAAGTCGGTTATTATATTGTACAATCTATTATAGATTTGTTTCCCTACTCTCTCGTGTGTAGCCTTATGCTTGAAGAATGTATTCGTAACTGATAATGCTATACTAGCACAGAAGTCCAGTAGATGCCTCCCATTCCTATTAGCTTCCATTTCTCCCTCACACTTACCCATCACCTCAAATCCTTCTGGTCTATTTCCAACTCTCCCATTGAATTCGCCCATTAGCACTGCCCTATCCTCGCTTTTCAACCTGACTATTATGTCACTCAGTGCTTCACAAATCGTTTCACTTTCACGTTCCTCTGCACGCTCACATGCTGAACAGAGTGAGACAATGCTCTTCCTAATTCCGCTAACAGCTTAATCCACCCACAGCATTCCCTCATTTACGTACCTAAAAGAAACTATGTTCAGTGTAAGTAATTCGTGATGAACAGTCCTAACCGACACTCAGCCCTTCCTGTTACGATCACTTTATAATATCCTGTCCCTTCCACGCTATCTTCTCTCACCTGAATATCATTAACACCCGTCATATCTAGACGCATCCTCTTTGCTGACTAAGCCAGCTCTACCCCCTTTCTTCCATAAGCCCCATTAATATTGATAGCTTCCCATCGAATTCCATTTCGTTCGCCAAGATGCTTCTAATGAGTCTCCATCCTGTCAAATGGAAGTGGGACTCCGTTACTCCCATAGGTCCGAGGCTTATTTAAAGCGTTTTGAGTGTGCTCGGTAAAAATTCAGTGAAGCAGGGTGCTGCCCAGCTTACACGTAGGCCGTGACTCAGAATATGTCCTAGATGCTCATTCCTATTGCACAGCAACTGGTATCGCGACGCTCAGGAATAGTGGTGGGGACGGAGCGAGTAGAACTGTAGAGTAACTCGGTTCTTCAGGTTTGCGTGACGTCAGAGCGGAGCACCGAGTCAACTCCAATACTCCGCATAGCGCTGCGGGTGCTTCAGTAAACCTTCCAGCCAGGCTACAATCGCAACACCACTGTGCTGTTGTTCAGACTCCAGACTGAGACGTCTGTTCTTTCTGTGTTTCCTTATACTGCATATATTTTTGTTTAAAGTTGTTGCGCTGTATTTTCTACCGATATCTGTAATAAGAAAGAAGCAATAATGCCATGATAATCCTCCCAAGCATGGCAATATTTTACTAGCAGTCTAGGTAGAAAATCCGCTACTTGTAAAATTTGCAATCAAATCTATTGTACAGGTGGAGGAATGTCAAATTTATGGAATCACATAAAACGGGAGCATCGTAAGGACATGGTACAAATACAGTTGCATATCGTAAAAGTAATTCCATTCCTACGTGTGGATGAGACAGTGCAGGAAAAAATTAAGTTGCATAGGAGTTTGGCTACTTTTGTATATGAAGACATGCAGTCACTGAGGGTTGCAGAGGATAGAGCCAGACCTGTAGCTTAGATCCTTTCCAACAGAACAAAATAGTACTAGGCCACCATAGCTCAATTGGTAGAGCTACCGACGCGAACTCGGGAGGTTGTGGTTCGGATCCCACTGGTGTCCGGTTGGCTATTTTTTCTGTACTTAACATCTCTTCAACACGTACTAAATGTACGTAACACGACCTAATAGATTGAAAGTCGATTTCGATTACAATGCGGTCGTGAAATTGCAATATTCATTGACCTTTAAGTGAACTTGCTCTTGCTTACCTTAGCGTACCTGCTACATCTGTGCCCTCATAGGAGGTGTTTTCATGTACTAGACAAATTATTTCAGACCGAAGGTCGTTGCTTTCTGCAAAATGAGCGGATACTCTGATATTTCTGAATGGAAATTCCTCCTATATAACACCTGTTCCATGCAATACCGAACACTAACGGTATTTCCCATACTGTCCGTGTACAACGTGTTGTGTCTTGATTTTAATGCTTGTCACTAGATGGAGAATTGAGTTCATTTGTATACTTTACTTATTTCCGTTACTGATGTTATCTTAACAGATTTTTCATTTAACTCCTTACCATATAGTTATAAATGAAATGTTTGACATTATATGAGTTTAGGTACATTTCAAAGCGCTATATTTCGTTTCGCCAATTATCACATTATGGAATACGGTACTTTTATCCATCTGAATTAATATTTATTGTATTTATGTATTCATTTGTACCGGTATGTTTATTTCTTTATTTATGTCTACTTGATATGCCTCAAATTAAGCACAGAGTTGTAATTACACTGTTACGTTACGTGTTATATTTATATTACATTATAAAATTGTGCAAATAACCAATAACAGATAGTACGGAGCATTGTACCACTGATAATAATTGATAATCTTGTTTATGAATGTAAACTGTAGCTTAGAAGGTCAATATAAAGTTTAAATTTACCGCTATAAAGTTGGACTCGGTTCTGTACTCGGTTTAACCGAGTAATGACGTCACACTACTTGCTCCGAACTAAACCGCACCGTCCCCACCACTACTCAGGACCTCTAACTAGGCCACTCAACCGTTGCCCATTATTCACGTGGCTACAGTAACTCACATCCCGAACCCTCACAGTAATTACTTATAAAATGTTTATCAAATCTGTATATTAATATCTGCAGCTAAATGGGGTTTTCAATACTGAAAATGGTTGATTTTATGTATTTCATAAAATAATATTGAAATAGTGCGATATAAGCGTGGCCCTGAAAGGTTATAAATGCGTCGTAAGAAATAAAAGCAACATACGACGTCGTAAGACACATTGATTTTCTACATATCTGATCGCTAAGAAAGTGAAATAATACTAACCACATGGAATAGGGGATAATTTGACCAATGGAACGTGCAAGGGCCAAGGTTTTAATAAATTACATATTATTCGCTCAAAATATATTAACAAGAAAAACAATGACATCAAGCGTGAAAGAGGAATCTGGTATCCATAAAATTCCTGTTAAAAATAAGGGGATTAAATCCTAGGTAGCTAGACCCACGAAAGTATAAACAACAGATAAATACAACTAAAGTAAGCTCGATGCACGACCAGCGTAAATTAACAATATTAAATACGCAGCAATAAACATAGGAAAATAACAATGCCAAATCATGAAGAAAGCAAAATTCCAAACGGATACTACGAGTATAATTAAACTAGGATAGGGCGAATTTCCAGAAAGGCCTCAGGCAATTTGCTCAAGTTTCTGAAAACTGTACAATCATGAGAAAATTATTTTAAAGACGCTAGTGTTTCTTTTAAAATTCCCTACGACAAAATAAATTCGACGTCGGTATTAATCAAAGTAATAGCTTCTTCACTACCAGGGGCGTACAACTCGCTAGTTTGATCAGTTCTTCATTCTAAACATTGCTTATGATTCCTTTTTAAATGATCTAATAATTTAGGTGTACCGCCTCTCGTTGAAAATCTACAAGCTCCAAATTTGTAGTTGGCAGATTTTTCTGATCGCCTTCTCCATCGAAAAAGTTATAAATAACTGATGGTTTTCATGGCATTACCTACACAGTCAAGTAAGCGGTGGCAGAAAATTCACCCGCCACAAGCAGCAACTGACAGGAGAGTCTTGTTTGAATGATCAGAGCACGTTCGCTCCGTTTTCTCCACCGCTCTCCGTATACCTCCGTCAGTCTCCGCAGTAGTATCGGAGAATACCGGTGGAGGGCTTCATTTGCTACAACCGACTGAATTATTCTGAAGGGTAGCATCCTATCCCTGCACTATTGAGAGGGAGGAAAAATAGTGTGTATCTTACTTCGACGAGTGATTTTTATGCCCTTTCTAATTTATAATGTAATATGATACTAATCTAATATTTCACAGCATATACATTACTACGGAGGATCGTACTAACAGCAGTGCCCGCGTTATGATGCATTGTTTGAATTGAAATGAGTCGTCCTTGCGCTTTGTAGCAGCAAGTTCATCTGTAATGAACTGTTTCCTTTTATTCTGGGACGGGAATTGCAAACTAGTAATGGCTCTCTTCCGGATATTTCTCTTCTGACATCGTTGTCCACGATCACGTACAACCTAAAATTAAAGTAATTTATATATTGCAAGTTTAGTTAGCAAAATTTAACGTTGAACTGTTACATTTTAAATTAGTTTCAAAAAACGAAATGAAAATGAAAACCTAACACCTGTTTTCCAGTCAATGACCGGGTCAGGGATGTGATGAATGAAGCAAATATAGGCTATTAGTACGATGGGGTCGCCACTCCCAAAGTGATTTATTAATGACTTATAGATGCTATGAAATGAGAATGGAGAGTGTTGCTGGAATGAAAGATGACAGGGAAAACCGGAGTATCCGGAGAAAAACCTGTCCCGCCTCCGCATTGTCCAGCACAAATCTCACATGGAGTGACCGGGATTTGAACCACGGTATCCAGCGGTGAGAGGCCAACGCGCTGCCGTCTCAGCCACGGAGGCTCTAAGAAACGAAATATTGATGACAATATTTTTACCAATTTACTGGTCTTAATTTTACACTGATAATAATGGCACTTAATTAAAATATGAGTATGGTTTTCGAACTTTCTAAATAATCATTTCAGTAGGTTTTAATTTCTGAAAACTTGAAGACTATAAATCAATCTTCCTTTTCTGTAGCAAGTATTGATTCATATGCATTACATTTAAAATTATGTTGTCAGAAATTGAGTCCAAGTATTATCTGCGCACTTTTTGTCGATAGATTTGTGTACGGGTTTGAGGAGTAAGGAGGGAGCAATTCCGGTTCCAGTAGTACTGCCAACGGAATGGAAATGAAATCTGAATTGAATCGATAATATGATCGATCGATATGAATTTTGCTAAACCTTTGTTATCTTAAGCAAACAACTGTGTCACACACACATTATATAACATTTCTCGATGCGTATCTTATTCCTAGAGTGAATTCTATAGTTTGGCTTTGCTGTGTAAATAACAACAGTACTAGTACGTAAAGTGTACGCCAGATGTCGTACAGCGATGCATAAGCGTTCACAGTTTGTGTTTCAAAGGTTGCCAGTACGAATGTCGAAGATTGCCGAGGTCGACCAATTCAGCACTAGGGTGTAAATCTATCCAGAAAAGGTGCGCAGACAATATTTATGACATCAGTTAAAATTTACGGGAAAGCCGGAGGAGAACGTCCTACACTTCAACAGAACATATTTCTAGATAGATTATAAAATGTTTCAGACGTATATAGTTAGTTTGAAACTAACGAGGTGTATTTTTACCCTTACTTTGTGAATATTAATTACTATAGTACTGCTTAAATCTGTAACTTCAACAAGTAAAGTAACTTAGAACATGGGATTTTTTAAAGCGTAAATTAAAACGAAATGAGGAAAATATGGTTACGTGAATGATGTTGATCTACGAAATATCACTGTAATATTTGTCACAAATTGAAGATAGTAATTGCTTTTACTCAAATAAAGTCTCAAATCCCAGGTTAATTAAGAAATAATACAAAATATTTTATTTTAGAGAATACATACTTTACTGCTTTACAACAACTATTTCTGCTACGTCGCAGCGCTTCCGTAAGTGTTTTGTTTGTCCAACACTCTCGTCTGTGATGTCTTTGCTCACTGAAGTTCTTTGGTGTCGTTTTATTGATTTTTCTCATTCGATGTAATTTGGTGGGTTGTCACTTCATGTAAATTAACTGATTCATTAAACGATTTATTGGTCCAGGGATCATGCTATTTCCCTTTTAAAATATACATATATATGTATGTATTGGTCCAGGGATCATGCTATTTTTCAACAAAATACCCGCACTCCCATTCGCTAGAAAGAGAGCTCGTTGGTGCCAGCCCTAGACCACAAGAAAACAAAAACTACGGCGAGAGCAGCGGAATGCAAGACATATGGCCAAAGATAACAAAAATCGCAGACACAGCACTCTCATTCATCGGTGCCAGCCCTGGACCTCAAGAAAGAAACAAAAGACGGCGCAAGCAGCGGAATGCAACACCATGGACTCCTATTTACAGCCAGTAAATACGTATACATATTTCTTGCTAGTAACGACGGTATTTTCTTAATCAACCTGGGATTTGAGACTTTATTTGAGTAAATCAATGATTACCTTTCATTTGTGACAAATATTACAGTGATATTTCGTGGATCAACATCGTTCACGTAACCGGAAAATATTATTTCTAATTGCACTTGTATCCTACATCTCAGTGACTAATGACCTTCGTTGCCGTTTAAACATTTTACTTCAACATTTCAGTAACTGGCATGAATTCTGTGGCCTCAGTGTAAGTTGCGGCATTAATAAGTTAGAAACAACCAAATAAGCACGAATCAATTAAGGTTATAGCATTACGTAGCTGTTTATATCCTATTCATATCCTACAATATTGTGACGAGTTGGTGGGGTAGTAAGGTAAATTAACACTACAGTGGTAGCTTCTATACTAAAATTTATTAACTACTGCTAATTATCTCTTACATCTCGGTACACAGTCAGGATTCCCGACTACACACTTCTCTAGATCTCTTTCTTGACGCCATTTTTTTTACCATCCGTGCTACGACACTTTCTACTGTTTTCTTTTTCTCTTTTCTCTGTCTAAGAGTAAACGGACGGACCAGATGGTGACGTCGCCAGACTCTCTCAAATTCCAACATGGCGGAGACGGTAACCATTGGACCCTCTCGTCCCAGTCCCTCTGGTGGGCCAAAACCACCTTCCTGAGATGCTCCTCGACGATTTTCACAAAACTCTCCACCATGCCATCTGACTGAGGGCGGGGAGGCGTCATACGAGTCTTCCGCACTCCTAAGCGCTAGAGAACCTGTTGCATCAGCCTGGACTCAAAGTTTCTGCCTTCGTCGCTATGAAGCTCCCTTGGGACACCGAATCGGCAGAAGAATTTCTTGATCAAAACGTAGGCCACTGTCATTGCCTCTTGGTTCGTGATGGCATAGACCTCCGGCCACTTTGTGAAGTAGTCCATGGCCAGGAGTAGATAACGGTTCCCGGTGTCGGATTCGGGGAATGGTCCCGCGAGATCAATAGCGATCCTTTCGAAAGGTGCTCCAAAGTTGTACTGCATCATTTGGCCTCTAATCCTGGTACGTGGGCCCCGACTCGCTGGGCAGGGGTCACACAACTGACACATCCTCTCAACATCGTTCCTCAGGTGCACCCAGTAGTAACGCTGTCGAACATGTGGCAGTAGCGGCCACATGCAACTCAGTGAGCACTTCTTTTCTCATGCTCCTGGAAATTATCAGCCGGGCAATGTCCTTCTTTCCGTCGGTCGATTTCCACACGTTGGTAGGTACCCCGTCACTAACCATGAGAGGCAACAACTGGGCCCAGTACGCCTTATAGGATGGACTGCGTTCGGCGATGTCTTTCCATTCCGGTCTCTGCTCCGACTCTACTGCCCGTAAGATCAGACCAATGTCGTCATACTTCAGCTGCTCCCTCCAGAGGGAGTCCCAATTACATCCTTCAGCGGTGGTGGGAATCACGGCCCGGACTTCCACGATGCACACCTGTCTCTCCACTTTCTGGCAGTGTGCACAGTTCTCAAGGCACGGTCTTCTGGATAGAGCGTCGGCATTGCAGTGCTTCCTTCCTTGTCGGTGCTCGGTGGTGAAGTCGTACTCCTGAAGGCGTTGTACCCAGAGAGCTGTCTGTCCTTCTAGGTTTCTGAAGCTTACGAGCCAGGTCAATGCAGAGTGGTCACTGCGCAGATGGAAAGGCTGCCCATACAAATACTTGTGGAAGTGCTCCAAGGTCTTCAAGATGGCCAGCAATTCCCGACGCGTCACGCAGTAATTTCTCTCAGATTTTGACAACGTCTTGCTGAAATAGGCGATCACCTTCTCCTGGTCGTCTTGCACTTGGGACAGCACCCCACCAATTCCCAGGTCCGTCGCTGGCGTCGGTGTCTACGATGAACTTCTCCCCATACTTGGAGTATCCTAGGATGAGTGCCGTACACAGGGACTCCTTCGGCATCCAGAAGGCATCCTCCGCCTCACTTAACCATTAGAAAGGATTCCTCTCTTCGGTGAGCAGCGTAAGGGGCTTTAAGATGCCTGCGTAGCCAGCTATAAATCTGCGGTAGTACGTGCAATGGCCCAGGAAACTCCACAGTTCTCGCTTGTCCTTCGGCGCTGGCCAGTCCCTGACAGCTCTTAACTTCTCCGGATCAGTGGCTACTCCCTTCGATGACACGATGTGGCCCAGGTAGCGCACGTCCTTCTGGAATAGGGTATTTAACTTTAGGTGAGCCCTACGTAGCCTCTGGAACACACTCCGCAGGATAACAACGCGGTCTCTGAACGTGCGTCCCACAATAAATATATCGTCCAGGTACACGAGGCCGACGTCGTGATTTATTCCCCTCAATACAGACTCCATCAGTCGCTCGAAGGTCGTCGGCGCCTTGCAGAGGCCTAAGGGCATCACGATGAACTGGTAGAGCCCTTGGTCGGTTGAGTACGCCGTCTTCTCTTTGTATTCCTGATGGAGCACCACTTGCCAGTACCCAGACTTCAGATCCAAAGTCGAAAACCACTGGGCTCCAGATAACGTGTCCAGATTATCATCTATCCGAGATAACGGAAAACAGTCCTTGATTGCGCCGTTCAACTTGCGGTAATCGACGCAGAAGCGGGACTCGCCGTTCTTGTTCTTCATCATGACCACTGGCGATGACCCTAGGCTGTTTGACTCCTCGATGACTCCCCGCTGCTTCATGTTACCCAGCATCTGGTCGATTTTCTCCCTTTTTGCCAGGGGTACCCTACGTGGTGACTATCGGATTGGAGCGGCGTTGCCGGTCAATGCGATGGTACAATATATTCGTCTTTCCGTAGTCGCCTCCGGTAGCAGTGAAGATGTCCCTAAACTGATGGATTAGTACTTTAAGCTCTCTGAACTGTCTCGCCTCCAAATGTTTCCGGGCACCGGATATAATATTTCGGAACTTATCCGATCCTTCGCCTGCTTTTAGGGCCTGTTCGTCTTCGTCGTCCACTGACAAGACGCACGTAACTTGTTCACAAGTCCCAAGCTCGGTACCGCTGCGTATTCTCAGCTCCTGCAACGTCAAATTCAATATGCGTACCGGCACGCAGCTTCGTACCGGAATGAGGGCCCTGGCCAGGTAGGTTCCTTGATCGGCGGTCGGTGATTCGGTTCCTCGAGCCCGCTGTCCCCTTGTATGTGTTCCTCTAACCGTGCCGTAACCATCATCTAGCTGTTGGCTGGTATCACTTCGCCGCTGGCCAGCGTTGATCGCGCTACTCGAGTTTGCGTCCCTTAGCGCGTCTAGGCCCAAGATGACCTTATCCGTGACGGTGGCGACGAAGGCCCAGCGACGAGGGCCCAGCGACGAGGGCCCAGCCTCGTAGGCGTCGTTGTCCCAGCGTCAGTTGAAGTAACGCCTCCTTCACCAGAGGAATGTTGTCTCCTGAGGCCGTTCGCAGCACGTAGGGGCGGTTGGGTTCCCTCTCTGGCTGTCCCTCAGCGATGTCAGGCCTGGCGATGGTTAATGCCGCCCCCGTGTCTATCGTGACCCGGCACGGCCTGTCTCCGAGCCACCCGTTGGCGATCAAGCTATCGTCGCTCCGCTCGGTGACCACATTTAGCGTGAAATAAGGTGACGGTAATAACGGTGCCGGCGAGCCCCTATCCTTGTCGGTCCTTACTCGTTTCCCTGATCAGGGGCCGTCTCCTTATGGCAGTTCCTCCGCAGGTGGCCATGCTCGCCGCAGTTCCAACAGGTGATCTCGTTGGTGCGTCGGCGTCTCTGCGGTGGCGTGCATCGTTCTCCTGTAACGGGGCGGGTCTCCGGCGCGACCTCGCTTCTCACGGCTCGTATTCTTGGTGACAGTGCCGCTGTTCCCTTTACCGCCTCCACCCTCAGGGCTAACGTCAGGGCCTCTCTGAGGTTATGCTCCCCGATGAGCATGAGCTTTTGACGGCTCCCAGCGTCGCGAAGCCCATCAATGAATGTATAGCCTGCCTCCCGCTGAAGGTGATCCTGAGCCAGCCAATCCAGATCCTTGTGCGATAGCTGCTCCACATTTTGGGCGATTTCCTACAGCGTCTCATTAGCCCGCAGGGTCAGCTGGACTCGGTAGGCGGCTGCCAGCTGGTGGTCACCGTATCGGCTGTCGAGCGCTCTAACAATCTCCTCGTAGGTGGCACCCGGCTCGATGCTGTGTAGCACTTCCGCTGCCGTTCCTTGCAGTCCGGCGATTAGGTGCACGGCCCTTTCTTCTGATATCCAACCGTTGTGCCCACACACGGTCCCGAATTGGGTCCGGAAGGTCCTCCACGATGTGGTTCCCTCGAATTGCGGGGATTTTACCTTCACGGCGCTGGAGCCGCTGTCGCGGCTGGTGGTCCTAGCACGAGTCTCCAAGGCTGTCACTCTCGTAGGAAGGGCGCTTACTTCCTCCTTCAGGTCTCGAACCCCTGACTCCACAACCTGCAGTATTTCTTTGATCTGTTTTTCAACCAGTTCCTGTACGTTCTGCATAATGCCACTCTTTATTTTTATTTTTTTTCCGAGAGAGCGCACTTCCTGTTCTATTTTACTCTGTCCACACTTAAGTTCATTCAATTCCAGTTTCAGTTCGCTCTTGATTTCATCCTGTTTGGATGACAGTTCGGTAAACTTATTGGGAAGAGCCTGAAACTGTTCGCTAAAAGACAAAGACAAAGTCACCTCCGTACAGGCCATGAAGGCCCTTAGAGGAGTAGAAGGTAAAGGCTTCCGCCATTGTTAAACGCGGCACGTGATGGGGTAGAGTGTTTAGCTCAACGCCCGGCCGCCTTTGCCCCCAGAAATTAACCTGGTACTCATTTTGGTGTAGGCTGAGTGAACCTCTGGGCCATACGCACCTCCGGAAGTGGAAATCTCGTTTCTTAAATTTTACGACTTCCTGACGGGGATTCGAACCCACGTCCTTCCGGGCGAAACGAGCACGCCTTTACCGCCTTGGCCAGGCAGCCCCTGAAACTGTTCGCTACCTTTTATTATTCGTTACAGATTGCTAGTTACGAAATTACGGCTACCAGTCGATCCTGATTCTGACACCAATTGTGACGAGTTGGTGGGGTAGTAAGGTAAATTAACACTAGACTGGTAGCTTCTATACTAAAATTTATTAACTACTGCTAATGATCACTTACACCTCGGTACACAGTCAGGATTCCTAACTCTATGGTTTTTCTTATCACCGAGTCTAAGAGTAAGCGGACGGACTAAATGGTGGCGTCGCCAGACTCTCTCAAATTCCAACATGGCGATTACGGTAACCATAACAATATTGTATAGAATTCAAACCACTGGAAAGTGACTTTCCATTTAAAAGCTCTGAAAATTCTCTATGATAGCTCAAAGTAAACATGTAGAGGAGGGAGTAATCTGAACCGTGATCACAATTTTGAGAACAGATGTTTTAAAATGTTAAAAAATCATGTGAATGTGGTGCCCAATGTCGTCAAACGCCTTTCTGACGTCTATAAAAATCACTGTTAGATCAGTTTTGTTCAGTGTCGCGGAATTTAAAACCGAATCGAGTGTAGAAGTATTGATACAGTATGTATACCGACTGAAGATATAAATTCCCGTTGTTGTGGATTAAAAGCAACGTATTCTCTTAAGTGTTTATCAAGACCTCGCTCAATTACTCTCCTAACAACAGAAAATATTGTTATTAGTCTCCAGTTTGCAATGTCATCGGGGGCACCTCCCTTGTGTATAAGAACGGTTCTTGCCTTTTTACACTAAAACACGGTGGTACTTGTCCTGTTTGAAGCATACAAGTGGCTATTGTGGCAATTATCTCGGAAGCTATGTCACTTTTAATAGCTCTAACGATGACGTAATCAGGTCCATGTCTACTTGTTACAAGCTGTATTTCATCTTTAGATATAACATCATTAAATGTGTCATTGTGAACCGTTTGTGTAGCTTTACTAACTTTTGGTGGATAATTTTATCTCACTGAATTATTTTTATGTCCTAATATTTCATGGAAATAGCCATATATACGTTGAGAATTAATCATACATATTTCATTGTTTTCATGAAGGACCGTTCTGATTTCCTACGTTGACTGTGGAACTGAAATTGAGTTAACTGATGTAAATATTTACTTCGTCCCTTTTCTCTGTCCCTATTAGCCGACCTTTGCGGATCTGAAGTTTGTTTATATCCTTTTTCCGTATAAACATACGATTTCTTTTTACGCGCCTCGTAAAATTTCCTTGCTGGATGTTAAGGTCCAGGCAAAAAATCAATAACAGTGGACAGAAACTTTAGAAATTCCTCTACAAATAAGAAAAATTCAGAATCATTGACGTCACTTTGTAACTTTTCCCTCCATATCACCATTTGATCTTGGTAGTACGAGTTATGTGTGTTTTGTTGTTTTATTTCTTTTCTAGATTCATGCCCTTGTTCTGCAAATGTTTCTAAATTTATTTCAGTACCGGTATTTACTTGGTGGTTCGATGCCCCAGCTATCTGTCTATTCACTACCCGTGTTCAGTGCTCTTTCGAATGTGCTTTCAAGATATGAATATTGCCCCCACAAGAGCGGACTTTAACAGTTGCCCGCATGGTTACACACAGGCTGAGAGTAATTACTTTTGTTATTAGCCGAAACATTACTTCTGTTTGAATCATCCATCTCCATGCATGATGTGTCAGCAGAGGTATATAAACTTCGGTTAAGCTGATCATTCAAGTGCTATGGTAGCTAAGCAATGTAAGTAAATAAACAAATATGGCTTGCCAGAATGAAGATTTACTAAAAATTGAAAAGATGATATAAAAAAAATATGCTGATGTAAACACAGATAACACAGTATCGTATAAAAATCAATATAAATAACCACAATCACAATCCTATTATGCTGAAGGATACATCACTTAAAAGAATAATCCTATAAAGATCACATGCAATATCCTTGGCTAATACATTCTCCATGGTCCAGGGATCATGCTATTTTCCTTTCAACAAACAAGTAATATATTTATTGGTCAAGCGATCATGCTATTTTGCTGTTTGAACTGCCCGCGCTAGTCATATGGACAAAGATAATGACAATTCACAGACATAGCATTCCCATTCGTCGGTGCAAGCCCTGGACCTCAAGAAAGAAACAAAAGACGGCACGAGCAGCGGAATACAACATAAAGGCATGGGGGTGAAGGTGAGATACGACAAAAGTACAACAGGCCGTATTTCAGGTCCAGACCACTTGGAAGCGCTGTAGGGTATAGAGTCGCGTCTTGATTGGCTGACTTGCCTCGTGGCCTATGCTCGTAAAATGAAAAATGGCTATTCAGTTCTGTACTGTTTAATACTGTTTAATTCTGTATGGTTATGAGAAGAAGTTGCGATGAAGAAAGAACCGGTTAAAGTTTTTAGATACGGTACGCTTAATGTCCAAGTGTTGCTGTGCGTTTGAGTTCTTTAGTTTTGCAATTTCATTGTAAGCTACATGTAATCAGAACATAAACATTGTTATTTTCTGCCCGAAGATGCTAAGTACAGCGAAGGTAAGTTATGGAAATATAATTGTAAATAGTGTATTAAAGTATACCTTTTCATTCCTTCCATTTCTTTGTTTTCGGTATTGAAACTTTGTTTATAAACGTCATGTTCTTTATTTCAGGGAGGTAACACCTTGAGGTTAAAGTACTCCTGCAAGTTTTCAGCATGTACAAGTGGCTATTATGTCTATATGACTGGCAATCTCAACATCAAGAATAAGCATTTTTATAAATAAGGATTCTCTGAAGCAGTGGAAGCATGTGTGTCGTGTGAGTGGTGGTGTAAATTGTTCTAGCTTTTATGATTGTGATGTTCATTTCCTTAAGAAAGACCTTATTAACTGCGGCACACTAGGCACCAATTAAATGATAATGTTGTTCAATCAATCAATCAATCAATCAACGATCTGCATTTAGGGTGGTTGCCCAGGTGGCAGATTACCTATCAATTGTTTACCTAGCTTTTTCTTTGATATTTTCAGGAAATTTATTTAACATTTCCCTTGATAATTTATTCCAATCCCTTACTCCTTGTGCTATAAATTAATATTTGCCCCAATATGTCATCTTGAATTCCAACTTTATCTTCATATTAAACATCTGGAAACTATCCCCTATAATCCCTGGAACTTAGACATGCCTGTGTCAAGTAATAGCATGGCATAAAATAGAAACGTAGGCCTAAATGAAATTCAGTAATTTCACAAACAGGATTTGTAATCTAGATCTTTCAGTATTAAGTTATGCTGAAGTGGTTGAGATTGGAGAAAACACACAAACTGTTATGGATGAAGGTGAGTAGGCCTATCATTTTTTGTCAGTAAATCATTTATATCTGTGCTCAGTTACAGATTGCTAACAAAGCTCTATCTGGTATGTGGTGGAATGAGGATAAGGTTATGGCACTTTCAATTTATAAATGTGGGCCTCGCATATATGGATATTTGGTTACTCGATAATCCATCTGTCAGGCCTTTGAACACTTTACCATCTCAAATACCTTATGACACTGGTCTGAATCCGTCCATACTTGAAGTGCTGAAAGTAAAGGTTCTAAAATGTCTGATATTGATAAATACTGTGCCCTCCTATTTGATGAAATGTCACTAGGAAAGGGTTTATATTATGAGGCTAATAAGCAAGGTATATGTGGGTATGAAGATCTTGGTCCTTTAGGAAGGTCATCTGCTCTAGCAAATCATACATTAGTTTTCATGTTAAGAGGTATTCACAGAACTTGGAAACACATAGTGTAATTGCCTATTATTTCACCACAAATTCAGTACCAGCATGTAATGTAGCCTTACAACAGCTGATTGAATTTGTTATAAGTAAGGGTTGAAAGTTGTTTGCACAATTTGTGACCATGGCTCGAGAAATCAGAAAGCATTGTCAAGGTAATTTAGATAGACCCAGTCCATTCCATTTTCTTGTGAATAGTGAACCAATTGTTGTCATGTATCATGTTCCCCTTCTGAAAAATACCATAAGTGCCTTAATTGAAAATAAGATTCAGGTTAATGATCACAGGGTGGTAAAATTTAAATACATTCAAGAGAAAAGATTTAAATCAATCAGTCAATACTGATCTGCATTTAGGGCAGTCGCCCAGGTGGCAGATTCCCTGTTTGTTGTTTTCCTAGCCTTTTCCTAAATGATTTCAATGAAATTGGAAATTTATTGAACATTTCCCTTGGTAAGTTATTGCAATCCCTAACTCCCCTACCTATAAATGTGTCCTTTTTACCCAAACTGAGAAAACAACATTTCAACTTCCCGAATAGCTATGTGAATGAAAGTTAAAGTTGCTGCTGCACAGTTAAGCCATACTGTGGCAGCTGTAATTGAAACATTTGTAGCTACTCAAAGTGTTGCCTCAGAAGCTATATACACAGCAGAATTTGTAGAAGCAAGTGACAACCTTCTGGATTCTTTGAACAGTTGTAACCAGAATGCCCATGAAAGTAAGATGTATAGATGTGCCCTTTAAAGAAATTCTCCACCTGGAAAATAAGAGACCTTAAAACTGGTATAGATAAGACATGCACATTCAGTTTCATTGATGGGTGGCAGATTACTATAAGATCTAGTATGTTTTTGTGAAATAGGTAGAAGAAAGTATGATTCAGGTTTCTTAATATGAAAGCTGTCAGTCAGGAGCCCTTAGAGAACACATTATGTTGCATATGACAGCATGGCATTTCCAACACAAATCCTACATGTTTTCAGTTTGTAATACTTTTAAAAACTTGTATTGGAAATTATATGGCTTTGCCCTTCAAGACTATGGGTAAGAGTGACAGTGGTAATTGTTTTCCCCTTAGCAATTTATATCAGTTTTTAAAAGTGCTGATGATGACAATCCAGGAGTACATAAGTGGCACAAGCTCTGTTGATCGTGAAGGTATAAATTACTGTCTCAAGTCATACCAGTGAATCCCACTCTGAACTTTTAGAGGACAATTAAGCTGTGACATGTGTAGAAGGATATATTTTGAAAGTTTTAGGTATAAATAATGAGTGTGATGTGTGCAAGGGAAATCTATATTTACCTAACTTGACTGAAGGCCATTTATTTACATATTTCAAAGAAAACAGTTCAGTAGCTAACTTGCAGTATGCCAGTAAACATCTGAAAGATTTTCTGCTTCATATTCATGACCTATTGTATATATTTTTGGACAAATATGGTCATACAGAAGCATTATAAGGTGGCTTTAAAGGTGTATTCTCCAGGCCAGCCTACTCCTTTTGTAGGAAACATTGTCTTGAAAATGTAATTTTCCAGGCAGCTCTTCCATTTCTCATTTAAAAGGGTGTAAACATTTGGCTGAGAGAAAGTATTCAGCTGGACATGACAAAAAGGTTTAAAAAAATTCAAATCCCAGTAACAATTGTGTATGTAAACAGTGTTAATTTTGCTAGAATTTATTATCAGGTTAGCTGTATGCAGGCTTAAGTAGTTTTAAGACTTGTGCAGTTGTATAGACTGTATGATTGCTTGTCCTATTTGCTGGCACCAATATATTTTCTTCATTGGTCGATTGGGTTTGCTATGCCATATGTTGGCCTAGGTATTTTAGTTTTAAGACTTGTGTGGTTGTAAGCATTATATATGTATAGCCTATTGTATACTGCTTCTCCTTCATTGATTAGGTTACACATTGTCATATGTAGGCTGAGGAATTTTAAGACTTGTGTGGTTGTAAATATTTTCTGTATATACTGTATGGGTTCATGGTGTGGGTTTCTGTAGTCACATCCTAGTTCGTGAACCATGGGCAAAGGTTGAGTGGCCTAGCAAGTGGTCCTGAGAGTCCTGGGATCTGACACTTCAAAAATTGAAGGAACCTGTCAAAGAAAGAAAAGGGCCACAAGGGGCAGGAAAATGAAATACTCCCTAGACCTCCATATGTAATACCATCTGAGTTAGAAAAGAACAAATGTTGACCAAGGGAAGTTGGATAGGATTGACTGTGAGGAGCCTGGCCCAAGAAATTGGAAGCAATGCTAGGACTCAGCTAAGGGCCTCGTGGTCGCCAACCCATGCTCCCAATTGCAGGGCCCCTTTTAGTCGCCTCTTATGACAGGGGATATTGTGGGTGTTGTTCTATCGCCCCCACCCACAGGAGGAACTAATGGATGAAGATGATTCCTAGGAGAATAATGGACTTGGTTATGACGGGTATGAGAGGTAGGGTGAGATCAGGACAATGATTAGACAGAGTTCTCAGGGATTTTAAGGTCAGGTTCACCTTTGGGGGGAGGGATAGAATAACACCCACAGTATCTCCTGCCTGTCATAAGAGGCGACTAAAAGCGACCCTAGTGGCTCCAAACTTGGGAGCGTGGGTTGGTGACCACGGGGCCCTTAGCTGACTACTGGCATTGCGTCCAATTACTTAACAGGCACCTCGCTTTCATCTATTTTATCAGACGTCCCTTGGTCAGCTTTTGTTCTTTTCGACCCTGACGATACTAGGTTGCGAATCCCTAGGGAGTCTTTCATTTTCATGGCCTTTGTCTTCCTTTGGCCGATATCTTCACTTTCCGAAGTGCCGGATCCCTTCAGTTTTTTCTCTCTGATTAGTGTTATATAGAGGATGGTTGATTACGTGTACTTCTTCTCAAATCAATAATCACCACCACCAACACTTAAAAGTCAGAGGAGCCGGGCTGAGTGGCTCAGACGGTTAAGGCGCTGGCCTTCTGGCCCCAACTTGGCAGGTTCGATCCTGGCTCAGTCCGGTGGTATTTGAAGGTGCTCAAATACGTCAGCCTCGTGTCGGTAGATTTACTGGCACGTAAAAGACTCCTGAGGGACTACATTCCGGCACCTCGGCGTCTCCGAAAACCGTAAAAGAGTAGTTAGTGGGACGTAAAACAAATAACATTATTAAAAGTCAGAGGTGTAGAACTAAAGGAACCCACAGAGCTAGTTGCAAAACGAGGGCTTTGAAGGGACATAGTTAATTCACAGAGGATTGTAGGCTGAACGGTGAAGGGCATAACCGTCTATAATTAAGATATATGTATTTTATTGATGCTTGTACTTTTGCTGAAACCATGGTACTGTAGTCTTCATTAACTGATGAAGGCCTAGGCAATTAGAAGACTTGTATGGTGGTAAACATTGTTTGTTAACATTGTTATGAAACTACCACCTCGGCGACAACTCTTAAACGCAGATCGCTGATGATTGATTGATTGTCTTCTTTCATGTACCTATCCTTTCTCTGAAGGAAAGATCAATTTCATCTGCTTTTCCTGTTGTCATTTATAATGTTTGTAGTGTTTTCAATGTATTAATTAAGTTGCAATTCAATAAACTTCAAATGTCATCATGATTTTGTTTTTATTGGTTGATAAGGTTATGTTAGTGTTTCTTCCACAGAATACAAACCACTCAAAGCTCCTCATTCCAAACTGAACACACAATGTCATTGTATGCGACGTTGTGGTCCTGTTCCCAATGACAAAGTTTATTTTTCAGCTTGTAGGTTTCCGAATTTAGTGAGCTGGCCGAGGTGATAGGTATGAGAATCTTAGTTTGCAGAGTACTCCCTGCATGAAAACTTTCGTTTTATTATTTAGAATATCCTGCGTCCCCACACGTTTCTCAGTATTTTAACATATCGAATTTCGTTTCATTGTGTATACGAAAGTCTGAAAATACAAAGTAATGTATGAACCAGTAGTAAAACATATTGCTCAGTCATGCCATATTCATTATGAGAGAAAAAATATAGACTATTACATGTTATTCAACATGTTAAGATATTGAGAAACGTGTGGGGGAGGCGGGATATCCTATATAAAAAACGAAAGTTCTCATGCCAGGAGGTACTTTGCAAGCTAAGATTCTCATACCTATAACCACGGCCAACTTGATGCGTCGCTTTCGCTAGCGCAGCAAGGGATCCATTCGGCCGTGCTATCACTTAGTATCCAGACCACTAGGAGCGCTGCGGTCATCTTTGTTTCCAAGCTCTAACATGGACTGTGCACTTCTGTTATATATTGGTGTTCTGTGCATAAAGGAGTCTGTCCATAATTTCTCTAGATATTCCATATTACTCTAGATATTCCACATTTCTATAGACATTTCTGTAGTAACGACGGATTTTTCAAATTTATTTGTGTAAAAGCAATTATTATGTTCCATTTGGGACAAATATTACAGTGACATTTCGTGGATAAATTGAATTACATCAGATTTCATCAGAAAGATCTTGTAACAGATAACTATATTAATCTGAAAGAAGTTATACGAAGACATAATGTTTATTATTTGACTTGTATTCAGTTATGTCAAATGGATGACTTCACGAAAACGCTTATTTAAGCAGACGTCCTTTCATACTACGTTTGTCAAAATTAAACATTCGTTCATAGTGAGAGAGGATCTTGACAGTTCGCCAGGAGTTAAAGGGGACTCTACTTTAAGGAGGGTATATACAATTCATCCCAACAACGTAGAATGTTACCTCTGTCCTCTTCACCATATTAGAGATCCGACGTCTTACTCTCATCTGAAAACCGTAGGTAATACTTTGCACCTTACACTCCAATCTGCGTACTAAGCACTTGGTCTCCTCAAGGATAAAAATGAGTGGTAATTCACTCCAGGAGAAGCTGCTAAGTCCATCTACTTTCAAAATACAGGAAAATTTCTGCTTTGTGTTGGTGTTATATCATCTCCCCGACGCATTCAATCTTTGAGAAAAAGTACAGTTCGGTCCCAAAAGTTATCCCCACCTACAAATTTTACTTCATGCATATCAAAACAACAACAAAGAGGGTATATTTCATTAAGTCCTTGTCCGACTCGTTGGCTGAACGGTCAGCGTACTGGCCTTCGGTTCAGAGGGTCCCGGGTTCGATTCCCGGCCGGGTCGGAGATTTTAACCTTAATTGGTTGTCTTCATCATCATTTCATCCTCATTACGACGCGCAGGTCACCTATGGGAGACAAATATAAAGATCTGCACCTGGCGAGCCGAACCCGTCCTGGGATATCCCGGCGCTCAAAGCCATACGATATCATCATCATCATCATCATTAAGTCCTTGATATGAAGGAATCTCTAGATCCTACAAATATAATACCTTCGGGTTCGGAAGAGTATATTAACGAACGGCGTAGGCTTTCTCCAACTTAGAAGCAAGTGGTTCGGTGTGGTGTAGATGGCACTGATTATCTGAAAATTAATAATAGTTATGCAGAAGTCTGATACAGAAGAATTTATATCACACTTATGAGCCAACTAGGACGCGTAGTATTGTTCTGCTTTAACAGAATGATCGATCCTAGGACCTGGTAACTGAAAGTCTTGTGTCGAAGCAGGCCACACTACGTTATGCAAAGCAGATTTCCCGCTACCGACAAGACTGGCAGCTCCTTTAGAATGTAAACATGGGCTAAGACGGCGTGAGCTCGAGAAACCTAATCTTATCCTCAGCCTTATAAATTGGAGAATAAAGGCCTTCGTCTTGCGGAAGAGATTAAGGTAATCGAATATCACTTGGTGTTATCTAGCAAACACTTTATCTGTCCTTTTTTTAACAAGCAGTTGACATGATATATTGAAAACGCGGAAAAAATGTGTGATTTTATGTCAAAGGAAACAGGTTTCATTTTGTGAATTAATAATTATGTTTCATACAAATGTTTAGATATACCGAGCGAACTGGCAGTGCTTTTAGAGTCGATACCTGTGAGTTTATATTCGGGAGCTGGTAGGTTCGAATCCCACCGTCGGCAGTCTTCAAGATGATTTTCCGTGCTTTCCGATTCTCACACTAGGCAAATGCAGGGGCTGTTTATGAATTAAGGCCACGACTGCTACCTTCCCAATCCTAGCCTTTTCCCATCCTTCGGTGACCGAAGAACTTTCTATGTGTTTGTGAGACGTTATACCACTACCAAAAACTTGTTTAGACTAGCAAATGTACCCGTGCGTCACTACGGTGTTCTACCTTGTATACGAATATCTACGTAAATTAATGTACACGCAGTGAGCAAGATTTTATTAAATTGCACGTCTCTTAGCGGGATCTGAGAAACACCACGGGGAGGTCCACATGCGTTATTTCTCATGTGATGTGCACGTTGGGAGTTTTGATAATAACTTCAAGCTACGTTTCCTACTGCAATTCACAATCGAGTTCGGAAGCTTCTAATATAATTGCACACTTACTTGCCTACTGCCATTCACAATCGAATTGGGTGTTTTCGTTGTAATGACAGGCCCCTTGCTTACTGTTAGTCACGATCCTTTGGGGGAGGTTTAATTAAAATGGCACGGCCCTTTCCTACTTCCAGATACATTACTCTTGAAGAAAGCTCATTATAATGGCAGGCCTCTTCATAATTGAGTTGTAGTGCTATTATAATGAAAGGCCCATGTTCCTAAAGCCAGTCACAATCGAGTTTCGGGAGTTTCGATTATAATGGCAGGCGCAGTTGCCTATTGCCGAGCACTCAGTCTAGCTGGGAAGTACTCATTACAACTGTTAGTAATCTTTCGTACCTACCAGTCACATTCGAGTTGGGAGCTTCGATTATAACAGCAGGTCACATTGCCTAACACCAGTCACAATCTAGGTGGGGGAATTTTATTAATAATGACGGACACCCTTGCCTACTGCCGGATACAATCGGTTAGGTGAGTTTTCACCAAAATTGTAGGCTCCTTTTCATACTACAAGTCAAATCGAGGAGGGAGTTTTTCATTACAATGGCTGGCCCCCTTTCCTACTGCCAGTCACAGTCGATGAGGGGAGTTTTGATTACAATTGCAGACTCCCCCCTGCTGAGAGTCACTATCGATTTTCGGAGTTTTATTTAAAATGACAGGCTCGCCCCTCTCTAGATCGCTACAAATCGACTTCAATGTATATATAGATAGATAAACGAAAGTATGTGCACGTTTATAATTGCAGACTTTCATTTCGAGATTAACTGCTGGTAAACGGTACGTCATATCGCAAAATATATAGCGCCATTAACGCCTTTTTTTACTGGTCTATATGGTTGGTCCTATGGCATTTTCTCGTACCTTCTCTATTTCTGCATTAGATTCAGTTAGAAATTTTGAATAGAGTAAAATTCGGGTACAGTTATCACACGTTCCTTTATTTTTCGTCCCGGGCTGAGTGGCTCAGACGGTTAAGGCGCTGGCTTTTTGACCCCAACTTGGCAGGTTCGATCCTGGCTCAGTCCGGTGGTATTTTGAAGGTGCTCAAATACGTCAGCCTCGTGTCGGTAGATTTACTGGCACGTGAAAGAACTCATGCGGGACTAAATTCCGGCACCTCGGCGTCTCCGAAAACCGTAAAAGAGTAGTTAGTGCGACGTAAAACAAATAACATTCAATTCATTTTATTTTTCGCATATTTACGTGACATCTAGAATCATAAAATTTGTTTCGCATTTGGCCACTGTCTGTGCCAATGTTCATACCGAATTTGATCGTTCTATCTTTGCTATAAATGTGAAACTATGAAATATATGTATAGAAATTACAAAATTTACCTACAATCGAGAAATGCAGCTCTATTGAAACGTATACGGTATCGAGATACGAAGATACGAGACAAAAATTCATAGAACCAAATTTGTAGGTCAGTCCAAATTGGACCGTGATTTTGTTATCCCCTTTTTCATATGTCTAACAGTTTAGCCACTAATTACATCGAAACGAAGGTCTGGACCGTTATTAAAATTGCCTCCTCATTTCGATATTTTCCTGGGCATAAAAGTTAAACATCTTCGAATTATTCCCTCGCTTGCAGGTTAAAAGCTACAATTTTCTAGCTCGTCTGGCAGATCATCTTCATTTTGGAAAGGGGTGGGGGTATAAAATTTAGGACTTTCAGGGAACAATAAATTAAGCCCATGAAAATTATAGTTCATAGCTTTGAGAAAATATACCCCACTGGGTGAAAAAAATGCTTGCACTTGCTTTCTTATGCTGAGCCCCAAATTTTAAAACCTGTAGTGCGTTTCACCCTGCGTCAGTTCGATGTTATGCGAAGAGGTGTCACTCGTGGGAAGTTAGAAATCTGTAAGGCTCGTGTCGGAAGATCTACCTGTACATAAATGAACTCTTGCGGCACAAAATACCTGGCTCCTCGGTGTCTTTGGAAACCTTAGGGCGTTAAGCAAGATTATTTAAAGCAGCCTCAGACGCCGTAAATATTTAATGACGCTCTGTGTGTGAGCTGAACCTGACCTGCTATCAGCATCGTTCCCCAAATGTTTTCGTAAATCTGTTTGCATTCAAACCGGTCTCAAGATCAGAAGAAATCTCAGACGCCCTAGACGTGGACTGGTGTTTTCAGACTTTGAACGAAGTTTTTCCACGGGCACCTCATGTTATATTTGCCGGAGTTTTGAACTCCTGCGGTTTTGAAAAATAATATGCGTATCTCAAATTTCTTGCATTTCTCGCGGTAACATGATGTGGTTGACAAATACAAGAGAATGGCATTTTGCTGTTCAATTTGAAAATAATGGCAAAATATTTATATACATTTCAACATTTTGACTTGCCAGGTTCATTTACCAAAACGATTGATTTTACTTACTCAGCAGTAGACTAAATGAAAAGTGAACAGATGATATAAAAAGAACTTTCTTAACTGTCTTATTTCTTCTTTAATTTCTCCGTATGTATTACACCGTTGGAGAGCTGCTTCGATGTTCACTTGAAGTTGTTGCCACAGCTGTCCCTAAAAAAAGATATACTTACCGAAACCTTGAGACGCGTCTCATTGGTGATCAGTCCCTGCCGTCGATACATGGATGCGTAAGTGAATACCTAACCAAGGATAACTATCTAGCGAAATAAAAGACCTTGACACAGACTGATTCATGAAAATTTTGTATAAAATTTATTAGTCGTAATCAAGAAGAAAAATATAATTATCCCATACCAATGAATATAATGTAAAATCAGAATCAAAAGCTGTAGCTATCACAATCTTACTGTGTCCATGCCTGCCACTCATCAAAATAAAATTTAATATCACATTATTAACTGAATTTTAAAATAAATAATTTTGTAATAATCTTGTAATTGTGATAAGTTATTAATTATTTTCCAAATCAATTATGAAATATTTGTGCTATATATACACAATTGCGTGGTAATATTGTGATTATAGTCATAAAGCAATAATAATAATAATAATAATAATAATAATAATAATAATAATAATAATAATAATAATAATAATAATAATAATAATGTTTTAACTGAATAAAATGCAGTTGCTATCAAATACTAACGTATCCATAAATGCTTGTAATCATCAAATGAAACTTGATCACATCAATAATTAAACTTTCCAAAAGTTACATTTAAAAAATTATGTTGACATTAAAATTAATTGAAGTTAAAAATAATTTCTAAAATACATAATTTAGCTGCTTCTAGATGATTGGAAACTTGTCGTTATCATTTATCAGACCTTTCTAAATAACAGGTAAACCATTGTGATACCACACTAATAATAATAATAATAAAATATAAAATTAATAATCATAATATTTATAATAATAATAATAATAATAATAATAATAATAATAATAATAATAATAATAATAATAATAATAATAATAATAATAATAATAATAATAATAATAATATAGCCATTGATGTCAACTTTAATTGTTACCACTGTGTATAATAATAAACATCCACATGCTAATTGAGCCATTACACCTCTGGTAATTACCATTAACTCTTACTTAAATTATTTAACCAACATTTGTTTTCCGAAAACCACCATAAGAAATTCCTTTTCATAAAGAAAAACAATCCGCACTGTGTAAAATAAAAGAGAAATCTGTTACATGAAGAATATTTTTGCAATTTATATTTATTTCATTGCTAGTGGTTGCTGAACTCCCGAAAAATAAATATGTATTTCATTGACATACAGTTTCAAATAATCGAAAATTTAATTCACAAAAGATCTAGTTCTGTAACTCATTAAAATTATCTGTTGTTGTTCTTGCTGAATCTAAAATATTTCCTTCCGTATTGTACGCGAGTCCTAACTTTAATTTACATAAATTAAGCTAGGGATAATAACTCTCCCACTTAAAAACCACAAAAAGTAAATTAATATTTATAAATAGTGTCACAGTAAAATAATAGCCCACAAAGTCAATATTAAAAAATCACATAGTTGGAAACAAAATAAATCCCATCACTAACTATTCACAAATATATACACACAGGTCATTTCCAGACGAAACTGTCCAAAAAAAATTAGTATCAGGTTATATAAATGAATAATGATTATTATTGTTTGATTTCAGTGTCCAGTCAGTATAAATCACTGAAATCACCGTTAACCGCGGCTATGAATAAGTCAATCTCGTGGTTACTCATCCTGGCAAAATGTAAAATTCGATTATGTATTCACGAAATGAGTTCATGACAGATTGCGAAATAAATTAAATAATAATAATAATAATAATAATAATAATAATAATAATAATAATAATAATAATAAAGCAACGTCATGCCACAAAGGATATATAAAAACTGTCATTTACAATCTTAATAAATCAATTGGATATTTCTCACTTTAATACAATTATTATTGTGGCAATCTAAAAAAATTCTTAATCTTACATCTATTTCAATCACTGATGCTGCGTCACTATTAGCCTTCAGATTCATGACTAGGTCCTTACTATTCCTCTGTTGTATCAACTGGTTCATTATACAACGTCTTCTTTTTCAACAACCTTTCATTCCTTCGGCTTCCCAATGTGTCAGCTGCACTGCCGGCCTACTTTTCTGTCAATCTCATGCCGACATATAAATTCCTCATTCCATGAGAAGATTATCACGTACTACAATATATTCCTTAATCTGGACCTCATTAAAAATATATGATAGATACTGTCACTCAGCATCGTGTTTTATTAAATAAAATTATTCCTACCATATGCTATAACTTTTATAATATCCCAATTGTTTATTTTAGATTCTGTTTCAAAAAATATATAAAATTTCTACATAACATTTTATGACATCATGACCGTAAATCAATAAATTCCTAGTCAAATTATATCGAATTTATATAACTCAATCCAAGCACATTTAGCTGGTTACTCAAAATAATATAATTAATTCATTAATTATGAAAATTAATCCAATAGTTCTCCATTCAAATAATTTTAAAATATGTGTTTACGGCACCACAAAAAATCAAAACTATAACTTATATGATCGTCAAAAAATACGCTGATAACTTGAACTGACAACATACTCATAATAATAATAATAATAATAATAATAATAATAATAATAATAATAAATGTACACATACTTATATGACACAAAGAAAAATACCTAAATAATTTGACTGCGCTCTCGTGCCGTACTACATAATAGCTAAACATTATCACTAACGACTCGCGTAACTGAAACTACATTAACGGTAAAGATATGCTTTAGATTCTATAAAAATTATGAGATGTACTCCCATTTTTTGCAACCAACCTCAGTCCGTAGTCAATGGGGTATCATTCATTGTGAATTTAGACCTTCATTTTTAGCAGTTTAAACTTTTCCATTTTTCTTGCTATATGCAAAATTGCTTACACCAAATTACCACACTGGATTATTTTCACTTAACACACGTATTTACACTGTACTATTACGCATTTTACGCTGGAGCATTGAGCTGCTTATATTCGCACTCACTATTGTATGTTGTGTCGCGAATGACTGCTGTTGGTGGTAGTTATTTGTCCTGGACATCGGCTTTCTCCATGCACACACAAATCCTACAGTTCCAAGCCTTCCCTTGAGCCTCGACAAAGAGTCTCCCGCAGTTTAGGCTGCTAGGGGTTCTGTCCGTCCTTGACAGGCGACACTGACTTTCTTTCAAAGACCCTCTTATAACGGTGACAGTAAATGTCCACGACAGTCATCCATCAGCTGGCCTGCTACAAATATTGAAAGGAATGTGTTCTTTTAAACTAGAATTATTCCTCGCCCGTTGAAATGTCTACCGATACTACTGAACGTAACAAAGGCTGAACTGCGATTATGTCGTAATTATTATGATACAAAATCCCCCTGTTGACAAAATAATTTGCTGTTCCGCCAATTTAATTGTTATATCGTTTAATTCCATGATAATATAAACGACACTGTCTTAGATACATCATATTATGATTTAATACTGTACTTACACTTACAAGGATGCACTTTGTTATACTGTATTCGTCTACTATACGGAGATAATTTTTTAATTCACGTCCTCCCGATGTTGACACTGGCTACGAACTTATTTGGGAGAATCGTGCCTTGCCTTGACTTGGTTATGTTGTGGCTGAAGGATCTTCATTTAGGAGAGGGAAATCCTCGATATGAAGAGCGTCTCTCAATCGTAAAAAAAATGTTCATTTGATTAATATTACCACTTGATTAATTATGAAAAGTGCATATCAGAACAATGGTATGACGTGATTATAGGCTTGTTCCTATTTTTTTTATATAATGACGGCGAGGGTCGCACTAATTCTTCTCACGCACTGTTTATCCTAACTATGTTGTGGCGGTAACTAGTCACACTTGGTATTGACTCATAACTTAGTGCGTAATGACTTATTTGTTATTTAATTACTTTAATTTCTTGGTCTAAATATAATTGGTAACTTTAAACATGCTGCTATTCTGGAATCCTTGTTAATTATTTGCATAGATCGCAGATAAGTTGAATATTCTGTCCCGCTTCTTTTAAAATATATGAATGGTGAATTCTGATTTGGAGAGGGTTATTCGCTCGTCACTTTTTCGGACGAGTACATCACAGATCAAGGGGTTTGGGGTATTTTCTTTGTTTTCTGTCTCTCTTGCACTGAAATAACCTTATTCAGCACCGTGGAACTTTCCACTGCTACTGCGTAGTACCCCTACTCCTATTCTGATGTCATCAACCGGGTGCCGAGCTTACTTTGCAGAGATAACTTTTTATCATAGAAAACAAACGTGGGCTTCAACATAAATTCATATAATTTATAGTTCACTTAAAGTGGCCTCATGACTATACCATAATTATACAGCTTAAATCCCATGTATGAATACCTCACATCTGGTTTCAAATAAAATTAATTTGCCAACAGGCTCAAAGTGATGGGTACAGTAGGCTATGCGAGTGCTAATCCCGAAACCTGAACTCTATTTCCTTTGAGTGATACCGTACATAGTGTTCAATGTTCTTCTCATGGTTCAATCTACGTGGTCCTGTCGCATGTTGCTTCCAAAGAAAATTTGTTTGTGCTATCTTCAGATGGAGAGCCACGTAACGTAGTATATACGGAGTAACGCCACCGGTGCGAAGCCATTACGGGACAGCTAGTATTATGGTAAATAAAAATAATATAATATTGAAAAGGTTATTTTCACCTTATATCTTATGAGACTTTATATCCTATGTATGTAATAAGTTGTTGAAAATCAAACTTACAATATTATGACTAATATTATCTAAATGCTGGTAAATACAAATGATTAT
Organism: Anabrus simplex; assembly: GCF_040414725.1. Classification (NCBI taxonomy): domain Eukaryota; kingdom Metazoa; phylum Arthropoda; class Insecta; order Orthoptera; family Tettigoniidae; genus Anabrus; species Anabrus simplex. The sequence goes on from NC_090265.1 coordinate 311,033,931, forward strand.
ATATATATATATATATTTCATAAAATTATTTTCTAGGCAACATAGTCAGGTATTTTCTTTGCATACTAGTCGACCGGAGCATTCCTTATAGATACTGTAGGTCAGATAACTCGTCTTGATATGCCTGTCGTAGTCTTATTGTTTTGTCTGACCTTTTCAATAGTTTTATTTACATTTAATACGTGTACATAACAACTGAGGGGCTGCCTGGCCGAGGCGGTAAAGGCGTGCTCGGCTCGCCCGGAAGGACGTGGGTTCGAATCCCCGTCAGGAAGTCGTAAAATTTAAGAAATGAGACTTCCACTTCCGGAGGTGCATATGGCCCTGAGGTTCACTCAGCCTACACCAAAAATGAGTACCAGGTTAATTCCTGGGGGCAAAGGCGGCCGGGCGTAGAGCTAACCACTCTACCCCATCAAGTGCCGAGGTTACGGATAGTGGAAGCCTTTACCTTCCACCGCTCCAAGGGCCTTCATGGCCTGTACGGAGATGACTTTGCTTTGCTTTTGCTTTTACATAACAACTGATTCATTCTTAATTTAGTTTATATCACTCCTTTTCGTACAATATTCTCTGTGCTTCGAACATTCGGCCGTATCTTATTATGTTCAAACTATCTTGCCCGAGATAGTGCAACATACAATCGGCCGCCGCTGAATACTTTGTCAAGCGTTTGTCCCTGCATTTTATTAATGGTCATACAGAAGGCTAGTCGACTTGATACCTTCCCGTCTGTACGGATGCAGAATGTTTTCTCTTAGCAGTATGTTGGTTATTAGGAACGTTCTGCCATCTGTTGAGTATATTCAGAGACTAGGGAAGGTCATAGCATCAAAGAATATCAGCATAGAATACTATTATTCCATCTCTCTGGCTTGACAGGTAGTAATTATTAACGAAAGTGTTATTCGCTTAGCAGCCTGTTAAGTACAGAATGCAATGCGGGTTAGGTTAAGCCTTTGCCTGCAATTATTGGAGTCATCATTTAATGATTTGATCCAGAAAATAAATATATTTCCGTTGACTTTTCAAGAAATGCAAGATTCCCCTGTACTACTTAGACGATTTGGAAGATTTTGGTACAAACCGCACCTTTTAACTCCCTCTAGTTTAAGAGCATGAGTTGTGTGAAACATACATGTTAGTGTTTTATATTCTTCTTTTATCGATTTTGGCCAGCTGTGGACCACGTAAATAACTCCTCATGATTTAAACTTTCTTTGGCGCCAGTACTCCTTCATCCTCCTGCTTGCTGCTTCTTTTCTTTCAGCCGTCCATTGTTGTTTCTTCTTGGTCGCTGTTTCTGGCTCTAGGAAACCCTTAAATGAGTGTAGCTTTTTTCTGAAGGTGGTTCTATTGCGGATGTCTTGATGTGTGATGTTCATTCCTTGCAAATCCTTCTTCGTGTTAACAAACCATTTTTCATAAGAGCTGCCTTTCCTATTAGGCTTATTGAAGTGGTTAAAGATTTTCTTGGCAAGTCTGTCATCAGGCATTCTTGAAATATGTCCAAAAAATTAAACTCTTCGCTTTCGAATGACATCTGAAATCCTACTGCATGTTTTATATATTTCTTTGTTACTGCGTAATCGATATGTGTCAGTACATTTCTTTGGACCGAGGATTTTTCTTAGAATCTTTCTTTCCTTCTTCTCAATTTCTTCAATGTCTTTCCTGGTTGTTAATCCCAGGCATTCTGAAGCATACAAGCACTCTGGTTGAATTACTGCCTGATAGTGGTGTAGTTTTGTCCTAATAGAGATCGCCTTCTTGTTGTATGTGTTTTTTGTAAGGTGGAATGCAAGCTCCATTTTTCGGGCTCTCTCGCGGTTTGCTTCTTTATCAAGCCCATTAGGTTGTATAATCTCACCAAGGTATTTGAATTTAACAACTTTATCTATCTTATCATTGTTTGTTGTTACTATGTATCTTGGGGCTTCTTTAATGTTGGTCATGAAATGTGTCTTTTCAAATGATATCTGCAGGCCAGTTTTCATTGTTACCTCCTTTAAAGTGTTAACTTGTATTATCGCCGATTCAATATTTTCTGACAGCAGTACAAGATCGTCAGCAAATGCTAAGCAGTTGATAGTGATGTTCTCTTTCTTGTATCCTATCCTTATTTGGTCTTTAATGCCTTTATCTGCGAGTTCTTTTTCCCACTCTTTGATGACTTTATCCAGGACACAATTGAACAGTAGTGGGCATAGGCAATCTCCTTGCCTAACGCCTGTCTTGATTTCAAAGAGTTCAGATATCTCTCCCATAAACGTAACCTTTGAATATGTGTGTGTCAAGGTCTCCTTTATTAGCTGTAATGTCTCGTTATCTGTACCCATTTCTCTAAGGATGTTAAACAATGTGCTCCTATCAACTGAACCATATGCTTTTCGAAAGTCAACAAAAACTGCTACATACTTCTTGCCCCTGGCAACTCTGTCCTTTAGTATTGTCTTGAGGTTCCAAATTTGTTCCACACATGATCGTCCCTTCCGAAAGCCTCCCTGGTATTCGCCGATTTTGTGTTCAACTTGTTGTTCTAATCTTGATAGCAATGCCATAGATAGTATCTTGTATGTCTCTTGAAGGAGAGAGATGCCTCTGTAATTGCTGACATCTGTTCTGTCCCCTTTCTTGTGTAGTGGGTGTATTAAGGCTAATTTCCAATCGCCAGGAATCTTACAAGTGTTCCAGATTTCTTGCATTAACTGGCATAGGTTCTTGATCATTTGGGGGCTCACATGTGTCCATAGTTCACTCGTTATTGAATCTTCACCAGCTTTGTTGTTCTTAAGCTTCTTGATTAGATTTGTGATTTCTGTTTCATCTGGCGGTGTGGAGTCCGAGTTCTGTTGCGTATGTTCTGTGGCGAGCTTCTCTGGAACTGGGCAGTTAAGTAGCTGTTTAAAGTATTCTGTTAACAGTTGGCAATTTTCTTCATTGTTTGTTGCGATGGTGCCATCCTCTTTCTTGAAACACAAGCTCGGTGGTTGGTATTTAGAAAGACTCCTCTTAAATGTCTTGTAAAAGTCCCTCGTGTTATTCTTTTGGAAGTTTTGTTCTATTGCAGCCAGTTGTTCTTTCTCGAATTTTCTTTTTTCTCCTCTTATTATTTTTGCGGTTGATTTTCTTTGTTCTTTGAAGCTGTTGTAATCTTCCTCTTTCTTTGATGAGTACCACTTCTTCCATCTTTGTAGTCTGAGTGATATTGCCTGTTCACATCTTTCATTCCACCATGGATGTTTTCGTGATTTCTTGAGTAATGCTGTTTCTTTGGCTGCTCCTATCATGGTCTGCTGCATTTGCTTCCATTCAGTTGTTTCAATGTTCGTCAGTTCTTGGTACTTGTTGCTGTTCTGTTTTAGTTTTTGAGTGTCGAATCTCAGTACTCTGTTGTTGGTGCGTTTCTTCTTGCTGCTGGGAATAAACTTTATCTTTATGATTGTTAAATAGTGATCTGTTTCTATGTTGGCTCCTTTCTTAACTTTAATATTCATGATTTCTTTTTGACTTCTATGGGAGATTGCAACGTGATCAATTTGATATTCTCCTAATAGTTTGTTTGGTGATGCCCACGTCGTTTGTTTCCTAGGAAGCTTCTTGAAATGAGTGGACATCAGTTTCAAATTAAAGTTCCTACAGACCTCTATAAGTCTTTGCCCATTTCTGTTGGTTCTTCTATGAGCTAGGAAATCCCCCACTATTCTCTTGTAGACCTTTTCTCGTCCTACCTGTGTGTTGAAATCCCCAAGTAGTATTTTCACATGATTATCAGGAATTTTTCATGTCACCAATTCTAATTCTTCCCAAAAGTCATCTACCTTTTGTGGGTTAGTTCGATTGTCATCATTAATTGGTGCATGAGCATTAATGAGGGTGTATATTTTCTTTGCACACTTAATGGTTAGTAGTGAGAGCCTTCCATTTGGAGACTGGAAGTCTATAACCGAATTTAGAATATTTTTATTGATTACAAATGCTGTTCCTAAGTGTGGCATATTCTTCATGATCCTTATACCAACCTTGCCTTTCAGGATTCTATAGTTGCTTGATTCCATCGCGATGTCATCCGTGAATCTTGTTTCTTGAAGTGCCATGATCAGAATATTTTGCTGGTCCATTACGTCTGTAAGTTGTTTAAGTTTTCCTGTTTTTAGGAGTGAATTTATGTTCAGCGTGCCAAAAAAGTGTTTCCGTTTAGGTCTTAATTTTAGTGTATTCAGTTTGGGTGCGTGTGATGGCAATGGGTTTCCCAGATGCTCCGACTCATCTATGCATGGTGGTTTGGGCTCTCCAGAATCCGATGGCCCAAGTGCACTGCTTGTAGCAGTGGTGGATTTCCTCTTGAGGCTGCCACCTGGAGTAGTTTCCGTAAGAAATGTTTCCATCATGCGAGTTAATGGTAGTTGTTGGGGGAGCCGACCGGGGTCAGCTCAAGTTACCACTAAAGTTGTAAGCCTTAGGGTTGCTCCTTTCCAGCAGATGTGTCTGGATTGTAGCTCAACTGTCGGCGATAGGTTATTCTTCACCTTCAACACCTCTGAGGTTCTGTATTCTATTTCTGTGAAAGCTGTTGGTCGCCTTCTTCGTCTGTAACCCAGACAGGGGCCCTTACAAGGTGCTATCATCCGGAGCCAGATGAACCCTGGTTTTTTACGAGGTGTTACTCCTCCCCCTCCTCCTTCCTCATCACTTGCGAGATGAAGCCCCGGGCTTGGGACCGGCACTGGCGGAGTTAGTGTTTTATATATAGAGAGAGATTTTAACATTTTAACGGACTGAAACACATACGACATACAGAAACAAAAATAATTGTCCACAGGTATACCAGGTAAATCATCCGAACGCCAAACACACACACACATATTTTAATGGAGTTCAATATATTTGGAATTACTTTCAGATGTCGAAATATTGTAATAAAAATACTGTAATTATATTATTATAAATCTAAAGCGTTGTTGGCCACTAATGCGTTAAGGGAGTTGAAACCCTAAAAGTTAAAGTTTTACTTTCATTGCCGGAAGATATATAAAATTTCCTGTTTTATAGGACTATTGTTTATTAAGAATCTATTCGCATTACTTACGTTTACTACAGTTAAATATACTATTATATTCACTTGCGTCTCGTTAAACTTGAACATTTTCAAAACCAAACGACAGATAAGGCTTTGGTTTCCGCTAATTTGCATAAACAACTTCATTATGTGCATAACGAATTACTCTGATTGAAAACATGCAATTTGGTCTTATTAATATACTGTAATATGTACCTATATCTCGCAATCTGAAGAACGATGGGAATCTTTTTCAACAGCTTCTTTGATGAAAGGTGAGGTCTACATTAGTTTTCAACTTCATTCATTATTAACACTTATGTAATAATATAGGTCTACCGTAATTAAACTGACAGCCCGCCCGCGCTGCTAGAGCTTACCGGTGTGTCCAGAGAAGAACTGCGGGAAATCTGTTTCCTGACGTCCCCTGCATAGCAGTGTTGCCAACTTATATTTTCAAGATCCGCTAAATACTACTAAAAATCCACTAAAATTCCGCCAAGAAATCCGATCTTAAATAATGAGCAATAAAAATGAGCAATAATAATAATAATAATAATAATAATGATGAAATGGCGTATGGTTTTTAGTGCCGGGAATGTCCGAGGACAAGTTCGGCTCGCCAAATGCAGGTCTATCGATTAGACGCCAGTAGGCGACCTGCGCGTCGTGATGAGGATGAAATGTTGATGAAGACGACACATACACCCAGCCCCCGTACCAGCGAAATTAACCAATTAAGGTTAAAATTCCCGAGCCTGCCGGGTATCGAACCCGGGACCCCTGTGACCAAAGGCCAGCACGCTAACCATTTAGGCATGGAGACGGACATAATAATAATAATAATAATAATAATAATAATAATAATAATAATAATAAAAGTATATATCTACACTCGCCTGATCTGAGTTTTACTGGAACTAGTGAGAGGAATATTCTTAAAAAGTCAATTAGTCGTCCTCATTCACGTCAAGGTGTTCAAAAGCGGACTCGTCTGTTGCTGTGCTAGTGCTAGGACGTGGATCGTCCGTGCTGCCCCCCTGCCTGTGAGGCGGCGAGCTAAAACTTGTAAGCGTTTTAGTACCGGGTGCAAACTAGGTGAATCCTCTAACTCAAGGCCAGTTCATTGGACGGTCTTCCTTCATAGCATAAATATAGTTTCATTATCTGTCGTCATTCGTCAACTAAGAGATAAGTGCCCTTCCCCCACGCATTACAAATTTATTATACCATGATCTCATAACATCAACTCCAAATAACATGTTTTCATCGTGTGACTGCTAGCTCCTGACAAGAAATACAGAATAGCTCGGAGACAGACTGGAGTAGAAGTTTTTTAAAAACACACAATGGATAAAAGGCTAAATTCCGCTATAATAAATATAGAATTCCGCCAAAAAATCCGCTCTCCGCTAAATGATATATTTCTCCGCCGATGGCCTTCTGATTCCGCCAAATTTAGCGGAAAATCCGCTAAGTTGGCAACACTGCTGCATAGCGCAGTAACTTTTCGCTGCCTCTTCCTCGTGTGTGTCAACATGCTATCTCCTCGCACGCCTCCAATCCGGTGATCAAGAAAAGATGAACTGCTTCTGCTTACCCTACCGCTTTGGAGAAAGCAGAACAGTTTGTTTGTTAGGTAGGCCTTCGCTGTACAGATTCACTTAACGTGGTTTTCCGTACAATATTAAATTCAAATAAGATATTTGATGTTATTTTTTCGGAACAGTCTCAGAAACTCAGTTTACTGTCCAGCCTCAGGATTTGCTACTGTACATAAGATGAGATCAGTTCCATCTGACAAGGAGTGGAGTAGGTTAAACCTTCACACTCGTCAAGTTACCACCAGGGTCCGCCACGGAAGTCAATTCAACTCCACTATCTAAAGAAGTATTTTTTCTACAGTAGGCTATACTTAATCTACGTAGGCCGCTATTAGCCGTGGGCGACTAGTGGCGCAACTAGTTGCTCTGGCGAGTCACGGACCATTGGATCAAATGGAGCCTATTAGCCGCGAGCGACTAGTGGCGCAACTGAGCAACTAGTTGCCGGCCGTCATCTGAGCCGGCAACTGCTCTGGCGACTTTTAGTTGCTCAACTGCGTGACGGGGCATTGCAGTAAATGTAGCCTATTAGCCGTGGGCGACTAGTGGCGCAACTAGTCGCCGGATGTACCTCTCCGCGTATACGGAAACGTCACTCAAGTTCGTGTTCTCACACCAGCTTGACGTAATGCGGACGATGGAACGCAATTGAATCAGCGATCCACCTAAACATTATCTTTTTCTTCATTACCTTGTTTGGTCTCGTGCTGTGGCAGAGTGAATATTTTACTTATTGTGATAGTTTATTTATTGAACATGGAGACATCAAATAAACTACAACAGCAAATGAAGGAGATGGCAAAATAATTTGAAAGTCAAATAAATAATGAAGACCCTTTTTGACTTGGGATCCCAGAACTGAAGCTTAGGCCTACACTGACAAAATAAAAACACTGAATTCTTGGAACAGCATTTTAAAGATCTTTAGGTGAGTATTATATATTTCTTTGCTAGTGGCTTTACGTCGCACCGACGCAGATAGGTCTTATGGGGACGAGGGGATAGGAAAGGGTCAAGAGTTGGAAGGAAGCGGCCGTGGCCTTTATTAAGGTACAGTCCCAGAATTTGCCTGGTGTGAAAATGGAAAACCACGGAAAACCATCTTCAGGGCTGCCGACTGTGGGATTCGAACCCACTATCTCCCGGATGCAAGCTCACAGCTGCGCGCTCCTAACCGCACAGCCAAATCGCCCGGTGTGTGAGTATTATAAAACGTTTACTACTCTTATATGGAAATACAGTACGTAATGCCCATATAAATTCTATAATCGTTTACATTTACAAGTACCATTGATCCATTATATGGCTCTATTAGTGAATTACAGCTCAACTGGGAAACACTTGTTTAGTCCTATGTCGTTTCCCGTTATTTCTTCTTTTATGTGGCCAAGCAGTTCGCAAAATGACGACTTTGACATGCGCAGGTAATTGAAAAATTTACTATCATCCTCATTTAGATCGCCAAACAATGTATAATATAATCCTCTAGTCAGCCGAAAAACAAATATAGGATGTTTCCGCACTTTCCTAACCCTTCGGTTTTTCCATTATAATAGAAGAGCAAGAAGAAGAAGTTCTTCGTAGGACGCCATTCTCTCAACTGACTATTCCCCGGTATGAACCGAGCAAGTATTCACAAGTTGCGCCACTGATCGCCCGGTACTTAAATCCACTGGCAACTAGTGGCGCAACTAGTTGCGCCACTAGTCGCCCACGGCTAATAGCGGCCTAAGTTGTGTATTTATCACAGAAGAGATGTATAAACGGTGCTAATATGAAAATTAAAATTTAGAAGCAATATTAATTCCGTTCTAATGAATTGGAAGTGATATACTTCACACTCGTCGCACAGACGGATTGATTATTAAACCATATGCCTTGAGGGTGGCACGTGCTTCATCGCAAGATTCATAATACTTTTGTACTCCTAAGGCCGCTATTAGCCGTGGGCGACTAGTGGAGCAACTAGTTGCTCTGCCGAGTCACGGACCATTGGATCAAATGGAGCCTATTAGCCGCGGGCGACTAGTGGCGGAACTGAGCAACTAGTTGCCGGCCGTCATCTGAGCCGGCAACTACTCTGGCGACTTGTAGTTGCTTAAATGCGTGACGGGGCATTGCAGTAAATGTAGCCTATTAGCCGTGGGCCACTAGTGGCGCAACTAGTCGCCCGATGTACCTCCCCGCGCATACGGAAACGTCACTCAAGTTCGTGTTCTCACACCAGCTTGACGTAATGCGGAAGATGGAACGCAACTGAGTCAGCGATCCACCTAACCATTATCTTTCTTCATTACCTTGTTTGGTCTCGTGCTGTGGTAGAGTGAATATTTTACTTATTGTCAATAGTTTATTATTTGAACATGGAGACATCAAATAAACTACAACAGCAAATTAAGGAGATGGCAAAATTATTTGAAAGTCAAATAAATACTGAAGACCATTTATGAGGTAGAATGAAAACCAGTCACCTGGAATTCCAGAACTGAAGCTTACACTGACAAAATAGAAACACTGAATTGTTGGACCAGCATTTTAAAGAACTTAATTCCATAATCCGAAGCAAAACCCGCAGGCGAGAAGATTACTCTAGGTGAAAAATTACTTTTTTTTTTTGCTAGTGACTTTACGTCGCACCGACACAGATCTTATGGCGACGATGGGATAGGAAAGTGCTAGGAGTTGGAAAGAAGCGGACGTGGCCTTAATTAAGGTACAGCCCCAGAATTTGCCAGGTGTGAAAATGGGAGAGCACAGAAAACCATCTTCAGGGCTGCCGACAGTGGGATTCGAACCTGCTATCTCCCGGATGCAAGCTCACAGCTGCGCGCTCCTAACCGCACGGCCAACTCGCCCGGTATGTGAGTATTATAATTATAATAATTATAAAACGTTTGCTACTCTTAAATGGAAATATGTAATACCCATAAAAATTCTATAATCGTTGATCCATTATATGGCTATATTAGTGAATTACAGCTCAGCTGGGAAACACTTGTTTAGTCCTGTGTCGTTTCCCGTTATTTCTTCTTTTTGGAAGCCGAGCAATTCGTAAAATGACGACTTTGACATGCGCAGGTAATTTAAAAAATTACTGTCATCTTCATTTAGATCGTCAATGTATAATATAATAACATAATCCTCTAGTCAGTCGAGAAACAAATATAGGATGTTTCCGCATTTTCCTAACACTTCGGTGTTTCCTTTTTAATAGAAGTGCAAGAAGAAGAAAAAGTTCTTCGTAGGACGCCATTATCACAGCTGACTATTCCCCGGTATGAAGCGAGCAATTAGTCACAATTTGCGCCACTGATCGCCCGGTACTTAAATCCTCTGGCAACTAGTAGCGCAACTAGTTGCGCCACTAGTCGCCCACGGCTAATAGCGGCCTAAGATATAACAAAAGTACCTTATAAACTCTCCTCTCCAGAATGTGTCAATGCTGCTGAACGTTTCTAAATGACATAATCCTGAGAATCAAGTTGTAAACAATATGGACGTATATATGATGCAGTTTATCTGCTTCTTCAATAAAAATACGACGATGGAAGATTTTAAAGAATACTCGAACGTCTCAAGAAAGGACATACATGAATTTATAGATGGATACTTAGAATATCATGAGTTGACAATGTGACTAACAAAGCCGCATTGAAGTGAATGAGTTAACAGAACAAACTACTGCCTTCAATCGAAGGAAACTGGAATACTTCGAGCGTATGAAGGAATGAATGAAAGTACCGAATACTCCAGCTTGTTATGCAAGGGAATATATTAGAGAAGAAAGGTAGAGGACGCTAGTGAATCTCCTAGTTAAGGAATTTGATACCCGGTTTCTTCAATTCTGAGTTAAACTTTACTTATCAATCAATCAATCAATCAATCAATCAATCAATCAATCAATCAATCAATCAATCAATCAATCAATCAATCAATCAATCAATCAATCAATCAATCAATCAATCAATCAATCAATCAATCAATCAATCACAATGATCTGCATTTAGGGCAGTCGCCCAGGTGGCAGATTCCCTATCTGTTGTTTTCTTAGCCTTTTCTGAAATGATTTCAAAGAAATTGGAAATTTATTGAACATAGTGTCAGCTATTTCCTTCCCTTAAGTGATGATAAGTTGACGTGACATCATCTGCCTATCGCTATGAGAACAGAAGTTAGAAGAGAGAGTTCCGAACTCTCGACTAATGAAAGTACGTGATAAATAGGGCCGGGCATTTCATGGAGTAATAGGTTAAAATGTAAACAAGCATCTGCAAGACGATTTTACCATGAGGTCTGCGTAGATGTTTGATGTACATTCTGGTAAAACCCGTACTATTCACGCAACTATCCGTGGCTATCAACTTGTAATCTGGAGATACTGGGTTCGAACCACACTGTCGGTATCATAGAAGATGGTTTTCCGTGGTTTCGAATTTTTGACACCAGAAAAATGCCAGTGCTGTACCTCAATTAAGGCCCCGGCCGTTTCCTTCGCACTCCTAGATCTTTCCCATCCCAACGCCACCATAAGACCTATTTATGTCGGTGCGACGTAAAACAAATTGTAAAGAAAAACTGTATCTATCCCTACTCAACCGCAGAGCAGTCTAGAGGACAGTCGTTCGCATTCTAATGCATCACTGCTAGAATTCCCTCACTAACGATGAATTTTAAAAGGGGTTAGAAAGGGCAATGAAAACCTCTGTATATAGTCCACGGCCAATCCTATCACCTTGTCCGCACACTTCTTTCTCTGGTACAAATCTCCTAGCATGAGAGATGGCGTCATCGTCTTGGAGGCCCGCCTTCCCCTTCAGGGGAGAGATGATAACATTTAGTAGTAGTCTGTATATGCAGTATTCTTACATTTTATATTGACTGACGAGCAAGATCATAATGAGTTGTGCGACATTGCTCGAAGCAAGCAAATGTGTAAGTGTATATAGTTGTACTAAAGATGATTATATGTTATCAGTAGAGCTGGGATTTCTATGTAATTACATATTTTGTTCCTTGCTATTTAGGTGCTGGGAAAAGCCATATGTTCACAAAACACTATTTAGGGTTATTATTACCGAATTTCATTTTACATACTTTTTTATATTTGTGGGTATTCTACATATTTTAGTGATATTACATAAAATGACATATTTTAGCATTTTCCTGTTTTTATATGAAGTACATTTCTGAATTGAAGTTTCACACTTAATGTGGGGCTGTTGTCTGTCCTCTCAATAGGGGGATAAAGGTGACAGATATTTGAGAGGATGATAAGGTGCAGGTAGAGACCCTTGCAAAATAGGTTTTTCTGAAGGTTCCAATTAGCTGCAGGAAAACTGTTACTTTACATGTGCCAGTCTTAAATCTTTCACCCCTTTTAGAGTTAATTGCTTTCCAACTAGCCAATTTCATGTTGGAGTTTCCAGGAATATTTTTCTAAACGCATTTCTGTGACCCCTTTGTTATGTACTTAGGAATTTCCAAATTTATTCTTAGAGCTTTCTTCTTTGAAATGTCTCAATTTGGTTTTAGTTTCTTAGAAAAGCTGAAGAACATAGTGTATGAACATCAGTTTCCTCTAGAGTCAATATGGCACCAGTAGCATCCTCGCTGGCTTCGAAGTTAAAATCATGGATTGCAGTTGACGAGTCCTTTGCAACTATTAAAAACTATCCACTTAATCGATAATGTAATCTAATCAATATAAGAAAATAAGGTATCTATTAGGTGGAAATATTTTCTTATATTGATTATATCCTTTGCAACTGATGGCAAAGTAGTGATTTGCCAAGCATGCAACAAACGTATTGCATGTTCCATGAAATCCCAGCTTGAGCAACATGCACGAAGTGCTCTGCATAGAAAAAACCAACAGTTAGGTCTACAAAAGAAACAAATCTTTTTAACACAGATGCAGCCTTCATCTTCTAGTAACCCTTTTTATAAAGACTTATGCAGTGCAATGATTGCAGCCCATATCCCATGGTATAAACTTGAATGCCTGAATTCACATCTTTAGTGGAAAAATATTGCAAGCAACATGTTCCTAACCAATCAACACTACGCAAGAATTATCTTCAAGCCTGCTACAACGAGGTAATGCACAACATAAGACAGCATATAGGAAATTCTTTCATGTGGGTTGCTGTTGATGAAACAACAGATGCAAAGGGCAGATTTATTGCAAATCTTGTGGTGGCGAAGCTACAACCTGACAGCGCCTCAAAACCGTGTTTGATCTACTGTAAAGAGCTAGACTATACAAATCACTCAACTATTGCGAGATTCGTGAATGATTGGTTAAGGCTCTGTGGCTGACTGAGATGAAAGAGGAAAAGGTATTAGTGATGCATTCTGATGCTGCAGCAAGTATGCTTAAGGCTGCAACTGCTTTGAAGGTGTTTTATCTCAATATGCTCCATTTTACATGCTTGGCTCATGGACTGCAACGTGTTGCCGAACATATTAGAGCTAAGTTTCCACAAGTGAATAGAATAATTTCAGCAACAATAAAGGTTTTTCTAAAAGCTCCACAACGAGTGCTATCTTACAAACAGCAATTGCCAGAGATAGCACTGCCGCCGGAACAGTGTTAGTGAGGTAGGGGACATGCATAGAAGCAGTTAACTTCTATAGTGAGCATCTAGATGCTATACAGACTGTTGTAGATTATTTTGATCCTGAAGATGCTGTATCTATTACTGAATCACTAACTGCATTTAGCGACTCCAAGCTGGTCTGCTCAATTACCTACATCAGGGGCAACTTCTGCTGGCTTCCAGAAAGTATCAAACGTCTAGAAACATCAGAATGCCACTGAAGGATTCTATTGCCATCATAGAGGATACTATTGAAAAACTAAGTGTTGTGCATGGGGAAACTGGTGCAAGTGTATTGAGTAAATTGCAAAAAGTGTTGAAGAGAAATCCTGGTTATTCAACATTTCACAGTGTGTGCCGAATTCTAAATGGAGATGACGGTGATCCTTCCGAGGACATTTCTCCAGCGAAAATTCCTCTCATAAAATTTGCCCCCGTGACATCATGTGATGTTGAAAGATCTTTCTCTGCATATAAGAACATCCTAAGTGGCAAACGCCTTTCCATGACCCCAGAGAACATCGAAAAACAATAGTTCACTGTGCTACAAAATTTAAGGAATAAATATACTTTGAGTGTTGAAAATAATAATTTTATATTGAATATGTGTGTGATATATTCATATAATATGACTCCAAGGAACATTGAAAAATACTTAATTGTTCACTGTGCTACAAAATGTAATATAAATCGTGTTTAGTGTGTTGTAACTGACAAAATTGTAAGTTTATATTAATTATATGATATTACATATTTTGCCTATTCTGCATATTTTGCTACATATTTTGGTGCTTTTTGTTACATATTTATGTACATATTATGCCATTTGTTTCTACATAAAATTCCCAGCTCTAGTTATCAGTAATGAAAAGATATTAAAGTGCAGTACCGTATCTGTTTAAAAATATGGTTATTTTCATACAGATAAATCAATATGTGTATGTGCAGACCACCGCCGTCTCAATCTCTATATACTGCCTGTTCTGTGCCACGAGAATTGCGTTTACAGCGACATTGCAGATGGCAGCACTTACCGCACCCAGAGAACATGTTGGTTAAATGAGAATTGGTCCGTAACATCAATATAAAATGAAAAATAATATTTAACATGTTACTAATTGAGAGGATAATGCACATACAGAAACTAACATTCGACATTTGAGCTTGGCTTAAGATATAGAAACGTAAAATAATACAGTAGATATTATATTAGGATCATCCCATGCTGCATGGTACATACCAATTTCAGAATTTTCTCGACACGAATAACGGAGCACCTTTTTCGTACTTGTAAGTACTTTACCAGCAGTGGGTGCAAAAAAAATATATATATATCACTATTTCGCTGACCCTTTGTTTATGACCAGTTTTCAGGACATTTTATAGCACAAAATGCAGTGCGTGCGTTCGCCATGTTTTAAATCCACCACCCAATCTCACTGAACTAAATAGATCTATTGCGTCTCCAGAAAATCATCTAGCGAGAACATAAAATAACCGATTTTGTAACAGATAAGACACACATTATACTATAGATTTCACAGTTAGCGAGACAGCATCTGCCGTCTCATTAGTCAGACACTTCAGGTTTTCACGTTTTGATTCCAACCGAATTATTTTAACGTACTTGATGAAATCATCATTCAACCATTGTAAGTATTTTATCTGCTGGTGAATAGAAATGCACAAAATCTAGATTGTTTTTCCGAAAGGCATTACAGTAATCATTTCTGAACTACAAGTGATAGATCGGAGAATTCTAAGCCTTTAACGAGGAAGTAGGCAGCAGGACTAGATAACTTCTCTGAAAGTCGGATTACAAGAAAACACAACAGTTTATTCGCGAGAGCGTGAGATTTTACAATATCTGTGCCGCATACACTTTCAACATTGACCACACAAGCAAACTTGTCACTGGTTCGGTTCTAGAGGAGCCGTACCTAATTAGCCATTTAATCAACGATCACTGTTACAGTCCTGTCAGTTGGTCTGAGAGTTTTACATTCTGCTCTAAGTCTTTTCTTGGGAAATCCCGACAAATACAATCAACATTTTCCATTTACGCTACCTGTCCAGAGTACTTCGTGACGGAGCTGACGCTAGACCAGGAGTTTTGCCATATTCATAACCGTTTGGGATACTATTCCCCACGCCACATAGTAGCGCGTGATTTGTTCTGACTGCCCGGATTTTGGCTTGTGAAAATTTTGGATTCGATTTTTAAAAATGGTCGTTTTTCCATTATATTTGGCTGCTTCCTTTGCTTTATTCAAACGATCAATTTCTGGGTTGTCTTCGAATTGTCTCTATAGTCTTTTAACTTCATTATGGTTAGTCATCAGCTGTTATCGCAGTCTCAGAATTCTTGATCGTAGCATCTAATGTCTGATTTTCTGACCTCTGCTGTCATTCTTACTCGTTGGAATATTGACTTCGATTGATACATCGTTGTTCAAATGAATTTCATACTCGTCATCCAATGTATTTCCTGAGGTTGAAGAGCATGTTTCGTCACAGATTTCTTCCGAAGAAATATCTTGTCGCTGTTTGGGCTTTCGTGGAGATATTTTTCTGGTTTGAAGGTAATGGGGATAATTCGAAGACCGACTAGGCACGCTCTCTGGCTTCAATATATTTTTATTTTTGTTTTTTCTTTTACCTTGCACCCATAAGCGAATTTGCCTAATTAATTTACAATTAAAAGTTGAATATTTCGCATATGAGATACCACAGTGAGGCTGTGAAACTAGCAGTCACAAAGGAACTTTCTGGCGCCAGCCTGGCGGCAAGTAGAATCCATGAAACTCTTCTCTAAGCACGACCAACTTGTAAACCATCCTAAGGGATCCTTCCAATAAATTTTATGACACCGCCTAGGAGTGTCGACGTGCTGTTCGGTTCTCACGAGAAAAGCACGCGTTGAGGCCTGACCTACTTAGCTAGGACAATAAGGAACAACGACAATAACCGCCAATCCTTGGGAGGAAATGGAAGCACCCACGTTTGGAAGAGCGCGAAAGTCTCAGCCAATCAGAAAATTCTAAATTTGAATGAACTGTCACAGCGGGAAATCTACGGTCAGTATTTCGCTAGCTGAAGCCCGGTGTGGTAGTGAAAAACAGTGTCCTGATTTCTTTATAATATTTGGTGAATTATCAGTGCGAATCTGTGGTTAATTAGTGCCTAATTAATAAAATTCAACTTCACACGGAGGAGTAAGAGGACCCAGAAGAAGGAGTTGTCATGGCGGGATAGAGCCATCCACCGGAAGAAAATAACACCAGTGACGCGCGCCGTCGTGTGGATTATCCTGTGATCATTTCCCGCGGCGCATTATCACATGTGAGTCGGACATAATTTAGGAAGTTTTGCATATAAATTTTGAAAACCCTAACCTACGGATGTACGATAAAGCGCTCCCGAGGACTAGATTATTACGCCACATCCCTTCCACGGAACTATTTTCTAGGTGGTGGGAGAAGTCTTTACAAAACCCAGCGACCAGAGGGTTGAACTCTCAGTTCTCAGTTGTTTTGAGTACTCTCAGTGTGTCTTCAGAATTCGCAGTGTTTTCTTTGAGTTTTCGCAGTGATTCTGTAATAGTCTCAGCATATCTTCGTTTGACAGAGTGACAGAGTGTGTCAGCTAATTCTTTTAGTCAGCTTTACTTT
Source organism: Anabrus simplex (assembly GCF_040414725.1). Taxonomy (NCBI): domain Eukaryota; kingdom Metazoa; phylum Arthropoda; class Insecta; order Orthoptera; family Tettigoniidae; genus Anabrus; species Anabrus simplex. The sequence goes on from NC_090265.1 coordinate 311,050,864, forward strand.
TGGCTGGTAAGAAAGCGATTTGACACTTGTAGGCATTTTTTTAGAAAGCCTTGTATTATTTACTTGGGAGTGTAGCATTTTCAGAAAATGAACACTTTAACAGACGTTTACTGTAAATGCAGGGAGAGTAGCATTTCAGAAAATGAACACTTTAACAGACGTTTACTGTAAATGCAGGGAAGAGTAGGCAAGAGCTACACTTTCAACTTAAATGAACTCACATTACGAGTCGAGAGGAACAAGTCCATGTTTTCAGCATATTTACATAAAAACATTTCTAACCAACGGGTAGTTTCACATGTGTTAACAGCATAAATATTCTCCACAACATAAACTGTATTTTAGCTTGCTTCTATCATTCAATAAGCTGTTTGGCAAGCGAGATGTTTACGGGCAGAAACGAGTAAAGACAGATAGGGAGGAGAATGACTTTTATTCAATGAAGGCCGCAGTAGTAAACTTAGAGGAAACAGTTATGTCCCGGTGGGGTTAATGTTCTGTAAGCTGTAGTGTAAACAGAGCTGAGAAACCGGCGAGCAGACCAGCAGGTGATTTCCAGGTAGATAGCGAGGCGACCGTCCAGCTTCACGACAGGAGTCTGCAGTGGCATTTTCTAACTTTCACTGGAGTGAGAGAAATGCGAGTGTTTTATGCTAATATAAACGTGTGTCACGGCATGGCAAGAATGTGTCAAATTTGCGTGTGTAAAAATCTGGAATACCACATCAGCTTGAAGATGGAATTCTAATTTCACCATGACCGGAGCCGGAGGGTGAGCCAGCCTGCCTCCATCACACAGGTATGAGCATCAATAAATAATGTAAATAAATATGTAGGACCGTGGCTTAATCGATGATCAATGTAGTTTAGAGTATTAGGTAGGATTGTAAATAATTCACGGTTGATATTGTAACTATAATAATAATAATAATAATAATAATAATAATAATAATAATAATAATAATAATAATAGTAATGTTAATGTTGCACTTTCAGCTAGGATTATTTGTGCACTTTGTTTAGGTAGATGTTATTTGCGTGTTGTTGGTTTATTTCTGTAGTATGTCACTTAGACAGTTAGGCAGCTTTGGTATTTGATCTTTGAGTGTAATGCCGTTTTATTATTATTTTCATCATGTTATTTAGATCGAGGGTTTTTGAGTCACTTTGTTGGAGTTTTGATCTTGTAGACGCCGCCGCGATGATTTCATTGTTTATTTTACTATTTTGCGCATTTCAGCTTGTTTTTGTTGGGGAATCATCCTTCAGATGACCGGTTTTTGATTGTACCTATCCCATGTATTTTGCGACGATTTTTGGTAGACGCGAGTATTTTATTTCTGTGTAGTTGCGGTTACGCATGTTTCAACATCTGTGTTTTGAGAGGCAATCTCGTCACTTTTTTTTTAGAAACAGTGAGTGCCATTGATGAGTCAGCTCTGAGATTTTTGTGATATGTTAAGCAGAGAATGATCGAGAGATCGAGCTAGATGATTAATATCCCTGATGATCTACGTTGATGATGGAAATATGATATTTGGACCATGTCATGAATTGTTGTAAGAAGTCGTAATGTGCACGACAAATATTTTTGCCCGCCGGATACGAGCGAGGCTGTATTGTGAGAATAATGAATAATAATGACGTCGAGAATAAATGAGTAAATAGAAATGTGAAATGAAGAATTTAACCACGAGTGTTAAATGTGTTACGACATGGGTTATGATAGTAGGCAGAAGCCTGTATTTGTTGAAATAATGCCAGGGAAAGTAGATGCTCGGCAAATAATGCTAGCCAGTGTACAATGTGAACAGAGCGACGAGTCAATGTGTTTTGAATAATTATGTAGAGTCATGGATGACTTGAGATAACAGTAATTTGTCCATCAAGGTTAAATAGTATCATGTCCAGACATTTATCGTCTGAGGTTTGAGATTGCCGTCAAATTCGCAATATTTTTGCTACTCGCAGCGGGGTATATTTTCAGGAGACTCCGATTTTATTTTGCGCATTTCATCCTTATTAATTTCCAGTAGGCCGCGATGGTGGGATCTAGTTTGCTTATTTTATTTTCTTTCTGATTGTACTTTTTACCGTTTATTTGTAGGACGTAAGCGTATGTGAATTATTTATATTTGATTTGATGTAAATAGATAGGTGTAGATAGGCTAGTTTTTTGTTGATTTCTGTATTTTCTTTGTCGGAGCAGTGTTTCTCCGTTAATTAATGTAATGATGTAAATAAGATTTCAGATGTTAGGTTTATGGATCATCGATTATGTCACAGTCGAAACAAAAGTAGTGGTATGCTCATACCAGGCATTTATGTAATTACCAAACTTTCTTTTAAAATCCACTACATTTTATTTAGAAATGAAGCGATCTTTAATATAAACAAATTGTATAAAACTGCCGCAATGAACGAGGTAAACAAGATGGCATCTGCCTCCATCTAGTGGTGGTACCACAAATATATGAGTTAATAATGAAATGCAGTTAGCGGCAAATTCAATAGAAATTTGAATGTACAAGGATCGCTATCATTTGATATGTTAACATCAGGCACTTGGCCTAAATTTTGGTTTATTCTTAAGAAGTCCAGTCTATCACAGACATGCAAGTGAAGTTTAAAAGTTAGATGAGTGGTTGATACACTCAGAGTGATGTTTCAATAATTCATTTTGTTTAATCATGAGGTATTTGAATAAGACAACGGTTATGTAGGAAATGAAGTGTGATGTTCATGGCTGTTTTCTTCGAATTATTCCTTATGTGATACACTTGGTTAGTGCAGTCCATGATTATTTAAATTTGGGTATTTTACCATATGAGCCACATGTGATAAACATTTAATAACTCCTACTAAGTCAGTGGATTGATGACATAACAAATCAAATTTACTTTATTGTGATTCAACTACTTTAAATTTATTTTGAGAGACATTTTCTCCTACGTAATATAATTCTGTATTTCAAGAAGGTGGTCTTTCTGACCAGAGTTTTAATTGAGTCATGTTAAATTTATTTAGAGAGATTTTTTTTTCTCCGTAATATAATTCTGTATTTCAAGAAGGTGGTCTTTCTGACCAGAGTTCTAAACTGAGTCATGTTTTAATTTGAAGACTGTGACAACAGAGTTTGGAAGAATTTAATTAATGTGTTTGACCTTCAGTCCGTTTATTAGGCTGATTATGATGTTTTGTAAGGCAGATCCTCAATCTTTAATTTTATTAGTCTCAGTTATTTGTTTATTTTGTTTTACTTTTTTTTCACTAGTTCAGTTTACGTTCACTTTTAGCATTTTTTTGCATTTTATTCAATAAATTAGTCTTTTATTTAAATTTTAATTCAGTCTTGGGTACCGTCATTTTTAGTTAGTTTACCCCCCTCTTTTCATTTCCTCACTCCTTGATCAGCGGGTGGCCTCTCCGGGGATAACGGACGGGCACGACTGAGGAAGAAGAGTCTACATGCAGCGGTGAGTATTATTTACATGTCATTTATTACAGGAGCAGCCGGCGCACAGAAGAAAGAAGAGATCACCGCAGTTGTTGCCTTGAAAAGGGCACAACCTCCATCTCTAAAATTCAGGCTTAAAACACGGGAATAATCGGATGGAATCCACTGATTACCCTTGGTTTATCCTTGCCTTGATATAGGGTTAAGCCAATTATCCCAGAGTTCTTTACTTGGGTGGATAACAGGAATCCTCACACCTGAAGAATTTGGATTTCCTGCTTTCATATACAGAGAAGAACACAACAATTAATCATTTTACAACCAGGGACACACACATAAATGCTCGATGCAAACGCACTGGAACACAATAACGTGGGTACGGAGATAAGTTGGGTGCGTTAGCTGGCGCCCCTAGCGGAGGTTCGTGACACTAAGAGCTCACGCTGAGAAGCACGTTAACCGCATAGCATAGAGCAGGCAGTATATAGGATTGAGACGGCGATGGTGCAGACATGAAATGAAGCGAAATACATACAATTTGTAGCACCTTTTTTTTTAAGGTTACTATATTTTACCACCTTGTCCTTTCTCTTTAGTGTTTCTGCACATTTTCACCCCCATATTTAGCAGTTTTTAAAAGATTAGACTTTGTTCCCTTTCTAGAACAGATTTTTAACATTTTGTTTGATCAGAACTCAACACTAGTCAATAAATATTAAAATATAATTTATGGAAACCACCAGTAAATTATATCCCAGCAACAATGGCCAACCTCAGCAAGAATGGCCAATCTGCAGCTGTGAAAAGAAATTAAAATTTAAACAATGATGTTGCAACAGTTTAAACTAAGTTCAGTTAGTACTGGCATGAATTTAACGGTGCCACCTATCTACTGTGTACTAGCATACCTTGTTAGCCGTGTTAGTGTTTTACCAGTCCGGACCAGAATGTATTTTTCGCAACACAAAATCATGTCGAAGGTTAAGAAGGAGATATTGAGCAATCAATCAATCAATCAATCAATCAATCAATCAATCAATCAATCAATCAATCAATACTGATCTGCATTTAGGGCAGTCGCCCAGGTGGCACATTCCCTATCTGTTGTTTTCCTAGCCTTTTCCTAAATGATTTCAAAGAAATTGGAAATTTATTGAACATCTCCCTTGCTAAGTTATTCCAATACCTAACTCCCCTTCCTATAAATTAATATTTGCTCCAGTTTGTCCTCTTGAATTCCAAGAAGTTAGCGACAACACCGATAGATTTGCTAAAGAGAAATTCGAATTCAATTTGAAGAACAATCCACATGTGGAAACCTTTACAACTTCGACTGAACATCCTTTACGAGTGCTGACAAGATGTGCACCATTGGTTTCTGTAAATGTTGAGATGAGTTACTCGCTATATAAAGATCTACTGAGCTCAAAGCGCCAGCGACTTACTGACAAAAACTGTGAAATATTGTGTGTAATCCAATAAGATGTTGATTAATTATTAGAACCTAGTAAATGTCATATATATAAGGTTCATGTAACTATTTGAAACCTTAATAAAATTATTTTTTCACTAGCTTATTTTCACCTTTTTGTATGTAATTTCAGAAACATTTTTGCCCCTTTTCTGACCATAGTTTCCAACTAAAAATCCTTTCCATAGTTATCAATGTAAAAAAGAAACTTTCAAGCTCACTGAACACAACTAATTAATTATCGATGTTCAGAAATTGCTGAAAGGTTGCCAAAATAATTCACATGCATTTTAAAATCTCTAACGCCCATTACGTCAAGCATTCTAGACGTGAAAGCATAAACGAACATAAAGATACAGTAAATGACGTTGATCTTCAAGTAATGATCTAAATGTGTTTAATATAATTGGTACGAGACTCATCTATCTGAAGTATTTTTAAAATCATTGTATTCTGAGATCGAAGACAAATGTCCCTACAGGTTTTCTCAAGTTAGCAGAATCCGTCCCTTTCTACACGTTACGTCATAATGAATGGAGACCTGGTCTCCCTCCTAATTCCACCCTCACTTTCTCGGTGTCAGTTCCCCTCCGCGACTTCCAGTCAACGAGATTCTTCATGCGTGGAAGGAAAATGTGAAAAGTTTCTCTTCGATAAGCACATTCATAAAATTCCTTTCCTAATTACGTATCGACGCGGTTGAGCCCCACAACCCTCCCTGCCACTGTTCTACCACTTAAATCGTTTCTCATTAAACTCTGGCATGGAGTCGGAAACGTGGCACCGTGCAGAGCGTTTGAAGGTATAAGTAAATATCCGAATGTAAACGTTCCTGCTGAACTCGGCCATAATTCAGCGAGCTCTTCTTTCGGGATGATTTATTTCATACGGCAAGAGGGTGCACAGTAATGGTAGTACAAATAATCAACTTTCAGGCTGGTTAGTACCTTTGTTAGATATTCACTTTTCGATCGACTTATTCCTTCAATGTTGAGTTGTAGGATATTTATAGTGAGATCAAGGTTTCAGTGGAGTTCGGTAAAGATACATTTTTAGTTCTATCATTGTTCTCATATTGGACTATCCTCTGATTGCTGGTATATCCATAAAGCAAAGCTTTAGGTCCGGCAGCCAATGTAGCTGCTGTCTTGGTACCATCCAGTGGTCGCGTGTAGGGCAACTTAAAGTTATACCTAGGGATGTGCGGCAATGGCAACCTCGATAGGGCAAGAAGTATAGATTGCCCGTTCAACAAATGGTTCCCGTAAGTAGGGCATCGTAAAGAATTGTTGATGATGCTTGTTGTTCAAAGAGGCCTAACATCTAAGATTATCGGCCCACCGTAAAGAACTAGTGCAGTGCAAATGTATATAGTGGTTTTTATGGTATCAGTCCTCAATGAACCAACATCTTGGCCATTGGAATGTTTTTGTTAACTTTTGCTGTCTGTGTTATATTTTATTATGAAAGTTTACATTTTATATTTAGTCTGTTGACAGCACAAGTGAAATGCGCTCAGTGTAGCTGTATCTAGTGCTTCGTACATAAATAAATAAATAAATAAATAAATAAATAAATAAATAAATAAATAAATAAATAAATAAATAAATAAATAAATAAATAAATAAATATAAAAATTACTTATAAATGCGGATGTCTCGCAGAACATTCAAAATCCCATGGGTAGACCAGGTCATTACCTTAGAAGTAGACCGTCATGCCGGGAAATCAAGTGAAGTCTTAAACCTCGGAAAACGTTGGAAAGCAGACAGTTTTTGTCATATTTTCCGAAATGACGAACATAGCCTGATACAACTGATCATGGAAGGTAAGATAGAAGGGAAACATGGATGTGGGTGGAGAATATGATCCTTGGCGCGGAACCTTCGACAGTGTTTCGATATCCACTATACGGCAACTATGATACGGGAAACACAATATAATAAATTATTGTTGGTAATGTTCTGTGCTTTCATGAAATATATAATAGAGCCAGATTTAGTTACTCTCTAAAATTCTTAGCATATCACATTTCTGAAATGAAATGCCACCTCTCCATGGCTCGGATTCCACGTACAACTAGAGGTCTCGTTGCTATGGCCACGATATCAAGAGTCATATAAGACTCATAGGAAAAGGGAAAATTGCTGTAAGTGAATGGACGTTAGACGTTAGAAAAATATATATTATTGGTTCTTTTGGTAAATAAGCAAAGACATTTTAAAAGGACTCGACAGGTTACGAGGCGATCGAGGGAAAACTACATCTTTCCTGTAGTGAGGAGCAACGTATTATTATTATTATTATTATTATTATTATTATTATTATTATTATTATTATTATTATTATTATTATTATTATTATTGTCATAAAATATATTTTTCATCTCACATTTTTACAGTTTTGAAGTCCGGATTTGCCGAAATTCTGTTCTACAGGAATTATATCGACATGAGGCTGGCGTATTGCAGGACCTTCAAATAACATTGGATTGATCTTGGGTCGCATACGCCATCTGAAGAGCAAGTTGGCTGACCAGTATTAGTCAGTGTGATGTAAAACCAACAACAAAAACAACCCGCTATATTGGTCTCCAGAACATGTCACACTGTCAACAAGTACAGAGACACGCGACTGTGAATACATCCCTCCACATAGGGTTGGCGTCAGGAAGAGCGTCCAGCCGTAAAACTGGGACAAATCCACATCAAGTGCCAAACCCAAATAATTGGGGAAAGGCTATGAAGGAGTAGAAGAAGATTATACACATTGACTTAGAGTAATAATAATAATAATAATAATAATAATACCTTACCTGCTGTCTTGCAGACTTATCAATTCGACGCCATTCAGGCTGCCGATCTGTCCATTTCGATATTTCATTTTTCTCTACCAGACATCAGAGGACCGAGCTCGATAGCTGCAGTCGCTTAAGTGCGGCCAGTACTTTACAATAATATTAATGCAAATGCTGGGACTGTACCTTAATTAAGGCCACGGCCACTCCCTTCCCACTCCTAGGTCTTCCCTGTCCCAACGTCGCTGTAAGACCTATCTGTGTCGGTGCGACGTAAAGCGACTTGCAAAAAAAAAAAAAAAAAAAAAAAAAAAAAGAGAGAGAGACATCAGAGGAACAAGTTAAAAAGGCATTTGCTTTCCCAAAGTTTCAGGATCAAAACCCTGCACATACAGATCACATGTTATTTATTTATGAGACTGGCCCGAAGGAATATTATTACTGTCACAGTAATGAGGTTCCTGCACACCACATGTATAAGAAAACCCACACCTACAATATATATGATGGAATTTTATTTAATTTTTTCTGATATAAACTAGTTGCGTCGTCAGAGATCATTCACAAGGCATTATTGTACGATATGGATTGTAGGATGAACTTCTAGCCGTCCTCCAAAAATTCGACTCCGTCGGGTATGAACCCGCAACCATAGAATCCGAAGGACTGCATACTTTACTACTGATCTACAGAGGGGCTACATTAATATTAATAACATTATTATTATTATTATTATTATTATTATTATTATTATTATTATTATTATTATTATTATTATTATTATTATTATTATTATTATTATTATTATTATTATTATTATTATATTTCAGGTGAGCTTTTAGCTACAAGTTAATATGAACTTAAAAGTTACTTGTAAATTGTTTCAAGTTCTGCTCGTTACCAGAACAATGTCAGAGTTGTACTCCTCTAAGTTGTTAATGGAAGTAATAGGCTTCCTACTAACAGGACCAACTGCTGTAGAAAAATAAAGTTTCAAATGTACACTAAGAGATATCTTATGTCATTCACCACAAACCTCTTCTTGCCCAGCAACAGCATTAGAAGGTAAAGCTGAAGAATTTAAAGATGCATTTGCCTACCCAAAGCTGGCAGACTTCGAGTGGGCTCGTAGCCAGTCCCTCAAGGATAACTGACGTCAGAAAGAATATTATATTATTTCTACAATTAATAATTTCTATAATAGTAATTATAAGAACTGCACGATCTTGTAGCCCACACTAAAGTCTATATAACTAGTTAGTTTCAGAAAATCCCGTGCAGAATAGCAAGTTGAAACGAATGTAGAATTCCGTGTTGCACGCAGCACTTCTCGTATAAAAGAAAGGCCTAGTCCCTAGTGGTATTCCACAGCCCACCCATGCCGTTTGGCTGTTGGAGATTCTCCGTTGTGGTAGTACGAAATCGCGTTGTACAAATTCAAGGAAGTGCACCGTGACAGGTAATAGAAATATCTCTGTGTAGGAAAGGACATTAATTTCGCAGCTTAGTAGAGCTGTTCGAACTTGTTTTTCCCAAGTGACATTACACGTTACGAGATTTAACTTATAATTCAGATCGAAGATCATAACCGTGCGGAACTTTAAACATTGAGACTGTGCATTCAAACTTCTGCTTTTATTTTGTAGAGACTTGCATTTTACAAGTGAAATGAAATGGTGTATGACTTTTAGTGCCGAGAGTGTCTGAGGACAAGTTCGCCTCGCCAGATGCACGTCTTTCGATTTGAATCCCATAGGCGACCTGCGCGTCATGATGAGGATGAAATGATGATGAAGACGACACATACACCCAGCCCCCGTGCCAGAGAAATTAACCAATTAAGGTTAAAATTCCCGACCCTGCCGGGAATCGAACCCGGGACCCCTGTGGCCAAAGGCCAGCACGCTAACCATGTAGCCATGGAGCCGGATATTTTACAAGTGATGATGATATTAATAACATTTTTAGAGTGCAATATAAGTCGTATCTTCAAAGTGATGATAATCATGACTTTCTAGAGATAGTGCATTTAGACTTGTGCTTTTATTCGAGTGTCGACTCGAATGTTAGAATATTTGACTCCACAGTTCAGTTTAATGCCATAAATTTAGTGAATGGGACTAAATTCACTATTACGTGTCTTTGAATGTAAATATTAGAACGGGAATAAATTCACATTACTGTAAATAGTATTTCAAAGTGTTATCTTCATTAATGTGTTAACGGGACTAATTTCTCACGCAGCGAAGTTATTATCGTAAAACTGTGAATTAAAAGAATATAGAAAAGTCTTTAAATATTCCTGAACAGTCATAGAAGAGTGTTAAAACTCTTCATGCTTTCGTCTTCCCTTACAATGAACCGTGTAAATAATTTAAACATTTGCGTTCTGTACTAACAAACAGTGAAGTGCACAATTAATTATTTCTTTCGTGTGCAAGTTATAGAATGTGCCAGTAAAATTTACGTCAGGAGAACGTGTTCAATTCTATTAACATTAGGAAGAAGAAAAGTCTCTTTAAATTCAAAATATTCAGTGACAAGTTTATTTCATTAAAGAAATGTTCGTGTGTTACTACTGAGTGAAATGTCAATGAAATAACACATTTATTTAATACCTTCATAGGAAAACTAAAAGTCTTCAGGCATCATGCTAAGTGTCACCGCTGTTAACTCAAGTGTTCACCTCACGTTGAACGAGTGAACCCTACAACTAGACCTCCTACACGGTCGTGATCTGCCTTCGGTAGAATGGTGCACGGCGTTATGGTGCAGAGGACTGTTCCGTAGGAGGAACGGACGGAGCAGTGTCAACATGGGACATCATCATCATCATCTGTTTACCCTCCAGGGTCGGCTTTACCCTCGGACTCAGCGAGGGATCCCACCTCTACCGCCTCAGGGGCAGTGTCCTGGAGCTTCAGACTCTTGGTCGGGGGATACAACTGGGGAGAATGACCAGTACCTCGCCCAGGCGGCCTCACCTGCTATGCTGAGCAGGGGCCTTGTGGAGGGATGGGAAGATTGGAAGGGATAGACAAGGAAGATGGAAGGAAGCGGCCGTGGCCTTAAGTTAGGTACCATCCCGGCATTCGCCTGGAGGAGAAGTGGGAAACCACGGAAAACCACTTCGAGGATGGCTGAGGTGGGAATCGAACCCACCTCTACTCAGTTGACCTCCCGAGGCTGAGTGGACCCCGTTCCAGCCCTCGTACCACTTTTCAAATTTTCGTGGCAGAGCCGGGAATCGAACCCGGACCTCCGGGGGTGGCAGCTAATCACGCTAACCACTACACCACAGAGGCGGACAACATGGGACATGCCCAGCCGTAAGACCGGGGACTATTACACCATTCTTCAACATCAACTGTGTAAAGAGGTAATATGAACTTGTTCTTACTGAATACATCCAGTTTTTAAAATAACAGTTATTCAACATGACCCCCTCTGTACTCAGTCCACTCCAATACACAGTAGACTCCCTGCGTAAAACCCACGCTCTTCAAGTCAGTCAAATACGTGTATTCACTGGTACAGGGAATGGAGTATTAAATAAGTGCCTCTCAGGACGTTAGGAGTTCGAATCAAATTGGAAGAAAAGTAAAATAAGTGGCATTTACGACTTTAGACAGAACTTTGAGTGGAGTAGTTAACTTAAAAACTCAGACAGTGATTAATTAGTACACTAGCGTACGTAAGAAATTTTCAAGTTGAATTCATAAGAGGCACAAAGACAATACCGAACTCTGAATTTTGAATTTTCAGTGTAGTTACTCGTAGCTGTTATAAATGTTTGAGTATTTTGTGATCATACGTTGAACTCTACATCGTTTTATCGCACAACCACTGACAATAGAATGAATGTACATGCTTTAAATAATTGGTTCTTGAGTTAGACAATGTCAAACCTTTTCATTATTACACATAGGAATAAACCGGCTCCAGGAATGTTTTGTGCTACATTTTATGCAACGCTGGGTGAACAAGTGCCACGAATGTTCGAACTGAAAATTTTATTCCTGATAGAAAAACATAGAAATCTGTCGAAATGGTCGGTGAGACTTCGGAATTACTTCCTTATAGTGAAATATCTCAACTAAGAAACAATCTTTTTTTCCAATCAATGACGGGGTCAGGGATGGTATGAATAAAGCTCCCATCTTGCGGCAAGGATAGGAATTGTGCCGGCTGCCGAAGCCTGTCGTTCTCCTTTGGGGCAATGATTGATGACTGACAGATGAAATGAAATGCTATTTTTTTATTTATTGCTATTAGCTTTACGTCGCACCGACACAGATATGTCTTATAGCGACGATGGGATAGGAAAGGCCTAGGAATTGGAAGGAAGCGGCTGTGGCCTTAATTAAGGTACAGCCCCGGCATTCGCCTGGTGTGAAAATGGGAAACCACGGAAAACCATCTTCAGGGCTGCCGACAGTGGGGCTCGAACCCACTATCTCCCGATTACTGGATACTGGCCTAGCACTTAAGCGACTGCAGCTATCGAGATCGATGAAATGAAATGATAGTGGAGAGTGTTGTTGCAGTGAAAGATGACAGGGAAAACCGGAGTACCCGGTGAAAAACCTGTCCCACCTCCGCTTTGTCCACCACAATTCTCACATGGAGTGATCGGAATATGAACCACGGAACCCAGCGGTGAGAGACCGACGCGCTGCGTCTGAGCCACGGAGGCTAAAAATATCTCAACTAATTTGTAGTTTAAAGAAAAGAACATCGTTTCTGCACGTAATTATTGTTCATGTGAGTTCTCCGATATTGATCATCGCAGTTTGACTGCACAGTGTTAGCCAAGTGATTTTCTTTAAGTGGTGTTGTACGCAAGGCCAAGACTGATTCTCTATGAAATGTTTTGCCTAGCACAATCGTCGCATTATGTTCCATGACTGGTCGAAGTGGAACCGATCTAAAGCAGTTTATGCAGGACTCCAGTGTTGAGTCAAAATGCACTGGAAGCTGGTCACTGATACCTGAGTAGTGTTATAACTGGCTCCTCAATATTTTGACAACGTTTCTAATCACATCTATCTATTTATACAAAATAAGCGTTTTGTCTGTACATTGGGCAGAATTTAAAAAGGATGGTATTTCTGTATCAGTGTCCACAGTAAGAAGAAAATGCACGTTTTAATTTTCCATAATTTCTGTCTGTCTGTCTGTCTGTCTGTCTGTCTGTCTGTCTGTCTGTCTGTCTGTCTGTCTGTCTGTCTGTCTGTCTGTCTGTCTGTCTGTCTGTCTGTCTGTCTGTCTGTCTGTCTGAACACGCATCACGAGAAAATGGCTGAAGAGAATTTAATGAAGATCGGTTTTCAAAGTCGGGAAATAAGTCGCTACAATCTAGGTCATAAATAATTGTATTCACGCTGAGTGAAATGGTAGTTTAGGGGAAGGACTAAAATTTGATTCTCAGATATTTATGTTATAAGTGATCGTACCCTAATGAAAATCGGTATGCGAATTCGGGTAATAAGTCGCTATAATGTAGGCCATAAATAATTGTATTCACTCTGAGTCACATGGTTATTTTAGGAGAAGGCCTAAAATTTAATTGTCAAATATTTATGGTATTAGTGGTCGTATCTTAATGAAACTCGGTAGACAAAGTCGGGGAGCAAGTTGCTACAATTTAGGCTGTAAATAACTGTACTCACGCTGAGAAAATTGGTAGTTTAGAGAAAGGCCTAAAATTTAATTCTCAAATATTTATGTTATCAGTGGTCGTATCGATACAAGTTATATAATATTAAATATCCAATCATTTATGGCTTAATCATTGTTACGGCAACGTCTATGATCACAGAGATATTAATGAATTTAATTTTTGTTACTAAGTCCATATCAGCGCCGAGTAACGAGAAAATAGGTAAACAGAATTTAATGAAAATCGGTATGTAAAGTCGGAGAATAAAAACTACAGTCTACGCTTTAAATAATTTTATAAGACGCCCTAATATCGCAAAGTCGAGAGAAAACTAAAATAATGCCAAGGGCTACAATAAAGAAAGCTCATAAAATTGATCAACAATAACATTACATTGACCATTGTTTGTTGTGATGTGCTTTGTGTCTTCTGTTGCCACTCATCTCCGATAGATAGGATTACTGATGCGTATCAAGTATTTTTTTAAAATAATTTGCTTTACGTCGCACCGAAACAGATAGATCTTACGGCGAAGATGGGAAGCGGCCTTGGCCTTAATTAAGGTACAGCCCCAGCATTTGTCTGGGAAACCACGGAATATCATCTTCAGGGCTGCCGACAGTGGGGTTCGAATCCATTATCTCCAGATGCAAGCTCACAGCTGCGCACCCATGACCACACGGCCAACTTACCCGGTCGTATTGGCGGGAATTAGCTGGGGAGTTAGATAACTTTCTTCTTTAGCATGCCATTTCTCTGGTTCATAAATTTTCTGATACTACTGGTACGTAACACACTGGTTCATCATAGCATTGGAGCTATTCAATCCCTACTCCGAGGCACTGATTGGAATGAACAGTGTGCACATTTAACGGAATAATGCCCGAGGAGTGTTCACGGCTGTCTGCGGCCTGGTCATTCCAGCACCGGAACTTTGGACTGTTAGAGCGGCACCGTAGTACTGTTCGTTAAAAGTGAGAAAATGTGCAGTTTTTCATTTGATTGAGCATGTTATATAACATTACTTTTAATCGCTACATTCCTACTGACGTTTTTCTAATGACCTATGTCGACTTCAGTTAGGAAAACCAAAAAGTCGGTCTTTCTGAGAGTCCCGTAGCGAAGCATGGGTACATCAGCTAGTTATTAATAATTTCATCCATGCATTCAGCGATTGACGGGACTCTCATTATCGGCAATGGATTCCTGGTCCTGTTTAGTACGTCCATATCAATCACCTTGCTCGGACGATAGTTTTGCGAAAATCTGTTTAAATGCTTGTGAATTTGTGGCTGATACTGAAGTAAGGACCGCTAACTGAAAATAATTACTGCCTGAACGGTCGAACACACAATCTTCCTAGTTATATAACCAAGTTAAAATCCCTTAATCATTGTATTTACAAGTAAACATTTAAATAATATAATAATGTTATTGTCTTGACATCCCACTAACTACTTTTACTGTTTCTGGAGATGCCGAGGTGCCAGAATTTAGTCCCGCAAGGGTTCTTCTACGTGCCAGTAAATCTACCGGCACGAGGCTGTCGTATTTGAGCACTTCCAAATACCACCGTAATAAGCCAGAAGGCCAGGAGGCTAGCTCCTCAATCGTCTGAGCCACTCAGCTCGGCAAGTAATCATTTCACCTGAAACAGCTGTATACTAAATGTTCGAAACTATTTGCCTGGATTATATTGAAATAAGTGTAAAATACTTTGATGCATCTAATTTCCAGAGAATCCCTATTGAGACATTTGTGCTTTTTTTGATGATGCAGATTTTATATTTACCAAGGAAGCATTAAAATATATTCCTTATGTAGCAACTGTCTTTATTGAATTATAACCTCTATATGGATATGATCAACCTTCAAAGAGAATGTACTGGGCAGGTGTGATGGCACAAACAATTAACTAGTATACAATGCCAGCAGAAGCAATAGGTTAGAATGGACTTTGATATTTATATTTTTTGCAAACAATCTTGATTTCAATCAAGACACTAGAGATGAATTCTGGGAGGTGAGGGCACTTATAACGAGGTTGAAGAGTAGTTAGCACTTTACACGAGAGAAAAAAAAAATGAATAAGACGAGGTATTATGAAAGGCACAGATTGAAGCAATATATCCGATGAAAACCAATCAATCAATTAATCAATCAATACTGATCTGCATTTAGGGCAGTCGCCCAGGTGGCAGATTCCCTATCTGTTGCTTTCTTAGCATTTTCCTAAATGATTTCAAAGAAATTGGAAATTTATTGAACATCTCCCTTGGTAAGTTATTCCAATCCCTAACTTCCCTTCCTATAAATTAATATTTGCCCCAGTTTGTCATCTTGAATTCCAACTTTATCTTCATATTGTGATCTTTCCTACTTTTATAAACGCCATTCAAACTTATTCGTCTACTAATGTCATTCCACGCCATCTCTCCGCTGACAGCTCGGAACATACCACTTAGTCGAGCAGCTCTTCTTCTTTCTCTCAATTCTTCCCAACCCAAACATTGCAACATTTTTGTAACGCTACTCTTTTGTCGGAAATCACCCAGAACAAATCGAGCTGCTTTTCTTTGGATTTTTTCCAGTTCTTGAATCAGGTAATCCTGGTGAGGGTCCCATACACTGGAACCATACTCTAGTAGGGGTCTTACCAGAGACTTATATGCACTCTCCTTTACATCCTTACTACAACCCCTAAACATCCTCATAACCATGTGCAGAGATCTGTACCCTTTATTTACAATCCCGTTTATGTGATTACCCCAATGAAGATCTTTCATTATATTAACACCTAGATACTTACAATGATCCCCAAAAGGAACTTTCACCCCATCAACGCAGTAATTAAAACTGAGAGGAATTTTCCTATTTGTGAAACTCACAACCTGACTTTTAACCCCGTTTATCAACATACCATTGCCTGCTGTCCATATCACAACATTTTTGAGGTCTCCTTGCAGTTGCTCACAATCTTGTAACTTATTTATCACTCTATAGAGAATAACATCATCCGCAAAAAGCCTTACCTCCGATTCCACTCCTTTACTCATATCATTTATATATATAAGAAAACATAAAGGTCCGATAACACTGCCCTGAGGAACTCCCCTCTCAACTATTACAGGGTCAGACAAAGCTTCACCTACTCTAATTCTCTGAGATCTATTTTCTAGAAATATAGCAACCCATTCAGTCACTCTTTTGTCTAGTCCAATTGCACTCATTTTTTCCAGTAGTCACCTATGATCCACCCTATCAAATGCTTTAGACAGATCAATCGCGATACAGTCCATTTGACCTCCTGAATCCAAGATATCTGCCATATCTTGCTGGAATCCTACAAGTTGAGCTTCAGTGGAATAACCTTTCCTAAAACCGAACTGCCTTCTATCGAACCAGTTATTAATTTCACAAACATGTCTAATATAATCAGAAAGAATGCCTTCCCAAAGCTTACATACAGTGCATGTCAAACTTACTGGCCTGTAATTTTCAGCTTTATGTTTATCACCCTTTCATTTATACACAGGGGCTACTATAGCAACTCTCCATTCATCTGGTATAGCTCCACCAACCAAACAATAATCAAATAAGTACTTCAGATATGGTACTATATCCCAACCTATTGTCTTTAGTATATCCCCAGAAATCTGATCAATTCCAGCCGCTTTTCTAGTTTTCAACTTTTGTATCTTATTGTAAATGTCATTGTTGTCATATGTAAATTTTATTACTGCATTGGCCTTAGTCTCCTCCTCTATCTCGACATTATCCTTGTAACCAACAATCTTTACATACTGCTGACTGAATATTTCTGCCTTTTGAAGATCCTCACATACACACTCCCCTTGTTCATTAATTATACCCGGAATGTCTTTCTTGGAACCTGTTTCTGCCTTAAAATACCTATACATACCCTTCCATTTTTCAATAAAATTCGTATGACTGTCAATTATGCTTGCCATCATGTTATCCTTAGCTGCCTTCTTTGCTAGATTCAATTTTCTAGTAAGTTCCTTCAATTTCTCCTTACTTCCACAGCCATTTCTAACTCTATTTCTTTCCAGTCTGCACCTCCTTCTGAGTCTCTTTATTTCTCTTTTATAATAAGGTGGGTCTTTACCATTCCTTACCACCCTTAATGGTACAAACCTGTTTTTGCATTCCTCAACAATTTCTTTAAACCCATCCTAGAGTCTGTTTACATTTTTAATTACCGTTTTCCACCGATCATAGTTACTTTTAGAAACTGCCTCATGCCTGCTTTATCAGCCATATGGTACTGCCTAACAGTCCTACTTTTAAGACCTTCCTTTCTATCACATTTATTTTTAACTACCACAAAAACAGCTTCATGATCACTAATACCATCTATTACTTCAGTTTCCCTATAGAGCTCATCTGGTTTTATCAGCACGACATCCAGGATATTTTTCCCTCTGGTTGGTTCCATCACTTTCTGAATCAGCTGTCCTTCTCATATTAACTTATTTGCTATTTGTTGGTCATGCTTCCTGTCGTTCGCATTTCCTTCCCAATTGACATCTGGCAAATTCAGATCTCCCGCTACAATCACATTTCTTTCCATGTCGTTTCCCACATAGCTGACTATCCTATCAAATAATTCCGAATCCGCGTCAGTGCTACCCTTTCCCGATCTGTACACTCCAAATATATCAAGTTGCCTATTATCTTTAGAAATGAGCCTTACACCTAGAATTTCGTGTCTCATCTTTAACGTTTTCGTAGCTTACAAATTCTTCTTTCACCAGAATGAACACTCCCCCTCCCACCATTCCTATCCTATCTCTACGATACACACTCCAGTGCCGTGAGAAAATTTCTGCATCCATTATATCATTTCTCAGCCATGATTCAACTCCTATTACAATATCTGGTAAATATATATCTATTAAATTACTTAATTCTATTCCTTTCCTTACAATACCTCTACAGTTCAACACTAACAATTTTATGTCATCCCTACTTGATTTCCAGTTCCCTGTTCCCTTATCACCGCTCCCTAGGCCACCCCGTTTCCCTGATTGTACCTCCCTATTACCCTTCCAAACAAATTTCCTAACTTATACGTACCACTGCGGTTTAAATGAAGGCCATCTTAGCGCAGATCCCTATCTCCTACCCACCCATTAGGATCTAGAAATTTCACTCCCAGTTTCCCACATACCCAATCCATAGTCTCATTTAAATCCCCAATCACCCTCCAGGGAGTATCCTTTCTACACAGTATTCCACTAATAACAATCTCCGCTTTCTTAAACTTCACCCCTGACCAGAGCCTCAACCCTACCCACCTCATTTGATCCCCTCCCCTCCTGGTCATCCCTATCTTTCCTTATAGCTGCAGAAGCTACTTCCTTCTCCCTTTTCTCCTTCCCATGACCCTGTTCCATCCGTCTTTTCCTATCCTCTACTCTATATTTTCCTTTCCTACCTTTTCCCTTCCTCCTACTTCCACACATCTCAGCAACAGTTCCCTGTCCCTCATCTTCCCTTTGTTGTTCTACCTGGAGTGACTCGTACCAATTTCGCACAGACACCTGTCCTGAATTCTGATCCTGAATAGAGCCCTTAGCCTGCAATCTCCTTCCCCTTAGAATATTAGACCACCTGTCTTCTACAACTCCTCCCTTTCCTTCCTCTCCCTCTTGTACACCTACTGTAACCTGTACATTGTTTGAGGGAGTCCTATCTTCCTTCCTGTCTTCTGTGAGAATCCTAATTATCTCCCTCAAACTTTCCAACTCCTCCCTCATACCACTCAATGCCTCGCCACACCCACAGTAAGTACACTCGCGCTCCTTAGCCATTCTTTACGGGGGGAAAATGAAATTAAAAATAAAATAACTTATTTGCAAAAAATAAATGAACGGACGTATATATTGTCTGGGATAGTACACAACAATAAGGTAATTAATATACGACTACACTACATTACTACTTAGTCGTGCTCTATTTTTTTTAAATCCTACAACCCCTGACAGGATAAAAACTGCTGTTAATTACCGAATATCGAAAATAATAGCCTACACAAGAACTACAGAATTCCAAACTGCAATTAAGCCTATTCTAATTACAACAACAGTATTTTAGTAAGAGTTTCTACGGATACCTCTACTACACCAGTACTACACAAATATTTTACAATAATAAAATAATCACACTAAATTCTAATAGGATATTACTCGTATACTACTGTACAGTACACTACAGTAATTTTAAACTACTTTCAGACGTATCCTAATTACGATACCGGTACCGTACCGTATGTCACTAAACTAAGCACAACAGAAATGAAATTTGCACGAACTACTGTACCCACAGATTACCAACGAAGCTAAATGCTTATACAAATTATTATTAGTATTACGATCTAATAGATACACACGAAAAATAACACACGAATATAGCAGGCAAGATACGGCACCATCTAAATGTACTGTATCTACACTACACTACACTGCGTTTGGTTAAATGCTTAAGTATCGAAAGGATTGCCGTACACGAAGAAAAACACGAATATAACTGGCAAGATACTATCTAATATATTATACCTTATCTTCACTATAATTCTACTGAAATGTGGTTATGTGATTATTACAGCTGGTGGATTACTATTATTTTCCGTACTCCACGGGACGGAGAGTAAAAGTGTCCTTAATTATGCCTACTGAAAAATACGAGGTTGTCTACAGTAATTTCTCAAATATTTCTATCAAAACTACTACTACTACTCCAGGGACTTGAACTGCAATTACTGGGATATATGAACTTTATTATAATTAGCTAACCGCTCATAAATACTGAAAGATCGAGGGAGCGAAATATAAATTACGGATACTTTAACTACCTACTCAGAAGTACAAATGAATGGAATACAAGGTCAGCTGATTTTTATTTATATTTACTTGAATACACTATAGGTGGGCCGGCGTAAGGTTGCACATGACAGCTGAGCACAATATTGGTCACACTGCAATGGCGCACGAAGCGATGTTGCCGCTGTAACAACAGCTGATTGCACGACACGTGTGTTTTTAAAAACATGGGAGAAATGTTTTTAATGTCATCGCGATGATACACAATACAAATGAAATCTGCCGACAAAAATTGAACTTTCAACTCGCCGATTATTCATCACACAAAATTATACGAGATAAATATACTACGAAGTTCTTATTGTCGCGATGTTACAAAACACGGAAGAAATCGGCCGACAAGGATCTCACTTCATATACACCTTCACCAATAAATGTTAGAATAATATACACCGGTGCTAACACAAAATGTTTCAAGTAAATTCTATAAAATTTACGAAAATTCGGAAACCTTATTTTCATACCTGATTCACAAAGGCAGAGGCTCGATACCCTCCAGTTCACTGCCATCACTACCGTCGCCTTCGTTGTCACTGTCATCATCGTCTAGGCAGATCATCAACTCCTGAGAGTCACTGATGATGCCATGTATTGCCATTGCCGAATTAATGAATGCTGCGACATGGCTAAATTTCTTCCTGTACAAAGCCGCATCCATTGGAGCAATACTCTCCCGGAACAGTCCTTCCACTTCAGTAACTGTGAAGGACGTGTTATAAGTGCGTACGTAATGTTTTACTTCACCCCATACCGTACCAACTCAATGAGGTTGAAGTGACAGTGGTACGGCGGCAACCTAATAACCTCGTGCCCTTGTTCCTTCGCTACCTCATCGACTATTTCTTTTTTATTTTTTTATTTTTTATTTTTTTTGCTATTTGCTTTACATCGCACCGACACAGATAGGTTTTATAGCGACGATGGGACAGGAAAGGCCTAGGACATATGCGCTGGGATATTTCTTTACTGCAGCCATTCCACTTACAGTTCTTTACGGGCGCTCGAAGAAGGGGTCTTGTCCATTATTACGGAGTGGTAACGTGCATTGTCCATAACAATGACAGAAGGGACTTTGAGCTGTAAAAATCGTACTCGTGTCTTCGTATTGCATCAGCCTGGAAAGAATTAATTCCTATTACAGGAGATAGCTTAATTCGTTTCTTTCCCGGAGTGCTGTGAAACAAGTCCCTACTATCAGCCCCGTTTTCGCTATTGCTATGTACCCCAGTCACTTTTTCCTTCTGTTCTTGGAGGCGAACACCTGTCTGAATGACAGTACGCTTTGAAAGCCCTAATGTTTGAGATATGCGATCCACAACATGATCTACAGGAACGGAGAGACGGCTATACAAGCGTACGAATTTCGTCTCTCTCTCGTAAAACTCACGAGTTCTCCGCACTAATTCTAATGCCTGACTATTAAGGGACACTCCGCGGCTCAAAGGATTATCACTTCGCGCTTCATGACTATGTTGTCATTTCCGAGACATCGCACTGCATTCGTTAAAATAAAATTTCACAATTATCTCAAAATGAAAACAAAACTTTCACAAACGCGCTAATCACACCCGACCACGTGCTAGCGGCGACAGACAAAACGGCAACACTTCAATCACTGCCTGCTCGATCTGCATCCGATGGCTGCTTATACTGCCTGCTCATTACAACATTTTAACATGGCACTAAATGAAACACTCCGTTTACAAATACCCACAGCAGGTGGCAGCACTAACCGGCTCCAGACCTGTCGGAATGAAATAGCGGGAAATAGGATAGGCTGTACTTGTTTTCAGTGAAAATGGTGTACTGCTGCGTGCCTTTCTGCAAATCAAAGAATGGGAAACCAGAATGCCGTGATATTTCATTCCATGATATACCTTCAAGTACACAATTGCGTCGAAAGTGGTTAAGTATTATATCCAGGGAAGGAAACAGCAAGGGAAGTAAATGGATTCCTGATTATTCCGTGGTTTGCAGTCTACATTTTGTAAATGACGATTTCAAAGTGACCAGCAAAACGCGAAAATTAAAAACAGGATCTGTACCCAGCCCTTTCCCTGATTATCCAGCTTATAAACAACCACTAATTTCAGAGATGATTAAGAGAAGGGATTCAAGCACAGAGACGTCTAACAAGAGCTCTTCAAACACCATTGCAGAAAATGGTAAGCGTAAGGTTTGAAGTATTACATACTAAGTAATATAATATCTGGGGACACTGTACTGTTAATGTGAAGGTACAAAACAGAATAATATGCTGTCATAGATTCCATTGTCCGCCTCTGTGGTGTAGTGGTTAGTGTGATTAGCTGCTAACGCCGGAGGTCCGGGTTCGATTCCCGACTCTGCTACGAAATTTGAAAAGTGGTACGAGGGCTGGAACGGGATCCACTCAGCCTCGGGAGGTCAGTAGAGGTGGGTTCGATTCCCACCTCAGCCATCCTGGAAGTGGTTTTCCGTGGTTTCCCATTTCTCCTCCAGGCAAATGCCGGGAGCTTCCTTCACCCTTCCTTGTCTATCCCTTCCAAGGCCCCTGTTCAGCATAGCAGGTGAGGCCGCCTGGGCGAGGAACTGGTCATCCTCCCCAGTTTCATCCGCCCGACCCAGAGTCTGAAGCTCCAGGACACTGCCCTTGAGGCGGTAGAGGTGGGATCCTTCGCTGAGTCCGAGGGAAAAGCCAACCCTGGAGGGTAAGCAGATTAAGATTCCATTACGAGTCTTTTGCTAGCAGTATAATATCGTGTCAATATACTGCTCTTTTTATTACTATTATTATTTACGCAAGTAGGGCCTATTTAGTTAATTGGTTAATTCCAGTGGTTCGGGGGCTGGGGTGTGTATGGCATCTTCAGCATTAGAAATCATCCTAGGTAGGGCTTTCATCTTCACAGATATGCAAGTCGCCTAATAGGCCGTCTATTATTATTATTCCCCGAGTATGTACTTGATTTACTGGAAGATTTTCGTGAGCCCCCTGAGTCAGTGTGTGTCACTTCGGAAACTGCTTACCAGGGATTAGTGTGTGGTTATTTAGTGCGTGTAATCGAAGAAAACACAGAATGCAGCACGTGCTTGAATAACGTTTCTACCTCCTTTAATTCATCCCCATTGATAGCTGCGCTAGCCCTAGCAACGATTTATTGGCCTAATTATGAGGCTTCAGAAATTTGTTGAGACGGCTCTACCGTACTGCAAGAAATCTTCAAGTCTGCTCCAGATTATAAAAAACTATGTTCTACCTTCTTTGTGCCAATGTAATTTTTTAAAGTGTTTGAGTAACAATAAGCACCAGGAACTTGTGTCAGAAACTGTGCTGGCCAAAGTCGTGAAACCTCTACTTAGTAATGTAGGGAAGTACCATACAGACAAATTTTCCAGGTTTTCTTGTTCGTCATAACCTCTTTCTCGAAAAGTGCTGAAGCTATAACTCTCTAGAGCACCACTTTATACGTAAAATTATTTAATATTTCTCTTACTTTCAGATTTTAAATTTTGCTGGTATGCTTATCTAGTTGTATTCACGCGGTAAATGGGTACGTTTGGTGCTGCCATCTAGCGGCAGATTGTTTGTAAGGCGTGTTACACGTTTGAGTATGGAATGAGCAGGCAGTTTAAGCAGCCATCGGATGCAGATCGAGCAGGCAGTGCTTCAATACAGTAGTCAAGCTACTTATAGATGGCACCACTATACTACCTATATTGCCAACAACAATCAACTGAAAATAGTTCGTATTTGTTTTGTAGCTCGCTTAAACCTTATAATATATTTTAAATGCTCATATTTGTGTAGGCAAATAAAATATTATGAACACTATACGGAATTAAATACGAATTAACATGAATAAAATGCGTAACTGTATCTGACATAAAAAGTAGTGGATTGGTGATTCTGACTGACGGGTGACGTTCTTCATTTCATTTTTGTAGTGGTGCCAACATGACTTACAACTGTCAAGTGCAACCTTGTGCCGGCCCACCTATACACCCTTTGTTCACGACTGTAGCCAACAATGCAGTATTTGAATATGAGGAGCGACAATAATCAATAACAATACAACGACTGTTAACTGTTACCGTGTAATCTCTTTAACTTCTTTTTAAATGGAAGTTTACAGGCGTATCGTGTTTTTTAATGTAGTAAATTATTACCTTCGCGATATTTTGAACGGATATCTATACGAAATACCGGAGAAGTTGGTGCAGAAATTACGGTACTATTCCTTATGATAATCTGCCTTTGTAAATATAACCAACGAACCTACAGATATTTACAAATATTTTAAAAGTTAATATTATTACCTAAAGTATTTCCTAAACCCAAATTCGAAACAAGGTACACCTAGCTAGCCTACTTATCCTAGAAAACGTAATTTACTGAAGATCAACTGAATTACTTGTTACAAAATTTAAATAAATATCACTACTCCCAATTTCTACCAACAAGCACTAAACACCACTACATAAACAGCACCAAATGAATCAGATAATCCGCTTTGGTTAGAGCATGTAGTCTTGGATAGATCAGATGAGTATTGAAACGAACCGCACACCCAGTCGAGCTCCGGTAAGCAAGAAACAAAAAACTCATAAGGATAAAACAAAGCAGAGGTGTTAAAACACAGTGGTAGTAACCGGAGAATAGGCGTAGGCCAACCAGAGCAGACACGTAACCAGTTTGAATTTGAACTCGCTTATCCTCTATTTTCAAAAATCTATCCAGGAAAGGGCAACACACTAAATAAAAGAGGATGTGGAGGAAACATGAGGTTTGTTAAAACAAAACAAAAAGAAGGATTGATTGATAAAATAAGACAGGCCTCAAATGAAATAGATTAAATTAAAGGTAGAGGTACTCACGAATGTACCTTTCTATACTCAGCAATGGGGAAGATGTCAAGATGGAGGCCGCCTGAACATATGAAGCCATGAAATTCCCAGGGTTACAATATGTTGCGGTCTCCCCAATTCACATATCCTCGAACCACTGACTTTCCTAAAGACAGTATTAAAACCAAAATACTACCGTCGTAGGCCAAAACACATATCAAATTAAATCAATACGTAAATAAAAGGTAGAATAACGAAATTAATACGGACGCAGGGAACAGAATAATAATAATAATAATAATAATAATAATAATAATAATAATAATAATAATCACGTACATGATTGTTTAAGTTCTAGTGTAGTGAAATTATACGAGTAATTCAGTTTACTTCAGATGTAGAAACCTAGTGATTCATTTAACAGTAACGTGACTAAAATAATAATAATAATAATAATAATAATAATAATAATAATAATAATAATAATAATAATAATATAGTTTTAAGGTTATATTATACATATAGTTTCTCTGTACACTCTATACGCCATACGAAATAAAAATAAAATAATAATAATAATATTAATAGTAATAGTCATTGTGACATAGAAGACAAGAATAACTTCGAATCATAGCCCTTAGTAATAGTACTGATATATTACACAAATATGAATTCGCTGACTATATTATTATTATTATTATTATTATTATTATTATTATTATTATTTTAGTCACGTTACCGTTATATGTATCAATAGGTTTCTACATATGAAGTAAACTGAATTACTCGTATAAATTCACTAAACTAGAAACTTAAACAATCATGTACGTGTTCCGGTTGTATACATAGCTATATTATTTTAAACTTACTAACGTTCGGAATAAATTGTAATTCTTAAATCGTGCGATCTAAGTTTTTTTTTTTTTTTTTTTTTTTTTTTTTTGCTATTTGCTTTACGTCGCACCGACACAGATATGTCTTACGGCGACGATGGGATAGGAAAGGCCTAGGAATTGGAAGGAAGCGGCCGTGGCCTTAATTAAGGTACAGCCCCGGCATTTGCCTGGTGTGAAAATGGGAAACCACGGAAAACCATCTTCAGGGCTGCCGACAGTGGGGCTCGAACCCACGATCTCCCGATTACTGGATACTGGCCGCATTTAAGCGACTGCAGCTATCGAGCTCGGTGTGATATAAGTTAGAAAATTGACAAAGAATTTAGAGAAGGAACTAAATCCGATATTAAACCGAAGAGTACGTCGAACCATCTGCTTTACTTCTCAAGTAATTGCATGTTCTCTCTGACGTTGCATTAGTAGTTGTTAATTACTTAAAAGTTGATCTGCAAGCCTTCGTTCCACCTCACACAATTCTCTTTAATCCCCCGTAAGCCCGGAGTGAAGCTGAGAAACTCCCTTACCCAGGCAACCACACTGATATCTGAAACAAAACCAGTGCAACAAACTGTCTTGAAGGTAACTCCTGCGTAATCACCAAAATAATCTACCTCAGTGGTGAGCAAAAGGAGTAGTGCGAGACAGAAATATTTCTCTATGGTCGTATGTTTTCAACCTCTCGAGTCTGATATAAGAAGGACTGTATTACTGTTAATTAAAGAGTTCAATACTGACTTGAAGTTCGTAAAGCTATCTGTGGAAAGCAGATCAAGATGCAGTGTACAGTATGGAACAGGAATGAATATCCCATGCTCATGAACGACATAATTATGTACACATCGCCGAGATTTCAGAAGTTTTGTAGTATTATTAATGGGCTGGAATGTAAGTTTATGGTTTTATGTGACTCTTGCTATCGTGATCACAGCTATGGGAACTCAAGTGTTATATACAACTAGCTTAAATACCCGTTCTTCGTTCGTATTTATGAACAGATACTAAAGTGTACAATGACTCAAAATGAAATGTGAATTATAAACTCACTAAATACCAATCTTAAACCTAAGTATAAACTCACTAAATACCAATCTTAAACCTAAGTACTCAATATTGAAAAGTCTGGCTCCATGGCTAAATGATTAGCAAGCTGGTCTTTGGCCCAAGAGTTCCCGAATTCGATTCCTGGCTGGGTCGGACAGATGTTTGACTGTCATAAGTTAATTCCTATGCCTTGAGGGTTGGATGTTTGTACCGTTTCATGTTAGGTAGGGTGGTGATGGTATTTATTGTTTTAAGAGGAAGTACAACTAGACAACCATCCTCTATATAGCACTAATCAGAGCGAAAAATGGAAGGGCTCCAACACTTCGAAAAATGAAGCTATCAGCCAAAGGAAAACAGGGGCCACGCAGGGCGTGAACATGAATGACTCCCTAGGCCTCGCGATCTTAATACCATCGGGGTCGGAAAAGGACCAGAGTTGACCAAGGGAGGTGGTATAGTATAGATGAAAGTGAGGAGCATGACACAAGTAACCGGAAACAATGCCAGGACTCATCTGATGGCCCCGTGGCCACCAACCCACGCTGAAAATTTAAGAGCATCTGGAGCCCCTTTTGGTCGCCTCTTACGACAGGCAGCAGGGGATACTGTGGGTCTTCTTCTATCCCTCAATCCCAAAGTGGGAATGTTAGGTAAGACCCATCCTCACAGACGTGCAGCTTGCCTTTGCCCAGTGAACTCGAAAGACTTGCACCAGGCTACAAGCAATTAAAATATTGAAAATACGAAAACGATGATAATGATAATGAAAACGGATGAATAAATAAACTACAGCCCTCAAGATTTGTCAAGCATGGATAAGTACCTTAGATAGGAATTTTCACCGTTGCACAGAACATAACTGAGATATTCTCAGGTTTTATTACAGACATGGAATACAAGAAACACCGTAAGGCCGTTAACAAATCCTCATTCTTGAGACAGCGTTATTCAAAATAATCTCAGTCAGGGTCGATTCTCTCAGAAATATTGTAACAGCTCAGAACTACATATGTTAACTTTATTTGTAACGTACCTACGTAAACGGTACCATTATCAGTGTATGAGAAGAAAACATTTAAGTCCTTCCATTAACATACTTTACGCATCTGAGCACTGTAATCACGAGAGTCTCAGTATCCGCGGTACCACAATTGTAAAATATATTCTAAATTTTATAAAAGTGAACCCTGTCGTTTCCAGGTAATACTGAATCATAAAGACGAAGTACATTAACGTCCTGACAAAAAGGGAAGTGATCGATTCTTAAAAGCAATAATAACCTTAATGTTATTTGTTTATAATTTTAAGTCTCGTCTGTAAGTAATTGTGCAAATCTCGTACCCATAAATAAGTGCTGTTATTACTATGACAATGTAAGCATAGAACTAGTTCTGGGAATTGAAATCATGGTAGTAAAATGCCCTCTTGGGGAAACGAGCAAAGGTCACAGCGATAAGAACAAAGCCATCACCGTAAAGGCCTTGAAAGCCTTTGGTGGAGTGGAAGGTAAAGGGTTCTACTACCATAACCTCGGCACTAAGTGGAATAGATGCCAGGCCACCTTTTCTCCCCAGGAATTGACTTATTCGTTTTTGATATAGGTTGAAAGAAGCTCAGGGCCATTTGCCGCTACAGAAGTGAAAATCTCACTTATAAAAATTGGCTTCCTGACGGGAAGTTGAAACCATGTCCTTCCAGGTGAACCGCGTTCTAGTGTGAGACAGCGTTATCAGCACCTGACAGAGCAAAAAAAGGGCCTCGTTGTGGGTTTCTTTGGCCGGCTGGTCGAATCGTGCAATATCCAGATTTTTGAGGCATTCGGATGTGACAGTGGCCTGAAGTTAGACTGCATGCGAACATGAGGGCAGACATACTCGTCGTCAAGGTTCACATCGATCATGTCTGACGCCCACAAGGGGGAATCGTCGTATTGTGCACCAAGCACTTCGTAAGCCTTTCACACCTGCGCCTTCCATTTGAGAACAAGTAATGGACTTCCTGCAACATTCTGCGTCATCCCGCACCAGTTGTCGGAGACTAGCAGCAGCCGGACTGGGGAATTACCGTCCCATGTGTAGGCTGCCGTTAGCACCTCAACCCAAACAGCTGCGTTTGGAGTGATACCGTGAACGGGAAGCATGAACTGCTGATTAACGGCGTCGCACTGTGTTCAGTTCTGCACTACGCTGGATGACCATCGCCTGCGAGTATGGTGGCGACGTGGTGAGAGGGCCCATTCATCCGACATTTTAGAGACGTACAGTCGTGCTAATCCTCGCATCATGGTGTGAGAAGCCATCAGGTATGCCTTCAGCTCACGGCTGGTAGTGATTGAGGGAACTCTGACGGCACAACGATTCGTCACGGACATCCTGCGTCCTCCTATGTTACTTTTCATGCGACTTTCTCAACAGGACAGTGACAATACTCGTCCACACACGTCGCGTGCCTCTATGAACTGTCTGCGTGATGTTGAGATACTCCCGTATCCAGCAAGACCCCCAAATCTGTCGCCGATAGAACATCTGTGGGAACAGCTCGGACGCCAACTCCGTCCCAGTGCCAATATCCAGGACATCAAGTACCAGTTACAACAGTTTTGGGTCAGCTCGCCTCAGGAAAGGATTCAGCGGCTTTATGGCACCCTTCCCAACCAAATCAGTGCATGCATTCAGGTCAGAGGAGACACAACGTCATACTGATAATTGGGCTCGTACAACCAAGTTCTTTTTTATAATTTGGCTAGATATTTTAATCACTGAAATAACATGAGATACCCTCTCAACACATGAAGTTTCATTTAGTTCCTCCCTCCCCCCCTTGTGGATGCTTCAATTTTTTGTCAGGCAGTACAGAAGAAAGATGTATTTTCATTTACAGCAGATTGTGGTGCTGGCAGCTTTAAAGGACACATTACCTCGTAACATTAGTCTGAGAAAGAAAGATTTCCTTTTTTTTTTTGTTAGTTGCTTTACGTCGCACCGACACAGGTGGGTCTTATGGCGACGACGGGACAGGGAAGGGCTAGGAGTGGGAAGGAATCGGCCGTGGCCTTAATTAAGGTACAGCTCCAGCATTTGCCTGGTGTGAAAAATGGGAAACCACGGAAAACCATTTTCAGGGCTGCCGAGAGTGGGGTTCGAACCTACTATCTCCCGAATACTGGATACTGGCCGCACTTAAGCGACTGCAGCTATCGAGCTCGGTGAAATAATTCTGATTCGTCATTAGTGATGATGTTGAGCATTTAAGCCGAAAACGCTGGAAAGCGAGGGAAATCAAAGACTTCCAAGGCGCCATAAACTTAATTACGGCCATATCTAAAGAGATGCGAAGGAAGTTCAAACTGAAATTTGAAGAGATGTGGCATAAGGTAACTGAAGCAAACTCAGTGAGGTCCCTGCGGTCACCTCACACGTATCACAAGACTTGAGCGTTCGTAGTGGAAACTCGTTCCATTATTACGATATTTTACTGAGAGTCGCTCGCAAGTGTAACATCTCAGATGACTCCTAAAACCCGGGCCAGTGGCTGTGCGGTTTGGATCGCGTTGCTATCAGTTTGCATTCGGGGGATTGTGCGATTCAACCCCACTGTTGGCAGCCCTGAAGATAGTTTTCCGAGGTTTCCCATTTGCACACAAGGCAAGTGCAGGGGCTGTACCTTAATTAAGGCATCCTAGTCCTAGCCTTCTCACATACCATCGTCGCTGTAAGGCATATCTGTGCTGGTACGGCGTAAAGTAAAATCGTAGAAAAGGAATGTTTCCTAAAAATTATCTTCATCAATAAATTATAAATTTTAATTGATTAACGAATTTATAGACCAAGTGGTAGGTCAACAATAATTATAAATGGCAGAAGTGCATTTATTAGCTACATCATGTGGAAATTCTATTCACTCAAAAACAAACGACACTGAAATATTAATGAGATATAACAAGTGTAACAAGTGAGGTTAACACCTTCTCATTTACTCACTGTACCTACTGGGGAATCAACAGAAAATGTAATTTCTACTGATAAAACAACAACAGCAATTGCATTCCGTCAAGAACATTAACTCGGAGGGTTAGAAAAACAGTACAGTGTGACAAAAACAGTATGCTGCCATATATATTGCACACTGCTGCGCACAGTGTGTTACAAAACAAGCTAATGTCATCTCCAGCTTCAGATTTTTTTCTGGAAACATGATTTTCGGAAGATTATGTACGTGTATTACAGGAACTACTGTATATATTTCGATGGAATTAGGTACAAATATAATATAATCTTTTGCAAGTTTTGGTGTATGGGTACCTTGAACTGATGGCTGTCTATTGTATAGTGGACAGGGCCTCAAAAAATTTCCAAGAAATAGTACATATACTCATTTTTAAAGTACTTCTCAAATCATTTCTCATAAAACAAAAACCTCACACCAAAATGTCTACATATGTCTTGTCTTGAATAAATATGAGCAAAGTATAGGATTTGTATTATCAGCAGTATTAAGGATAAAGGAGAATTTATCATTTTGGCCGTAAATTGTATGTTGAGAAACTGAAAACTTATAAAGAGATGCACACAGGTGTATGGTTCGTAACTTCTAAGTTTAATAGTCAGCAGAAACAGATCACTGCGGAAGTGTAATTTTGTAAATTTTGCCTGCGTCTCCACTTAAATCGCTCCTCGTAGTGTTCTTTAATGTGAAGCACACTTGGCCCATTATGACGATCTACTTCATATGACCGGAGAAATATTTCCAGGAAAAACACCTTCTCCTCTGTTATTAAAACCATAAATGCATAAATGCAGAAAACAATACAACCCAGAATTAGCAATATGTCAAACTATTGTATACAGCAAATGAATACTTCGTTGCTAAAGAAACTTGGAGAGGAGATAGCAATAACTTCAATGTTGTTTCTCTTACCGCATACCATAGATTTATAATTTTGGCCATGAATTGTATGTTAACACACTGAAAACTTAGAAAGAGATGCAAACAGGTGTATTGTTCGTAACTTCCAAGTTTAACATAACTTAGTCCGTAGAAACGGGTGGTGCTGACTAATGATATTCAGAGCACGACCTGCGCCTTTGAATGTTATAAAAGGGCCGGTCGTACTGCATTCACACTTTCTGGCCAAGTAGATAAGCCTCATTTTGATTCCGGCATTGGTTTTCGCATTTCCTCATTAACTGTAGAACCCTGGTGGTGCTATTTGAGGACCCAACCAAGGCAGATGAACAAACTAACAGACGTCATCAGTCATTAAGCGTATATGCGGATTTTCAAAGTGTGTCAATAGCAGTAATAGAATTCACAGCATCTTCTATCCACTGCTAATCTAATTTTATCTGTGAATGATAGCTTCTCATAGAGCTCATAGACGCTATAGAATGAGGTAAGATCATAGACGTTGAAAGGACTTACCCGTAAGTTTTAAGTTAATTGTTATCAAGCATTTAAGGGAAGAATTAAATAATAACCCTATTTCCATACTATTACGAAATGTTTTTTTTTTTTGCTATTTGCTTTACGTCTCAACGACACAGATAGGTCCTATGGCGACGATGGGTCAGGAAAGGCCTAGAAATGGGAAGGAAGCGGCCGTGGCCTTAATTAAGGTACAGCCCCAAAATTTGCCTGGTGTGAAAATGGGAAACCACTGAAAACCGTCTTCAGGGCAGTCGACAGTGGAGTTCGAACCCACTATCTCCCGGATGCGAGCTCACAGCTGCGCGCCCCTAACCGCACAGCCAACTCGCCCGGTATCACGAAAAGGAGTGTGCTCTTTCTTTCAGAAGTTAAGGCAGTTCATTGAATTCAGATTATGTGCATAGTAAACTCCCAGTTATTCTGGGTAATGAAGAGGGAAACAATAAATGAAAAATATGGGTAAACCAATTCATTGAAAATTCATGTGATACTATCTTTCTCTGCGCACGTAATGTCAGTGATGATGACTTCATCCACCTTTTTTCTTCTTTTTTTTAATGTTGAACCACTGCAGTAGTGCAACATTTTTAAAACTTCAACGTTTTGAAAGTCCACCATTTGCAGACTTGAGCACGAAATCCTCTTAAAACTGCGGACTACTTGGTCTCCTATTCCATAAACTTCCACCCACTTAGCATCTGACTATCCATTATCAATTATTTTCAATGATTAACAATTATTCCTTTATTATTTTACGTTTCTCTGCTTATTACGAGACAATTCTAGAGACTAAACACTAATTGCCAACAGAAATGTTCAATATTCGCAGAAGCTCTAGACCGATAACAATGGACACGGTGCTCTACTGTCATGAGTACGGGATATGTTGCTGTCATAAAAGCCAACTTAGAGAAAGCCTAGTTCGAAAGCAGGAACTATGGTATACATCATAATAGATGTATTTATTTAGCTACTTGTTTCGATGATTTTTAAGGTATTTTTACCTGGCGAGTTGGCCGTGCGCGTAGAGGCGCGGGGCTGTGAGCTTGCATCCGGGAGATAGTAGGTTCGAGTCCCACTATCGGCAGCCCTGAAGATGGTTTTCCGTGGTTTCCCATTTTCACACCAGGCAAATGCTGGGGCTGTACCTTAATTAAGGCCACGGCCGCTTCCTTCCAACTCCTAGGCCTTTCCTATCCCATCGTCGCCATAAGACCTATCTGTGTCGGTGCGACGTAAAGCCCCTAGCAAAAAAAAAAGTTATTTATTTATTTAGTATGCACGAATGACCCGCAAACCGGATAACAACTCTACATGTAGCCAGAAGTTATCTGTACTTATAATATCCTGGGGAGAATACACTAATTGTATTATAACTAGGTATACGTGCACATGCTGTAAACACAGTGGAACCCATATTTAAGGAACTTCAAGTTCATGAATCTCTCTATGAAATGAACTTCTTTGGGGAAGTGTGAAATTTTATACGCAAAACTTTTCTGTTTAATTCCCATACCTATTTATATTTAGTAAACTAATTTTGGTCGAAGAATTTAAAGGAAAATTAGCCGGCAACACCCATAGTAGAAAGCATTTGCGTTGACATTATTCTATAGCACAGCTTGGCAATACAAGCCGTTTATTTTTCAAGGTATTCTGAATTCCAGAGTGGCTCTTCCTTCCCACTCCCAGCCCTTTTCTATCCCATCGTCGCCATAAGACCTATCTGTGTGGGTGCAACGTAAAGCAACTTGTAAAAAAACCGGCTGAGAGAGACAGATTAATTGCCCCAATATACAGTACTTCTGACTCAGTAAGCACAGCCGAACAACAACTTTCCGAGGCAACATCACAATACGCCTAATAAGCATGTCAGATAACCAGACAAGTACACAACAATAACAGAGCCCTACACAGATCATATTCGATACAGACAAAGGAAATAATAACCCCAATAAGCGTAAGGATACAACACTACACACAGAAATATATTTTAAAAATGTAAATCTTAATGATCAAAAAAGAGACGCTATTAGAAAGTTCTCACGGAAGTCCCCAAAAAACCGTACAGTAGGTAGTGAGTAAATTAACTGTCTAGACTCTGCCGAACAAAACTTTCCACCTGACCATGTTAACCTCTACAGAACTAGGAGAGCGGCAAAGTGACAGTCCCAAGGTTACCATCACATCTAAACATACACCTCAAATTAGTGGCAAAGACCCACGCTTGAAATGCCCAGGAGTGGAAAATGGCCCGAAAAGGGTACCGAAGCTTAGTAAACAAATTTAGAAAAAGTAATCTAGTGATTGGGTAAAAACTCAGAATATCTTAATGAGAATGATTTCAGGTAATGCTGTGGTGTTTTCTGTTATAACATTGGTGTTATTGCATACATATGGTACGTTAAATGTAAATTATCTCGGGAACACACGTACGCATTGACATCTAAGAGAATTTATACGGGATTATGACCTAGACGTTAAATTCTTACAAGAAATAATCACTGAAAATCTTTCTTTCCTGGCTTCACCTTAAAATTACGTTGTTGACTTAGAGGAAGATGCGAGAGGAACGTCCATCATCTGCTGGAACGGCATATCAGTTAAAGTAAGTGAAACTCATCCAAGTGGCAGGATCACATCAATATTGACAGACGACAATGTACTTTGTATGTGCACCTTCACTTCGGAAAATCACGTAGACATGAATGAGAAGACTTCATAATATCACAGATAGCGTATTACATCAGACATAATTACACTACAATAATGTCAAATGTCAGATACGTGAATACAACCCGTCACCACCGCTTGGTATGTTCTGTCAAAGTCTACACCTGAAAGATATCTGGGATATGAAACATGGTTCTACAGCACAGTTCACCTTCCACAGAGGGACAGCGGCTCCGCGTAACGACAGATTTTACTTTATATAATAAGTCGGTTCCAAAGTTCTTCGCTATACGAGTCTATGCTGATGATATCACCATACTTCTACAAGGTCCCGAAGCGGGAAACGATTTATTCACAGCAATACAGACGTACGAAAAGGCATCTAATGCAAAAGTGAACTATCAGAAATCCTACCTCTTACTGTTGGGAAGCTAGCCCACATCAATGCCAGTGGCCAATATTCTGGTGCAAGAGACCATTTCAGTACTCGTCCTGAAATTTGTGACGAGTACCCAACAGATGATTGAAATAAACTGGACTCCGATATTCAACAAGGTGAGACACACTTTGTCGTCTAATTTAACAAAGAACTTAAATATTTTTCAGGTCTGGCACAATGACCTGTTTGCAATTGCAAAGATGTGGTACACAGCACAAAACTTGCCGCTACCCGAAAAATTTGCCAAAAGAATAGAGAAAAGAATTACCTGTGTCCAGGATAATTTCTCGGAATAGCGAAACAGCATCTTTGGAATAAACAAGAAATAGGAGGACTAGGTCTAACAGGGGTGTCCTAGAAGTGTAATTAACAGTTTTCACTAATCTTTATCATTGTTCTGAAGATGATCCTGGTTGCAAGTTTGAAAGTCTTAAGCGCACAATAGTTATTCAAGGCCTAACTTCCCCAAAATAATGCATTATAAACACGAAAAATTAATTCATTTCTTATGAAACTTGCTAGTATATTCGTTAATGTGTACACACTGGATTTTCCTACACTTGGTTTCATCTGTATCCGTTAAGTAGGAACAGTGAAAAAGTATTATCCTCAAAAATATAGCCTCTCCGTATGAGATAAGTGAACAGTACGTCCAGCGTCTTCCCTTGTGGGGCAAGTCCGGGTCGACTATTAGTTTCCTGCTAACAATACTGGTTGTGTTTCGTACCGCTTGTCTTCTGCTCGTTATGTAGAATGCAAATCCACTTGAACTAAACACTTTAACATCTTTAAATTGTGATTTTACCGTAACATTTCTAAGGAAGTTGGAAGGGTAGAAACGATGGCAAGAATAGGCAGGAAGATAGGTAAACCAAAGAATAATTAAAACATCCGGTACTGTTAGAAATCTACTTAGCTGTTTGATTATCGTGCAATATATTATCATATATATCTTTTTTATATTACTGCAAATATAAGCACATTGAGTCAAGCTCTGTTAGTAATGAGTGTATGGATTGTGAAAACCAAATTGAGATAAAAAAGGACTACGAGAAGAATATTACATACTCAAATGGTTAATGGCCGGTGAGCACATATAACTTAATTGTAGCCAAGTGCCCTTGTTTCACATCAACTGTGCTTTATACGGGCAACAGCTGAAGTATTTTAGATAAGACATCATTACTCAAAGACAAGGAGTGCTCTAATATGGCCAATTTGTTTGCCTGGTTAAAGCTGATATGTTCCTTTCATGATCCTTTACGTGAGTACTAATGACCAGCATGTTTGACAAATGTACAAAAGGCTGCAATATTATGGGAAATTTCGTAAACCCAGGATATAGTAGTAGAGAGAGTGTACCCCAACGGTGTCCAATTTTTGAGACAATGACACTTCTTTCGTATTGCACTTTCGGAAGATCTCAGGAATTCTTCTTCTTCTCGAAGTGCCATATCATGAATGGAAGTTGGCGGACAATCTGGCCCACGTCTCTCTGCTAACAGCGGCTCTGAATAATTCAGTTGATGATGTAGTGAACTGTTGGCTCAGGTTACCCAACTAGAAAACGCGCCGTCGCCCGGAGCCTCTTCTGTCGCTTACTTTTCCTTGCAGCATCAGTTGTTGGAGCTGGTATTTCTCATTAAGAATAATGTGTACAGTGTATGCTTTCTTTTCCTTGGCGGTTTGAGTTACCCATCAAATATCAATATGGATCAGAAATGGATCAAGAATGTATTTCTAAAATACGCAATACTGTCCAATAGGTAATTCTCCACTTTATGTGTTGACTTTTCAATGTTTAATTATTTCCCTATGCCATAACTTCTCACTCTATTTCCAGAATTGGAGACACACACACAAACAAGGATATCTATTAGTTAATAGCGTTTCCTGATGTTATGAGAGCAAGTGCTCAACTTCCCATCAAAACTTCAAGCAAACCTGACATGAGTATGACCAGTGTTATAAGCTGGTGAATTATTTTGAGCTCACAACTTCAAAATATGATCGCATTTGCACTAGGTGATATATGTTCATCGCTGATTGGTAGACATCGGTGAGACCAGCGGGCATGCCACTGGGCCGAATACACTCACCGCATGAGTATCGCTTTACCGACAGGAAAAAACGAATTTTAGAGAAGAATTTGTGAGTATCGCAATCGCAAAAACAATACGAAGGATTCAAAATGGAATGTGTGTTGATCGCTCAGGGGCTAGTGATGTTATAGCACTGTACTACCAAATGCTGACCGACTGACTAACTGCCCAGTCATACATTTAGCGCGCTACTGTACGAGGCAACAGAGCGCGTTGATAGAGCACCGGACGTACCGGAGTTCTTGGCATGGCGGAGCGCAGTCATATCTTGTACACTTAATACACTGAGGTGTAAAATTTGTTTTATTAGCTTCGTCCCTCTGTTGACAGGTAGTAGACTGTTAAAACCTGGCAGAGGTATCGGATTTTGAAGGTTGGAAATAAAAACGTCCATTCGGCATTTCATATCGTACGATGTCAGCGTGTAAGTGATCTCCGGTGTTTACTGGGTAACCATTAATTACAATTCAGGAAAAGCTCGTTCACAAAGAATTCGTATTTGTCTACCATCTGGTACTGGAAAACGGGACGTCGTACTTGACAAGTCGACAGTCTAATTGGTGTCAAAACAAAATGCCTGCAAATGAGAGCTGAGGCCATATTATTATTATTATTATTATTATTATTTCCTCAGGTAAATTGGGCAAATCTGGTACATGATCATAACTGAACGGATGGACAGTTATCAAACACAATCATATATAAATAAAATAAAACAACAGATTATCCTATAATTTCTCGTCGAAATTTTGTTGACGAACTTGTGCTGAGAATTACAGATTTCGGGATACCTTTTATCAGATAAATAGGAGTGCGTAAATACTTCATGAAAATATGCTTGCCTAGAGTATGGTACAACAAGGTTCATTTTCCTTTATAAACTGGCATAGGAAAATCAACACAACGAACATTGCTCTGATCAACTGCATATCCACGCGTCGCTGGTAGGCGTGACCAGCCTTAAGGAAAATATTGGATAGAAAGAGCATTGTGGGATACGAGGCATTACTAGCGCAGCAACGGTATGTATATTTACTTTGTTGCTAGTAGTTTAACGTCGCACTAACACATCAAAAGTTTAGGCGACGCAAGGCTGAGTAAGGGCTAGGATTGGGAAGATAGGGGCCGTGCCCTTAATTAAGATACAGTCCCTGTCTGGTGTGAAAATGAGAAACCATAGAAAACCACATTTAGGACTGCCGACGGCACGGGTGGTACCTACCATTTCCCGAATGCGAGCTCATAGCTACGTGACCCCAACCGTACGGTGAACATCTCAACGATGATCTCAACACGCATTATTTTTAATAATTAAAAAGCCTATATTATACACTGGCGGAAAAAATATCCAAACACCATAAAATAAGGAATGTAGAATACGGAAATTTTGGCAATGTGTTTGTCGATGTAGCATATTCAGTTGATTAAAGGTACAAGACTACAGATTAATATCCGCGCGAAAGAAGCCTCAGCAAATGTGCCATGCTGGTCCATTAATAACAACCAGTGTAATCGCCTGACTGTTGAATGCAGGTATGCACGCGTGCATGCATTGTGTCGTACAGGTGCCAGATGTCAGCTTGTGGGATGGAAGTCCATGCCTTTTACACTTGGTCGGTCAACACAGGGTCGGTTAATGCCGGTTATGGATGACGCTGGAGTCGTCGTCCATGACGTCCCATACGTGCTCGATTGGGGAGTGATCGGGGAAAGAGCACATATGGAACAAGGGAACATATGGACACTCTGTACAGCACGTTGGGTTACAACAGCGACATGGGGACGTGCATCATCCTGTTGGAAAACACCCCCGGGAATGCTGTTCATGAATTGCAGCACAACAGGTCGAATCACCAGACTGACGTACACATCTGCATTCAGGGTGCATGGGATAACCAGGAGAGTGTTCCTGCTGTCATAGGAAATTGCTCCCCAGATCAGAACTCCCGGTGTAGGTTCAGGGTGGCGACGACGCAGGCAGGTGGAATGCAGGCGCACACCTGGCCTCCTTCTAACCAATACACGGCCATCACTGGCACCAAGGTAGAACCGGCTTTCATTGGAAAACACAACCGACATCCACTCCATCCTCCAATGAGCTTTCTCTTCGCACCACTGAAGTCGCAGACAGCGGTGGTTTTGGGTAAGTGGAATGCACGCGGCAGGGCGTCTGGCTCGCAGTTGTCCTTCAAGTAACCGATTTCGAACAGTTCGTTGCGTCACTGAGGTGCCAACTGCTGCACGAATTGTTTCTGCAGACGCAGTCTGGTGCGTCACAGTCATACGCCGAATACGGTGGTCCTCCCTCTCGGTGATGTCACGGGGACGTCCGGAACCCGGTCTTCTTGCGAGCGTACTTTCTCGTGACCACTGCTGCCAGCACGCATGCACAGTGGAGACACTCCTGTCAAGTCGTTCTGTAATAGCACGGAAGGAATACACATCTTCACGTAGCCCTACTATACGGCCTCTTTTAACCGCAGTGAGTTGATGATACTGGCTTCTTCGTCGTCGTAAAGGCATTCTTGACCCACTCACGGTCACTCCGTCCAATCTCACAGGACACTAACGCTGTTAACTAACAGCGCATGTTAGCAAACCTGGTGTACAACGTCATGGAGCCTCTATCAGCGCTAATGCTATTTGCGAGAAATTTGAATCAACGTCATCTTTCATATGTATAAACACGACTACCAATGGGAATTAGATATTTTTCCACCAATAGAGCATATCAAAATCAGATCAAAAATTAGATGTATGGCTTTTCAGGCGTGTGGGTAGGGTCCGACACATCCCACTCTGAAGAGTCTAGTGTCTGACCTAAGACGAAATGCTGGGTTAATAGAGCAAACGCCTGAAAAGCCATACATCTAATTTTTGATCTGATAACGACTACCAATGTTCGTTAATCGTACAACCCCTCCTTGATGTTTATATATCATTTTTCCGCCAGTGTATGTGAAAATAAAACATCGGTTTTCTTCTAATAACACCCAAAATGCGGCGTCAAAACTCGCGAGAAAGTAATTTCATACGATAAATTTGACCTTTCTTACGAACGCTGTTGGAGTACAGAAAATATTATTTATATAATCTAGAATTTGAAGCTTTGCTACCACTGTTTTAATATTGTCTTTATTTTGAAAATTCACAAGTTTGATACTTTACTTTTCTATTTTGTTTTGCATTTTTATACCCAACTTGACCTGGAATGTACCATATCCTCTGGCGCCTTGTCTGTCAGTAGAACTTCAGATCAATTGTGACTCGTTATGTCAGTCTGTACATCCCTGTTCCAGTAGGCTTTCCACTCCCTGCTAACGTAAACCTGTTGCGAGTGGTATTGATATTAGGGTGTAT
The DNA here is from genome assembly GCF_040414725.1 of Anabrus simplex. Taxonomy (NCBI): domain Eukaryota; kingdom Metazoa; phylum Arthropoda; class Insecta; order Orthoptera; family Tettigoniidae; genus Anabrus; species Anabrus simplex. The sequence continues at coordinate 311,091,924 of NC_090265.1, forward strand.
GATCGGTTAAAGACGTTTATTCCAACATATCTACTGAAGAAAGATTTCGACAACATTGTCATATCGATGTGTGTACTCAGCTGGCGTTAGGGTAGAGCAGCCACGTATGTATTACTAGCAATTGTACCCGTGCTTCGCTACGGTATTCAGCATTGTGTACGGATTTCTTCGTGAATTGCTATAAAGGCAGTGAGCAAGATTACATTAAATAGCACTTCACTTAGCGCTATCCGATATACAAATCAGGGAGGAAAACATACGTTGATTTCGATGTAAGGTGGGCTATTGGGGAAGTTTTGTTGATAAAGGCAGGCCAACTTTCCTACTGCCAATCACAATCGAGTTCAGGAGTTTCTATTATAACAGCAGGTTCACTTGGCAACTGCCATTCAAAGTAGAGATGGAGAGTTTTCATTACAAATGAAAGCCCCTTTTCCTAAAACTAGTCACAATCCAGCCGGAGAGATATGATTATAATCGAGAAATGCTGCGCTATATAACGTATCAACAATCGAGACACGACAGTTGGTCATAGGACCAAAGTAATAGATCTCTCCAAATTGAACGGTGATCGTACTATCTGTCTTGCAACACGGCTTACCGTTTAGCCACTAACTACCCCGAAACGAAGGTCTGCATAATCATTAGAATACATTCATATTTCGATATTTTCCGGGGCAAAATGTTATACGTTTGAACAGCTTGGGAATTTTATTGAAAGAAAAGAGTGTCCAGATTTCGGGATTAGCACTTGCAACATACGGATTAATTAAAAAAGAAAGTGATAAAATTAGGAAAATTGAAATTAATAGAAAATTGGACTATAACTGAGGACAGCCGGATAGGACAAATATGTAAATATCAATTGGATGTACTGCAAAATAAAATGTCTCGCAATAAATTGTGAAGTTATGAGTTACGGATATAAGAAGGCGCTAACAGAGGAGAAATTTAGGCGCAAGGATTCTTAGGTAAACAGATAAGAAGATGACTTATGGTGTTATTACTTAAGCCTAAACAAGCAAGGCAGAGGCAAGAAATTAAAGTGAAAAATCAGAAGTAGACTAGAAATACAGTAAAAATTTTAGCCAATACGAGAAAATACCTTACGGTGTGAAATAATGGACTACATTCCGCGGTACTGTTCAAATATTAACAACGCCCCATAGTGCTATTTGAGGACGATTGTAAACTCCAATGGTATTATTCCCATATCGCGCAGAATCGCCGATTGACGTCTCTCTTGCTTTCTACCCAAGGAACAATCACGAGTTTACAGGAATGATGACGAAAACGGCAATACATTACTTCCCTGCTGGGAAGTAGTAAGAGAAGTTACCATAGTAACCTGTAGGTTCGTTCTCGGCCTGTCGGTCACTCAATACAGAGCATGAGACCCGCAGAAAATAGTAATTTTCTCCGTCATTTGAAGAGTAAACGTACGGTAAGCACATAACAAAAGTTGTTTATAATAAAGGGACGTTTCACACATAGACCACGGATTTTACAAAGAATTAATAGCATAGTAGCAGAAAATGGAAGAAACTGTTCTGGTTTTCCTATAAACCCCCGTCTATTCAGAGATTTCTAAATCGTATGCATATCAAAACTTTCTAATTATGAAGTTTGGTCGAGATCTATCCAGCCGTTTCGCCGTGACGGTGGAACAAACAGACAGACACGAAAAATAAAAACCACGGATACCGTCTTGGGTTGACCTAAACCTGATGAATATCCGAGAAAATGTCAAAACAAACGAAATTACAGACAGCGGACCTCATAAAATGTATTTAGAAATATGACTATTATTATTATTATTATTATTATTATTATTATTATTATTATTATTATTATTATTGTTATTATTATAAGGATTCGATGGCATGTAATCCTTTAATTGGTTCATAACAGACATTGCTAACTTGTACAGAAAACCTGATCATAGTTCCCACATTGTATATATGCTAATTATTAGGTCATTTTCTGTCATTTTATACTTATAGGTAATTTTCTAAAATTACACGTCATTGTTTGGTCGTTTTATGGAATTTATTACACTATTTTATACTTTTTGAAACATTTTCTTACATTTTTGTGGATATTTGAAGCATTTACGCGTGTGTTATTGGATATTATCGCAACTTTAAGTGAGGATGAATACGGAAATACGAGAATCTTCACAATGCTTTGTAAACTGGGGACTAAAGAAACTTTGCTCAGCACATACTTCTTGGAAATATCTACCTCCTTTTGGAGAAGTGTTCCTGGTGACAGTCTAGATTTTCTTCTGAAGACGTGGAGCTAAGTTCTCTGTGAAACGTAAAGAATTCCACATTGCTTTCTTGACATGACAAAAGCCCAAAAGCTTATTATAAATATAGGCCATACCAACTCGATTAGTATCATTTTTCACAAAGATTTTGGGTCATTTTACTTTTTTTCCCGAAATTCTTTAGTTCATTTTTAAATACTTTAGGTCATCAAAATTCTGGACCTTATTATTATTATTATTATTATTATTATTATTATTATTATTATTATTATTATTATTATTATTATTATTATTATTGTTGTTGCAGTCCAGGGGAAAGGACGTGTTTGTATACAGTGCTGTGAGAGTTATTCTGAAAGAAAGCAGAGTCACATCCTTGTACAATAATGTGGTAGCAGATCATCAGTTAGTTCGTTGAATTAACCAGTTTACAAGGGAAGAGTATGTAAATGGGAAACACAATCCTGCATTGACCATGCATTGATTAGGAATGGGAAATATTTAAGAAATTCTGCTGTAATTCAGGCAAAGCTGTACAGGTATCACATTATACAAGGTGTAATAAATATGTTCCAAGTGCAAAATTATACATAACATACAGTCAAGGGTGAGTAAATCCATGTTAAGAACAGAAATGGAAATTATAGGAAGAGAAATAAATGAGAATATGAGTTCAGATGATATATACATGAAGATTTGAAACGCAGTTAACAAGATACCTAACGAAACAAACGATACAAAAAGCCAGAAGAAAAAGAAAGACACTCAACTGTGGCTGACGGGTGCTATAATAGAAAAGAATCAAAGAAAGGGATAGACTTTTCAAAAGATGGGAAAATACATCAAATTTAAATCCAGAAAATAAGGAAAATTTAAGAAGTCTATATAAAAGAAGGAGGTATGATATAATAGCTGATATTAATAAAGAAAAAAAAAAATACAAATTGCACTTTGAAAGTTGTAGAGGAGACATGAAGAAAACTTGGGAAGTATTAAATTATGTGCTAAAGTCTAAAAAGGAATTGATAATAGAAGAAACGGTAAGAAATTATTTAGGAAGGCAAGACTCACTAGAATATATAGTTGATAACTTTTCAAAAACATTTTCAGAACATCTAGAAAATGTAGTACATGAATGTAGGGTATAACAAAGACCATTAACTAACACAGAGAGACTTTCACCATTTTACCTACCACTAGCAAGTACAGCAGATATAGCAAACATGATTGAAGAAATGGACAATAATAAATCTCCAGGCATGGATAAATTAACAATTAAGCATCTGAAAAGTAGCATGGACATAATAACACCAGTAATACAGAAGCTAATCAATAAATGAAATAAATGAAACGGTGTATGGCTTTTAGTGCCGGGAGTGTCCGAGGACAAGTTCGGCACACCAGATGCAGGTCTTTCGATTTGACTCCCGTAGGCGACCTGCGCGTAGTGATGAGGATGAAATGATGATGAAGACAACACATACACCCACTCCCCGTGCCAGCGAAATTAACCAATTATGGTTAAAATTCCCGACCCTGCCGGAAATCGAACCCGGGACCCCTGTGACCAAAGGCCAGCACGCTAACGATTTAGCTATGGAGCAGCTAATCAATAAAATAAGAGAGACAGGTATTTTCCCAAAGAATCTGAAGACTGCCATATTGAGACATATTTACAAACAAAGTTCACATTTACGGTATGAAAACTATAGACAGATATATATTCTTCAAACTATAGGTAATGTAATTGAAAGATACATTGCTGATCATCTAATCTCGTATTTAGAAACATTTTTAATTATTGATGAACTGCAATTTGCTTATCAAAAACACAAGGGTACAAGTAATCATCCCGAGGAATTCTCAGATTTGGTCAATAGGAAGCTAAATCAAGGTATGCACGTTTTAGCTATGTTTATGAATTTCTTAAAGGCATTTCATTCAATTTCCCATGAAAAAATTATTGCAGCCTTAAGGGAAATTGGGCTAAGAGGAACACTACCAGAAGTTTTTGAATCTGAATGACTGAACGTATGGGGTAAAAATTAATAATAATAATAATAATGGAGAAATAACTCCTATTAAAAGAGGTGTTCCACAAGGAAGTATCCTAGGACTCATTTTGTATATTATTTTTGTCAATTATATACGCTCATGTTTTAAAAACTGTAAATATTTCATGTATGCAGACGATAATTGTATCAGTACGTAAAAACCCAAAAGTGGCAGAGAAACACTTGCAAATAGTGTACAACCACTTTCAAGAATGGTGCCATAATACGGGTCTAATAATTAACACTTCAAAAACAAACGTTTTGTGCATTACTACCACAAAATTCAGAGAGAAAACATTAAAATAACAGGCCATTCAGTTCAGTACATTCATGATAGTGAACAAAAATCATGCAAGTGTGACTATGTAATAGGGGAAGTTGATGACATGAAATATCTAGGTATAATAATATATATTTTTCATGGAAGCAACATATTGAAAGTTATGTGAAACGCCGAGGGTAAGCTTGTTCAAAATGCAAATGGTTTAGTATATAACACCTCATAAAGCTTAAACACGGTTTATAATTCTCTTGTTGAGTCACTTATATGGTTTAAGTTTGTGGGGATCGGCTTCTGTTACAGACATAAACATGGTACAAATGTTACAAAATCGTATTGTCAAAGCATTCTTTCGGTACAAAAACATAGGAATACTTAGCTTAAGTGAAGATATGTTAATAGGGATGTACCAGAAGGAAAGGTTCTTGATAGTTAAACAACTTTACATGTACAACATAATTAAAGAAAGTTACTGGGAGCCACAATATAGAATTGTAAGTGAACATACACATGGAACAAGACTGAGGCATATAAGTTATTTTCAGGTCATCACGTACTACAACAATTATGGATCCAGAACACTGAAAGTTGTAGTTCCTAAAACAAGTGCCCTCAGAACTGACACACCTGAAAACAAAATATCAATTAAAAACACATGTGAAACAATGGATCATAGAAAATAAATATTTGTTTATGAATGAAAATTGTACCACGAACTTATCTATTTGGAATGATACCTTCAGGGATTGAGAAAACTTACACCAAGGACAGAATTACAATGGTAATGTGAATGTACAAACCTTATTAATATTGTAAACTAAGGATTGTAACAACGTATACAAATATGAAACAACTTCACCGGCAGATAAGGACATCAGGTGCTTTGCAGGTGCAAATAATTGCAAAGATGATGTATAATGTCTTACTTCATATTTTCAAATGTATTTTAGATAAGTAATAAATAAATAAATAAATAAATAAATAAATAAATAAATAAATAAATAAATAAATAAATAAATAAATAATAATAATAATAATAATATTGATATTGATATTATTGATATTATGATATTATTGAAGTATTGTACAGAACTACAAAACTTGAATAACTGTCCCACATTTTGCAACTGTCTACACACCATTGAAGTCATATCTATTTAAACGGTAAGATTAAGCTCGCGAAGCATCATCACTCCAGAGAGTGAGCCGTCCTATAAATATTAATGTGATCCAGACCTGGTATATGTGATGAATGGCCACTGCTGCCACGTTTCCATTCTGAGATATCACCCCCATTGAAGACTTTCAAACGCCCGTCCTCTCGGCCAGATAAATCACTCCAAGTGTCGTCCAGTGGAACATGAGACGATAACCTCATACATTCATCATTCGGCATTATCGCACTCATTTTCGTTAACCCTCCACAGTGCAAACGACTACGATCCAGAGAAAGTCTGAAACTGCTTAATAACTTAATTATAATTCATAGCAATGTAATAAATTCTATATATTGGTTATTTAGAATGAATCATCACACTCATTTTTTTATATTCACAGAGCAAAATACTACCGTCCAGAAATGACTAAAACTTTCAAATAACTCCAGAGTGATACCTAGAATACAAGAAAAGAATGCATTCTGAGTATTGTGTATCTAGGTCAACTATTTAGTTTACCAAGCAATGACCGATCCGGTCTTGGAATCTCAGGAATTTTAACTTTCCACAGCTGCTTATCACCGAAAATTGTATTTTTTTTCTTTTTATCACTTTCATTTTATCGTACCTAAGTGCACTTCCTTTGATATAAGTTCATAAGAACAGCTCACTGAAAAATCTTCATAGCTTAATTCGCCTGAACGTCTACCTCTATTAACAAGCCTTTCATTTCTCACCAATCCCTCATATCTAATGACAATGGGCTTCCAATGACACTTTTTCTTAAATTTTATTTTTGATAATTGTACATTCAATGAGTGTTGTTGACTATCACGATTCAGATGTCTTCAAAGCTGCATTTGGCCACAGATCGTATGATCAACATCACATAATTCTGTTATTTTGGTGAATCAGACAACTGACATATTAGCAGGATGCGTTCCGAAATGTTTAAATGGAAAATTAAAACATTATATTTCTGTGATGAAAGTTTTATTTTCTGAATAGGTTACAGCGAGGCCATGACAAAACAAATTAAAACTTTTAATATCACTACTTGGTTAATTCTGTAATTATTGACTAAGTAGTCAAAATAAATACAACTCGAAGTTAAGATTTACTCAAGACAGATTCTTGAGCTTTCGCTATATTCTTAAAGATAATGTAGTACTTTATTTCTGTGGATTTTTAAATTATATTTGATTCTATATCCTCCTCAGACCCCATGTCCACATGTGAAGACAGTTGCTTCTCATTTCAACAATCGCTTTTACAGTGCATGTTCTCAAAAGCTTGCCTTCATGATGTCGCTGATCTTCTCACATTCTGTAACAATGTTGATGACCTCACAAGACTGCATTCTCGCAGTTCCCACACACGGGAGATGCCCCCACCCTCGTCTGCCTTACATGGGCTGCACCAGGCTATAAATAGCCGCACAAAATGATTAATACTAGAAACTATTCTGAGTACAATACTTTTAACACTATTATTATTATTATTATTATTATTATTATTATTATTATTATTATTATTATTATTATTATTATTATTATTATTATTATTATTATTATTATTATCGTTATACGATTTTCCTGCAACTGCTGCAGGTTTCTCAAGGACAAAGTGTACCTTAACAACAATAATGGATATAGATACTGTAGATAATGAGATAGTATGAGGTTAAGTGTAGACAAACATTTATTTGAGGTCCGCAAGCATGATTCTTGAAGATCACGATGGACTTCATGAGTGGGGTGAAGGCGATGTTATAGACGAAATCTCTATTCAGACCAAAAGTATTGCAGAAGTCGACAAAAAATTTAGGTATGGTTCCTCGAGCACCTAATATCAAGCCGATTACAGAGATGGATGGTGCCTATACTTTTGCTTAAAGAAGTCCACTGTTTCTTCATAAATTCCTTTTTTCGCATCGACCTCTTCTGGCTGGTTTTCGTTGGTCTCAAATCTAATTGTTGGATCAATGATGACACCTTCAGAACAGGATGGCTTAAAAGCAATAATATCAATGCGTCGGTTGCTTCCTCTGTTGGAGAGACCGTGTACTTCTTCATAGATATTATAACCTTGTCCTCTCAAAGCGTTAGCTATCATTGATCTGGCTATATTATGGTGTGAGGTGCATAGTACGTATGTCACCATGTGGACAGGCTCCCAGGGCATGTGAAAGAGTTTCGAACGCTATGTGGCAATGCCGACAGAGGCTGTTGCCCTTGGATCTGCAAGGTACAGTACGCACAGCAGAGACATTGTCCGACTCGTTGGCTGAATGTTCAGCGTCCTGGCCTTCGGTTCAGAGGGTCCCGGGTTTTAACCCTCATTGGTTAATTCCAATGATTCGGGGACTGGGTGTTTGTGCTGTCCTCAACATCCCTGCAACTCACGCACCACACATTACACTATCCTCCACCACATTAACACGCAGTTACCTACACATGGCAGATGCCGCCCATCCTCATCGGAGGGCCTACCTTACAAGGGCTGCACTCGGCTAGAAATAGCCAAACGAAATTTTATAGAAAGCAGAGACGTTGGCATTCATTTTTATTGCATCACGCCATTCACTGCAAGACAATCCTGTATGATCACGAATCCATGTATTCGCTTGAGTATACCGTTTAAATAAGACTATATGAAAATGTTTTAGGGGATCCGCTGTCTCTAATTTCGATGTTTTGCCAGTTTTTCATATATTTATCCGATTTATGTCAACTCAAGACGGTATGAGTGCTTTTTTTGATGTCGTGTCTCTTTGACCATCTGTCTGTTCCACCACCACGGCGAAACGGGTGGATAGATCTCGACCAAACTTCATATATATAGTATACTCATCCAAGGGAAGGTTTAGATATGCACATGATTTAAAAATCAATGAATAGAATATGGGTTTATACGGAAACCACAAGTGATTTCTTCGATTTTCTTTTATACTATTGATGTTCCGTAAAATCGGTGGGCTACTTGCGAAACGTCCCTCATACATTACGTCCCTTTGTTATGTACATAATTTCGCTTGGTCAATGGACACTCTTTCCTTTGACGGAATATTGCAGGCTGTTGAAGGATATTACCTTTAGGCCGCGGAAAATATCGAAATATGGGGCCAATTTCAATGACAGTGTGCAGACCTTCGTTTCGTGGTAACTGCTTTCTAAATGGTAAGTCACTTTACAAAGCATATTACACAATCTTCAACTTTGGTCCTTTGCCTTATTTTCGTATATCGATTCTATATACTTCAGATAGCGCAGCATTTCTCGGTTACAATCAAATCTCTCCAAGTCGATTGCCACTGGAATTAGGAAAGGGGGGCTGTCATTATAACTTAAACTATCAATCTCTATTGTGAATGGTAGCTGGCAAGTCAGCCTGCACTTATTGTATAAACTCCCGAAATCGATTGCGAATGGCAGTAGGAAATGTGGCCTGTCTTTATCATCTAAATTTACCCAACGTGCACCTTACATCGGAAACTACGTATGGGGTCTTCCCCGTTTTGTTTCTAGGATAGCGCTAAGAGACGTGCAATTTGCTATACTGTAATCTTATTCACTACGTGTGCAGTAACTTGCGTAGAACTCCGTATACAAGGTATAATACCATAGCGAAGTACGGGTACATTTGCAGGTAGGTAAACACTGATAGGGAATCTGCCACCTGGTTGACAGTCCTAAATTTGGACCAATGATTGATTGATTGATTGATTGATTGATTGATTGATTGATTGATTGATTGATTGATTGATTGATTGATTGATTGATTGATTGATTGATTGATTGATTGATTGATTGATTGATTGATTGGAGAACTGGAAAAGATTCGCAGGAAAGCAGCCTGGTTAGTTCTGGGCGATTTCAAACAAGAGAGTGTTGTTACAAAAATGTTGCAAATTTCGGGCTAAGAGGACATGGAAGTAAGAAGACAAGCTGCTCTAGTAGGTGGTATGTTCCGAGCTGTCAGTGGAGAGATGGCGTGGAATGGCATTAGTAACTGTATACACTTTAACGTAGTCTCTATTATTAGTAAATATCATAATATGATTATACATCTGGAATTCATTACCACAAATTCGGATAAATGATGCGTTTAGGTAGAGGAATTACTGATTGGAATAATTTACAAAGCAAGATGTTGGAAAAAATTTCAACTTCTTTGAAATATTATAAGAAAAGACTTAGTAAACAACTGGAAACGAATCTGCCACCTGAGCGACAACCATAATATAGATAAGTAGTGACCAATATAAAACACGAAAATAAGTAATGCAATGAATATAACTTTTGCTTCTCTTTTTCCTCCCTGAAGTTCTTCCCAATTTATTCGATTCGGCGCTTAGTCCTATTTGTATTTGATCAACTTTCACAGCCATTTGCCCTTCTAGATGCCAATGCTATGCGGAGAGATTGACTATTGCTCGTATCTGCGGCGGTGGTTGTATAATGTTGTATTGTCCCCGTGAAAATTGGCGACCTTATGAATATTTTAACAAGTGGAAAGCAAAAATTTTTATTGTCTGCTTGAAGCCGCAACACATCACTTGGGAACTTGTGGCGAGCCGTGAACGAGTTTTTTTGTCGTTCAGAGGGGTGCGATACGTCATCAGCAAGACTGTGTCAAGGTTATAGCTAACCACGTGACTGCCTTCGCACGCGCGACTCAGCCTGTTTCTGGAATAGTCTGCGCAAATTAAAGGTGATCATCAGCCAATTACCGTACTTGCTGAAGAACACGCCTCCCTGGGCTAATTATATAAGGCCTTGCTTCGAGTGAATCGCTCTCTTAATGCTTAATGCTCTTCGCTTTACGCTCTTCTTAATGCTGCGTGAAAGACATCACATCACCGGACCACGTGGAAGGAGAAATTTCAAGACAAGTCGACGCCCGTTCTACCAGAATTTAGTCTGATAATTAGTGAATTCTGTGGAATAAAAACACCTAGGAGCCAAGTTAAGTGTGACAGTGTAGACGAGCTGTTTATATTCTGCGTGTGCTTGTGCAAAATACTTAATTTTGTCATCTCAGTTACAGCTTGTGACCAGCGATCAACGAAGACGTCTTGGAATTGAAGATCTCAAGATGAAGAATTCCGCAACTACCAACATCATTTCATCGAGGGACATCCATCACAGAGCCTCCATGGAGCTGTAAAAATGTAAGGCGTCTCTGGTAATTGGAAGAAGACTGGCCGGAGTATGCTGAAATAACTGACTGTCGACGGGAATCGAACTCTACAAAAACTTGAGTACCTTTTTGATTTAATTTATCTGTCCTATCTTTTGTACAACTAGAGGTCTTTCTTCTTAAGTCGTAGATCTATCAGTTTGCTGTAGTTAGAAATATTTCATTTTCCTACTTCTTAAGGTGTCATGGTAGACTAGGTACGTGTGAGTGAGATTTTGGAATCTATTAGAGTAGACATGTAGGTTGTCCTTGACTGACTTCCCATGTTTAAGGAGCTTAAGTTTAATAATCACTGACCACACGATAAATCTACTTTATTTGTAATATTGAAAGTTACCGGACGGAAAATTTGCGTGTACATTTTGAGTGAATAGGGTCGAACCTAGTGTCCTTTAAAATCACTTGTTGTATTTTTTATGATGAAGTCATCTAATTTTACGACATTCCAGGAGAATCAGTAGATGTAATAATCACTTAAATAATAATAATTCTGATTAAAGATCGGGTAAAACAGAAGTAAACGCTCGTGAGCCATAAAACTACTGTAGAATTCCTAAATGTGAGATAAAATGTGCTCTGTTCATGAAGGGTCTGGAATATGGCCTATCCTGAGGGATATTTGTTGCGTAATTGAGTAAATGATGAATTAGTGGTGATATTGATTTATTCTTGTGTATTTGGAGCGCAAGATAGATTATAATTAGTGGAGCACGTGTTTGTGAGTGTATTTCACAGGTAGGAAGTAAAAATAATGCGAGTAAGGCTCACGCTTGCGGTAAATTCAACCTGTAGCCCACATGATGGTAGTGCTTATGGACTTTACTAGAATCTTCCATTATAATCTCATGAATTAGATGAACTTGCGCTGATATGTGAAATGTATTTCTATCAAGTGATACCCATGACTTCGATCACTAGCCACCATTAATGTAAGAGAATTTCTGTGCACGAATTATTTTTGCGAGACATCACGCGTCCCGACCATTGATAAAAATCATAACTAAAATTGCCAAGTCAGGATTCGTTGTAAATAGTGTACATAAAACGTGTTTCCCTAGTGTGAATGTGTGTGTGTAAATGTGTATATTTCTCTTGTGCCATGTTTATTTCATTTAATTTTGATCTGGTCGCGCACTCGCCGTGACGCGGATCACATTCATCGTTGTGTGTTGCCTTAAGAAATAATTTCATGCCCTTAAGGGAAAGTTTAATTAAATTAAGTCAAGGAAGACTAGGAAGGAATTTAATTTTTATTTGCGAGATTTAAAAGGAAAGATCATCTCGTTACTTTGTAAAGGCACTCGATTTGTAACAAAATTTATTTAACTAGCTCACACGTTGGTAATGTAAATTTCTAAAAATCTGAAATACTTTAAGATTAATTTGAATAGAAATGAAATGCAAAGATCAAGGTAGAAATTTGTCAGCCGCATGATTGCTTTGAAACATTGTAAAAATAAGTCATTAATAATTAATCAAAAATCATTACTCTGAAATATTAATGATGAACATTAGATAAATGATGCGGTGGAGAATTAGTAAGAACACGATCGTGTTACAATGAAACAGGTTAATTGAATGATAATAGTAATAATAATAATCGAGATAATAATTAATTAATTTGAAAATTTTGGAAACAGTTTTTCTTTGCTAATGAAGTTCATGTTAGTGTCATTAACCATTATTAAATATTGTAAATGACTCATTCAGTTGTGTACATCGTAAAGACCACGTGTTGAGGCAACTTGAAATTGGTGAAACTTCGAACACATGTTTATTTAGTTCTTTCAGTCAAATGTTTGGTTTAAAAAGGCAAGTGGCCTAATTACTTCTTTGGTTTCATTTACAGCACAGTAGAGCTGGAGATATGAACACGAGTCACTCTAAATCGAGGAAGAAACCCGATATTATGAAAGCTCAGTTATGTAAAAAGGAAATATTAGCAAGAATATTTTGTTGTTTAATTGCTTATGTGAATAAATGTCAGAGTGTTGTTTTAATATTTCTTTTTATCCTGCTTGGTCATCAATCCTTACAACCCTTAAATGCCTCTAGAAAGTGATAGCCAACGATCGAACGGTCCACCTTGGGACTCATCGCTCGATGGCTGGGCTTAGCTCGGGAAAAATGGGGGCATTTAAGATGGCGCCCAACGTGGGGCCCGAGATTGGCTTATCCAAGCTCGAAAATGATCTTGTGCTGTCCAGTGTTTATGACATTGACAAGATCAGATGACCAATTAAATTAGGCTGACTCTGACACATTTATTCGCCCAAATTCTTGTGGCTAACATAAGCACATGTTAAATGTAACTTGTATGAATATTGTTAAAAACAAATTCTTGCTGGTAATTAGAAATTTGAATTTGCTGCGATGATAATTAATTAAAGTTAGACTCATAATTGCGACCGATATTGGTGAAAATTTGGAACTTTCATGATATCGACAAATCGGTGCCTTCACAAATTTGATGGAGTTCGATTCCCAATATTTCAGTAGTCCGGTTAGAATTCTTCCAATACCAGAATAGCCATTTAATGAATAATTGTAACCATGGAGGACTTAAGGCAGATGTTGTTGGCTATGGAGGAGAGGATTAATGCCAACTTGAACATTAGTCAAGCTAACTTAGAGAAAACCTTAGAGGAAAAACTTAGCGGAAATCAGGCCAACCTAGAGAAAACCTTAGAGGAAAAACTTAGTGAAAATCAATTGCATTTAGAGAGAAAACTTAGTGACACTCAGGTACACTTAGAAAAAGGACTTAGTGATCTCAGTGACGCACAAATAAACCTCGAAAAATCTCTCGGGGAAGCTATTGAAGAAAAGTTGACGGACATTAAAAACCAAACTGAAGAAGGTTTAGGAAAAATATGTTCGGACATTAAACTTTTTAACGGTAAGCTAGCCTCAGTGCAGAGCGAGCTCGTAATAGTCAAAAATGATTTCGCTACTATGAAAAAGGAGGTAAACGAAAACATTGCCAAGTCTATGGCGGGCATGTCCAATGAATTCAGTGAACGACTGGCGAACGTTCAACAGGACATATTAACTGGAATCGACAAATACAAGGGCGAAGTTGAACAATCATTCCTGAATATTGAGGAAAAGATTGACACAAATTCAGAGGACCTTAAGGTTACGAAAACGGCTTGGGCGAAGAAATTCATTGGATTAAACGAGAAACTACAACAAGTCGAAAAGGGCATTCTCGACAAAATCGAGACATCCCAAGTCGAGACCTCGGAACGGATGGATTATATCCACGAGTCGCTTGAGGATAGTTGGGGCGAAATAAAAACCATCAAAACCACCCTGATGAATGCCATACATAAGGTCACGACTGAGTCAAAAACTGAAACCGAAGGGATTCGAAAGGAGTACACGGATGGAATTAAGGAGCTTGTACATGAAATGCATCTCCTGAAAATCCAGAACGAGAACACTAGCAAGGTCACCAACTCATTGCTAGAGAAGCAGGCATTACTGGAGCAACGTGTAACCGGCACGGGTCTGACGTCAACTCCACTTGCAACTGCAGGGACAGGCGCTGCGAATACAATTGAGATTTCTTCAGAGCCGACAGTAAATGCGTCTCAAATGAATACAACCGGCCAGACGCAAATAGTAAATATAATTCGTCTTCACGAAGACCAACCCAAGAAATTCAATAACGTTAGAGGAAACGTGACTCCGAAAGGCTTTATTCGGGAACTGCAGGATTACTTTCGCGATGCGAAAATTCCACCAGAAAGGCAGCTAAGGGTCACCGAAAAATTCCTGGAAGACTCAGTTCATACCTGGTTTGTCGCATTTCGATTTTCGTTTGACGATTTCGAAAGCTTCAAGAAAGCATTCCTGGAGAAGTACTGGAATAGCGACGTCCAATACAACCTTAGGACGGAGTTATACGCCAGGAAATATGCATCATCTACGCCCACGAGATATGCGGACTTCCTGTCCAGCCAATTAAGAAAATTAAGGGAACTAGACTCACCGCCATCAGAACCTGAGTTGGTTAAGTTGATCACCCGACAGTTACCACCAGATGTGCAGAGGATCATGATAGCCTCAAATACGCAATCTGCAATCCAGGCTGAGGCGTTGTTAAGACAATTAGACATGACGTCCAAGGAACCAGTTCGTCAGGGACGAAACTCGGAACCTCACATCCATCAGGTAACAACGAATAAGGAGGAAGAATCGAAATCAGTCAACCAAGGGAGAACGTGGAAACGTAACCCTGGAGGGCAAGATTCACCTCGTGATCGATCGCCCGTACGCAGAAATAGACCCATTAGAAACTGGGAATATTCCAGACGTAACGAGAGGAAGCGTCCATACTCAGATTACCGAAGGAGCTGGAACCGAAACCAGGACTTCCGCCACTCAAGAGGAAGGAGAGACTGGCGAGAAGAAGAGAAGGAAAAATATCTAAAAGACCTTCAAAACTCGACGCAGGAAAACGAAAGATGGCGAAGAGCAATCCAAACCCAGGATACCAACCCTGATATCGTGGGAGCGGAAAGTCTTCAATACCAAGAGGCCAAGGCTCGGGGAAGCCAACATAACAACTCGAGTCAGGAGCACAGCCAAGGTGCTGACAAAAAAAAACTCCATCTCCAGTAAGAGGAGATAGCCTGAATCCTGAAGGCAAAATCACTAAACTTCAAGAATGGATTGTGGTACAGGTCGACTCATGGACTACCAAGCCCGAAGACTTGTTAGATGAGGTTGGTCAGCGTAACAGCGAAATACCATCGACGTTACCCATCATTTCAGCACGAATCTGCAATGTTCACGTAAAATGTCTCATAGATACTGGATCGACGATTAGCGTCATTTCGACGGCATTTTTGAGAGACCTGAGGGACCGAAATGATATACCTGTCATACCGGTATCTCACGTAAAAATTAAGGGCATAATACCGGACAAGTCTGTCATGTGCAAACAACAGACATTGTTGGATGTCGAGATTGGACGGACGATATTTCCTCAAGTATTCCTAGCCATGTCCAACATTAAATTTAATATTATTTTGGGTGCAGACTTCCTAATGTCTTACCAAGCCATGATTGACATGCAGTCAAACTCCATTCAATTCAGGAAGGCGGATTTTTCCGAGACTGCCATGCTAAACCCTTCAGATGTAAACGACCCATCTGCTTATTGCGGGGAAACAGACGCCTTATCTCCGAGGGAAACCGAAGACCATGAGGCCTCTGAGGAAATTTTAATGGCCATGGATAAAGTATTAGAAGAAGGCGATAACGACAGACACCCCTTCGATCTCATTTTTGAGAAATCAAGGCAAGCCATGGGTACGGAAAAAGAACAGATTCAGCTGCAGAATTTGCTACTGAAATATAAGAACTTGTTCGATTCCAAACCAGGTCTTATTCCCAACTTTCAATACTCACTTCTTGTGACAGACTGGCTACCCTTCAAGAAAAAGCCGTATCCGATACCGGAAAAATTTTACTCCAGAGTCGGCAAGATTATTGAAGAAATGGAGAGGGATGGAATCGTCATGAAAGCTAGCAGTCCATTCATTAACCCTTTAGTAGTCGTGTCTAAGCCAGACGGATCGCTGCGCGTGTGTTTAGACGCTCGATCCGTGAACGAAAAGTTAATTCCGGAGAATGATCAGCCTCCGACGATCAAAGACGTCATTAGAAAATTCAGGGGTATGAGATACTTCTCTTCTGTTGATTTTACGTCATCCTACTTCCATATTCTGCTTGAAGAAAAATCTAGGCTATTGACAGGCTTCATATACGACCAGCAAACCTATGTTTTCTGCAGGCTACCCTTCGGAATCCGTAACGCTGGCTGCGCGCTTATCCGAGCACTCGAAAGATGCCTAACCGACGAGATTAAAGCCTTCACAACGAGGTATGTTGATGATCTCCTCCTAGCGAGTGAGACGTTAGAGGAACACCTCGTTAAATTGGAGAAACTCCTTAAGAATTTATCCGACGCTGGCTTCCACGTGAACCTGAAGAAGTCTCACTTTTGCAAGTCCGAGATTTTATTTCTGGGACACATCATAGACGGCGATGGCGTGAAGCCCAACCCAGTCAAAATCGAAGCCATTAGTAATTTTCCTAAGCCTGTGAGAGTGAAACAGGTCCGGCAATTCTTGGGAATGGCCCAGTTCTTTTCGAACCACTGTCCTAACTACACTCAGACAGTTGCTCCATTGCAGGATCTCCTAAAGAAGGGCAATAGATGGAAGTGGAGCGCCGAATGTGACAAAGCCTTCGCTAAGACGAAAGAAATGCTCGTAAACAACGTTAAGCTGGGATACCCTGACTTTACTAGGCCCTTCATTCTACAAACTGATGCCTCAAACATTGGGATAGGAGCCGTCCTTTTCCAAGAAGACAAGGAGAACCCTGAAAACAGGACATACTTGGCTTTCGTCAGCAGGAAGATAAGGAAGCACGAAAAACATTACTCCGTAACTGAACTGGAAATGTTATCCATAGTCTACGCTCTCAAATACTGGCAGAAATTAATTTACGGATTTCCCATCATTGTCAGGACTGACCATCGTGCATTAACTTTCATGTTAAAAACAACTATGGCTTCCGAACGAGTTTTCAGATGGACACTCTTTGTACAACAATTTAACCTCCAATTAGAACATTGCTCCGGGAAGAACAACCTGTTAGCCGACTGCCTGAGTCGAAACCCTAATTCTGAAGTCGCAGAGATACATCAGATCACGTTAATACAGGAAGACCACGAGTTCCTACGCAAACTTGGTTACCTTCGACAGGCACAGAAGCGGGACCCTAAGTTACGGCCTATCATTGACTGTCTCGAAGACAAACTTACCCCAAACGAGCCAGGATTTCGGAAAATAAAGAGACAAGCTAGAAATTTCCGTTATATCAATGGAATCCTGTATAAGTTCATTGACTCTGCTAGGACGAAACTACGAGCTGTTATACCGCCGAAGCTACGGGAACTTCTTACTTGGCACGTCCATCGAATTACAGGTCATGGTGGAGTAGATAAGACTGTTGCCACGATATTAGAATCATTCACATGGGAAGGATTGAGAACCTTTGTAAATGACGTCATCAGGACATGTGACACTTGTCAGAGAGTCAAACCAAGCTCTCATTTATTACAGCAAAGTCCCATTCCTATTTTGCCATCTGCTCCGAAAGAACTCTACGCAATGGACTTGTTCGGTCAGATTCCAACTTCTAAGCGAGGAAACCGTCATGTGGTTGTGACCATTGATGTGTTTTCCAAGTACGTGACGTTATATCCAATCCAGAAGGCCACTACTAAAGCCGTTCTGTGGAGAATCACCCGGAATATAATTCCTCACATGGGAAAGCCTCAGGCTATTCTAACAGACCACGGACCACAATTCACCTCGGCCGAATTTAAACAAGCCATGACCCAACTGGGCATCAAACATGTACTAAATTCCGTGAGACATCCGTCTAGTAATCCAGCGGAACGTGTAATGCAAGAGCTGGCCAAGTTCTGTAGAATATTCTGCGGGAATGCTCATTGGAAATGGGTAGATGTACTTCCGATTATTATGGAATGTTCTAATGGCACTATTCACGAAGCTACCTCCCAAATTCCATCAGTACTTCATTTTAATAATTACCCTGTGAGATCTTGGGATCACATCATTCAGTGTCCTGGAACCGTAAGACCTACTCCCCAGGAAAACATTGAGAAGGCAACGGAATCACTGAGACGCCACGCTGAGAGACGAAACCGAAGAGTTCAAGGGAGGAGATTTCACCGACCTCTCCGATTAAACGAATACGTATTATTGAGGAGACCAGCTGTGTCCGAGCCTACGAGCAAATTTTATGCTAAATTTGCACCCTTGTTTGTGGGACCCTACAAGATCATTAAAGTCTTTGGCAACAACTCCTATAAAATACAAAGTTTGGATAAATCTTACGAAGCTGTCCACAATGCCGCTAATTTAAGACTCTACCGAACACCTACACCACTAGCTGACACCGTGTAACCATCTGTTAAAAGGGAAAAATAAGTTACTGAAGATGGAAATAAAACTTGAGGAACACCCTGTATGGAGAGACTAGGCTACTGGATGCCAGGAGCGGAACGAAGAACTCCGAGTCTCACACCTATCGCGAGCTCAACTGAATTACTACCAGGTGACTCAACAACCAATTTTCCGGAACAATAGTAATGGACACTGTTATGTAATAATTTCATCTACAAACGAAATTATACTCCAACCAAGGGAGAGATGTCCCCGTGAAAATTGGCGACCTTATGAATATTTTAACAAGTGGAAAGCAAAAATTTTTATTGTCTGCTTGAAGCCGCAACACATCACTTGGGAACTTGTGGCGAGCCGTGAACGAGTTTTTTTGTCGTTCAGAGGGGTGCGATACGTCATCAGCAAGACTGTGTCAAGGTTATAGCTAACCACGTGACTGCCTTCGCACGCGCAACTCAGCCTGTTTCTGGAATAGTCTGCGCAAATTAAAGGTGATCATCAGCCAATTACCGTACTTGCTGAAGAACACGCCTCCCTGGGCTAATTATATAAGGCCTTGCTTCGAGTGAATCGCTCTCTTAATGCTTAATGCTCTTCGCTTTACGCTCTTCTTAATGCTGCGTGAAAGACATCACATCACCGGACCACGTGGAAGGAGAAATTTCAAGACAAGTCGACGCCCGTTCTACCAGAATTTAGTCTGATAATTAGTGAATTCTGTGGAATAAAAACACCTAGGAGCCAAGTTAAGTGTGACAGTGTAGACGAGCTGTTTATATTCTGCGTGTGCTTGTGCAAAATACTTAATTTTGTCATCTCAGTTACAGCTTGTGACCAGCGATCAACGAAGACGTCTTGGAATTGAAGATCTCAAGATGAAGAATTCCGCAACTACCAACATCATTTCATCGAGGGACATCCATCACAGAGCCTCCATGGAGCTGTAAAAATGTAAGGCGTCTCTGGTAATTGGAAGAAGACTGGCCGGAGTATGCTGAAATAACTGACTGTCGACGGGAATCGAACTCTACAAAAACTTGAGTACCTTTTTGATTTAATTTATCTGTCCTATCTTTTGTACAACTAGAGGTCTTTCTTCTTAAGTCGTAGATCTATCAGTTTGCTGTAGTTAGAAATATTTCATTTTCCTACTTCTTAAGGTGTCATGGTAGACTAGGTACGTGTGAGTGAGATTTTGGAATCTATTAGAGTAGACATGTAGGTTGTCCTTGACTGACTTCCCATGTTTAAGGAGCTTAAGTTTAATAATCACTGACCACACGATAAATCTACTTTATTTGTAATATTGAAAGTTACCGGACGGAAAATTTGCGTGTACATTTTGAGTGAATAGGGTCGAACCTAGTGTCCTTTAAAATCACTTGTTGTTTTTTTTATGATGAAGTCATCTAATTTTACGACATTCCAGGAGAATCAGTAGATGTAATAATCACTTAAATAATAATAATTCTGATTAAAGATCGGGTAAAACAGAAGTAAACGCTCGTGAGCCATAAAACTACTGTAGAATTCCTAAATGTGAGATAAAATGTGCTCTGTTCATGAAGGGTCTGGAATATGGCCTATCCTGAGGGATATTTGTTGCGTAATTGAGTAAATGATGAATTAGTGGTGATATTGATTTATTCTTGTGTATTTGGAGCGCAAGATAGATTATAATTAGTGGAGCACGTGTTTGTGAGTGTATTTCACAGGTAGGAAGTAAAAATAATGCGAGTAAGGCTCACGCTTGCGGTAAATTCAACCTGTAGCCCACATGATGGTAGTGCTTATGGACTTTACTAGAATCTTCCATTATAATCTCATGAATTAGATGAACTTGCGCTGATATGTGAAATGTATTTCTATCAAGTGATACCCATGACTTCGATCACTAGCCACCATTAATGTAAGAGAATTTCTGTGCACGAATTATTTTTGCGAGACATCACGCGTCCCGACCATTGATAAAAATCATAACTAAAATTGCCAAGTCAGGATTCGTTGTAAATAGTGTACATAAAACGTGTTTCCCTAGT
Organism: Anabrus simplex; assembly: GCF_040414725.1. Lineage (NCBI taxonomy): Eukaryota > Metazoa > Arthropoda > Insecta > Orthoptera > Tettigoniidae > Anabrus > Anabrus simplex. The sequence goes on from NC_090265.1 coordinate 311,112,943, forward strand.
GTGAATGTGTGTGTGTAAATGTGTATATTTCTCTTGTGCCATGTTTATTTCATTTAATTTTGATCTGGTCGCGCACTCGCCGTGACGCGGATCACATTCATCGTTGTGTGTTGCCTTAAGAAATAATTTCATGCCCTTAAGGGAAAGTTTAATTAAATTAAGTCAAGGAAGACTAGGAAGGAATTTAATTTTTATTTGCGAGATTTAAAAGGAAAGATCATCTCGTTACTTTGTAAAGGCACTCGATTTGTAACAAAATTTATTTAACTAGCTCACACGTTGGTAATGTAAATTTCTAAAAATCTGAAATACTTTAAGATTAATTTGAATAGAAATGAAATGCAAAGATCAAGGTAGAAATTTGTCAGCCGCATGATTGCTTTGAAACATTGTAAAAATAAGTCATTAATAATTAATCAAAAATCATTACTCTGAAATATTAATGATGAACATTAGATAAATGATGCGGTGGAGAATTAGTAAGAACACGATCGTGTTACAATGAAACAGGTTAATTGAATGATAATAGTAATAATAATAATCGAGATAATAATTAATTAATTTGAAAATTTTGGAAACAGTTTTTCTTTGCTACTGAAGTTCATGTTAGTGTCATTAACCATTATTAAATATTGTAAATGACTCATTCAGTTGTGTACATCGTAAAGACCACGTGTTGAGGCAACTTGAAATTGGTGAAACTTCGAACACATGTTTATTTAGTTCTTTCAGTCAAATGTTTGGTTTAAAAAGGCAAGTGGCCTAATTACTTCTTTGGTTTCATTTACAGCACAGTAGAGCTGGAGATATGAACACGAGTCACTCTAAATCGAGGAAGAAACCCGATATTATGAAAGCTCAGTTATGTAAAAAGGAAATATTAGCAAGAATATTTTGTTGTTTAATTGCTTATGTGAATAAATGTCAGAGTGTTGTTTTAATATTTCTTTTTATCCTGCTTGGTCATCAATCCTTACAACCCTTAAATGCCTCTAGAAAGTGATAGCCAACGATCGAACGGTCCACCTTGGGACTCATCGCTCGATGGCTGGGCTTAGCTCGGGAAAAATGGGGGCAGTATAATGTTTGTAATGTCATTTATTTCCCCAAATTTTGATATATTTATCAGTTTCATGTCAGTTCAAGAACGTATCAGTAGTTTTGAGCTTTCGTGTCTGTTTGTTTGTTTGTCTGTTTGTTCCGCCATCACGGGTCAACAGCTGAAAAGATCTCGACCAAACTTCATATTTAGAGTCTACTCATCCAGGAGTAAGTTTCGATATGCATTTCATTTAAAAATCACTGAATAGGCTGTGGGTTTTCAGGAAGACTATAAAAAAATTCTCTTACGCTACTGAATATATCTCGACCAAATTTCATATTTAGAGTCTACTCATTCAGGAGCAGGTTTTGATATGAATATCATTTTAAAATCTATCCATAAACTGGGGATTTATAGGAAGACTAAAGGATATTTTAATTTTTCTCTTATACTATTGAATATATCTAGATAAAACATATTTTCAGTCTACTCATCCAAGCACAGGTTTCGATATGCATTTCATTTAAAAATCACTAAACGGACTGGGGGTTTATACGAATACCAAAAGAGAATTTTCATTATCTCTTACACTACGGTATTGATTATATCTCCACCAAACTTCATATTTAGAGTCTACTCATCCAGGCCGAGATTTTGAAATGCATATCATTTAAAAATCACTGAATAGACTCCGGAATTACCAGGAAGACCAGAAGAGATTTTCTTTAATTTTCTCATACACAATTGGTTATATCTCTGTCAAACGATATATCTAGAATCTATTCATCCAGGAGTAGGCTTCGATATACGTATCATCTAAAAATCTCTATACATAAAATAAGAGTTTTGTCTGTACATTGCTCAGAATTTGAAAAGAATGGTATTTCTGTATCGATCATGTCCACAGAAACAAGGAAATGCATTTTTTACTTTTCCGTAATGTCTGTCTGTCTGTCTGTCTGTCTGTCTGTCTGTCTGTCTGTCTGTCTGTCTGTCTGTCTGTCTGTCTGTCTGTCTGTCTGTCTGTCTGTCTGTCTGTCTGTCTGTCTGTCTGCCTGTCTGTCTGTTTGTCTGTCTGTCTGTACACGCATCACGAGAAACCGGCTGAAGAAAATTTAATGAAAATCGGAATGTAAAGTCGGGTGATGAACCACTACACTTTGGGCTATAGCTATTCACGCTGAGTGAAATGGTTGTTTAGAGGAAGGCCTGAAATGTAATTCTCAAATAAGTTATTTGTGTTATTAGTGGTCGTATCGATAAATACTACATAAATAACATAACTTTAGTTATGTCGTAAGTTAGTAGTAGTTATGTAAGAAGTTATTAAATTTCCGATCACTTGAGTCTTATACATTGTTACCGTACCGCATATTATTACAGAGATATTCATGCATTTGGATTTTTGTTAATAAGTCCATATCAGCGCCGAGTCACGAGAACATGAGTAAACAGAATTTAGTGAAAATAGGTATGTAAAGTCTGAGAATAAGGAACTACAGTATTCGATATAAATAATTTTGTAACGCGCCCTAATATCACAGAGTCGAAAGAAAACTAATGTGAAGTCCTGCAATATCAACTTTATCAACAATAACATTACATTGACCATTGTTTGTTGTGATGTGCTTTTGGTCTTCTGTTTCCACTCATCCCCGATAGATAGGATTACTGCAGCGTACCGAGATTTTTTCAGTTTGCTTTACGTCGCAGCGACACAGGTAGCTCTTATGGCGATGATGGGATAGGAAAGGAATAGAGGTTGAAGGAAGCGGCCTAGGCTTTAATTAAGGTACAGCCTGGTGTGACTGGTGTGAAAATCGGAAACCACGGAATACCATCTTCAGGGATGCCGGCAGTGGGGTTCGAATCCACTATCTCCCGGATGCAAGCTCACAGCTGCGTGCTTCTAACGACACGGCCAACTCGCCTGGTCTTACCGCGTGTACCAGCCTGCCTGTATATTGGCGGGAAGTAGCTGGGGAATTAGATAACTTCTTTAGCATGCCATTCCTCTGGTTCATACATTTTCTGATATTACTGGTACGTAACACACTGATTCATCATAGCATTCGAGTTATTCAATCCCTACTCTGAGGCACTGATTGGAATGAGTAGTGTGCATATTTAACGGAATAATGACAGAGGAGTGTTCACGGCAGTCTGCGACCTGGTTATTCCAGCTCTGGAACTTTGGACTGTTAGATCGGCACCGTAGTACTGTTCGTTGAAAGTGAGAAAGTGTGCGGTTTTTCATTTGATCGAGTATTTTATATGATAACATTGCTTTCAATCGCTACATTCCTACTGACGTTTTTGTAATGACGTATGTTGAATTCAGTTAGGAAAACCACCAAGTCAGTCTCCCTGAGAATCGCGTAGCGAAGCACGGATACATCAGCTAGTCATGGAATAAACTGTGAGTTTATAGGAAGACCAGAAGAATTTTTTTCAATTTTCTCTTCCACTATTGATTACATGTAACTGTGAGCTTGCATCCGGGAGATAGTAGGTTCGAATCCCACTATCGGCAGCCCTGAAGATGGTTTTCCGTGGTTTCCCATTTTCACACCAGGCAAATGCTGGGGCTGTACCTTAATTAAGGCCACGGCCGCTTCCTTCCAACTCCTAGGCCTTTCCTATCCCATCGTCGCCATAAGACCTATCTGTGTCGGTGCGACGTAAAACCCCTAGCAAAAAAAAAAGATTACATGTAAAATATGTAGACTATGTGTGAAACGCACCTTCATTTTAAATACTTTTGTTATGTACATAATTTCGCTTACTCTTCAAATGACGGAGAATATTACTATTTTCTACGGGCTTGATGCTCTGCAGCTAATGACGGACACCCTCGCAGACGTACGGTTATAACAACGCGTGAGACGCGGGGGTACACATTTTGAACCAATGCTGTGCTGACGCAGTGCAGATTTATGCTACATTGTGAACCGTTAAGTTTAGCGAGGGTCATCCTAAGAAAGTGGCAGGCAAACCCCAAACTTGTTCCAGAACTGGACCGGGGACTCTTGAGTACGAGGGCATGATGAGCCATGATTATTTTGTGTAGACTTAGATTTGAAGATAGTATTGTGGCTGACTTAATGAGTTGTACAGGGTCTGCGAGAGGGTGTACCACAGACCATGTGTTGAAATAAATGATTTATTTTACGGCCAGAGGGCCTAGAATACTTTCCGCTCGGCAAAGCAAGCTTATTTGCCAGTTATAGAGTGATGTTAGTCGTGTCTCCACTGAGGACGAGTCCAGGTACAATGTTTTGTGTTATTTGTTTGTTGTTGTTCTATATGTCTTGTGATTATGACTTCAAATGGTGTGTTTGTTAAAGTGATATTAGCCCGCTGGCTGTTTATTAGGGAAGCGAGGTTCTGTCCTTGATTCAGTTGGAGATGGGTTCGGTTCCCGTCAGTCAAGCCAGTGTAAATTTTGGAAGTATATTTATGCGGACGATTCCCAAACAAGTGCATTATTATATGTCTGTATCATTTTACTCCAAAATTAGAGTAATTAGGCCCTTATAATTCGAGTCAATCATTATTTTTCACTTGTCTAAAGACGGCATCAAATCAAAGCCTGCGGGCTAACGTTTCAGTCAAATTTATCAGGATCTCCGCCAGACGATGGAAATTCGTTATGTTCTACTTTATTTAGAACTCTTTTCTCACGGGTACGTGACCCGATGTGTTTTAATGACTATTTGACTCAAGTTGCGTAATTTTCCGTATATATCTGTAAGTTCAGTCTGAGCCTTGTACGGGATGTGTACGTGCTTTCATTTTGATCTGATCTTTAAGTTTTTAGTTAATAAACGCGTTATTTTACCCCTTAATCTTGCCGAGTTCTCATTCACAAAGATGTATCATAGAACCTGTCCGAGTATCGTATGATAGTTTTAGTTAGACATACTTTTTAGATTCCTTTCTCGGACGCACCATGGAGCGTCTTCGTTAAGCTAGGCCACGCGGGAGCAGGGGATGGTGCAATTGTGAACTCTGACGTACGACCATTGTAGTGACTCGGTGGGTGTGGGCCAGTCAGTTGCACACAGGTTGAAACCATGAGGTAGACCAAACTTTCTGGACATATTCCTTACACGTAGAAGAATAATATATGTCATATGGACATAAGTTCAGAAATGCTTTATTTCCATGTTAGAACGCATTTTTTTTGCAACTATACATAGTAAATTAATCATGGAAAACACACAAGAAAACAATATATCAGTATACCACAAGAAACTCTTTCTTGCATGAAATGTTCAAAATGCCCTCGTTGGCATTGATACGTGCAGCTACCCACCGCCCGCGCATCCGCATGCGAGGAGTATCATTGCAAGGTGAAGCGTAGTCAGCGTGACGGATACTCTCGGCCTTTCTTCTTGGGGACGCTATCTAATTGTCGTTAGATAGGTCATCATATGATCTCGCATACGATAATTGGACCTCGGGCCAGCACTCATATCCATGTAAAAATTTCTGATGTGGCCGGATCCGAGTATGACTACTCGTATGTTATACTGGATGCGGAATTACCAGGGAGTATTCATCGTAATCACAGATCCGGTAAAATTATCATGTCGAATTCACGGCTTTGCAATTAAAATCTAGAGGTAATTGTTTGCATGCTGTTTACCTTTCGGCAAACTATCAGTTTGGGAATAACGATGAAGAGAGCGGAACATTATTGTTAATCCACATCAACGTGTTCTTTGATTTCTGTGTTGGAGACATGCAGTCCTATACATTTTACTGGTTAAGCCAGAGTTTGAATTAACAGAGATTAGTGCAATTATATCCCCTTTCGGATTTTATCACGGAGGGAAGCGCGTATTTCAAAATCAATTAGAAGTGAGATATAATTAAGATATGACCTAGCAGGTCACGCGGTCTACAGGTAGCGAGCCTACCTCTCAGCTGGACGCCCAGGATTCGACATCCGGCCACATCAGGAATTTTTACCTGGATCTAAGGGCTGGTCCGAGGACCAATTATCCTGTGTGAGAACAAATGATGACCTATCTAACGACGATTAGATAGTGTCCCAAAGAATAATGGCCGAGAGTAGCCGTCACGCTGACCACGCGTCACCTCGTAATCTGCAGCTTTCTAAGTGAGCAACGGTCACTTGGTAGGCCAAAGTCCATCTGCGTTGTAGCGCTTTGGTGTTTGGATTTAATATGTGATTCAGTGGTAATTTAGTGGCAATGAAAACAATTGTCAGTTAAGCTACCCATACTGTACTGTTCTACTGCTGCCTACATACAGTATAAAGTGATTCAGGTATCGAAGTTTTCGAGCCTCACATTGTCTTCTTTAATCAGCGATATAACTGTAGAAGATATAAACCTGTGTGTGTTTTCTACAAGAAGCCAAGTCCTATGTATTCTGGATTATGTGGCAAAGCTTTAACTTGTAATATTAAGGCAGATACGAGTCCAGCAATAATTTCTCCGCTAGGATTAAGAACGCCCTGGACCGCCCCACTGTTTCTGGCAAAGCTTGGGGCTCAGTGCTGCCAATATAATACCCTCAAATTCGCTGCGCTGCGTATGCGTGGATTTCCTGCTTCGATCTTTTACGACCTTCACATCGTTTGTATAGAGGAAGCACAATTTACGTTTAATTGCATTAGTAACCAAGATAAGAGACTGTCTTACGGAAGAAATAATTTCCGGTTCCTCAGGTGAGCTCTCTTCTAAGACTTCAACAACCGCTTTGTATTAAGTTGCTATTTATAGAGTAACACCAGTCGGTGAATTAACAAACACGGCGCAGGTCGATATCACTTCATAGTTTAAACGAATTACTTTTCATTACGCTACTACGATACCCAGACGTCTCGTTCATCAATTTTTGTCAGCTTTTAAATCTGTAGTCAGTAATTGCACAATAGGTTTCAAATAATATAGTAAATTTATTGAAGGATTGAAACGGTCTAGGGAACAATTACGTTCATACATACATGTACACGATTCAAGCAGTTATTGTAAATTGTTCGAATGGCAGATTCATACATGTACAAAGTTTTAAATTGTCTAGGTTACAATGGTTGCATTTTCAAGGGGTGTTTGTCAATAATTGCTATAATGGGAAAGGAAATGTATAGTTTCAACTGATCGTCCACTTCAGTCCAACAATTATATCGAATTTTATTCACTACTACTACTACTACTAAACGTTTTCGTTCCTCCCCTGAAGGGGGAGGCGGGCCTCCTAGACGGTGACGCCGTCTCTCAGGACGGGAGATTTGTTATGGTGAAGGAGATGTGCGGAGGAGGTGAGGGGGTGGGCGGCCGTGGCCTATAGTACGAACTGTCCCGGCATTCGCCTTAGTGCAGGAGAATGGCAAACCACGGAAATCCATTCTCAGGACAGCCGACGGGTGGGGCCAGGCGGAAGTCCGGCACTGTGCCCCAGACCCGTCTCCCGAACGCAGAGGCGTAGAGCCCCGGTAGAGCCGTGGCCAACTTTCCTCTGTTCGGTTGGCCGGTCAGAATACAGAGCATATGGGACAACAACCCACTCTGCATCTACCGACCATTTGATTCATATCTCCATCTAAAATCTAACAATTTATGTTGTTGTTTATATTGGTATACTTATAATAAAACAGACGTGATAAACGCTAAAGGAAAAAAAGAATAAGAAGAGTATAAAATAGAAATAAATAAGTCGGAATATCAGGGAAAGGGTTTTCAAGTTGTCTAATTTAGTGGACCTGCTGTCAGTGGAGGGAAGGAATGGGCTAAATATTATGTCTCGGACTACGTTACATAGATGCAGAAAGTAGTGGACGGACTGTCCCGATAGCGCTACAAAACTTACATCTCGTTTGGAGCGAAAAATTTGAAAGGACCATGAAGATGGTGATGACGGTTATTGCGATTATAATAATTATTAGCATTATTATTTATCTTTTTATTACTGACTAGCAATTACCCGCGGCTTCGCTCGCGTTGATTTCGTAATTTGATAAAAGTAATCGTTCCACGATACTGTACTAGGACATTGTTTGAAAATCCCAAAAGTATATAAATTCGACAAAAGCTTGAGATTCATTTACCCCAGAAACTCTTTGTAAACAACGTTTTTTGGTATTGTCTTTTGGAAGCTAAGATGACCGTGCGACATAGAACTGTACAAGTGAGAAACAAGGCTTCTCTCAAGTCGAATAAAAACAACACATGTTTATTTTTAAAGGAGATTCCAAATACCTACTTCCACGTTTGTAACTTCTTCATTTTCTTGAAATATAAGTATCTCCATAAGCAGAATACAACTCCTTTATCAGTCCTTCCCCCGCCCCCACCCACAACTAAATGAATTTTCCGAAAACAAAAAATGCATGTATCTTTATTTTTAGACAAAAGACAAAGACAAAGTCACCTCCGTACAGGCCATGAATGCCCTTGGAGGAGTGGAAGGTAAAGGCTTCCACCATTGTTAACCGCGGCACATGACGAGGATTCGAACCCACGTCCTTCCGGGCGAAGCGAGGCCAGGCAGTCCCTCTTTATTTTTAGAGGAGATTCCAAATAATGATTTTTAGATCTATAGCATCTCCAGTTTTCGGGATATAACGATCTTCATAAAAATTATTCAACTCTCTTTTCACTTTCTCACCCCCGTCAAGTGCCTTTTCCGAAAACAAAAATTAAAAAATACGTGTTCCTGTATTTTTAAAGGACTTTCCAAATACCAAGTGTCATTTCTGTAACATGTTAACTTTTGACATATACTGTAGATATGCCGGTACTCATTAAAAAAATCACCCGCCTTTTCAATTAGTTTTAGCCCCTTAAGTGGATTTTCAAAAAAAAGGCAAAAATACGTGTTTATTTGTTTAAAAATGACTTACACGTCTGTAACATCTTCAGTTTTTGAGATATAAGTATCCTCATACAAATAATTTAACTTGTTCTCCACTTCTTTCCAATCTCTTCCCCCTTAAGCTGACTTTCTGTAAACAAAAAGTAAGTGCTTCTTTATTTTTTAAGGACATTCAAAATACCTTGGAGCTGCTTAGCAGAGGCGGTAAAGCCGTGCTTGGTTGGCCCGGAAGGACGTCGTAAAATTTAAGAAATGAGATTTCCACTTCCGGAGGTGCACATGGCTCTGAGGTTCACTCAGCCTGCAGCAAAAATGAGTAACAGGTTAATTCCTGTGGGCAAAGGCGGCCGGGCGTAGAGATGACCACTCTACCCATCAAGTACCGAGCTTACGGATAGTGGAAGCCTTAACCTTCCACTCCTCCAAGGGCCTTCATGGCCTGTACGGAGATGACTTTGCTTTCTTTTATTCAAAATACCAACTTTCACGTCTGTAACATCTTTAGTTTTTGAGATATAAGTATCCTCTTAAAAAGAATTCAACTCCTTCTTTACTTATTTTCATACATACAAGCCCCCCCCCCACGAAGTCGACTTTCCGAAAACAAAGAAATATATGTTTCTTTATTTTTAGAGGAGTTCCCAAATGCCATTTTACACGTCTGTAACATCTTTAGATTTTATAAATTTAAGTATCCTTATACAAATAATTCAGCTAATATTTCAATTATTTAAACCCCTTAATTGGAACTTTTGAAAACAAAAGAAGACGTGTTTATTCTTAAAGGAGATTCTAAATACCAATTTTCTCGTCTGTAACATCTTTAGTTTTTGAGATATAAGTATCTTCGTGAAAATAATTCACCTTCTTTTTCACCCAACCCCTATTGTTTTTCCTCCAACCTCCCCCCCCCCCCAAATGCTTGTTTCTCTATTTTTTAAATGAGATCCCTAATACCAGTTTTCACATCTGTAACCTTCAGTTTTTGAGACATAAGTATCCGCATAAAAAGAATTCAATATTTTTTCAATTCCTTTCACCCTTTAAGTGAATTTTCCGAAAACAAAGAAACACGTTTCTCTTTATTTATAAAGGAGCTTCCAAATATCAATTATCAAGAATATCACATCTTTAGTGTGTAAGATATATGTGTCCACAAAAAAGGAATTCAGCTTCTTTTCAAACCCCCTACCCAAAGATGAGTTCCCCCCAAAATGCAAGTTTCTTTATTTTTAAGGGAGATTCCAAATACCTATTTCCACGTCTGTGGCAACTTAAGTTTGTATTAGATATAAGTATCGTCATACAAATAATTCAATTATTTTTTTAGTTCTTCCACCTCCCTTAATTAGATTTTCCGAAATCAAAGGAATACGTATTCGTTTCCTTTCAAATGAGGTTCCAAATACCAATTTTCACGTCTGCAACATCTTTAGTTTTTGAGATATAAGTGTCCTCATACAAATAATTCAACTAATTTTTCAATTATTTCAGCCTCTTATTTTAAGCGGATTTTCCGAAAACAAAAAATACGTCTAATTTTAAAGGAGATTCCAGATACCACTATTGATGTCTGTAACTTCCTCAGTTTTCGATACATCGGTATCCTAATAAAATTAATTCAACCCCCCTTTTCATTTATTTTGAACCCTCCCCTCAACTAGTTTTTCCGAAAACAGAAAATGTTTCTTTATTTTTAAAAGAGATTAAAATACCAATTTTCACTTCTGTTACGTGTTAAGTTTTTGGAATATACAGTAGAAATGCTCATTTTAAAAATTCACCCCCTTTTTAGTTTCCATTAAGTGGATTTTCCGAAAACAAATTGTCTATGTTTCTTTACTTTTACAGGAGATTCTAAATGTAACATTTTACATTTCTGAGATATAATATAGGTATATTTTTTTCAAAAAATTCATCCCCTTTGTCACTCATATTCACCCCCATTAATTGGATTTTCCAAGAGAAAATACGTTTCTTTATTTTTAAAGGATATTTCAAAAATCAATTCTCATGTCTGTAACATGTTTAGTTTTTGAGAAATGACTATCTTCATAAAAGTTATTCAAAACCTTTTCCAACCTTTTTCTCCCATCGTCATGGGATTTTTCGAAAAATACGTGTTTCTTGACTTTTAAAGGAGATTCCAAATACCAATTTTTACGTCCGTAAAATTTTAAGTTTTTGAAATATAGATGTACTCATTTAAATAATTCACCCCCATTTTCACCCTTTAGCGACGAAATATCTAAAAATCCTCCCTTAGTGAGCACCTACACTCTAGTATAAATGTATCCCCAAAATTTCATTTCTTTATCTCAGATAGTTTTGGCTCGGCGATGTTGAATCAGTCAGTCAGTCAGTCAGTCAAGTTCTTTTAAAAATATAGATATTTTCTCCAATGGAGGAAATATTTTTCTTAAATCGAATAATTAAATTACATGCTCCAAGAATTTTCGGCTATCATGTCACGCATTACATGATATGCATCAATCTCTTCCCAACATACCTTCATTTGAACCCGAAACGTTATATCATTGGTAGTACTGGGAGGTCAAGACGATATATTATATATTTCCTTCTTTTCGGTGAAAATAACATCAAACCAAATGCTTAAACGATGAGTTAGACATGAAATCAAACATCGAGGCTTTCCTTTAGACAGTCGAATTATAATGATGACATTTAGATACGGATTTTTGTTTAGAAGTGACCTACATTTCTACACTAGTGCCTTAAGGTTATGTTTTTTACGCAACGACGCCATCTCCGTACAGGTCATGAAGGCCCTGGGAGGGGTAGAAGGTGAAGGCTTCCACTCTCCGTATCCTCGGCGCTTGGTGCGGTAGAGTGGTTAGCTGTACGCTTGGACACCTTTGCCCCCAGGAATTAACCTGGTACTCATTTTTGGTGTAGGATGAATGAATCTCAAGGCCATATGCACCTCCGGAAGTGGAAACGTCGTTTTTTAACGGGGAGTTGAATCCACGTCCTTCTGGGCGAACCGAGCACACCTTTACCGCCTGGGCCAGGAGTACCTAAAGTGAGTGATTCGAGGGATGGATCCATCGTACAGAAGACTAAGTTCGAGAAGAACTCCTCAGCGAATCCTTAGCGGTCCACTGAGGGTTTCGTATCCGCAACGCGTTCTTTTCACCATGGTATGAAATGAAATACTGTGATAAAATGGTAAGTGAAAGTGAAAGATCACTTTTCGTGGCTGTTGCGGAAATTAGTATTCTAGTATTCTTCTATTTGCCATGAAACTGCTACTTGCATCTATCGTACCCGATACATCCTTAGGAATGTCATTCAAAATCTTCAGCAATGTTAATCTATGAGAGGGGCAACCTGTATGAACACGATAGCCATGGCATGACTATATTAGCGTTTGTTATTCGAATTCAAATGAACTGTCCCATTGTGCTAACACAGACAATAATCGATGTCGTCCAGTTCCTTGTTGAGCAACTATTCCTCATCAGATGAATAACAATCATTATAAAATTTGCTATGACAACATTTCTGTATTAGCAACCAAAATGACTATCTAACGATTTCGTGTGATCATCAGAAACGAAAAATCTTCCCCTTTATCTGTTTAACCTCCACGGTCGGTTTTTCCCTCGGACTCAGCGAGGGATCCCGCCTCTACCACCTCAAGGGCAGTGTCCTCTGGAGTTTCAGACCCTGGGTCAGGGATAAAACTGGGGAGGATGACCAGTACATCGCCCAGGCGGCCTCACCTGTTATTCTGAACAGGGACCTTGCGGGGGGATGGGAAGATTGGAAGGGATAGACAAGGAAGAGGGAAGGAAGCGACCGTGGACTTAAGTTAGGTACCATCTTGGCATTTACCTGGAGGAGAAGTGAGAAACCACGGAAAACCACTTCCAGGATGGCTGAGGTGGGAATCGTACCCTCCTCTCTCAGATGACCTACCGAGGATGAGTGGACCCCGTTCCAGCCCTCGTATTCGTGGCAGAGCCGGAAATCGAACCCGGGCCTCCGAGGGTGGCAGCTAATCACACTAACCACTACACCACAGAATCGGACAACGAAAAAACTACTACAGAAAATTTCATATACTTCACCGAGATGATCTATGAGAGAAACTTAGCAGAAGTCGCAAACTCACATTAAAGTTGGACAATGTCCTCCTTAGTAACAGGGCTTTGGAAAATATCAAAGCATTCAGAATGACCGCACAGAGATTCCAGTGTTTAATAATCCCTTTACAGAACAACATTTAGACACATGTCTTGCAGCGTTCAGTCTATAAGAAGAAAAAAACATGCCGCAACAGTGCAGAAGGGCCATGGCGTACCAAGCAACCGCTACTGAGCCCGAAGGCCTGCAGATAATGAGGTGCCCTGTGGTCAGCACAACGAATCCTCTCGGCCGTTATTCTTGGCCTTCTAGACCGGGTGCGCCAGCTCACCGTCAGATTGCTCCTCAATTGTAGTCACGTAGGCTAAGTGGACCTCGAATCAGCTATCAGGCCTAGGCAAAAACCCTTGACCGGGCTGGGAATCAAATCCGGGGTCTCCCGGTAAGAGGCAGGCAAGCTACCCCTACACCGCGGAGCCGGCTTCAGTCTGCAAGCCCCGTGAAATGACGAAGCCGCTCCCTAAATCTCCACTTGCAAATCACTCTGTGGCTCGTTTAGTTCCACGCCTCTGTATTGAACCCATGACCTTTGTGTCCCAAGAAATTTGAGTCTTAAAGTTACCACATGAGGCCCCATATTAATCGTCATGAGAAGCTTGAACATAAATTTATCTCGCAGAGGTGGCACGAGGTAAGAAGTTTGCCAATTTCTTTCTCACGCTATGAGATGTGATGTCACTCGCACGTGTCGAAGGTGGATGGATACAGAATAAAGTGTTGATTAAATAAATATATTTACGAAAAGGAATTAGCAGTGAACCTAATGTAATGAGTGTACTGTAATTATCTGTGAGGGAATTGGACTTAAGTAATACAGATTTGAGATTGGTAAGCAGTTACCGAGAATATCTCGTGAAAGACACGCGTGTCAATTCAACCCACGCCAGTCGTCAGAATATAGTGCCTATCAATCGAGGTCAATTAAACAGTTAATTTGGTACGAGATAATTTGAAATGTTCATGAACAATGTCATTAGCAATTTAGCAAGTACTTGGTTACAGTAAAAAAAACTGCTTTAAATACATTTCCACAAGGTCGGAAAATGTACCCAAAATTTCTTGGCGGCAAGGAAAATTGTCTAAGAGAGGCGATGGAAAACTCTAAATAAAGGGATGCGCCATCGTGAAATCACCCTGCATTGAATCATTAGAGCTCGTGAGAAAAGGTCATACTGTTGAGTAAAATTGATCGGCGAGTAATAGACTAAGTCCAGCAGAAACTTAGATTTTGGCCGATGTGGCTGGGGTATTGTCTCCAAGTGGAGATAGTTTTTGTTCATTAGAGTGTCAATCATATGCAAAGACGCTGATGTCAATGCGGAAGTAGTATTAGTGAAATTCAAATAATATTGTGTTGGTGAAGAAGAAGAAGATATCCGTGTGCGATCGACAGTATTCGTGTTCGGTCCGCGAAATTATCGAGTGAAGTGTATTTCTTTTTTGTGCCTTTATTTCATGAAAGAAATATGAATAAAATAAAATAAAATGTGAAGCCAGAAGTATTGAAATGGGTAAATAAAATAAAACCGGAAGGTTGCTGGTGAGCTAATGCGACGTGCAGTTAAGCTAGGCGAAATGCCACAATCACCGCCTATGTATCTGTTTTATGATATCATACTTCTGTTTTGTAATGGATATTTATGACGCAGTTTGGTCACCCATTTGTTTCGTGAAATGTCAGAAAATATGACGAAAGGTCATTTGTTTTTCATGCTTGGATAATATTTATAAATTATTACGAGTGCAGTGTATGTATTGCAAATAGTCAAATTTGAGGGTTATGAAACGATATAACGTCCAAAGTAGATCGTCATTTCCGTGAGCTTATTTCCTGTATTTGTGGTGTCAAGTTAAGATTTATTATCTGACGTAAAAATTTTGTTTGAATTATGACGGAATTGGTGCAATAAATCCGTGGTTACCCATTTTCAATTGGGTGTAGGCACGCTGTCGTGTTGAGCAATGTAGGTCGGTGAATATCTGTCACGAAGGGACTGCTATTTCTATGTCCGTTTAAACTGTGTCTGACTGACAATAAATAACAGTAAAATTTGTCAGTCTTTTTTTTTAATCCAGTTCAGAAATACGACGTCACGTTATGCGAAGATGTTTCATTATTAGAGTATTGTGTATGGATTCTAAGGATTATTATTCCATTATTTTTGTTATTGAGATTTGTCATGTTTGAGGCAAGAGGTTTAAGTCTTGTTAGATGTGTGTTGAGGTAGGATTTTTGTGAATCAGGTGATTGGAAACCTGTAATTATGCCGAGATACTCTGTGTGAATCCGAGAAAGATATTTGTGTAATGTTTGAGATGGAAATCATGAGGGGAACGAGAGAACTGTACGTTTGTGACGTTTAATTATTGAATGACATCTTAAAGTAAATCTCTGTGCATAATCTGTTTGGGCCAGAAATATCGTATTTGTAAATTTTATTAGCGAAATCGTAGGTTTCATTATTTTGAGACCAGTTAAACGTGACTTATAACAGGTGTCTTCAGTCAAAACTATGACAGCGGAGGGTAGATTGTTCCGCTAGACCAGCTGATCGGGGAGTTCGCCGCTGGGGGAAGTAACGGTATCTGTGCTGTCTTTTACGTGTTGAAAATTAGATTGTATTCTTTAGAACGGAGTTCGTAATTTTGCAAGAAAGTAATTGAAATTTTAATCCATGTGTAACGCGTATGTTATTAGATGGCATTTTATAATATTAACTTGTTTAACCGAGATCTGAACGTATATTGAAATCACGGAAGTTACACTATAATGAGCGAATTTACCCATTTTCAGGGTGTCCAAAATAGTGTGTTGTAGTAGTTATTGATTTATTTTTGAGGGCTGCACAAAGCCTTATGTAAATGTCATGATGGGATGTGATATAGTATTTGGCTTACATTTTGCATCGAGTTACTTATGCAGAGTTTTAGTACTTAATAATTAGGGTAATCAAAGTGTTAATAATTGCTAGTGTCAGATTAAACTTATGGTGTGACGTCATGAAACAAGATATAATACTAGAAATATATGTAAATTTTTCTAGCTGCACGATATCAAGCGACGATAAACATTATAAAATATAATTACGTCAGATGAGTAGGGACTTGTTAAAGAAACCATTCGTCCGCGCGAAGATAGAATTTGTTGTTAATTAGGATTTATAAAATCATTTCGAGTTATTTCAATTATTAAACAGTGGAAACCGTATTTGTGAAATAACTTAAAGCCAAGTGATTAACTTGAAATTGTATTCTGGAAATCTTAGTTTATTTTGCTGGGAAAGTTCAATTATTAACGTAACGCTTAAGGGGACATGTCCGAATGTAATGGATTTTACTGCTGCAAAGTATTGTGAGCATTGTTGTTGTTGTATTGTATGACTTTGATTAATTGAGCATTAATGTGCTGGGATTAGTAAAGTGGAAATCTTGGTTATCAACCGATGTAACTTAATTGTGTTTAGCCTTCAGCTTAGAAACTTGGATGGTGTTCGGGTTATCAACCTCAGTGACTTAGATTAACACGTTGGCTGCCAGAGCGGTACATTGTACCGCTGAGTGAGTGTCTCACGAGGCCACGGCGGTACAAAGTACCGCTGACAGGTTTTGCTATTTGACTTTCCCTGCCGGGCCGGCGGACCGCTGAGTCGTTGAATTCGCTATGCTAGCGTACCGCTATGGCCTCGGAGCAAATCCTGGCGTGCTTGGTTTCCAAAATATAGTCTTTATTTTTTTATTAATCCAACCTCCTTTTATTGGCAATATTTGAGTATTTGTCCAATCAGTTTAGCCATGCGCTTAGGTATGCCGAGTTAGCTAACTCGCAAGCTCAAGAATTTGAAGATCGTGGGCGTGAATACTACTGTCGGGAAACCTGGTTATGGATTTCTGTGATTTCCCATTTTCACCCCAAGCTTATGCTTACCTAATCAATAGGCCACAGTGATTCCTTCCAAATTGTTGCACCCATACCTGAGCTGATTTCTACGGTTATCGCAATAAATATAGCGTAAAAATGAGCGTATTTGTATTTTCTAAATTGACAACATTCATTGACAACATAGCAAAATTTTACATTACCGTTGAGCATTTGGCAAGGAGTAAATAGGAAATAAAATTTATTTAATATCCTTCAAATTTAATTTGGTGAAGAGTTTTTTGTGTTGCAAAATGTAATAGACCAGTTTGACATGGACACTACTTACCAGAGATCTCATACTGAAGGGCTAGCGTCATTATCTTCCGAAAACGGTTTCATTTTTATAACTAACCTCTCCGTTCACTGGTAAAATAACTTAGAAATATCTCGCAAGTATTTCACACACACCGTACTGTAAAAGAATGAGTGCCTTGCGATTGTAGTCCTAAGCGCTAGTAAAGAAATCGTGGCACGCTCTGTTATCTACAATGTGTACTATCAAGCGATGCAAGCTTCTGGTACCGCTAGACTGTACCGCTCTGGCCGTCTAGGCAAAACCATGCAGTGAACTTTTCTGTGGGGCCACGGCGGTACCTCGGGGTGCTGAGAATTTTTATTGTATTTCGTACGTACATTGAACACTGAAGTGAAATATCACTTCGAATTTTGCTTTACTACTTATTTACTACATGCATAGTAGAAAAAAATGCTTTGGCCACCGGGACATTTCCTGCTATGTGTCCTGGCAGTCAACGTGTTAAGGCCATATGCCATTATAGCATCATTTTCCTTGCGGTCATCATCCATAATGAATTTAAAGTAAATTAGGAGGATAGATGTCGGTCCATGACATAGTCGCAGGTCACATCGATTCAATTAAGTGTCCATGCCGTACAACCACTATATGGCACATACCGATTGGACTGCCTTAATTATACCAAGAGTCCAGAGTTCGTATTACGAGGGCTGGACCATCACGAATCATTATGATGGTACATGTTGACTCACATGGAAGCCTTACTTAAGGATTTCCAGACTTTCCTTTCTTCACTCTTAATTTGTGACAATGGTTTCTAGTAAGGATGTCCATTAGGCGGTTAAGTCAGAGTTTCTCAAACCAGTATACCTCTCCTCTGCGTTGTAATTAGTATTGCGTTGACGGGACAAGATGAGTTCGAATTATAATGTTTTTAAATAAACCACAAATTTTCTAGAGTTGATCTTTCATTTAAGTAGATAGATTAAGATACTGAAACCCACCTTTTACTTCAGCAAGTGACGAAGAACCCGTTAACGGCCCAAGAGACAGACCTCATGCAAATTTCTGATAGGTAAGGAAGGTAGGTATCCTTTATGGACCCCCAACGGTTCAGTATATCACTGAAAAATCAGTATAACGATCATCGTGTAGGACTTCCTCTGCTGCTCTTATCTCTCAGTCTTGTTCATTAATCTTCTGGGTAGCCTATTATATTCCATTCACTTCACACAATCACATCACGGAAACCGGTTCACCGCTTCATACGTATAACCGGATCCTCCGTTTTCATTCGTAAATTATCCCCTACCTTCTCGTTACGAAAACCACCCCCTCCCCACCCACCTCTTATTGTTTCCGTCTGCTTGTACCAGAAAATATTTTCACTACGTTCATGATTGTTAGTTACAACTTATGAATAAGGCAGCCTTAGTCCACCCAAGTTTCACTCCCGCACAGCAAAGTCTGTCCGTCAACAGATCGATGTAAATATAATTTAGTCAGAGAGCTCACTTCTTACTTAAATGTTACCGTTGATCGCAACTAGAAGCTCACTGCATTATCTTTGTTACACATTGATTCTGTTTCATTGGGAAAATGCAGGTCCTAAGTATTCGAAATGACCAACCTATACTAATTTGTTATTTTCTACTAAGTATTCAGTTCTCTCTGTTTCATTTTCAGCTGACAAAACTTCAGCCTTGAAAGTACTAATATTCATTGTTATACTCACTGCATTTTTTGCGCTTCTTTTGTTAGAACTTCTTTGGAAGGAGAGGAAGAATTGCAACAGCTGTCACAAGTGAAATTATTTATTATTGCAAACAAAGCCAAATAAATTGTACTAGGTGCAATTACATCACAGCATTTATTGCCGATCATTAAATATTATGAAAACTTTCGTTGTTTAAAATGGGTTCTGTAATATTCAGATTTCATGTTTTCGACCAGCAGCGTATTAAATGTCAATATTCTTACGCACTAAACTTGAAGTTAAAATTTTAAACATACGAATCGATTAGTGTATTACTTAACCATTATCTACAGCGACTCGTAAGAAAAATAGTAGGCTAGAGCAGACTGTAAAACAAACCTATTCACTTTCGCATCCAATCAATGGGGCCTTGCGGAATACGGAGCCATTAAGGCGATAGATGGCAGCGGTATCACAAAACCTCCAGGCTGTTTTGTTGGTAACTGTGCGATATATTCGGCGGCATCCGAGGGATCAGACTGGCAATTTATTTTCCTTGCCCATTTCCAGAGCTCCTAACTTGAATATATCATAGATTAAAGATTCACTGTTTTAGCAGGAAACTAAATGAAAAGTTTAAACAAATAAGATGAGATATAATACAGAACATCACGGAGACACTGCCGATTAACCATGAATGTAGTTGTTGTTTGTTTCGTAACAGGTATTTCGACATGAATTTGTAAAGAACTTGGAGAAAATGGAATGAGGAAAAATAATACGACTAGATTTGAGGTGGATATACTCGTAGTGTGGATCACAAACTCTGTTGAATAAATCTATCTAAAATAATAAAAGAAAGTGTTTGTATGTGTGTGTCATGCCCATCCAAATCTATGAAACGCAGATATGGGAGATTTTTAATTTTTTTCTGCTATTGGCTTTAATTCGCACCGCCACAGATAGGTCTTATGGCGCCGATGGGACAGAAAAGGGCTAGCACTGGGATGGAAGCGGCCGTGGCCTTAATTAAGGTACAGCCTCTCACAACGTAAGTAAAGGTCAAGAGTGTTAGCACGACCAGGGATAAATAAATAAATTAAAGGAAATACTTACAATTATCCCAACAAAAGGCCGTCGCTGATTGAGGAAGCACTGGACACAAGAGGCCTAGCGAATCATCTAAAAATTAGCTTAAATAATTGACTGAAATAATAATTCCTTGATTCATTTAAGAAAACTTTAATAATACCAAAACATTTATAATTTACCGACCTCAAAATTAATTTTTTTTAATTGATTTAAAAAATACGATAAATACTGAATTCTATTTAGATCAATTAAAAGAATTACCCAGTAGAAAGTAAAATCCTTATATCAATAATTGCAGAATGAAAACAGAAGACCTCTTTAGAATAATCAATGAAAGAGGTTCAATTGAAAATAAAATAATTAAATCCACCTTTATAGAATTGAGAATGAAAACCTATCTAATAGACTATCTCGGTTTTCGGAGGTTGCGTGAAAACAGTAAGGATCAACCAAACACACTATATCCCAAATCGAAGAAATAATTCACGAACATGCAATAAAACACAGAAGTAGGATTAAATAATCCAATATTCCCCAGAGACGATAACTAAAATCGAAGAAGGAAGTCAAAAACAGCATAAATGATCCAATGCACGCAAATATTTTCAATCCAGATGAACGTCAAGACTACAATAATCAGCAGATTCTCAAATGTCAGATTCAACACAGCAACGCCCCCCATTGCGTTTGCATTCTATTACACAGCAGTGTTACACAGGACAACCGCCATGATTAAAATGAGAACACGATGTACCGAGTAAGTCATTAGATCAACTTTCATTTAAAGCACAAGTTTACCTTTAACAGCCCGAAATGGTTTTAAAAAATTTTAAATAATAAATATTTGATTATGTTTGAAAACAGGAAAGAAATAAAACCAGGCTTTTAAGGTTATACAATAAATTCGTACATCATCTTGTCGGAGCTCCTTGAACATAATCATTCCTTTCGTGCACGAAAGCTAATATAACTGAATGCTGAAGCCCAAAAATTAACATATAATTATCTTCTTAAATTAAATAGAAACCTCAAATATTTTCACATTACCAGTTAACGACAATGACCTGTTTTCGACTCTAAATTTTTGTTTATTTTTTTTTTACCCACAAATGATCCGAACATCACCTTTAGAAATTCTCACATATCGTAGACTTTAAGTACTTAGCATCTTAGCACAACAAAATAACAGGATTAGTTCCTCAGTTAAAACAGTCATAACATCCAATGAAGCTACTTACGAGGTCGGTGTTTTCAAAAATTAAATCGTTTCAAAAAGACAAACCACATCTTTGGCACTTATGCCAGATGGAGAATCCATCAACCGGGATCAAATATCCGCACCATCTTCCCTTCTTGTAAGATAATTTGTATCTTTAAGACACAACCAGCAGAGATTAGCTCAACGCGTCTTCCAGTTTAAAAGGCAAGAAGTAGAACAACTGCACACGCTGATTGTTAGAGCACGGTTCATGGCCAAGCAAGCTTATCTTCTTGGCGCCCAGATAGCAGCACAACTACTCACTTCGAATGGTAAGTACTAAATCCACCACTAGATGGCTCACCATCAGCAATTTAATGAAAAGCCCATACAGTTACGATATTAAACACTCGGAGATGCAGACAAATGATGTGAAGGCATGAATGTAATAGAGACAACATAGTACCATGACGAGTAGTTATTCAAACTCCATTACAGCCTCCCCCCCGAAACCATCAACCTGGGGTGGCGTATCACAAGCAGTCATAGTTGAAAACCATCTGTTGTCTCAAGAATATGTGTAATAAAGGTTCCATCTTCGATAATTTAACATAAACACTTCTCAATATGAACAGAGATATACTAGGGTGATATATAACAGTGATCAGACCACTCACAGTTGTTTAGTGTTCAATTAAGTCCATGTTTCCACGCGCAATATCATCAGCACGCCAATTTTCTTTAACATGTTCAGATAATACTAAGATTACTAAGGTAATCGGAGTTTGCTTAATCACAATAAATTTTCAGACACCTAACCTACACAAGAAAACAGGTCTTACAAGGTTTAAAACATAGCATAATTCTCATTCGAACATAATTCAGGGCTTCAATTATAGGGAATGACAAGACTTCAAGAGTGATAACCATATTACCACATAAATACCCCAAAAGGAAAACACAAGAAGAAGAAGAAGAAGAAGAAGAAGAAGAAGAAGAAGAAAAGGACCAAAATAAATAGGAAAACATAAGCCTCTACAAGAAGTAAGTCAGTGCAACGAACATTAGATAATTCTTCAAGTAACTTATCACACTAATCACTTTATCATCAGTTTCCCCGAATCCGATCAGAATACCACAGCAAGAGCCGAAACCAGAATATCAGATCATTCACGATAATTATCACATCAAGTTTAAGTGTAGCAAAAAAATCAATATATCAATAAAGCTAAAATTTTAACAAACACATCTGTGAAATCAAAACCCCCCAATCAATAGATGCTAACCTTTTTTTTTTCAAATCATTTCTTGGCTTAAATTAATATTCCTTTCGCACAGCTTCAACTTCCATAGGCCTACTACACATATACTCATTCCAAGCAGAAGGTGAAAACAAGAAACAATAATAAATAGAAAGATACAGAATAACACGTTTAGAACAGAAAGCAAGCAAGAGTAGAAGATATGAATGTTTAGAGCAATGGTAAAAGGTTAATTACAGTTGGAGACATATGTATAATTCAGATGTAGGGTACGCGTAAGTTGGGTCATCAACAACCGAACTATCAGCAATTACCAGGCAATGAACACACAATATCATCACTTACACCGGGATAGAAAATGACCAGGAGAAACACGGGAGACAACACTATTCTGAAATCACATACTCCTTCTACAAGCCCCCATATGCAGGTAGAGGATCGATGACTGCAGTACCGACTGCACGAACCGAATAATCCTATACTCATTCTTCTTCATGACAGAACGATAACTTACTATACCAACGACATCATTCAGATGTAACTCCCATTATAAAATGCCTTAGCCACACAGGTTAATTAAAATGAACTTTTAAATCCACAAGCATAAGTAATATGACCTCAGATGAACAAGATATGGCAGAGAATATAAGAAGTTGAACCAAAAGTCAGGTAACAGACCCGAAAATAAACACATAGTTAAGAATTTTTCCCAAATGAGTTGTAGATACATAAAATGAGTTTTCACCAAATCCACCCTTGACACCAAGAGAAAAATAAAAAGGCAATGTACAACCTCCTCAAGGTGTCCATACTACAAGAACCCACATAATAAGTAACTCAAATAACAACAATACATCACCACTCAAATGACCACCAGTGCCGATGTGTCAGCCACGAAGGTAAAGGACATACAAATCCTCGACAGCATCCCACAAATCACAGAGTGCCCACCCAATATCATCACAACAACCGCAATAACACCATCATGACTTCAGAGGAACACAGTCACCTCTCAACGAAACCATAATGCCACCCCAACATAATTCCCAAAATCAAACCCATAATTCAAAACTTCACCAATACACAAGGATCAGAAACCATACCATAAGGTCAAAAGGAGGTACACTCCTTAGGTCATGAATCCTTTAACTATCTCAACATCACTTCACCATAACGGACGGAAGAAGTACATTACATGAATCTACAACTCTAATTAAACAATATACAATAAAACAAGTCGCAATTTCCCTCGAAACACCTTAGAAAATGATGATAACAGCGATGAATAGGCAGGGTACCAGATCACCTTACAACGAGAAGTCCACACGGATATACAATACTTCAACAGGAAGAAATCACTTAACACAACTATCCTTACACTTCCCCTTTTCAAGATGGCATAAACACTTTATCAGCAGACTATACCACAACTTCCGAACACTAGAACATAATTGACAGACCAGAACATAAAATATTTTTTTTTTTACTAACACAGGTTCAACTTTCCTCCACAATTACATCACCTAGTTGAATAAGAATAAGGACAAGCAATCAATCCACAATTAATAATTATGTTTCAAGTAACCTAGAACAGGATATCAAACAAGTAAAATCCAAGACAGAAATGGTAAACAATTCATAGCGAGGCAAAATAGGCACGATCAGTTGGAGACCACTAGTACTATTAGATGAAGAGAGCTCAATAAGTTTGTCATCACAACAGATCAACAATTACGCCAAGCTATCAAACATCAGAAGAAACAGGATAGAAATAGGGATAGCAGAAACTCAGGAGGGAACACAATCTGGAATCAGGTAACTAGCCTACTTCACAGAAACACAGATACAATTCATCCCACCATGGAACATCCAACCAATTTTAAAAAGGCAAATTAAATCCTTCGGTAGAAGAACCAACAGGGAAATAACGAGCAAGGACCCATACTACATATACCACGGTTGTCCTTTGCAGAACCTCGGCGTTACCCGGTCTATAAATATGTGATGTCAAGATCACACTGTCGCTCCACAGCAAAACAGGTACCACCCCCAATATTCCCCAGGGGACAAGGTAAATAAAATATAAGTAGTGGAATAGAAGTCGAGTCGATGGAAATGCTCAAGAATCATTGAAAAGGACAGTTACACTGCAAATGGCCCCCATAAACCATCATTAGTAGGATTCCGGTACCGGCTAGAGGATTTGTTATTTAGTCCCATACCCAAATATCAAATCCAATAACACAGCAAGATGACAACAACCATGTCAAGAAACATTGTAAGAACCACTGAGAGAAAATGCCATTGAGTGGCAGGTAAACATAAAATGGGCTTTACATAAAAAGGTTAAACACAAGAGGACGTCGGATCAACAGGCAATGCATGAAGAGAGGAAGGAAGGAACCAGATCACATGACTTAGGTACATAATTACCACATGGGTGCACAATAACAACAATGCAAGGGACAGTCAGGCATGAGAAATATCAAACACCAAATAAGGTTTGCCCCAGTATGAAAACAAACAGAAATTAAGAAGGGCCAGGTAGATTAATCAATACTCAACCAAGGAGATCACGATTAGAGAAACTTGAAGTGGCCCAAACACCTGATGAATACCTCACAACCAAGGTAAGAGGGCTTCGACACATCAGAATAGCAGAACACATGCAAGCAATAATTAAGACAGGGAAAACCAGTAAAAACTCCAAGGTTTAGGTACAAGACCAACAAGTCATCCCAATCAGATACTGATCCACATGGCTCAACCATAATGGTTGACATATAGAGAAAACCAAAACGTTAACCAGGTCAGTAACGATAGAGTCATACAAGGTAGATGGCATTCATATCCAATTCCACACGAGGGCGAAAACATATCACTAATTGATTGTGACATAACCCAGGCCTAATCACACAAAAGTGGGTGCATATAACGGCACACATCAAGCTCACCACACATTAGAAGTGGGTATAAAAAACCAAATTTAAGAAATAACAATAATAAGTCAGATAAGGTTAATTAATTTCAAAACAAGAACACACCAAAGCATAAAACCTCATCACTGATTAAATAAATTTTCAAGAAACCATGATGTGCACACCCGATGATCAAATATCAACAATCAAGGTACAGTTACCGACATGAAAATAACAGTGGTTAGTAAAATATAATAAGGCCATAAGCATGCCATTTCTTGGAAGCAGAAGAAAGAACAATATGAGTGGAAACATTGTTAGACCGCAATCAAACACAGGGAGGGGGATACCTCATGTGCCGGGACTCATCTCCATGTTTTACATCCTCGGCATATGTACAGGCTTCCTCAAGTTCTGCAAAATTACTTGGGCACTTAGTCAAAGATAAAAAGGACCGATATTGAGGAGTAATGCCTTTGATTATACAAGCTACCATCTCTTCTTCCTGTACCACGATTTTAAAAACCTCGCAATAAAATTTCAAATCCAAGACATAGGCCAATAGATTTTCATGCAAGAACTGCGTTCTATAACAATGTTTTGGAACCAGACTTTGTAACGCAAGGGACGGAATAAATCTTGCCAAGATTAACTCGTGAAATTCATTTACACTTAAATTACTGCTAATAGCCTTAGAAATTTCTCTTTTAAGTACACCTTGACAGTTGGGAAATAATACTCTAAAAATTCCCAGAGCATCCATGCAATACACATTAGCCGACTCAGATAATTCTACTAGAAACCGAAGGAATCTGATGGTTTCGTCAATGGAATCTACAGAAAAGATCATTACATTTTTGAAAAGATCCTTAATAGAATTAGGAGCCGAACATGACCTAATCAACAAATTCTCAACCGCAGGACTAAGTCCGCAGCAATGAGATGAGGATGGATTATTGACGGTCTGAGGAGTAATTAACTCATTAGAGGCACCAATGTTGTTACCTTCATTAGTTTCAATCTCATCACTTAATGATAACTGACCAACCTTCTTCATATTAATCATAAAATCGAGTTCAACCGAAACATTAATTACTGAAGTCAACAACGAAATGCATTGAGACATCAATTCACCTTCAGGTCCAAGAGAAATCAAATCTTGCACCCTGTTAATAAAGTGATTGGTACGAGCTTTTAATCTTCTCAATTGGTAATCTGATGGATTACACTCTTTTAACTGTTTTATAAACACTAATAATTCGTTAATAGAACTGGACATTGCATGCACTGACTTACCCAAGTCGATGCTCATGTTACCTGGATCTACAGGGGAATCAAGGGAGGCCAGAAGCAAGTTAACATCGCCTTCCATAGAACCAGTGGACACCAAACCCCGAATATCGAGCTCGTACAACAGCTCACCCTTCCTCAGCATTCTTGGCAACAACACAGCACGTGCACTCATATTGATATGAAACAGAAAACACCAAGGTTAGCACTCAATATAATCCTGTCTTTCCCTTCACAAGTTTAATTAACTAGTCTCAATTGACTTATTATTTCAGTCAAGGTGATATCAATGGCCTGACGAAATAGCCAACAGTCACAAGAAACAAGAAAGAAAAATATGCTTTCACATGATATCAGAACGTAGCTGTACAGAAAAGCCACGCAATCTGATACCAAACACAAATAATGAGAATAACAGAACGTAGTTGCTATGGCAACCACGCTCTGCTACCAAACACACTCTCACAACGTAAGTAAAGGTCAAGAGTGTTAGCACGACCAGGGATAAATAAATAAATTAAAGGAAATACTTACAATTATCCCAACAAAAGGCCGTCGCTGATTGAGGAAGCACTGGACACAAGAGGCCTAGCGAATCATCTAAAAATTAGCTTAAATAATTGACTGAAATAATAATTCCTTGATTCATTTAAGAAAACTTTAATAATACCAAAACATTTATAATTTACCGACCTCAAAATTAATTTTTTTTAATTGATTTAAAAAATACGATAAATACTGAATTCTATTTAGATCAATTAAAAGAATTACCCAGTAGAAAGTAAAATCCTTATATCAATAATTGCAGAATGAAAACAGAAGACCTCTTTAGAATAATCAATGAAAGAGGTTCAATTGAAAATAAAATAATTAAATCCACCTTTATAGAATTGAGAATGAAAACCTATCTAATAGACTATCTCGGTTTTCGGAGGTTGCGTGAAAACAGTAAGGATCAACCAAACACACTATATCCCAAATCGAAGAAATAATTCACGAACATGCAATAAAACACAGAAGTAGGATTAAATAATCCAATATTCCCCAGAGACGATAACTAAAATCGAAGAAGGAAGTCAAAAACAGCATAAATGATCCAATGCACGCAAATATTTTCAATCCAGATGAACGTCAAGACTACAATAATCAGCAGATTCTCAAATGTCAGATTCAACACAGCAACGCCCCCCATTGCGTTTGCATTCTATTACACAGCAGTGTTACACAGGACAACCGCCATGATTAAAATGAGAACACGATGTACCGAGTAAGTCATTAGATCAACTTTCATTTAAAGCACAAGTTTACCTTTAACAGCCCGAAATGGTTTTAAAAAATTTTAAATAATAAATATTTGATTATGTTTGAAAACAGGAAAGAAATAAAACCAGGCTTTTAAGGTTATACAATAAATTCGTACATCATCTTGTCGGAGCTCCTTGAACATAATCATTCCTTTCGTGCACGAAAGCTAATATAACTGAATGCTGAAGCCCAAAAATTAACATATAATTATCTTCTTAAATTAAATAGAAACCTCAAATATTTTCACATTACCAGTTAACGACAATGACCTGTTTTCGACTCTAAATTTTTGTTTATTTTTTTTTTTACCCACAAATGATCCGAACATCACCTTTAGAAATTCTCACATATCGTAGACTTTAAGTACTTAGCATCTTAGCACAACAAAATAACAGGATTAGTTCCTCAGTTAAAACAGTCATAACATCCAATGAAGCTACTTACGAGGTCGGTGTTTTCAAAAATTAAATCGTTTCAAAAAGACAAACCACATCTTTGGCACTTATGCCAGATGGAGAATCCATCAACCGGGATCAAATATCCGCACCATCTTCCCTTCTTGTAAGATAATTTGTATCTTTAAGACACAACCAGCAGAGATTAGCTCAACGCGTCTTCCAGTTTAAAAGGCAAGAAGTAGAACAACTGCACACGCTGATTGTTAGAGCACGGTTCATGGCCAAGCAAGCTTATCTTCTTGGCGCCCAGATAGCAGCACAACTACTCACTTCGAATGGTAAGTACTAAATCCACCACTAGATGGCTCACCATCAGCAATTTAATGAAAAGCCCATACAGTTACGATATTAAACACTCGGAGATGCAGACAAATGATGTGAAGGCATGAATGTAATAGAGACAACATAGTACCATGACGAGTAGTTATTCAAACTCCATTACAAGCCCCGGCATTTTCCTGGTGTGAAAATGGGAAACAACGGAAAACCATCTTCATGGCTGCCAGCAGTAGGGTTCGAACCCACTATCTCCCGAATACTGGATACTGGCCGCACTTAAGTGACTGCAGCTATCGAGGTCGGTGTGTCAGATTTTTACCATATAGTATATGTGAAAGCCTCCATGGCTCAGACGGCAGCGCGTCGGCCTCTCACCGCTGGATACCGTGGTTCAAATCCCGGTCACTCCATGTGAGATTTATGCTGGACAAAGCGGACGTGGGACAGGTTTTTCTCCGGGTACTCCGGTTTTCCCTGTCATCTTTCATTCCAGCAACACTCTCCATTCTCATTTCATAGCATCTATCAGTCATTAATAAATCACTTTGGGAGTGGCGACCCCATCGTACTAACAGCCTATATATGCTTCATTCATTACATCCCTGACCCGGTCATTGACTGGAAAACAGGTTGTAGTTTTTCTTTTTTTCATTTTCAGTATATGTGGATTGAAGGAGGTATCCAAATGCACCTCGAAGCCGGATTTTTCATTTTCGCGTTCGTTGGGGAGTTATAAACGAAAAAAACCCGCCGGAAAACATGTGTTGGTATATGACAGGTATATGTGCTGTCACCAGAATTAAGTGTATAGATTCACTGTAACTAGGCAACGTACAGAAGGTAGTTAATACAAGTCAAGGAGCCATTTCAAGTCCATGGTGTAGAAAGCCATTTTTTTACAATTCCACGTTCAGCCTCTTCGTGGTGGTGGGAGGGGGGGCGAGGAGGAGTGAGATATAAAAATAATCGACAATAGTTTCTAATCCACAGGTTTCGTGGTCACTGAG
The DNA here is from genome assembly GCF_040414725.1 of Anabrus simplex. Lineage (NCBI taxonomy): Eukaryota > Metazoa > Arthropoda > Insecta > Orthoptera > Tettigoniidae > Anabrus > Anabrus simplex. Next base: position 311,142,683 of record NC_090265.1, read on the forward strand.
ATTAATATTGACTCTCCGATTTGTTTAATCCTTAGGGGGGGGGGCGAGGAGGGATTTAGATATAAAAGTAATAGAAAGTAGTGTCGAATCCATCGTTTTCGGGGTCGCTGAGTTGAATAGTGACACTCCGGTTTTTAACGTCAAAGTTCAGCCCCCTTAGGGGTGGGGTCGAGGGGGTAGTGAAATGTAAAAATAATAGAAAATAGTGTCGAATCCACAGTTCTCGGGGTCACAGAGATGAATAGTGACACTCGATTGTTTTATCCATTGAGGGTGGGGGGGGGGAGAGGGGTGAGACACAAATATAATCGAAAATATCTTCGAACCTATAGTTTTCGGGGTCGCTGAGATGAATAGTAACACTCCGGGTTTTTATTTTATTTTAAGTCCGAGTACATCCCCCTTTGTAGAGGGGAGTGAGATATAAAAATAATCGGAAATAGTGTAGAATCCGAAGTTCTAGGGCTCACTGAGATGAACAGTGACACTCCAGAATTTCTTTGGCTTAACTCAGCCCCCTTTGGCTTAGGGGAGAAAAAATAAAAGACTAAAATGACCGAGACTATGGATGTATGTGTGTATTTTCCACCATAGCTGTCAATTGAATTTGGCGCAGATATTACTTACTATCTGTAAAATATGTTGTGGGGGCAAGGCAAGGCAACTCTTGACCGGGTGAGTTGTCCTTGCGGTTAGGAGCGCGCAGCTGTGAGCTCGCATCCGGGAGATAGTGGGTTCAAACCCCACTGTCGGCAGCCCTGAAAATGGTTTTCCGTTGTTTCCCATTTTCACACCAGGAAAATGCTGGGGCTGTACCTTAATTAAGGCTACGACCGCCTCTTTCCCATTCGCAGGCCTTTCCTGTCTCATCGTCGCCATAAGACCTATCTGTGGAGGTGCGACGTAAAACAACTAGCAAAAAAAAAAAAAAAAAAAAAAAGAACGTAACTCTTGGGGAAGGGGTGAAATACAAATATGGATAAAAACGACCTACGATATTGTCGAATCCATAGTTTTCATGACTACTGGAGTGATTTGAACCCAACTTGGTACACTTATGACTTCCTATCAGGAGACAAACTGCGTTGAGGTATGACACCCTAGCACCCTTAGTGGGAGGAGGGGGTGACGGAAAATTTATCGAAAAGTATCGAATCATTCTTTTCGGGGTCATGAGATGAATAGTGACACTCCGGAATTTTTAGAAGTCCAAGTTCAGCCTCCTTTTGTGTAGGGGATGAGAAAAAGTGAAAAACAAAATTTCCAAAATGACCGAGATAATTGACGTATGAGGTGTATGTTCCAGCATAGCTCTCAACCAAATCTGATACAAGTATGACTTATTGTCTGGTAAATAACACCTTGGGGGTAAGATACCTCTAGCCTTCGAGGGTAAGGGTGAAATGCAAAAATAACCGAAAACAATTGATATATGTGTCGAATCTATAGTTTTCGGGGTCGCTGAGATGATCTGTGACACTCTGGATGCCGTTGAAGACAAAGTACAGGCCCAGTCGGCAGGGGGATGAGAACGGGTGAAGAAAGAAAAACGTCCAAAGCGGCCGAGTTTAAGGACGTGTGGTGTACATATGGCTTACTATCTGGAATAAATTACAACGGGGGTAAGATATCCCTAGCACCCCGCCGTATTTCTGAGTATGTGTGTGTTAAAACAGGAGGCGCGGTGCCTCATTCTTCGCCAGGCAGACCAGCAGCCAAGGTAATGACCAGACTTTTTTTTCTGTAGCTAACTCCACAGACTTACACGAGGAGAAGGTCCTAATTTCTAACTATGTAACCTTTTTCTAAAATGTAAATTTTCGTCGGCTAATGTGAAATATCATAAAGTATTTAACTGTAAATCGGGGATAGAGAGTGCGTTATCCTCTCAAGTTCCCCTTCAACTTAGTTTGAGGTGACTACGATTTTGTAATTTTTTTCTTTCCTGTAATGTATTAAATTTGCCTTCATTCGAGTCACCTCAGTAGCTTGGGATTAGCCCCTGTATCATTGGGCCGAGAGCCCCGTTAGGATTTTATTTTTCATTATGTAGGAGTGCAAGTATACGCCTCCATTCATTTTGTTTTCGGGCCATTAATTTAACCTGTCACTTTTCACGAAGGCCCAGTAGGTTGGGTACTTGACTTAACTACTTTTGTTAATTGTAAATTGCGCCTAGAGAGGCCAAAGATCATAACGTTTTGTGTAATGTTGGTCAATGTTGGAGAGCATGTAAGCTCTTTCCTAAATTCCTGTAATATTGAGGAGTAGTGCCTTAGGAAGGCTGTAATTTGTGGGATCAAAGTGCTCTTGAATTTGGAAGATTTCTATCCTTGTCTAAATAATACGACTTTGAAATTGTAACTCTGTGAAATAGGGGCTTGACGCCCTAAATTGTTATATCCTCTCTTCTAGGGTTCTCTGTTTTTAATCCCCTAATTTTTCATTGTTATTTCACTAAGTGAAAAGTTTGTTAAGTTTCAGATTCTAAAAGAAATATAACCTATATTAAAATTTTAAATTAATTTTTCAATATCGTAGTTAGACTCATTCCACCCAGCACCCTCTTTCACCTCTTTCTGCTTCACGGATATCTGCGTAATAATAATAATAATAATAATAATAATAATAATAATAATAATAATAATAATAATAATAATAATAATAATAATAATAATAATAATAATAATAATTTGAATAATTAATAATTATTAATAATAATATCAATATAATAATATAATGTAATATTAATATAATAATTAATATTAATAGTAATTTGTAAGGCCACGGCCGCTTCCTTCCCACTCCTAGCCCTTCCCTGTCCCATCATCGCCATAAGACCTATCTGTGTCGGTGCGACGTAAAGCAAATAGAAAATTATTATTATTATTATTATTATTATTATTATTATTATTATTATGATTATGATGATTATGATTATTATTATTATTATTATTATTATTATTATTATTATTATTATTATTATTATTATTATTCGAAAGTGAAAGTACATAAATCATAAACAATTGGAAATTAAATTTTACACAACTTTGATAACAAAATCTTTTGCAGTCAAATGACCATACAATTCATTCCCGAGTACAAAATTTCCAGAGATATTCCGTATGGTGCTTGCTCTTCGCAGCGATTTTAACGACTAATACACATACATTATGGTTTGGTTCATGAAAACTTTTTGTACGACACAGTTTGTGATGGAATTCATGCACAGAGAGTCTTGTGATGACCTGCTTCATTCCGTAGTCATTTTGTGTCCATTCTCTGTTGATCATGGCATCACTAGTGTGGAACTCCTTCCAAATACTGGCTTTCTCTATATGAAGTTCTTGCAGAAGTTTCACATATGCCAGTGTAACTTCCAGGCACCTTTGTAATAGAAGTTCTTCCAAGAAGAACACCTCCCTTTTTAGTTCGTATACCAGAATAGAGTGAGAGTACTTTGAATAACAGTGTGTTGTCTTTAAGAGTGTTGCCTTTCATTTCTCTATTCTTTCCAATTGTCCCCATTTAAATGCGCGATACAGGTAATATTAGTGGAGACATTTTATATTTCGTGCCTAGTTCCCTTAATATTGCTACGCCATTGAGAACTAATCAAATAATACTGTATATAGTATAGTGCATTCTCCTAGTACTCATCATCTTCCATACCGAGTTTTAAAATATTCCGCCAGTTTTAATGAGTCCAAGATACAATGGCTGAGAATTAAATAGTGCTCAGTTTTTAATTATTTAAGTTATTCAAACATCAGAACAGACAGATAAATAGACAGAAAAGAAGTGTACGGGAACCATTCTCGACTTTGAATACCTGTTCTGAGATAAAACGAAGTGTCAGGCAAATATCTGAATTGTACATACAAAACTGTAATAATTGTAATTTTATTCATATAGTTGATAAAACAGAACATCTTTCAATATATTTTAATTTGAAGTGTAAATGACTCGTATAAGTATTTTCCGTAGATAACGGCATTTGTGTTATACAAGCAACGTTAGTACAGATGATGGTGTATAAAAGTATGTAGAAAATGATCGTAAATCCATTCTATGAGCATGGCTGTGGTTTATTCAAAATTTATTTTCCTTTTCACTTATTTTATACCTTTATTGCTTGGTCGAGGAATTTAAATGTTAATGCAACCATGCCAATGAATTTGGATTCAGATACTCAATCTCTCACTTTCCTTATCCGAGGCAAACCATGGACGTGGAAAAGGTGAAATGTAAGGCATAATCGAAAATCGTACTTAGATTTTAATGACTTCAAGATACAAGGGGTGGAAATAGAAAAACTACTCAGTTCTTAATTATTTAAAACTACAAGGGAGGGAACAGAACGTGTTGTAAGTAGAGGATTGTGAGGAGCTTAATTTCATTTTTCTAACTTATATTGTATTATAAATATTTTCAAGAAGGAGGAAAACGGAATCAAGGAATAATACGAGAGATTTGAAGTAGATTGTATATCAGCACATATTTGATGTTTTATAATTCAAAGTGTGAATTACTCGTATATGAAGAGAACACGTCTTTTCTGGAAACAATGGCAGCTGTGTAATGTAACAGGAGCGATACACCCAGTTATTATAGACGTAAGCATATTAAAATATGTGGACAATATTGTTACAATCCAACAGTCTATACTCCCCGTGTAAGGTAATGTGCTTCATGCGTACATATGTATAGTCGTTCAGAAAAAACAATGAGCACTTGATGTTGTTCTTCTTTGCATTTAATATTTTATCAAACTTAAGTTTATTTATTACCAAAATATAACTCACCTCGCATGTAGACACAAACGTTATATCTGTACGTTCAATTGTTTCTGATGTGCACATCATGCCTGAGAGGAGCTTATATTTCTATCCTCTCATTCTTTCTTTGAGCAACTGTACATATCCTTTCTTGTCTGTTACGCCACTCAGCCTTTAATCTGCAAGCCATCAGTCTGAAACACGGACTGTAGCCTCGTCTAGATATAGCCTAAACCTCTTACCTTGAAATCTGTCCCGCTACCTGGCTAATTGGATCACGTGTTGACCTATGATGCAAGGGGTCATAGCTTTGATTACCGGGTAGTTTGGAGAGTTTAACCTTCACTATTTTATTATCTCTGGCTCGGGGAAAGGGTGTTTCACCGTCTTCAGTATTATATTTCGTCTTACCTAGGTTCCCTCCCACACAGGCCCGTAAATCGTCAATGGATGCTTCCACGGAAGAACTGCCCCAAGCCTCTCTGGATGACGCTCATTATTATTAATATTGTCCGACTCCATGGATAAATGGTTAGCGTGGAGGCCTTTGGTCACAGAGGTCCCGGATTCGATTCCCGGCAGGGTCGGGAATTTCAACCGTAATTGGTTAATTCCCCTGGCACGGGGACTGGATGTATGTGTCTTCTCCACCATCCACATCACGACGCACAGGTCGCCTATGTGCGTCAAATCAAAAGACCTGCACCTGGCGAGCTGAAGTCCTCGGACACATCCTGGCACTAAAAAGCCATACGCCATTTCATTATCATTATTCCTTGAAATATTTTAAAGCTGAGTCCAAAAAAATCAATCCCTAGGCCCCCCTCTGCTTGGCATATAACTGCAATAATCTACATTTACACAGTTAATTTCACATGTCCATGGAATATTTATCTTGAATTGGAGACGGTTTCACCATTTCACGACAAACGTTGAGGGAAAAGTAGAGGCGAAGTGCAAATTTTATCAGAAATTATCTTCTTCCTTTCTTAATCTGCTTACCCTCCAGGGTTGGTTTTTCATCGGACTCAGCAAGGAATTCCACCTCGACCACTTCAAGGGCAGTGTCCTGGAGCTTCAGACTTTGGGTCGGGGGATACAACTGGGGAGGATGACCAGTACCTCGCCCAGGCGCCCTCACGTGCTATGCTGAACAGGAGCCTTGGTGGGGGATGGGAAGATTGGAAGGGATAGACAAGGAAGAGGGAAGGAAGCGGCCGTGGCCTTAAGTTAGATACCATCCCGGCATTTACCTGGAGGAGAAGTGAGAAACCAGGAAAACCACTTCCAGGATGGCTGAGGTGGAAATCGAACCCTCCTCTACTCAGTTGACTTCCCGAGGCTGAGTGGACCCCGTTCCAGCCCTCGTACCACTTTTCGAATTTCGTGGCAGAGCCGGGAATCGAACTCGGACCTCCGGGGGTTAGAGCTAATCACACTAACCACTACACCACAGAGGTGGAAGTTAATTATCAATAAGCATTTTTTGTTTAACGGAGACTATCACAGGAAAACTATGTCAAATATTCAATCCCGGCTTTAAGTTCATTTTTCAATACCCCATTGTATCATTTCATCGTTTCTCTTTATATTATAATATTTTTCATTTGAATATTATAAGTGGAGTGTGTTTCTTACCGTTGTGGATATCGTTCTTGCTTTAGAAACAGCATAACATCAAAATTCTGAGATCAAATGTTGTTCAGATATTCATTGGCACCTGTCGTTTGACTACATATACTAGAATTGTGTGCATAAATTAATTATTCCTCTCATTGCGATAAGCTTTAAAGAGAGCATTTCCATTATTTACTGTGTTGTTCACATGTTCATTAATCCGACTCGCTGTGAGTCGTATCGCAGCAGTGCTGAGAGGTCAAATAGAAGCTAGCAGTATTTATCGATAAATAAGAAATGCCAACGGCGACTGCTGCTAAGTAGTTACTGGGAGCTGTAACAAGCTGAGCCAGCCCGGTTAATGAAGACTTCAAAGAGTGCGCACGGCGGTTTATAGACGTAACCAGGTTAGCAAACGATGCGTGACGTCATCGAGCGTCTTGTGGACACACTGCTATGAATGTTTCATGAGCCTGCATCTATTTTTATTTTCGAAGTAATCAGTTTCCTTAGTAACTGTAGAAAATAATGTACAAATACCGATGAAAAAATGAAATGGCGTATGGCTTTTAGTGCCGGGAGTATTCGAGGACAAGTTCGGCTCGCCAGGTGCAGGTCTTTTTGAATTGACGCCCGTAGACGACCTGCACGTCGTGTTGAGAATGAAATGATGACGAAGACGACACATACACCCAGCCCCCGTGCCAGCGAAATTAACCAATTATGGTTAAAATTACCGACCCTGCCGGAAATCGGATCCGAGACCCCTGTGACCAAAGGCCAACACGCTAACCATGTAGCCATGTAGCCGGACACAAATACCGATATATCTTACGTACAAGACCAGTTTTTTGGCTGAAAAACAATAAAATCGTACTAGTTCAACTATTACCGTATCTGCCATGCACATTAACAATCTCCAGTTTGAAGTTGACTATTTTGTCCTTCGCCTACGGTGATAAGCCCCAAGAACCTACTGCTGATGTCTCCACGATACAAAACTTCCGAAACCTTATCACATGCAAACCACTAAGCGGAATTTCGCGTAGGCCTAATGTTACAGAAATATTCTCAGTGAGAGCTACCACGTGACCAATATTTTATTCCAAATATGGAAATGAAACTGTATTCTCTGCGATAATGTTTGCAAAAAGTCGTGTAATACCTCAAAATAAGATGGTGTATGTTTCTTTCTTGCTCAGTCATATAAAAGCTGCGAAATCATTTAAGCCGAAATTTGATATATTCTAATATTTCAATAATGAATCGCTTCACAATGACTGTAATTAATATGTAAATACTTATTGAACTTGAGCATGTTGCATCGGTTAAAACTCAAAATAATGGAGAAATGGTCACCCCTACCGCCAGATGGTGTACTCAGAATTCAGTGTTTAACACCAAAAGAGATGATCCTTCTCTTTGTTAATCTAATGGTTCTCCAGAAAATTACACTTTTACATACAAAATAAAACTTTCCAGAGCACAACTGTGATTCACAATGTCTTAAACACCTAAAACGTATGTCAACAACAACTTTCCACTGATAAACTATTTGAATCTCTTCATGCACTATTTTACGAAAATGATATTTTCATATCAGCGTGTCGTACACTCTTAAATGCATGTATTCATGCTGAAGAGGCTTCAGTTAGGCTTCACGGTGGTCATTAAACGAGGAGTCGATGAGCACTATTCAAAGAAAAAGGCTCTCAGTCACGGACTCAAGCCTGTTCTTCATAAAACCAAGGTGTTTCTATCTATCAGCAGATGTGCACAACAGTAACTGATTATGTGTTGTTTATCTACAGCAGATTAGGTACAATATTCAGTATAATTATAGTCAAATCGCCATTTATTGATAGCTGTGTAAGGCATACCTTCCCTCTGAGACAATCAGGCCAAGATATCTCAGACCTTCATTTTCTGGACATTTTAGTTGTAGGGTTTAACTGTGAAACATAATTTATGTATCTCCTTAGCATTTTAAAATTCAATAGTATGCTAATCTTGACATTTTTGTCATATTTTCACTGCTTTTTAATATACATTTGTAGAAAAGGGGGTCAGTCAAGTGACTCAGGAAAGTTGAGAGCTTGCAATATGCAATAACTGTAGCTGTGAATTATATTTTATGTATCTAATTAGATGTTAAAATATATGATTGTGTTAATGTTGGCATTTTTTCTTTATTTTCACTCATTGTGATTTGTGCAGAAGGGGCCTATCTAGTGGATTTAATAGCCCCTAAATGAAAATTACGTAGTACAACATCTGAGTGCTCTTACACAATCCATAACTGACTTGTAAGCTACCTAGCGCACGTGTTTTCAATGTGATTTGGGTGATATATTGATTCAAAATATTACTTTTATATTTCCCCAAGAAATGATTGTTTCGAAATGCTGCCTTTTCTGCATGGAGTGATTCATTTTCGTTAGATTTTAAGATATGCTCTGACTCTCCTGCTGTCACTCTCTGCCTAGATGGCTTTCTTACTCCAATTACAATAACTAACCCATCAACGAAGGTTACACACTGCTGGTGTTTAATATGCTTGAAAATTTTTCTGTTTGAATTAACATTTCGTAGACTGTTTCGTTGCACCAATGCATGGTTTCCTACTACCCTTTGCCCGAACTTAATCTGTGCATAAATATTGTATCCTACACCTACAAGAATTTGTTCGTCAAATATATATATCTTGGTCTCCCATCATTACTCATATCGTCTACACTTTCCTCAAAACCCCAGTTAAAGAAGTCCTACCTGTCTATAGATTTGGCCACTCACTCTCTCTCTTCCTCAGAACAAACTTCGGAAAAATCCTACCCCCCCCCAAAAAAAAAAACATGATAGAACAATTCGATGTAGTGATTCTCATTTCCTCTGTTTTTAAATATCAGTCCATTTTAAAGGCCATAAACATGGGTTCATAGGTTACTTTGTCCTTGGGGTGTTACCTTTGCCCACGTTGGAGAAAATGTTTTAAAGAATTATCGGCAGCTTGTAATCCAGAATACAGAGTGAACTCCTTCCACATCCAGAAGATGGTAGCACAATAGTCTCCATGATCATTGCCCATGATATATTTGTAGTTCTACATTACCTCAACAGATGGCAGTAGAGTCAAGCACAAGGCAAGTGAAGTGGAGCATATTTTCTTAGTCCAGTAATTTATATCATTGAAGCCGTGGATGTCTGCAGTAAAATTCTGGCGAGTGCACATTACGGCATGTGAAGCAATCAAGCATATGCCTTTAGTAATACAATTTAAGAAGTAGTGTGCTTTCTGTATTCATTACGTGTTTTAAAAATGTGACCTATAATCACGAAGTTCACGGGTTACTTTGGCCCTCGCCAAGAGTGGGCCAAAGTAGCCCACTTTTCACTGAGAACAAAGCATTTTTACCCTAGGATAATCACACCAGTCAGCATGTCTAACACTGAGCTTCCCTACATTATATGCCCGTTATAAGCATGATGTTTTCTCTTTCAAAAACAACGTAAAATTCCAGCTGTATACAAGAGGCGACCAGGAAGTCGAAAATATTGCGACTATAGTCCCGAACAACTTGATGCATGTCTACAGGCAATGAAGTCAGGTAGTATGTGCCAAGGAACGGCTTCGGCGCATTTTGGAATCGCCAGGAGTTCCACCCGGAAGAAGCATCTGCCCCAGTGACATTCAGGAGGCTGATTCTGCCACATGTGAAACTCGGGCACAGCCATCAAAAAGAAGATACCCGCCAAAACGACCTGTTATATCAAGTTCCTCTTCAGATGAATATGATTCGAATTTCAGCATTGCTTCTTCAGGAAACAGCCTACCAGAAATCAGCTTTGATGAAGAGGAAATGGATGAAACCACCACCTCTCCGACTCTAATAGATGCACCGGAAGAATCTTCAAATTGTCAAAAACATCGTATTTTGGCCCAAAGCAAAGTAAAAATACGATGTTTTTGATATTTTGCTTTATGAATCGGACCTTACGATAACAGATTTCTGTATTTAATATTCTGTACAGATGAACTGGGAACTGGGAAACATTCTTAAGCAGTTTGGTTCTAATATTTCTTCATGTAGGTTGAACAATAAATTTTTGAAATAATGGACTAAAGTTAACCTTATTTTGGGTAACTTTGACCCATGCGTCTTTCTGTACATAAAATGCTGCTTTTGAGTGTTTGGGGAAAATTAGGACTGAAGAACAGCATATTTAGGCAAAGCATATCCTGAGAACAGGTGAGAAAACAACATTTATTGAACGGTACAACAATACTCAGACATATTATTCTGCAATAATATTATTTTGCATTATTCTGCAAGCACTTAATTTTTTAGTCCAAGAATTTACACTTGAATGTAGATAAGCTTACGGAATGAGTTCAGTCACTGAACCCATAATCCACCACTGAAATACAGCCTCGTCCGACTCGTTTTTTTTTGGGGCATAAATCATCTCCTTGACATACCATTTGTAAGATTATGTGTCCTTCCAGCACTTCTTCACCCTCTCCATACACTCAACTTCTGCTCCTTCATTGTTCATGGACACAATAGGAAAGGAAACCTACAACCTGTTTTACAGTCATTGACCGGGTCATGGATGGAATGAATAAAGCCCCCGTCTTGCGGCGAGGATAGTTATTGTACCGGCTGCCGAAGCCTGTCTCACTCCTCTGGGGTAATGAGTAATGACTGATACCGAGCTCGATAGCTGCAGTCGCTTAAGTGCGGCCAGTGCCCAGTAATCGGGAGATAGTGGGTTCGAGCCCCACTGTCGGCAGCCCTGAAGATGGTTTTCCCTGGTTTCCCATTTTCACACCAGGCAAATGTTTGGGCTGTACTACCTTAATTAAGGCCACGGCCGCTTCCTTCCCATTCCTAAGCCTTTCCTATCCCTTCGTCGTCATAAGACATATCTGTGTCCGTGCGACGTAAAGCAAATAGCAAAAAAAAAAAAAAAGTAGTAACGACTGACAGACGAAATGAAATGATAATGGAGAGTGTTACTGGAATGAAAGATGGCAGGGAAACAGGGAAAACCGGAGCACCCAAAGAAAAACCTGTCCCGCCTCCGCTTTGTCCAGCACAAATCTCACATGGAGTGACCGGGATTTGAACAACGGAACCCAGCGGTGAAAGTCCAACGCGCTGCCGCCTGAGCCACGGAAGCTGTCTCATTGATACAATAATTCCAGGATATTGTTGTTGTTGCCATGTTTCGATGACATAGTCCCCTGTCTGAACCAAATGCATTAGCTCTCTTGGACGTTCAGTATGTACGTGTGTCGCTGTATGTATGATACGTATATATTACATATAAGCTGAGTCGGGAAGAGTTTTGGAAAATTTGCTCAATAAAATGAGCTTGTCCTTGGCAAGGAGTAAGATATTAAAATTAATAAATTGAAAACCAAACAATGAGGTAAAAATCTTAAAGAAACGGAAGAAGTAGACGGGCAATGGGATTATCAATGGATATGGAAGTAAATACTTCTCGACCACTAATAGTAAGTAACTTGCTCACTAGAAATATTGATATGGATTTTAAAAGGATATTTCTGAAGACAATTCGGAGTCTGTATGGAATGTTACAGTGTGTAGAAGAAAACGGTACAGATACAGATCCTAAAGATTCAAAAGGACCGCCATGGGAGTCAGTATTTGGTACGCGGCAGAGCGAGCCTCCATATTTATTATACAGTGACTAAGAAATCGTCCGCCTCTGTGGTGTAGTGGTTAGCGTGATTAGCTGCCACCCCCGAAGGTCCGGGTTCGATTCCCGGCTCTGCCACGAAATTTGAAAAGTGGTACGAGGGCTGGAACGGGGTCCACTCAGCCTCGGGAGGTCAACTGAGTAGAGGTGGGTTCGATTCCCTCCTCAGCCATCCTGGAAGTGGTTTTCCGTGGTTTCCCACTTCTTCTCCAGGCAAATGCCGGGATGGTACCTAACTTAAGGCCACGGCCGCTTCCTTCCCTCTTCCTTGCCTATCCCATCCAATCTTCCCATCCCTGCACAAGGCCCCTGTTCAGCATAGCAGGTGAGGCCGCCTGGGCGAGGTACTGGTCATTCTCCCCAGTTGTATCCCCCGACCCAAAGTCTGAAGCTCCAGGACACTGCCCTTGAGGCGGTAGAGGTGGGATCCCTCGCTGAGTCCGAGGGATAAACCGAACCTGGAGGATAAACAGATTAAGAAGAAGAAGAAGACTAAGAAATCGTTATTTTAGATCCTTGCTTCTTGATTTCTTAGCTGCACGAACCCTCATGAAAGCGGGAGATCTTCGGTGTATATTTGGATCCCATATAAATAAAAATCATTAATAATCGATGAACTGGAGATATTTCCGCCTACATTAAAAAGGGAAATTATTAGAAGGAACTTACTGAGAAGTTGTTGAAAAATGTCGTCTCACAGGGAGATATATTACTGTGTCCGACTCCTTGGCTGAGTGGTCAGCAATGATGCTTTCGGTTCAGAGGGTTCCGGGTTCGATTCTAGGCCGGATCGGGGATTGTACTCATCTCTGATTAATTCTTCTAGCCTGGAGACTGGGTGTTTGTGTTTGTCCCAACACTTTCATCTTCATATTCACACAACACACTACACTACCAACCACCACAGAAACACGCAATAGTGATTACATCCCTCCATATAGGGTTGGCGTCAGGAAGGGCAACCGGCCGTAAAACAGGGACGTTTCCACATGGGCGACACAGTTCGCACCCGCGACTCCACAGGCGTGGGAGAAGTGGAAGAAAAAGGAGAAGAAGAAAGGAGATATATTACTGTAATGAATATGTCTATGAAAAGAGTTTCGGTTTGATCGGAGAGTAAAACGGAACGCCAGGTGGCGTCAAATTAAAAAATGTCTGCACACGGTAGCTGAGGCCGTACGATATTTTTCTAGTAGTTTAACGTCACACTAACACATGGAAGGTTTCCGGCGTCACAAGAATGGGAGAGCGGAAAGGGATAGTAGCGACCCTGACCTTACCTATGGTGTGTCCGGTATGAAAATGGGAAACAACGGAAAACTATCTTCAGGGCTGCCGACGGTGAGATTCGAACCCACCATCTCCCGAATGGAAGTTCACAATTACGTGAGCCAAACCGCATTGCCAACTCGCATGGTTATTATTATTATTATTATTATTATTATTATTATTATTATTATTATTATTATTATTATTATCTTCTTCTTCTTTTTCCTGTTTGTCGAGAACTCATCAACCATGTGGTACTGAGGTTTGGCAGAAAGTTTGCCATTGATTCCTGTTCTTTATTCGGGTCTTGGCCTCCCTGCAGTTGTTCTCTCTTCCAACCAGTCCATCGTAGACGTTCCTCTCCCACTTTATTCGAGGCAGACCCCATTGTCGCTTGCCTCCATGTTGTGCCTCCCAAACCATTCATGGGTACTGATGCTCTGACATCCTAACAAGATGACCAAATCAGCAGAGTTGTGTTTCCACACGCATCACGTTAATACTCGACCTAATGGGCATGCTGCGGACCCTGCCACATCTAACCTCGCTTCTCACTGTCCTCGGGTTCCTCATCTCTGACGCTTGTGTTCTACTTTGTTAACGGGTAGTGAGTGTCCACGACTCGGATGTGTTTGTGAGAGTAGGAAGGTAGGCCTACGACAGAATGTTAATTTCGTCTTATTGCTAATTTCACTTTTTCCAACAAAGCTCCTATTGATGGCGAGATACAATCGCCCAGTTACTCCAATTCTGTGGATGATTTCATTGTCGATCTTCCCGCTTGGCTGATAACTCGTCCAATGTATTTGAATTGTGCAACTTGCTCTAACTATTCTCCTTTCAGAGAGAGTATATGTATCCTGGGTTGTGTACGATGATCATAGACTTTCTCATCTCTGTGCTCATCGGCATAATACGTCGGCTTATCTCCTCTTGTCACAAGCCCTGACTGAAGATTTCCTTGAGAGATATGCTGAAGCATACTGTAACGGTTCAAATCCCGTTACAATATGATATCTGTATCTTTATTATTATTTCATATGTGATATTATTATTATTATTATTATTATTATTATTATTATTATTATTATTATATCCGTGATATTATTATTACTATTATTGTAATTATTATTATTGTTCAATTCAATTCTTTAATAATTATCGCTTGCGTGATTGTAGTTAATTTGTTACATATTATGTGTGTGTGTGTGTGTGTGTGTGTGTAGATTAACATTCAAGACATGTACAATGAAAGTTGCTGTATGATAACGGAGTTGGATCTATTGTGTATAATAACTTGTGACATTACAACATTGTGCAATACTGCTGGCGTAACTGGCGAGTCATCGCTCTGTCATTGAGTGCATTTTGCGGTGAGCTCATTTTTTGTAGAAACCTATTGCCGCCCCAGGCAATTTCAAAATAGTATATAACATTTGTCCCCGGGTGGGAGTAATATTATAGTTATTTCTGGAGATTGCGTAGGTGTGTCAGCTAAGGTTATAAATACTAGGACCAGCGTCTTATAGCGAGAGTCAAATGGATGGTGAACAGTGAGAGAGTCCAATGGATGATGGATGGCGAACAGTGAGATTGTCAATTTGAAGGTGAGACCTCAGTCGGTCAGTTCAGATGGAGGGAGAGACTTGCCACGATGCCATATGGATGGAGACACTTGCCAAGAAGTGTTGTACTGAGATGATAGTGGTCAGTCATCTGGATGGAGAAGCAGCAGTCACATAGATACTTAGCCGTCAGTGAAACAAAAAGGATACATCACCAAATTATGTTTTATACACCTACAGCAGACACCAATTCAAAGTAATACGTCGTAATGACAGTCAAAGTATTGAAGGTAGAGTCAGAGATAAATCTCTTGTACAATTTTAAATGTCCGGTCAAGAGAAATTCAATTTAATGCCTAGTTTCTTTCAGTTGCATTGTCATGATTTTATATTTTCATCTGATTTATCGCAGCAGGTCTTAATATTTTTCTATACAATTTAAAGAATATATTTTGTTCCATCAAATTAATTAATCGTTTTATTTCACTGGTAGAATTAGATGGCCCCCATCAAATATTGTATGTGTAAGTAATCAGGTAGGAACTAAGTGTGAGCACAAGGTCCTTCGATTGAGTATTTTATTTAATACAAATTATTCTCATATTTTTCACCTTAATGCAGTTTTATATTTTTAAAATAGGTAAGAAAGTCAGGAAAAATCACAAAGTGACGCCGAAACGTGAGGCTCGAATAAATTCAGAACTTGTTTTGAATGACAGCATATCATGGGCTCATTTTGGGAACAGTATGCACATATAAGCCAGCGGAATTATAATCGGTAAGTGTGAGGAGTGTAATTTTGTGATATATATTTGTATTTTGGGGGTATGTCAGGGGATTTGAAGAGGGAAATCAATTTAAGATCGCGTACTATTACCAGTGGACCAAAGATGGACAAGGAAGACAATGACAAGTTTTGTGATGAGGAGGTCATTGCTTCTAAGAACATCCAAGGTGAGGTTGAAAATAGAGAGCTGATGAACACAATGGAAGGTTCTGAAGCGAGTCAGGAAAGTGCAGAAATTGAGAAGCACAATGAAACTGAAAAGGAAGTGGCGGGGAGGGGGGGGGGATGAACCAAGGTTCTTTAATTTGTGGATGGCCAAAATGACCGAGTTGAACGAAAGTAATAGGGAACAGATGAAGGAACTAATTAGTAGTAGTAGCGAAAACGAGAAACAGATCAACGAATTAACTGGTAGTAGTGGCGAAAATAAGAAACAGATGGGAGACGTGATTGGTAGCTGTAGTAAGATGGAGAAAAAGATTGATACTAGTAATGAAAATTGTAGTAAATAGATTTAACTCCATAAGTAGTAAAATAGAAGAATTGATTGATAGTGGTAACAATGCAATTATTAGTAATATAGATACTAAGATATTAGAGGTAACAGATCAAATATCTAAGTTAGAGTATAAGTTAGCAAGTAAGTTAGATAAAGGGTGTGTTGAAATTGAAGGAGAAATGAAGTTGAATCGGTGCAATCTTCACACTCAGACCGAGCAAGTAGAGGAAATATGTACAGAGGATAGTAACAAGATCGTACCGTTAAGTAATAAGTTGTCAGAAACATCTAGTACTCGGGAAGAAATTCACGAGATTGTAGACAAAAGACTGGAAAGGATTTACAATGCAGTTGGGGATGATACGAGGGAACAGTTTTTTAGAAATGAACAAATTGAAAGCAAGCTTGTGGAGGTCACTGAACTACGGAACGAACAGGAAACGCTGTCGCACGAGGCCAGAGAGAGAAAGGAAAAATTACCGGAAGAAGTGAGAATACTGGAAGAGAATGCTGAGAAAGTGTCCGAGGAAGAAGTGTCGAATTGCCTGAGTGTGTAATGGCAAGAATTTGGAGGTCAGACGGAGGGAGAAGTGGCAGGGACGAGTGGTTTGTTCAGTAGGGATCAATATTTACCTGTTTTCTGGAAAACAGTTCATTCGTATGGAATTTGTAAAACTAGTTGAGTAAATATTTGCATAAGTTGAGGAATAATATTATTGAATGGGAATATGTGTTGGAGATTTTGTCGAATATTTTTATCGGTGAATGTAAAATATGGTTTCGAATATACTGAAATAATATGTCTAATTTAGGAGAATTTAAAGAGAAGTTCATAGACAGGTTTTGGGATGAAAATGTACAAGGGCGCGAGAGAGAACGTATGATGTCTAGTGAGAGTAGTATAGTAGAGAGAAGGGGAAAATGCCAGCCAAGTATCAGAGGAGAGGTAGTAATTATGATCAACAGAGGATTAATAGTTATGTCAGTGGTGATAGGGATCAGAAGAGTAACTAGAGACAATCCGAAAATGGGAGGGGTATAGATTTGAGATACCAGAGAGATTATGATAGGCCGAATAGGAAGGTTATCAAGGTGTCGTTATCGAGCCGGAGTATTTCAAATTCACCGGGAATCGGATGAGTAAGTTAAGTGGACAGGCCGAAGGTAGAAGTTGAACAGGTAAGTAGCGTAAGTAGTTGGGTAGTGAAAGTGGATTTAAGAGTATAGTGTGATTGTGACCTAAGTAATTTTAAGTGAGGTATTTAAGTAATGTTGTAGTCGTAGATAATGAAGTAATTAATGATAGTAGTAATAAAGACGTAAGAAGTGATATGTTAAGTGATGTAAGTACTTATAATACTGAGGATGTAAGAAGTGAGGCAGTCGACGATAGAAATTATGATATGGAGAAGGTAGGTTAAGGTACTATTAGATATTATAACAGCCTTTGATAGTAAGTCACAATGAGTCAATAAAATAATAGCGGTACCAATCACGATTAAGATAACTAATTTTCAGCAATGCCTTGTTGTACCAAATCTTGTGTTTTCAGCTATTTTAGGAGCTGACTGGGTTACGAATAATGGGGACAGAACAGACTTTGATTTAGATAGTGTTTGTTTGTCCTGTGAGAAAACTGGCAAAGAAGTGCATGTTAATTATGATGGTCTGAGGTAAGTGTTAGTGACGTGTGTTCGATTAAAGATATAAGATAGGTGAGTAAAGGTGTTCCTAGTGAGAGGAAATGTTTTGATGTGCGTAACGTGTCTATACGGACAGGATCCGAGGGATAGTCCGTATGAGGCAGTGACGTGAGAAATTTGAGTGAATTACAGGAGGAGCAATAGTGTTCGATGTTAGGTGAGCATCGAGATGTATTTAGTGATATGCCAGGAAGAACACGTATAAGAATATAAATTTTAGTGTATGACCATTCGTTATTTGTGGGAGGTAAGTACCTAAGGTTATAAATACTAGAGCCAGCGTCTTATAGCGAGAGTCAAATGGATGGTGAACAGTGAGAAAGTCCAATGGATGGTGAACAGTGAGATTGTCAATTGGAAAGTGAAACCTCAGTCGGTCAGTTCAGTTCAGTTGGAGGGAGAGGCTTACCAAGAAGTCATATGAACGGAGAGACTTGCCATGAAGTCATATAGAAGGAGAGAGTTGTAGCTGGCGCCCATCAAATATTGTATGTGTAAGTAATCATGTAAGAACTAAGTGTGAGTACAAGGTCCGTCGGTTGAGTATTTTATTTAATAAAAATTATTTTCATAGTTTTCCCCTTAATGCAGTTTTATATTTTTAAAATAAGTAAAAAAAGTCAGGAAGAACACAATACATGCTTACATCCATAATCTCAGTCATTTTGGACATTTTCTTTTTCACCACTTTCCCATCCCCCCACCCCTTACTGTAAATGGAAGCTGAACTTGAGTGTCACTGTTCATCTCAGCGGCCCCAGAAACTATGGATTCATCATTAATGGGTGGTTTACTACATATTATTTATTTTTATAATTCACCCGCTTCCCTTCCCTGTCCCTAGAGCTGCTTGCGGTGACTTACCGCCACAGTACCTTTTTCCATAATATCTTCTATATAAGTAAAATCGTAAGGACCGTGTGTCTGTACATTAACTATTATGGCGAAACTTTCTTACATTTATCCGTTTCAGGTGTAATAACGACCATCCGCATAATTTCTAGCTTTGCTGTCTTTTTGTTTGTCTGTTTGTCTGTCCTCTTATAACTTAAAAACTATTGGATATATTTCCACCAAACTTCATATTTATAATCCACCTGTCCTTGGGTAGGTTTTAGGGCAAATATTGTTTTTAAATCCATGAACTGTTTGGGGGTTTATAAGAAACCGAGAACGCGATTTTTCACTCCCTCAAAATATACATAACCAAACTTAATGGAAATCTACCTGCCTTAATGAAAATCAATTTCTAAACCTTTTTTTTCTCATGTGCAACATGAGAAAACAGGGTCTGTGGATCTGTACACATCCTAATATCTCACCTGTTCGGACCTCCATAACCTAAAAATCCGTATCATCACTATATTTCTATGTGATAAAAACATTCTGTATCCTGATAAGCTTTACTTTGTCCATTGTGGCAACCCGTAATTGCGGGAAGTCGTTGATTTGTTCAATAAATATATATATATAAGGGAGATATCATTAACGGACCGTTTTTCGGTACAAGTCCCACCGGACTTAACGCAAGAGCGGGTGTGTGTAAAGCGTATTTCTTACAACTTGAAAACTACTGAAGATATTTAAACTAAACTTTATATTTAACATCCACCTGTCCAAGCGTAGATTTTTGGGTCTATTTTTCTGCTTGTTTGTCTGTTATCTATAACATGAAAACTCACGGATATATTTCCACCAAACTTCTCATTCAGAATCCGCCTGTCCTTGGGTAGGTTTTAGGGCAAATGTTGTTTCTAAATCCCTGAACTGACTGGGGGTTTATACGAAACCAAAACCGTGATTTTGCACTCCCTCAAATTATACACAACCAAACTTAATGGAAATCTACCTGCCTTAATGGAAATTAATTTCTAAACTTGTTTTCTCATGTGAATCATTTTATACCAGGATTAATAATGGAGATATCATTAACAGACCGTTTTCGGTACAAGTCCCACCGGACTTAACGAAAGAGCGGATGCGTGTAAAGCGTAGTTCTTACAAGTTAAAAACTACTGAAGATATTTGAACCAAACTTTATATTTATCATTCACCTGCCCAAAAGTAGGTTTTAGGTCAATAACATTTCAAATTCCCGGAATGGACTGAGGTTTCATACGGAAACGAAATGGTTATTTTACTCTCCCACAATATATCAAGTACAAAACCAACCTGACTGGAAATCGACCAAACTTGATGGAAATCCAATTATAAGTTTCTTCACCCATTTTTTCAACAGGAGGTTTTAATAAGGGAGATATCATGAATGGTCCGTTCTGCAGACAAAGTCCAGCGGACATAGGCCAAGAGGTGTTGTACGTGGAGCATATTCCTTGTCTACCTATATAAATCAAATCGTAACGACCGTGTGTCTGTGCATTGACTATTTTGGCGAAATTTTCGTACAGCTTTTTCTTTTTTTTTTTTTTGCTAGAGGCTTTACGTCGCACCGACACAGATAGGTCTTATGGCGACGATGGGATAGGAAACGTCTAGGAGTTGGAAGGAAGCGGCCGTGGCCTTAATTAAGGAACAGCCCCAGCATTTGCCTGGCATGAAAATGGGAAACCACGGAAAACCATCTTCAGGGCTGCCGATAGTGGGATTCGAACCTACTCTACTATCTCCCGGATGGCTTTTTGTTTAAAGGGTAATAATGACCATCTTCATAATTTGAGGTAGGCTATAGTTTCCTGAAAGTTTCCTCCGTTCAATTTGGAGTGATCTACAACTTTGGTCCAGTGATATTTTGTCGTCTCTCTCTCTCCCTCTCTCCCTTATAAGGTATATTTGGCTGTATATTTCGATTGTTCGTAAATTTTGTGCTTATACACTATGTTACATAGTTTGACACACTTTTAGGAAAGTGAGTCATTGAATTTCTCACGCACATTGATACGACCATTGGCTACATGCGAACCAAATTTCATGGTTCTAGCTCCCACATAAGTATGTGAAAAATAATGTAAAATGTTACAAATGTACACAGATTTCACCCCATTCAAATATCGTAACTCAATCGAACCATTAAATATTGGAGATACGAGAAAATGTTTTAAGACCAAACATGTAGAGCGATAAAAGTGACGTCTGAGGTTGCAAACCGTTTGTTGGTATGATCCACCGTTTAGGAGCAGTAAATCTCGAATTGAAGGTTTGGACTTACAAACGTGCCCGCGTTTATCTGCCATCGATATAAATATAATCGTAACGAACGCGTGTCTGTACGTTGACTATTTTGGCGGAATTTCCGAACAGTTATCCGTTTCAGGTGTAATAATGACCATCTGCATATTTCTTAGCCTTGGTGCCTGTTTGTCTCTTTGTCCGTTTTATTTTATTTCTTATAACTTGAAGACTACTGAATATATTTCTACCAAACTTGATATTTAGAATCCACCTGTCCTTGAGTAATTTTACTGGGAGTTTATCCGAAACCGAAACCATGATTTTGCACTCCCTCGAAATATGCACATCTGAAAGTAATGGAAATCCATTTCTAAAATTCCTTTTCTCATGTGCATTTTTCGACGGGAGGGTTAATAAGTGAGATATCATGAACGGTCGGTTTTGCAGATTAAGTCCAGGGGACATAGCCCAAAATGTGTTGTACGTGTAGCGGATTCCTTATCTATCTACAGTATATAACACTATTCGACACTATTCGACACTATTTTCCATTTTTAAAAATTTATACTGCATTCCACACCCTCCCTACCTCTAACGCTAGGAGTGCCAGGGGTCGCTTACACTCACAGCGTTTTTTTTAGACAGTAAGTCATGTGTACGACTGTGTGTGCCTGTACACTGATTATTTTGATGAATTTTCGTACAGCTAACCGTGTAAGGGGTAATAATGACCATCTGCATATTTTTCGTGTAGTTTCCTGAAAGTCTTAATGTTTATCCCCCTCACCTCAAATCCATATGGCAGTAGGCAAGTGAGCCTGCCGTTATCATCACAGCTCCGCAACCCACACTTTACATTGGAAACAATCTATTTACTGCACGTACAGTATTTACTTAGATATCCGTATACAATGCAGAATACCGTAGCGAAACATGAGAACATTTGCTAGTAAGTCATATATGTGTACGAAATTTAATTGAAAGGTATGCTGAACAATACAGGCATAGGGCCCAACCATAATCTGGGTCATTCTGGACATTCATTTTTATCCTTTCTCAATCTCAATCCGCCCGGGGCCTAACTATGACTTAAACTGCATCCAAAGTGTAACAGTTCATCTCGAATACCCCGTAACTATGAATTCGACACTAATATACGTCGTTTTAGTTATTTTGTGTACTTCACTCTCGCCCCTAAGGGTATTAGGCCCTTTTGGACCTTTTCTTCACACCTTCTTACCCCACATGCCGATGGGTGCTGAACTTGGACTTGAACGACATTCGGGGTGTCACTTTTCATCCCAGCGAACCGAAAACTGTAGATTCGACACTATTTTCCATTTTTTAAAATTTATACTGCATTCCACACCCTCCCTACCTCTAACGCTAGGAGTGGCAGGGGTCGCTTACACCCACAGCGTTTTTTTCCAGACAGTAAGTCATGTGTACCAATGTTTACCCCCCTCACCTCAAATCCATATGGCAGTAGGCAAGTGAGCCTGCCGTTATCATCACAGCTCCGCAACCCACACTTTACATTGGAAACAATCTATTTACTGCACGTACAGTATTTACTTAGATATCCGTATACAATGCAGAATACCGTAGCGAAACTTGAGAACATTTGCTAGTAAGTTATATATGTGTACGAAATTTAATTGAAAGGTATAAAATGTTTGAACAAATTCCGTTGTAGGTGGTGAAAGTAACACATGATATTCACAATCATTATGGTGATAATAGTATGGACATGTAGATCTAGGAACTATAACGAATATCTCTGCAGATTAGCCCTGTCTATGAGTTTTAAAATATTTTTGGTGATATTCACAATCATTCCTAGGGCGGGGTATTGTGGTGCCAATATCTCCATAACGGTTGGTTTTAGGGCCTTAAATATGGTTTTTTATCCCATAGACACTTACTGAGTTTCGTTCTTCTTGTCGTGAGACTTAAATTGATCTTCGGGCAGTCCTTTCACGACAATTTTGATATTTCGCCTATATTAGACTATGTTAATATGCTAAAGTACCTAAATTAAGGGAATGGAGGAGGCTGTTAATTTTTTTGTGTATAGGGTTACTCGCATTTACTTGAAAGATAAATATAAAACAATTGGTTCAGATTGGTGGGATGGCATGAATATATGTAAGAAACGGACAGACATACTGCGACCTAGATCACATTGTCATAAATATAGCTGATAGCCTGCTTGAAATTTGGAACATTTTAGAGTACTCGCTTATATTGTTTGACACTATTACATCATATTAATGAAAACAGCCTATAACTAAATAGTGCGTACTATTTTGGTAGATTTAAAGGCATATAATTCAGTACATATGATAAAACTGAACGTTAGAAGGTTAGGCTTATCCTGTTTTCTGATTCTAGTTTTCTCCGTTCCCGAGTTTCTCAACAGAGGATACAGTTCAAGGATTGCATAACCCGCCGGTGGTCGCTATATGAGCAAAATGCTCACGGTCGTACAAAATCATCTGCTCTTTTAAACAGCATGTAGTTTCGAACTTGAGCCCTGGTGTACCTTCGCACTGCAGTTTTAAGAGAAGGATGGATGCAATGAAACGCACATCTGTGACCTTGAGAAGGGATAGGAAGGGAGGAATTATCAGCGGCCGTCAAGGGTGAGCATTTTGCTTCACGCGCTACCAGTCACGTTGGCGCTAATTTCTGTGTGTTTTATAGTTTCGCTATTGTTGTATGTTGTTTCATAGTTGAAACAGTTCTTTGCAACTTGTTGTGTTAGGCCTGGTTTCTTCAACGAATGTTAAGTGTTAACACTGCTGTTAAGGAGACTTAACACACAATTTAGCAAAATGGTCGTCTCATCAAGAATTGTTAACTCTAACAATTGTTAAATCTTGTGTTAAATTAACCTAGCAGCACCCCTGTGTTAAACCTCTTAACAGTTGCTAAAATTTCAAAATGGAGACATGTAGAAGACGTAAGTTTGAAGCTTTACTGCTGTATGAGGACTATTTATAAACTGAAGAAGGTAAAGGACGACCCATACTAAGAAATAACGACCTTTTAGAGTTACCAGAAGAAGGATTTCTAATTACCGAAGCCATAATGAACAAGGTACCTACTAGACGATATAGGTTAGAGTTTCCAACAGATTGCATCTTACCAATCTCTCCAGTGCAGCAGTTGCTTATAGATTTTACAAGGATGGGGTCAGACCCTGCGCCCAATCGATTTCAACTAGCTTAATGTACCTGCTGGGGGATACTCAACAGTAACTCGTGTAGAAGGGTTTGGGTCAATACCGTACAGTTTCGCTTTCGAAATAAATGAGGACAAATGTCATGAGGCAGGATCCGCTTCGGACCACGTGGAGGGGATAGAACACTAAAATGCGAACATATTTAACTTGAACTTGTTAGGTCCGCAACCTAAGAATTTCCGAAAAAATTACGAATTCCCGATTGTAAAGCACCCCCGTATATACTTGAAAAGTTGCAGACTAGTCAAGTGTAACAGTGGCCGAGTGGTCATCGTGCTTGTCTACGAACCACGACGATGAGAGTTCGAGTCCCGCGTTAGGTTACTTTTAAAAAAAAATATAAATATAATTAATAATTTCATGGAATGTGAAGGTAAAAATGCGAATAAAAGTAATGATCAAATTGCAGTGGAACTTTATTTCCTACCTCAAATTAATATAGTCCGCCTCTGTGGTGTAGTGGTTAGCGTGATTAGCTGCCACCCCCCGGAGGTCCGGGTTCGATTCCTGGTTCTGCCACGAAATTTGAAAAGTGGTATGAGGGCTGGAACGGGGTCCACTCAGCCTCGGGAGGTCAACTGAGTAGAGGAGGGTTCGATTCCCACCTCAACCATCCTCGAAGTGGTTTTCCGTGGGTTCCCACTTCTTCTCCAGGCAAATGCCGGGATGGTACGTAATTTAAGGCCACGGCCGCTTCCTTCCCTGTCCCATCCAATTTTCTTTCCATCCCTCCACAAGGCCCCTGTTCAGCATAGCAGGTGAGGCCGCCTTGGGGGGTACTGATCATTCTCCCCAATTGCATCCTCCGACCCAAAGTCTCAAGCTCCAGGACACTGCCCTTGAGGCGGTAGAGGTGGGTTCCCTCGCTGAGTCCGAGGGAAAAACCGACCCTGGAGGATAAACAGATTAAGAAGAGATCCAGCAGTAACTGTGAGAACGTGTAGACCTATATTAATTTCAGGTAGAAAACAAAGTGTACCGGTACTGCAATTTGCGTAATATTTTTGTTCCAATTTTTAAATAACGTTCCCTGAAACGAGACTCGAACTCACGTCTACGACGCTTGCAGACAAGTACGATGACCACTATGCCACAACTCCTAAATATATACGCCTTGCATTGGAATCGGGGTTTCATCAATTTTTCAGAAGTTATTAGGTTGCGGACCTGACATGAATAAGTAAAATTTGTTTGCCTTTAGTGTTATATCACCTCCACTTCGTCCGAAGCGGAGGTTTGTAATGACATCTGACCTCGAGACACTTTCTATGTAGGCCTAATTGTAGCGGCAAAAGATCTTCATAGGTCGACGTCCCGAGCAAATAGTATTGTTTTTTTTTGTTTTTTTTTTTTTTTTTTTTTGAAAAGAAAAAAGGCCTAATTGTAGGCGACTATGTTCACGAGGGCAAGAAAAGAGTGTGTAGAAGTCTACAAAGAATTTTTGCTGCCATTGCAGCATTAACAAGGCACAACATTATTTTCCCCGCAATAAAAGAATGCCCGAAAATCATTCAAAACATATCAATTATCACATTTTCCCGGTGATATAGGAACCTTAGATTGCACTCCTACAAGAATAGGCTGTATAGAATGTTGTGATATAACAGTCCGTTTTTTCATTTTTTAAGCACACTCGCATAATTTTAAATTAAAACTATAACAACATTTGTCTCGCATTCATCGTAATAACGCTGTTGTTGCCTCTTACTTGACATGTTTACTTCTTAGCGGTCTCCGCTAACCATAACCTATAATAATGTCAACCATGAGTGTGTTTGTGTGAAAAAATACTATTTCAACACTCCACTAGGAGCGCTATATGTAAAGAAACAAAAGACGCTCACTGCCAAACGCGTTCAGAAATCTTACCGAAGTGTGTTAATTTGTCTTTAACAATTGTTTCGTAACAAATGTTGGAAATATGTTCGTGAAACAGGGGACTTTTAAACGAAGTGTTAAATTAATAACAATTGTTAGTTAACATTTGTTAAGCAAAATTTAACATGGAGTTGAAGAAACCGGGCCTTAATGTATTATGTAATTAGTGCGTGACGATGGCTTCAGGTCGTTACATTTTAGCTTAGTTTGATGAAATTCCTAATGATCAACTCGAGGGCGAAAACAGTGACTCGGACTGTGAAAGTGAACACAGTGAACATAATACGGATACTGAACAGTCCCAGCCAGAAGAACGTGCTGATGGAGCCGTACCCGGAGAACAATCTCTAGCTGCGAACAACATAATTATGTTGGACGTAAATGAGAATTTCATGTTTAGTGACAATGTTTACATAGGGAAATATAAGGTGACAAAGTGGGGCAGATTTTCACAAAGAAGAAATCCACGCTCACGTACTTGTGCTGAAAATATATTGACTCATCCTCGTTGTGTAAAGGGCATTGCGAATAACCCACACACTATTTTAGAAAGTTGGGAAATGTTTTTTCCAGATACAGTTATAAGTATAACCATTTCAGATGTATTACTATTTGTAATTTTATTTGAAATTTTAGTGGTCTTTATAACCATTTGAGATTTAGTCTTATGTTAATTTAATGTGTTAATACATTTACGCTTGAAATCGGTTGGTATTTATTATGTAAACACGTCATATCATACCGTGAGCATTTTGCTCAACGCGCGACCACTCGCATTACTTTCATCCTAGCGACCACTGGCGGGATAATTTATAAAGGGGTAAAGCAATTGCAATGTTTCGGACATATTTATAGAATGGATGATTCCAGATTAACAAAAAGGATTTTCAAGTACCTTTGGGACAAAAAGGCAACAACTAGCTGGATTCAAGAGGTAAAGAAAGATTTAGAAAGCAATAACATAAGAGAAGAAGAAATTATGGACAGAGAAATTTTTAGAAAGAGGGTAGTAAGTATGGAAGGATTCCAAGGAAGATTGAACAAGAAGCCTGGTGCGAAGTGGTCCGAGGACAGAAGGAAAGAGCATAGTGAAAGGATGAAAGAATATTGGAAGGAGCGGGAGAGAAAACAACAAAGTATGAAGAACTGAATTAAAATTGGCACGTGGTCCTTAGCAGGCCTCATCGGAAAGAAGAAGAGGAAGAAGAAGAAGAAGGTGTAAAGCATTATATACTTACCACCGAATATTTTGTACGAATGAAATTGTCATGTTTTATTGTAGATATCCGCCGATTCTTTCGAGTGTTATTTTCCGGGAACTTTAGAACATGTACTTTATCTTTCTATCGTAGTTTCGCCTATAATTGCATCCACAGCACTTATAAATCATATCGTACCGAGCATTATAAATAGCAAAAATATAGCCAAATCTTACATGAGTTGACAAATATTTTTCTAAGCTATTGTGGTCTACGTCACCGATCTATTACCCACATCGACCTGCCATCTCTGGTGCCAAGAAGGAATAAATACTCACTTCTAAAATGATATTTATTATTATTCCTTCAATTTGTGCAGTTAATAGCAGAACACGACTTAGGCATCTTTCCTTGTTGATAACTAACTTCTAAAGAGTACCGTCAGGAAACATGGCGGACATGCTGTGCTTTTCCTCAACTAGGAGCTCTGCATGAACCCTTCCAGCCAGTCTTTGTAGTATAATATAGGTCGTTGGCCTACGTGCTCCCACCATCTAGTTCATTCTCAGATCCATGCAAACGCCCTGTAAATAGGAGGTGCTGTTCCAGTCTATTAATCCTTGCTATTCTATGTTCCATGCTTTTCGTGTGTCAACACATAAAACCTACCCGTATATCCCATAATATGACCGATATTATTTTTATTAAATATTTGACGATGTAACTACCTCTACGACACTTCCGATTGCCTCATGAGCCTTGGCGAAAATTTTGGTACCGATCAGTGAAGGCGTGTAGATTTTTATAACTAACAAACAAACACACTTAGTTTTGATTTTATAGATATATGTAGATTTAATGTGAACAAGTGTTGCTTACGGATATAGCAAGACATATAGCATATAGCAAGACTCAAACTGATCGTGCTTATAAATTACTGTAAACGATGAACCAATTTACTATATGAAGTCAGTGGATGATTACAGTGTCTGCATAATGCGCAATTTATCTTTTCACATAAATTTTACAGTTAAGGAACCTCACAAGAACTAGGTTTCTTATTCAAGCGCACGTGGTACTTTAGTAGTGTCAAAGCTTCCAGCTTATGTGATACCGCAAAGTCACTCTATTTTCGGTGAGGGTGGCAGAATATATCCACGGTATACCCTGCCTTTCGCTAGAGGTGACTGAAGGGATAATACCAGGGTGCTCTCAGCTCGGGAGCGTGGTTTGGCGACCAAGTCCTCTAGCTGTGTCAACATCGCTTACACTTATTTGAATCATTCTCCTCACATGCATCTATTCTCTATGATCTCCCTTGGTCACCGCTTGTTCTCTTCCCACCCGAATGGCATTAAGTTACCCATGCCAGGCGAGTCTTTCATTTCCATACCATCTGTCACCCTTCACTTTCACCTATACTTTCATTCCTCGAAGTGTCGGCTCTCTCTCTATGATTAGTGTTAATTGTAAGAGAGGAAGATTGTCAGTTGTATTTCCTCTTAAAACAATAATCACCATCACCTGGATCTTTAAAATTCTAAATGAAAAACATGTATCTCTGATAATATCATGAAAAATCAAATTGAGGATGTTTAGGAACATAACCTACGATATCTTTATTAGAAAGTATATCAGAGATTTATTCGCGGAAGCACTATCCATTACATATAACTTCTGAGCAAGTTTAACTACACAATACCATTGAACAAGCGAGAGTTGGCTGAGAAAATATATCTCTTCATAAACTTGTGAATAATGCAATAGAAAGCTGCTCTTTCCTTTAGGAGACGCCTTTCAAGACCAGGAAAGGAAATTTAAAACTCGGACAGTTTTTATCATTCACGTTTCTAAGAGAGTAATGCATAGAATATACACCACGTAAAATCTGATACTCCATACAACTGATAAATTTGATTTTCACTTCACTTGTGGTCTTGAAAATTACATAAAATTACTGAGTTTACTTCGAAAGAAATAACTACAAATTTAACGGACAGATTTACAAGAGAATGTAAATTCAAGGAAAAGAATTGTTCATTTGTTTCATTTCAATTTAATAGTGAGGTAGTTCATTACTTCATGGAAATAATTGTTCTACTGTTCAGAGAATATTTGTAATTATGTTTGACACATTTTCATATATTTATTTTGTCCTTATGTTTCACTTAAAGGCCTTGTTAACTACCTGTAAGTTGTATCTAGTGTAAGCCGTTTACAATAATTGGATATGCACCCTGTTGACTTTGTAAATAATACGTTAGGTAAATTGTTTGATCACTACATCTGAATGGCTGAAAACCATACCGGTATAAGTGACATATGCACTTTAGTCAAATATATGATGATAATACATTAGAATGGTTGTGAGCCTCAAGTGAGTACCATCAGCTACTGATATTCAGCGATATGTTGTACAACTATAATATATTCATCTATTTCAAACCTGCAGGGAATATCATAACGGTAAAAGTTACGAGATGGCAGACGGTTCCTACAAGCATCTGCTCGAATCTATTTGTTTGAGGGTTGAGATCGAACTGTTGATAACGACTATATTTCTGAACAAGGTTAATTATACAGTATTAAGGCAATTTTGCATCAAATGCAGCAGTAAAAAAGTGTTTTCTTAATCTCCACTAAACTGTGTGTCATACAAAAACCGGGAGCACTCTTTTAGACTATAAGCACAACTTAATTAATATTATAACGCCTTCTG
The DNA here is from genome assembly GCF_040414725.1 of Anabrus simplex. Classification (NCBI taxonomy): domain Eukaryota; kingdom Metazoa; phylum Arthropoda; class Insecta; order Orthoptera; family Tettigoniidae; genus Anabrus; species Anabrus simplex. The sequence goes on from NC_090265.1 coordinate 311,172,797, forward strand.
CTGTCTGTAGAAGTTGATGATTTCATGTCCTTGCTTCAGTATATCATTCAAAAAGATCAAGGAAACAGCATCACCGATTGAGAGCACACTAGAGCACCAGCAACATGTATCTCGTGGTCTTCCTTTAGGTAGAATCCATCAACATGGGCCATCCTTGTGGCAACACATGTACATGTAGCATCAGATGACGAATAACAGTACCATGACAAGTGCGAAAGTAACGACGTAGTAGATGATGATGATGATCATCATCATCATCTGTTTACCCTCCAGGTTCAGTTTTTCCCTCTGACTTAGCGAGGGATCCCACCTCTACCGCCTCAAGGGCAGTGTCCTGGAGCTTCAGACTCTTGGTCGGGGGATACAACTGGGGAGTATGACCAGTCCGTCGCCCAGGCGGCCTCACCTGCTATGCTGAACAGGGGCCTTGTGGAGGGATGGGAAGATAGGAAGAGATAGGCAAGGAAGAGGGAAGGAAGCGGCCGTGGCCTTAAGTTAGATACCATCCCGGCATTCGCCTGGAGGAGAAGTGGGAAACCACGGAAAACCACTTCCAGGATGGCTGAGGTGGGAATCGAACCCACCTCTACTCAGTTGACCTCCCGAGGCTGAGTGGACCCCGTTCCAGCCCTCGTACCATATCATGATATTTCTTTCAGAAACAGAGCCAAACTGTTGACTTAAATATACGACTGACGAAATAGAAATTGTACTAATGGAACCCATCCTGTGCGATAGAATGACATCATTTTACGTAGTGTCGTTCAGTGAACAGAGCGAAATGATATCAGCAAGTACACTGAGTGCGAGTTAAGTTAAAAATACTATAGCAGCAGAGTAGTCTTCGTACACAGCCATATTGCAGTTATTCCTCTTAAATGAGAACAAGATACAAGAGTTAAAGAGCAGCTGTTTTAATCAGGTTAGTGGTATGTTTATATGTGGTCCAGATAATATTCCGAGATATTGAGGTCCGAGTTGTCGATAGTTTATTGTAATATTGGTTAGGATTTCCAAGAAAATTTGAAACCTGTTGGAGAAAATTAACAAGACAACAACCGTCATATGTTAAGCATGGAAAAATGATAGATTTCACTTTAGAGAGCATTCGCCAGTAGAGAGGAATGTGACAGTGTTGAGTGTTGAGTGCGTCAAGACATCAAGTCTAACAATAATTGGGGCTCTTCCAATGAAAATAGAATTGATGAATTAAGATGCACAGAGGCTATCATATGGATAAATATTAAGAAAAAGTATTAATAGACTTACAGTACAATGATTTGATGCATCATAATTATCAGTGAAAATGAAAAACCTACAACATGTTTTCCAGTCATTGACCGGGTCAGGGATGTAATAAATGAAACGATGGGGTCGCCACTACCAAAATGATTTATTAACGACTGATATATGGTGTGAAATGAGAATGGAGAGTGTTGCTGGAATGAAAGATGACAGGGGAAAACCGGAGTACCCGGAGAAAAACCTGTCCCGCCCCCGCTTTGTCCAGCACAAATCTCACATGGAGTGACCGGGATTTGAACAACGGTATCCAGCGGTGAGAGTCCGACGCGCTGCCGTCTGAGCCACGGGGGCTCCCCATAATTATCAGTACCATACAGAATTATACGTAATTCCCGCAGGCACAACTGATATATGAGTAAGTAATAATTGCCGTCAGTAATCTTTGTAAATCAAGCTACAAACAGACGCTACATGATTATTCCCGAATTTTCGGTGTCCGCACTTGATGCGGATCTGGCCTGACTTTACGGCCGGATGCCCTTCCTGATGACAACCATAAGAGGAAGGATGAATTCACTACGGCGCGTTTCTGTAGTGGCTGTTTGTGTTGTGTCTAAATTAAGAGAATTGTAATAAGACTTACACGAACAACCAGTCCCCGAGCAAGTGTAATATATTATACGCAGTTAAATTCCCTGCCTAGCTGAGAATTGATCTCGGGGCCCTTTGAACCAAAGGCCAGTAAGGTGACCCTTCAGCCAAGGAGCGAGCATACGCTACCTGATTCAAAAAAGTGTACAGTTACCTTAATCCTCTACTCCATTCTTCAATACGGTCTTAATATAGGAAGAGCCAGAATTGACAGGAATCACACTTTAAAATGGAAACGTCTTCGACAGAATTACAGCAATTATTATAGAAAGTTGCTCAAGTAATTTTGCTTCTATCAAATGAGATATTGAACGGTTTCAGTGATTAAACTTCTTGTAGCGCGGGTATCTTATTTATATTTCACATTATGACGTAAATGCCTTCTTCTCCTTTGAATACGGAAAATGACACTTTGAATTGTTTCTCGCCAAGATTACTGCACCGTGGCTGCGTACCTCTCTACACAAGAAATGGTGTATCTGCATTCAAAGCTTAAGTAATCTTCCGCCATCACAAAATTGACTAATAGGTTAATCCATTTCCAGCAGATAAATGTCGCATATATCACAGTATATCACAAAGTTGATAAAACATTCATTAAATCAGGACTAGAGGACCGTGTTTACCACTCTGGTAGGTTGATGGACAGTTCGCTGCTGCAAATAACATTAATGATTATTGTTGATAAAATTAACCGTAATAGGTATTACCCCATATACGCACCTTTCATATCTTTCATAGCATGACACGAATAACAAAATAAGGAAACATCAATGGATGCAACAAGCATGGAAGATTTACGTCGCGACGAAACAAAATTATCTATCTAAATAAAATCGTAACGACAGTGTGTCTGTACATTGACTATTTTAGCAAAATTTCCGTTCAGTTATCCATTTCGGGGGTAATAATGACCATCTGCATATTTTTTATCTTTGGTGTCTGTTTGTCGGTTTGTTTGTCTGTTTGTCTGTTTATTTGGTCTATAACCTGAAAACTACTGATATATTTCTACCAAAATTCATGTTTAGAATCCACCTGTCCTTGGCTAGGTTTTACGGCCAATATTGTTTCTAAATCCCTGAACTGAATGGCGGTTTATACGAAACCGAAACTGTCATTTTGCACTCTCACAAAATATACACAACCAAACTTAATGGAAATCTACCTGCCTTAATGGAAATCAAATTATAAACATTTTTTCTCATGTACATCATTTCGATACGAGGATGAATAAGGGAGATATCATTAACGGACCGTTTTTCGGTATAAGTCCCACTGGACTTAACTCAAGAGCGGGTGCGTGTAAAGCGTATTCCTAATAACTTGAAAACTACTGACATATTTCAACCAAACTTTATATTTAGCATCCACCTGTCCAGATACAGATTTTAACGTCGATACCATTTCAAATTGCCGGAATGGAATAGAATGGAATGGAATGGATATCGAAACAGTGATTTTACTCCCCCAAAATATATACAAGACCAACCTGACTGGAAATCGACCAACCTTGATAGAAATCCATTTGTAAAACGTTTTCCTCGTGTGCATATTTTCGACAGGAGGATTAATAAGGGAGATATCATGAATGGTCGGTTTTGGAGACTGTCCAGCGGACATAGCCAAAAAGTTGTTGTACGTAGAGCAGATTCCTTATCTATTTTTACATAAATAAAATCGTAACGACCATGTGTCTCTGCATTGACTGCATTGGCAAAATATTCGTACACCTTTCCGTTTTAGGGATAATAATGGCCGTCTGCATATTTGTAGCTATAGTTCCCTGAAAGTCCTCAATTTTACCCCTCCCCCCCCCCCCCCATTGCCCAAAATCAAGAATGCGGCACAACCTGCGAGGCGAGCTAGAAAATTGAAATTAGGCTAATTATACGTTTTAGCCTGTAACCGACGGAAAACTTCCAAGATCTTTAAATTATTCACTTTTTGTCCCCGAAGAATACAGAAATATAGAGGCAATTTTAATCACGGTGCAGACCTTCGTTTCGAGGTATATGGCGGCTGAACGGTAAGACCTACCATAAAACGGATGGCACAATCTCAGTTCAATTTGGAGTGATCTATAACTTTGGTCTTATGACGTTTGTCGTCTCTCTCTTCCTTATACGTTATATTTGTCTCTATTTCTCGATTGTTCGTACAATTTGCCATTTGTCTACGTATAATTCATAGTTTGAATAACTTATACGAAAGAAAGAATATTCTACACAAACTTTGGTCCACTCAGTATCCATATGTGAACCAAATTCTATGTTTGCAGCTGTCAGATAAGTATCCAAAAATAATGCACCATGAGAAAACCACATCCATATTTACCCTTTTCAACGTTTCTAACTCAATCTTACCAATAAATAGATGCGGTAGGAGAAAATATAGCAAGACCAGCCATTTAGACCACTAAATGAAGCGTCTTATGGTACAATCCGTTTCTCGGTATGACGTATCGTTTGGCAGCAGTTATTGTGTAAATGAAGCTTTGCAGTATTGTAAACATGCATATACGAAGGTTGTAACTTAAATAGTGGCAACTTATTTACAACAGATACAAAAGAGTTACATGTTAGCAACCATTACTATCCTTCAATATAGTCACCCGCATTGTGTACAACCCGTTGCCAGCGATGTGGAAGTCATAGTATACCTTTAGCAGAGCCTGTTCTGTTGATGGTGCGAATGGAGCGGTCCACTGCCTGTCGAATCTCTGCAACAGTTCTTAAGCGAATGCTCACGAATCGTCTGGTTTCGATCACTGTCCAGTAATACGGCAAGAGCAGAACTTCGCTCATAGGACGATCTGCCCGATAAATGTCCGCCACAGATTGCCGACCATCGTTGAAGGCGTTTACCCAACGTGCCACTGTTCTGTAAAGCAATGCAGACTCCCCATAAGCCTCTTAAAGACCTTGATGACACTGTCGTGCTGTACGACCTCTGGCACATTCGATCTTGATCCAAGCCCGTTGTTCCTGTTTAGAAAACATAGTGACGTTACGTTAGACCGTTGGCTCACAAGTGACTGTGTTTCGCTAGCTTGTGCGCACGCAGGTGATGTGGGAAGGGCGAGTCCATTTGCTCGAAGGTAAGGTAGGTATGTAACCAACGTGTGCTATCAGCGACAATATAAGATTCCGTTGCATAGCGTCTCCACAGCAGTGATGCTACTATTTGAGTTACAACTCTCGTACTTCGTATGTCGATCTATATATATTCATTAATGTCTGTTTGTAGCGATGTAGAAAGGGTGTGTCTGCCATTATAATTAATATTTTACAAATCGATAGTGGCTCTCGGCTGGGGGACGTCTGCTATTGTAATCATTACTGTTCACATCGACTTTGACTGGCGGTAGGGATGGGATGGATCCTTCTCCAATTCCTTGTGTAACTAGGATTTACGAGGAGGGACTACCATTGTATTAAACCATTCCCTTCTCGATTTGACTGGCAGGTCAGGAGTGCATGCAATTAGTTGAAAACTCCCCTCACCGATTATATTTGGGAGTAGCATGTGTGTCTGCCAATGTAAACAAATTTACCCATGTAAAATGTGACTGGCATTAGGCATAATGGAAACTCACCACCTCGGTATGACAAACATTAAGAAAAGGACCTTTCAATATAATGATAACAGCAGAACTCAATTTGGATTAGCAGTAGGTAAGGTGCCAGCCATTATAGCAAAAGTCTTCTCAATTGTAATATATCTGGACGAAGAAAAGGGGGCCTGCCATTGTAACCAAAACTCCCCAAGTCGATTGTGACCGCGGAGTACGTAATGGGGCCTGTCATTATAATAAAAACTTCTCTACTCCATTGCGGATGGCAGTAGGCAAGACAGCCTGCCGTTATCATCACAACTCCGCAACTCGCAGTTTACATTGGAAACAGCCTATAAGAACCTCCCCCGTCTGAACGCTAAGAGACATGCAATTTTAAAAAATCGTATTCACTGCGTGTACACTAATTTACTTCAATATCCGTATACAATGTAGAATACCGTAGACGAAGCACGGGTACATTTTCTAGTAAAATGAAATTCATTTAATTGAAAATAAGTAAATTCGCCATAGTATGAAATAAACTAGTGTATGCAACAGTCACTAAAGTGATTAGTTCACGTTACCCTTTTCAAAATTCGAAGACATCAAATCCCACTCGTAATTTAAAAAATCATTTTCGGCTGAAGTTGCATAGCCTAAATAACTACTATACGTAGTACAGCAGTATTTCTTGTAATTTTAATGTCTTGTCTATTGGAAACGTTATTTTACCAGGTAATAGGGAAAGAGATACTCTAGCGGGTGACCTAAGTTATAATTATTCTTGGGATGTAACTTCATACATTAATTACTAGCTGCTTTGCAACCGCAGCTGAAGGGTTAGATTTTATAATTATAGCTCTAATGCCATCTATTCAATCTATATCTACTGATCTTCATGTAGAGCAGTAGCCCAGGTGGTAGATTCCCTGTTTGTTGTTTTACTAGCCTTTCCTTAAATGATTGCAAAGAAATTGGAAATTTATTGAATATATCCCTCGGTAAGTTACTCCAATCCCTAACTCCCTTTCTTATAAACAAATATTTTCCCCAATTTGACCTCTTAAAATCCAACTGTATCTACATATTGTGACCTTTCCTACTTTTAAAGACACCACTCAAAATTATTCGTCTACTGATCTCATTTCACGCTATTTCTGCACTGACAGCTCGGAACATACCACTTAGTCGAGCAGCTTATCTCCTTTCTCCAAAGTCTTCCCAGCCCTTCCCAGCCCAAACTTTGAAATAGTTTTGTAACGGTACTCTTTTGTCAGAAATCACCCAGAACATCGAGCTGCTTTCCTTGGTTTTCTTATTTCGGTTTTTGCATCAAGTAATCCTGTTGACGGTCACATACATTACACTAGAACCATACTCTAGATGGCGTCTTACAAGAGACTTATATGCCCTCTCCTTTACATCCTTACTACAACCCCTAAATACCCTCATAACCATGTACCCTTCATTTACAATCATATTTATGTGATTACCCCAATGAAGATCTTTCCTTATATTAACACCTAGGTACTTACAATGATACAAAAAGGAACTTTCACCCCATCAACGCAGTAATTGAAACTGAGAGGACTTTTCCTATTAGTGAAACTCACAACCTAACTTTTAACCCCGTTTATCATCATACCATTGCCTACTGTGCATCTCACAATATTATCGAGGTCATTTTGCAGTTGATCACAATCTTGTAAATTATTTATTACTCTGTACACAATGGCATCATCTGCAAACAGTTTTATCTCTGATTCCACTTCTTCACACATATCATTGATATATAAGAAAACATAAAGGTCCAATAATACTGCCTTCAGGAATTCCCCACTTAAGTATTACAGGGACAGATAAAGATTCGCCTTCTCTAATTTTCTGAGTTCTATTTTCTAGAAATATAGTCACCAATTCAGTCACTCTTTTTTCTAGTCCAATTGCTCTCATTTTTTCCAGTAGTCTCCCATGATCTATCCTATCGAATGACATAGATACGACAATCGCGATACAATCCATTTGACCTCCTGAATCCAGGATATTTGCTATATCTTGCTGGAATCCTACAAGCTGAACTTCAGCAGAATAACATTTCCTAAACCCAAACTGCCTTCTGTAAAATCAGTTATCAATTTCACAAATATATCGAATATAATAAGAAAGAATGCTTACCAACAGCTTACATGCAATGCATGTCAAACTGACTGGCCGGTAATTTTCAGCTTTATGTCCATCACCCTTTCATTTATACACAGGGGCTACTATAGAAACTCTCCATTCATTTGATATAGCTCCTTCATGCAAACAATAACCAAATAAGTACTTCAGATATGGTACTATATCCCAACCCATTGTCTTTAGTATATCCCCAGAAATCTTAACTATTCCAGCCGCTTTTCTAGTTTTGAACTTTTGGATCTTACTGTAAATATAATTTTATCATAGGTAAATTTTAATATTCTTTAGTATTAGTCACCTCCTCTGTCCCGATATTATCCTTGTAACCAACAATCTTTATATACTGCTGACTGAATACTTCTGCCTTTTGAAAATCCTCGCATGCACACTCCCCTTGTTCATTAATGATTCCTGAAATGTCCTTCTTGGAACCTATTCCTACCTTAAAGTACCTATGCATACTCTTCCATTTTTCACTAACATTTGTATGACCACCCATTATGTTTGGCGTCATGTTATCCTTAGCTGACTTCTTTGCACGATCCAATTGTCAATTAAGTTCTTTCAATGTATCCTTCCTTCCACAGCCAATTCTAACTCAATTTCTTTCTAACCTGCACCTCCTCCTTAGTCTCTTTATTTTTCTGTTATAATACAGTGGATATTTATCATTGCTTATCATCTTTAAAGGTACAAACTTATTTTCACATTCCTCAACAATATTGCTTAAACCCATCCCAGAGTCTGTTTAAATTTTTATTTACCGTTTTCCACCGATCATAGTTACGTTTTAAAAACTCCCACATACCTGTTTTATCAGCCACATGGTACTGCCTAATAGTCCTAATTTTCATACCTTCCTTTCTTCCACATTTATATTTAACTACGGCAGAGCATCTTCGTGATCACTAATACCATCTATTACTTCGGTTTCTCTTTACAGATCATATGGTTTTATTATCACCACATCCAGAACATTCTTCCCTCTAGTTGTTTCCATCACTTTCTGAATCAGCCGCCCTTCCCATATTAACATATTTGCGATTTGTTTTTTATGCTTCCTGTTGTTCGCATTACCTTCCCAATTAAAATTTGGAAAATTGAGATCACCTGCTACTATCACATTCCTTTCCATATCGTTTCCCACATATCTTATCAATCATTATAGCTCGTACGGTGAAAATGTATCAGAATACATACAAGACTGGAATTTTTTTTGTAAATTTTAGACAGAGGCAGAATCTCCGGAGTTATTCGGAAGTTTCTGAAAAATGTTATACGAATATCCCCATTTTTTACCTCGGAGGGCACAAGCACGTTAAACAGGCATGTATGTGTACTTGTTGAGTATTCAGCCCTAAGGCTGGTTAAAACTTCAACACTACGGACATAAAGGTGTCATAGATGACCAAGGCATCATTGAAGATGTGCTTCAGGGAAATGGCAAGTAAGGTAATTTCCCTTTGCTCTTCCCACTGAGCTATAAATATTATTTCATATCAGTCTGCCTAGCCCGCTGAAATGCTACCGGTCTTATGAGCAATGATTTCTAATCATTCGTTATAGAGATCGACTGCATAAGTATTAGTAGCATTGCTCATACCTCAGTTTTTTTCATATTGTCAAAGCCAAGGATGAGACTGAGACAGGTCATTGAAAGTAGCACATGTGTTATAGCCCATATCAGGGACATAGTCCACTGTAAACACTAGGTAACTTCTGCAAGGGCATCATGTAAAACAAAAATGATAGGAAAATATTATTTTCAACAAATTTCATTACGTATAATTTTCCGATACACGTAATATTAACAGAGTAATATGAATTGTTCGGTTCTGGGATTATTAATATTGCTACAACACTATACACTAAACAAATATAAAAATATAAAAATAATTTAATTTCATCGACTGCGAATGTTAAAAACATTTACGTTCTTTAGGCTTTTCAAGTCGTGAAATTACCAGCGTTTCACCCCAGCGTAGCAGTGGGCTCATCATTTGGATTGCTACACCTTTCCACGGCGCTGGCGGTTAGTGCACCGTTGTACAAACTGGTGTACAAGCTGTCTATCCGTGATTTCAAATATCGAAAATCGAGAAATTTTCCAAGCCATATTCCCATGATGTTAAAACAGACACACAAAATTTGAACTGAACCTACATTCAACTGTTGTATTCCTCATCTGAGATTTTAAAACGCAGTCCATGCCTCAAGTCTCAAACAGAATACGGACGTACCGTTTCTGATGAAGATTAGCCCTCCGACCTGTGAGGGTCTTTTGTGCTATTTCATAACTTGATCTAACTAGGGCTGCATTGCTGTGAAGTTGAGGGGTCCTGTTGGAACGGTATAGGGTAAAAATTTGAAGTGTATATACAAAATTATAATTTTTTTAACGCCGGCTTTCACATCCCACCAGCGAGCATAGTGAAAGTCTCATTGTAAAAATTAACACTGAAGAACCGCAAGAGGAACGGCTGAATTGAATATGTAGTGCTATTATCTACGGAAACATGAGAAAATCTTATTCCGAAAGAAAATAACACAGCCCAAAAAGGGACCTTTAATATCAATAAAAATGGACTTAAGGGCAGAATGTTAGCGATATTATATCGGATTTTCCTTTTTCAATTACAGAGGTATGACATTAGCATTTTATTATCAGTGTAAAGAACATCATTAAATTAAATGTAAATACAGAATTCAATTGGCTTATATATACTCATCACATTCAATTAGAGGATGCAAACGTTAATTACATAATATTAATGTTTCAATTAAATACTCGGTAAAGTTATTAACGACGCCTGAAAAAATAATTGTATGGATTTGTTCAGCACAACCAAATCATTTCATGCTGGAATAACAATTCATGTAAACACATCATAGCAATTTGCCTGATTATAATAGGATGAGGCCAGTCATGTGTGTTACTGATAATCGAAGGTAAAACTGGAGGCATATTGACCTCCTTTCCTCTCAAAAGGAAGGGTGTATTTGTCAATAGTGAGAGGTGAGATATTTGCAAATATTAGCGCGTTTGCGGAAAATGATCATTAACCAAACCTGTTACTTTTATTATAATTAATAATTATTTGTTAATATTATTATAGTATCCGACTCCTTGGCTGACATTTCAGCGTACTGGTCTTCGTTTTGGAACGCCCCGGGTTAGATTTACGGCCAGACCGACGATTTTAACTTATAATAGTTAATTCCTCTGTCTCGGGGTCTGGCGTCTCAATACACTCCACCTTATCTACATACAATACTACTAAACACCATAGAAACAAGCAGTACAGATCCAAATCAGTTTCTCACCCCCAAAAGGTCAGGATTATTATTATTATTATTATTATTATTATTATTATTATTATTATTATTATTATTATTATTATTATTATTATTATTATATAATTCGCTGGGGCCATCAAGGACCACGTTAAGTCTTGTTGCATTTGACACTGAACTTGGCCTTCTTTAGAGCCCAAATTTCCCTCATTCTTTGTGAGTGGGCCTGCTTACGCTCCTCTGTCCAAGGGGCACCCTGTCTTCTCTTCGGTTGCTCGTCTCGGTTTAGCCCGCTCGTCAATATTTTCTTGCGGAAGAGATCTCTGTTAAGGGCGTCTTCAGCTGAGATATGTAGCATTTGCGGGTGTTCTTTGGTATTTCTAAACCAGGGAATTGTGGTTTTGGGGTTTGAATAAAAAAAGTGAAAGATTTTTTTAGTTAACTTTCTTCCGTCCATTCTTTTCAGATGACCGTAAAATCGTGCCCGTCTTTTTCTGATTGTGTCGGTAATTTTCTATATTTTGCTGTAGACTTCCTTGTTGGATCTCTTTGGATGGATTGCATTTCTGTACTTTGATCCCAAGATTCCTCTCACAATTTTGCGTCCTCTTTTCTCCAGTTCTTCAAGGAGTCCTTCGTTGGCATTTAGAGACAGGGTTTCGGCTGCATATAGAACTACTGGCTTCAGAACTGTTTCATAGTGACGTATCTTGGTGTTTTGGGAAAGGCATTTTTTGTTGTAGATTGTGCGGGATGTTTGGTAGGCTATTTCCAGTTTGCGTACTCGCTCCTGAAGTGCTTCTTTGTCCAGTCCATTTTTCATGATGATCTCACCCAGGTATTTGAATTTATCTACTCGGGTGATGTCCCCGTATTTTGTATGGAGTTTTGGTGGAGCCTCTTTGATATTAGTCATTACTTCTGTTTTCTCAAACGATATCTGCAAACCAGTTTGTTCGGCAATTTCCTTTAAAATTTCAACTTGAGCTATAGCGGTTTCTATGTCGTTTGAGAGAACAGCAATATCATCGGCAAATGCTAAGCCGTCTGTTGCGATCCCCTTGGATTTGGTTCCTATTCTCAATGGACTGTAGTTGGTTTCCTGTAATCTCACCCGCCAGGTTCTGATGATCTTTTCAAGAACACAGTTGAAGAGTATCGGGGATAGCCCATCACCTTGTCGGACTCCTGTTTTGATGTCAAAGGAATGCGAGAGACATCCGTGGAAATTCACCTTGGATTTTGTATCGCTCAGGGTGGCTCTAATTAATGCCAGCAGTTTCAAATCAACTCCAAATTCATTTAAGATGTTTAGCAGGACTTCCTGGTCAATGGAGTCGTACGCTTTCTTAAAGTCCACAAAGACAGACACATACTGCTTGGACCTTAGTGTACAATATCTGATGATCGTTTTGAGATTTTGGATTTGTTCAGCTGTTGAGCGACCTTTTCTGAACCCTCCTTGGTATTCACCTATTTGATGTTCGACTTGTGCTTCCAAACGCTCCAGGATGGCAAGTGATAGAATTTTGTAAGTCACGGGTAGCAAAGATATTCCTCTGTAGTTGTTGATGTTCTTCACGGTGCCTTTTTTGCGTAATGGATGGATCAAAGCTATTTTCCAATCTTCGGGTAGGGTCTCCTTGTTCCAAATTTCTTCTATTTGATTTTGCAAGATATCAAGTGATTCCTCTGGGGCATATTTCAATAGTTCTGCTACTACTGAGTCTTCCCCCGGCGCTTTGTTATTTTTGAGACGGGAAATGTGGCGCTTGATTTCATCTCTGTCGGGTGGTCTGGAATCTGGGTACCTGAGTAAGAGTTCCTTGGTCTCAATGGCGCTTTGCGGTTTAGAGCAATTAAGTAAATTCTTGAAGTAATACTACCAGAATGCTGCAATTTTCTTCATTTGACGTCGCCAGTGTGCCGTCCTTTCGCTCAAAGCATAGAGATGGTGGTTTATAGCCAGTGAGTTTGCGTTTGAAGGCTCTGTAGTACTCTCTGCTTTCATTCTTCCTAAAGTTTTGTTCTATCTTTTCAATGAGAGATTTTTCTTATTTACGTTTCTCAGTTCTGAACACACTAGCTGCTTGGGCACGTTGGGTTTTGTAGGTTTCCCAATCACTTTCTGATTTCGTAGAGTAGTACTGTTTCCACGCATTGAGTCTTTCTTGGAGGACTGATTCGCAGGTACTATTCCACCAGGCATGCTTTTTGCTTCTCTTGTTTACTGCAACGTCTTTGGCGGCCTCAACAAGGAGACTTTTGGCGTTGTTAAAGTCACAGTCATTTGGTCTAGCCTTCTCCTGGAACTCCTCGACACTTTGCCGAAGTTTATCATTGTCGAAGCGTGTGATCTGTTTGGTTGTCTTCCTTATGTTTGCGGGAATTGGTTTGAATTTGATAAGAGACAAGAACTTGGCAGAGGACAGGCAAAAGCGGAAGAGGTTCATCCCATGACAAGACAGAATACCTGGATGATGATGATGATGAGTAATGTATTTTGCCTTTTTGATAAAATTTAAACAATCTTTCAGATTAGAATACGATAAATGTTTCACTTCAGACTTTAGTAGGCACAGCCCTATCTGACTACGCTTAAATTGGTCAACGAAACATGAGACCTATTCTTCATTTCGATTCTGATTGCCCAGAGGAGATAGCAGGTGGTAGTGGTGATTATTGCTTTAAGAGGAAGTACAACTAGCAACCATCCTCTATATAATACTAAACGGTGAGAAAAAATGGAAGGGATCCGACACTTCGAAAATGAAGGTATCGGCCAAAGAAAGATAAGGGTCACGAAAGGCGTGAACATTAAAGGATCTCTAGCCCTTGGAAACGTAATAGCGTCAGGGTCGGAAAAGAACAAGAGTTGACCAAGGAAGGTCGGATAGGATGGGTGAAAGTGAGAAACCTAGCACAAGTATCATGGCACAAAGTTAACATCCAGATAGAGGAGGTGACATACTAAAGAAGTATTAAAATTTGCCTGTGATAACAATGACATTCACAGTAAGATAAAAAAATGTGAAAATTATAAAAGCAGCTGGAATTGATAAGGTTTCTAGGGATATACTAAAGACAATGAGTTGGTAAATAGTACCATATCTGAAGTAGTTATTTGAATATTGTTTGCATGAAGGGGCTATTGGATATGAATGGAGATTTGCTATAGTATAAAGGAAAGGGTGATAGACATAAAGCTGAAAATTACAGGCCAATCAGTTTGACATGCATTGCATGTAAGCTTTGGGAAAGCACTCTTTCTGATTATTTCAGACAAGTTTGCGAAATTAATAACTGATTCGATAGAAGGCAGTTCGGGTTTAAGAAAGTTTATCCCACTTAAACTCAATTTGTAGGATTCCAGGAAGATAAACCAGATATCTTGGATTCAGAAGGTCAAATGGACTGTATCGCGATTGAACTCTCTAAGGCATTTGATAAAATAGATCATGGGACACTACTGGCAAAAATGAGTGCAATTCGATTAGACAAAAGAGTGACTGAATGGGTGGCTATATTTCTAGAAAATAGAACTCAGAGAATTAGAGTAGGCGAAGCTTTATCAGACCCTGTAATTATTAAGTCGGGAATTCCTCAAGGTAGTATTATTGGACATTTTTGTTCCCTTATGTACGTTAATGATATGAGTAAAGAAATGGAATCAGAGTTAAGGCTTTTTGCAAGTGATGTTATCCTGTACAGAGCAATAAATAAGTTGCACGATTGCGAGCAACTGCAAAATGAACTCGATAATGTTGTGAGATGGACAGTAGGCAATGGTATGATGATAAACGGGGTTAGAAGTCAGGTTGTGGGTAACACAAATAGGAAAAGTCCTCTAAGATTCAATTACTGGGTTGATGGGAGGAAATTTCCTGATGGGGATCATTGTAAGTACCTAGGTGTTAATATTAGAACAGGTCTTCATTGGCGTAATCACATACATATGATTGCAAATGAAGGGTACAGATCCTTGCACATGGTTATGAGGGTATATAGGAGTTGCAGTAAGGATGTAAAAGAGAGGGCTTATAAGTCTATGGTAAGACCCCAACTAGTGTATGGCTCCAGTGTATGGGACCCTCACCAGGACTACTTGATTCAAGAACTGGAAAAATCCAAAGAAAAGCAGCTCGACTTGTTCTGGGTGATTTCCGACAAAAGAGAAGCGTTACAAAAATGTTGCAAAGTTTGGGCTGGGAAGATGTGGGAGAAAGGAGATGAGCTGCTTGACTAAGTGGTATGTTCCGAGCTGTGAGTGGAGAGATGGGGTGGAATGACATCAATAGACGAATAGATTTGAGTTATGTTTTTAAAGGTAGGAAAGATCACAATATGAAGATAAAGTTGAATTTTAAGAGGACAAATTGGGGCAAATAATCGTTTTTAGGAAGGAGCGTTAGGGATTGGATTAACTTACCAAGGGAGAAGTTCAATACATTTCAATTTTTTTGCAATCATTTAAGAAAAGGCTAGGAAAACAACAGATATTGAATCTGCCACCTGGGCGACTGCCCTAAATGCAGATCAATCATATTCTTTCTTTATTCATTATTCTTTCTCCAGATCTACATAATATGTATATGATCCATTTATGTGGAGAAAAATAACAAATCTTACCTAAACCAGCTCACAAAAGGAAAAGGAAAATACTGTCACCTGATAAACAAACAGACACATGAACAAAACAAAATAATAATAATAATAATAATAATAATAATAATAATAATAATAATAATAATAATAATAATAATAATAGAAAGAAAAAAATGGCAATAGGCAGAATAAACACTGCCGCCTGACCCGAGATCAACCCTTATTGATAGTCTGTTGGCCGTGGCAGAAATGTAGTCTGGGAGTATAATAATCAGAAACTAAAACAATAACGCATTGCTACATATAGATATTAAACAATAACATATTGCTATGTAGAGTGCGAACTAAACCCATAACACATTGCTGTGGAGAGTGTCTACACAATAACATATTGCTATGTAGAGTGCGAACTAAACCCATAACACATTGCTGTGGAGAGTGTCTACACAATAACATATTGCTATGTAGGATGCAATAGTGTAAGCAGACGGTGTCTGTTCTTTAAACACGCGGCATGTCTCTTCCGGCCTGGTACGTTACTCAGCACAATCTTTTCTGAACACTGACCTTCCTGTATTTCTACTTATATTGCAAACCCAGCTATCTTGTTACCTCCATTGCCGTGTCCTTGAGCACTCTTTCTCCTCCCGTTTCATTGTTACCTCCACTGCCGTGTCGCTGTGCACTTTTTCTCCTTACGTTTCATTGCTATTGTCCGTTCTTGAATTCCACTGCCTCGCTACACTTATTTACTTTTATCCACACACAGTTCACCTCCTGCTAATTTAATACTTCATCACTCTTATTTCAACTGCAAATAACACACATCCTCCACTATTCCTTTTAGCTTAAACGATTTACTTGCTGCTACTGCTTGTTTTTTTACTTCTTGTCATTACACCTACGTCCAGGTTACTCGTCTTCTCACACATTTCTTTCAGGCTCAAGCTCCTCCCTTTTACCAAGCCACCTCGTGCTTCTGTCTTCTCCCTTTCACTCCGTTTATGTGCACTCGTCACATCTGGTGGTTCCTCCCCCCCCCCCCCCATTCACTCCGTGTTTCTTCCTTTCGCCTCTGGCACCGAACTCCGACCTCATCTCCTCAATCATCGTCTTGGACTCCCTCCTCATCTCTTCACCGATAACCTGTATGATCTTCTCTACCGTGATGTCTTCCTCTCGTTGCGAGCTCTTTTCTAATGACCTATTTTCCTTGGTTTTTCCTTTGTTTCCATGCCCGTTTTCACCAACTATACTATCTGTAGTTCGCATTTCTTCCACCCTCTTCCCCATTACCACTTCCTTCTCATTCTGCTCCATTTCACGTAATTTCGTTACTGTCCAATATTTGGTCCATTGACCATTGGTTACCACTAATAATTGACCGTTGATGTAGGCTCTTAACCCTTGCAATCGAGCCCGGACCAAATGTCTTTTCAGGGTGTTTGTATTCTTGATCCCATCTCTTCCCATATCTCTTTTAATCCAAATTTTTGCTCCCTGTATATTACCCGCTCCTCTTATCACTATTTCCGCCATCAGGGTGGAAAACAACTTCATTTTTATCGGTCTGTTACCCCGTGCTTTACCTACCCTTCCCACATCGTCAATATCAGCTTCGCTAAAATTGATTTTCATCATTTTTTGGATGACTTCCACCACTTTGTATATAGTCAGCACTTTGTCCTCACCTTTTTCTTCCGGCACCCCATATATGAATAAGCATTTATTCCTGCGTTCTTGGTTACCATCTTCTACTGCTGACTTCAACTTTACCATATCTTCCTCCATCTTCCTTATTTTCGTCTTGAGTGATGTAATTTCTCTCTCGTTAGTTTCCACTTTGGTCATTGTCTCCTCCGCTTTTCCCTGTATCCATCGCCTTATATTTTCAAGTTCTTTCACTTGTTCCTTCATCACATTTTTAATCTGTTCAAACGGCAAACTTCTTCTACAACTTCTTTGACCACTTTTCTTATGACCTCCACGTCTTCCCAGTTCATGTTGCCACTGTGAGTCGGACCGGGATTTGTTTCCACACCCCCTATAATTAACAGTACCATAATCACCGCTGCCACCTGTATTATCTCACCCATCATTCTCGTTTCTACTTTACCTCCTTCACTCCAGGCTGTTTCCATCTTTCATCTTCCCTGCCATCTTCCAATAACCACCCGATATTGGTCCACACCAATCATCTTCCTTTTCCCTCCCGTCTTTCTTCCCACTCGCCGCACACACTGCGCTCCCGCTCTACCGGCACTGTCAGCTCCGAACGTCTGCTTCCGTCCGCTGCTTAGGTAAGACTGATGCAGATCAATCGTGCTTGAAGTAAGAGGAAGAAATTTCAGGACTCAGCTAATGACCCCGTGGTTGCCAACCCACGTTCCCAAGTTGAGAGCCCCTAGGGCCCCTGCTATTCGCCTCCTACGATGGGCATGGGATACCGTTGATGTTATTCTAGCCCCCCTCCCCCCCACTCTGCACAGGAGGAGTGCAGATAGCAATATTGGGAATAGTAAGGATGCACACTCAATGCACCGATATATAACTTAGACCTTCACACTTACTCTATACTTCAAATTTCCCAACAGTACGTCACAACATGATCACCGCAACGCAACACTTTTTTCGTAGCTTTATGGGAAGTAAAATAATAGCAACAAAACAAGGCACAATAAAAAATTGGAGATTAATCCTACACTGAGGTGTTTTTCTTCTTTATTTAAAACTGTAAGCCGCTATTACAGCCGTTCAATTCATGCCTCGCCACTTGTGTTTTTTAAGTGTATTATGATTACAAAACGTACTTGTTTTAGTTTAAATCATCCTTTAATTAACGTTCAAGAATTTTAAGAAAATTTAAGTATTTACAGTAGTTCATTGAAAATAATGACACTTTAAATACAAAATGACTATCCGGAATTGTTTACGTATTTTGATTATACAACGTAATATTTGGTCCGCCTCTGTGGTGTAGTGGTTAGCGTTATTAGCTGCCACCCCCGGAGGTCCGGGTTCGATTCCCGGCTCTGCCACGAATTTTGAAAAGTGGTATGAGGGCTAGAACGGAGTCCACTCAGCCTCGGGAGGTCAAGTGAGTAGAGCTGGGTTCGATTCCCACCTCAGCCATCCTGGAAGTGGTTTTCCGTGGTTTCCCCACTTCTCCTCCAGGCAAATGCCGGGATGGTACCTAACTTAAGGCCACGGCCGCTTCCTTCCCTCTTCCTTGCCTGTCCCATCCAATCTTCCCATTCCGTCACGAGGCCCCTGTTCAGCATAGCAGGTGAGGCCGCCTGGGCGGGGTACTGGTCGTCCTCCCCAGTTGTATCCCCCGATCCAAAATCTGAAGCTCCAGGACACTGCCCTTGAGGCGGTAGAGGTGGAATAACTCGCTGAGTCCGAGGGAAAAGCCGACCCTGGACGGTGAACAGATTAATAAAGAAGAAAATAATAATTTAAAACCTATAATACAAATGAATATTAAAGTATTCATATAAATCGTAAAGTGACCAACGGGCACTCAAACAACTCTTAGAAACAACTAATCAATAGGGCTTGTAGCACCACCATTTACGAAGGGAGAGAAGAAAATAGAATATCAGAACAATACGTAATTGATCGGTTAAAGACCAACTGTCGTAACTGCAGTCAATTAGGTGCCGATAATGCAAAATAATTTTATTTCATACTATAGTGAATTACAAATAAATAAATAAATAAATAAATAAATAAATAAATAAATAAATAAATAAATAAATAAATAAATAAATAAATACCTGTAAATATTTTAAAATGTGTTTGATAGAATCTGATGATACTCGTTTAAGAACGAAACATGTCATTCTAAATTAACTGTTTTGTTCGGGTAGAATCTGTTGTTGAATGTTGTCTTTATCGGGTATTTAGTAAAAGAAAAGTGATTTTATCATACTGAGTCGTAGCTCAAAAAGATGGCTTCCACATTAACAACATAATTTCAAATAACTATTTACTTCATAACTACATGTAAAGTGGAACTTTACAGTGCTGCACTCATTTTCTACCAACACGATAATGCACCATCATAAAATCTTCTTGAGTGTACGTAAGACAGTTAATTAGATACCAGATGGTTGCACTGGGTTGTGCGGGCATGTCAATGTATCATCTATGGGTGATATTGATTCTTCCATGAACGGTGTTCACCGTTAGATATTGCGCCCAACGTAATTGTAATGTGTTCTTCTTACAATTATTTTGAAAAATATATATATTCAACGTAGTGTGAAATCAAATTTTGTCCGTTACAAGTTCGAAAGTCCGCCTCTGTAGTGTAGTGGTTAGCGTGATTAGCTACCACCCCTGGAGGCCCGGGTTCGATTCCCGGCTCTGCCACGAAATTTGAGAAGTGGTACGAGGGCTGGAACGGGGTCCACTCAGCCTCGGGAGGTCAACTGACTAGAGGTGGGTTAGAATGTTGTCATTGGCAGTAGATCACTACATACAGTTGGAAACAAAATTTTACATGCTCTTCAAAATGTCAGGGGCTGCCTGGCCTAGGCGGTAAAGGTGTGCTCGGTTCGCCCGGAAGGACGTGGGTTCGAATCCCCGTCAGGAAGTCGTAAAATTTAAGAAACGAGATTTCTAGTTCCGGAGGTGAATATGGCCATAAGATTCACTCAGCCTATACCAAAATGAGTACCAGGTTAATTCCTGGGCGCAAAGGCGGCCGGGGGTAGAGCTAACCACTCTACCCCACCAAGTGCCGAGGTTAACAATGGTTGGAAGCCTTTACCTTCCACTCCTCCAAGGGCCTTCAAGGCCTGTACGGAGGTGACTTTGCTTTTTGCTTTGCTTCAACATGTCATGTAAATGTAATCAAAATAGTACATTTTACTTATCTGCACTTATAAAATAAAATTAGACATGTCTTTATGGCAATAATAACTAAGTGTAGAACTAGAGGACATATATCGTTCATTTCTGAAATTAAACAAATGTTCAGGGACAAACGCGAACAAACAGTCATTTTTTTTTTTTTTACGTTCAATAAATTCTGTTTCCAGCTTTTGCAGCTACCACAGCTTCAAAACCCAGGGTCAACGATTCCAAGGAATATTTGGTGACCGCTGGTGAAATTTTGTTCCATTCTGTACTTATGGCAAGTTTAAAATCGTTTTCTTCTTGATGGAATATTTCCTAATCCCCGTGTGGAGTTCTTCCATTTATGGCGTTCAATAGATTTAATGTGGAGGGTCGGGAGGTATATGATATTGCTTCGGAAGATTTTAAAGCAGCCATTTTTTTCACTATTGTAACGGCATGTTTAGGGTCGTTGTCTTCTAAAATGAACCTCTCATTCCTTAGCCTCAGGTTTTCAACAGATATTTTCCTCTAGTATATACAGATGCTTCCATTCATCCAGTTTTATTTACAATAAACTCTAAATTGTCTACCTCAGCACCAGACATGCAATTCCAAACAAGAATGTTTCCACTTCCGTTTCAGTAATGGAGCAAGATTTTTCTTTTGGAGCTCTCCCATAGGATTTCTCAATACTTTCTGCTTGCTATCACATTGAAATTAAGGACATGAGTATTTTAATTATTTTCAGTAATTGGGAATGTAAAGGGTAAGAATGTTGTCATTGGCAGTAGATCACTACATAAAGTCGGAAACTAAATTCCACATACTCTTCAAAATTTCATGTAATTGTAATCAAAACAGAACATTTTACTTAGCTACACTTATAAAATAAAATTAGACATGTCTTTATGGCAATAATAATAATAATAATAATAATAATAATAATAATAATAATAATAATAATAATAATAATAATAATAATAATGGCGTGTGGCGTCCGAAGAGGCCTGGTGCAGGTCTTTTGATTTGACTCCCATGGGCGACGTGCGCGTCGTGATGAGGATGAAATGATGATGAAGACAACACATACACCCAGTTCCCGTGCCAGGGGAATTAACCAATTATGGTTAAAATTCCCGGACCCACCGGGAATCGAACCCGCGACCTCTGTGAACAAAGGCCAGCACGCTAACCATATAGCCATGGAGCCGGACTGTGGCAATAATAACTAAGTGTAGAACTAGAGGAAACTTTTGGAAGGATGTCACAAGCGGATGTTAAAACAATCGACATTCAGCAAGTGTTGTCCAAAAAGTTATGGAATAAGTAGGCGTATGTAGACTTTTGTTTCCGTCTGTGTACGCAGGGGTACTGTAAGTCTTCTTGGACCAGCCGACGAATACCACCACCGGAAGATATATATATATATATATATATATTTTTTTTTTTTTTTTTTTTTTTTTGCTAGTTGCTTTACGTCGCACCGACACAGATAGGTCTTATGGCGTCAATGGGACAGGAGAGGGCTAGGAGTGGGAAGGAAGCGACCGTGGCCTTGATTAAGGTACAGCCCCAGCATTTGCCTGGTGTGAAAATGGGAAACCACAGAAAACCATTTTCAGGGCTGCTGACAGTGGGGTTCGAACCTACTATCTCCCGAATACTGGATACTGGCCGCACTTAAGCGACAGGTATTCCTCTGTTACTCTCGGATAAATACAATGAGGAAAAATACGGGGGTGTTGAAAAATTGTATCACTTGGAAATGAAACTCATTCCTTCATACTGAGAACGTAACGCGTTGCCAACTGCCAAGTGCACTTGAACTGTCATAGTGGAGCACGAATAATAGAGTTCAGTATACATGTTTCATTGCTTCTCTCACAATAAAGTGATTATGTGAACTTTCAGGTCAATTATTAAGACTTACCAGGCAGTAGAGTATTGAATTTATCCGCTTGTTTCCCTGTAATGGGTGGACTTCTGTTGGCGATGTATCAATATAAACGGTCTCAGATAGGATACAGCGTAGTCAAGCATGTCGATTGAGGGGGAGTGAGTAATATAATTGCGAGAACAAAAGGAAGAGGGATGCGTTCGGAAAGCATTCATAACATTCTACCAATACCTACCCCTTACTGTAATGACTTAGCAAAGGGAAGAGGAGTGCAGATAAGAGTTATACTCGAGGAAATCAAGCTTAATATACAGTATCAAGTGATAAACTGCTTTCTTCTTTCCTAGAACGACACTTTCGCACCTTTTCCGCTGTAGTGAGTTGTTCCACTTATACATAGATTATTACAGCTGGTAGATTCCTATATTATGTTTCTTATTACGCGGGACGGTAATTAAAACTACCCTTAAATGCTGAAAAACAAGAGGTTGTCTACAATAATTTCTCAAAACCTTCTTTCAAATCTACGCCGGTGACTTGAAGAACAATTATTATCGGGATATAGGAATTGGATTATAAATGTTTACTCGATGAATGATAGAATTTGCTAAGTACAAAGTACAATGGAGACTTGGAACTACAAACAATCGGAATACAATAATCAGCTGATTATTATTTTGGTTTTCTCAACTATCCTATTGTCTTTGTTCTCGTCGGTATGCAAACACTGTGCGGTTATGGGCGCGCAGCTGTGAGCTCGCATTCCGGGAGATAGTGTGTTCGAACTCCACTATCAGCAATCCTGAAAATGGTTTTCCATGTTTTCCCATTTTCACACCAGGCAAATGTTCGAGCTGTACCTTAATCAAGGCCGCGGCCGCTTCCTTACTACACCTATGCCTTTCCTATCCTATCGACGCCATAAAATTGTAAAAAAGAAACAGTACAGTATTTCAGTATTTGAATAAGAAGAGCAGCAAACAATCGCCAACAATCCAAAGACTGTTTACTAATTCTCCAGTGAAATACCGTATATTCTCTTGAACGCCTTAGTTCTTTTTAAAAACATAATTTACATGCGTAATATGTTATTTAATTAAATAAATTACTACCTTCTTGATAGTTTGGATGCATTTTGAGTATCTATACGAAATACCGTCTCTATTGTCCGGACGAATTTAAAAGCTGCGTAAGTTACAACTCCTTATAATAACCTGTCTTTGTAATATTTCTACCAACGAACCTACAGATATTTAAATGAAAAGGTGAATATTATTTCATATTTGCCCCACTTAAATTCTAAACAAAGTACATCTAACCTACTTAACACGTAGGAACACGTAATCTACCGCACACCAACTGAACTACTTGAAATAACATTTCAATATCGCTAATCTCAATATCTCAATATCTACCCACAAGCCATAAATACAAATATTATGTATGGCGATAAATGGATCACGCACGCACAAAATGAACCAAATTTCAATAGGTTTTAACTACTTTATCACTGCGATAAGTCAATAGCACTCTCAACAGCTGACTATTCACTAGCGCGTCCAACAATGCAAGGAGAGAAAACAGTGAGGAGTCTGGCACAAATAACTGGGAGCGATGTGAGATTCATTTAGACACATCGTCAATACCAACCAATGCCTGTAGAGAGATGCCCCTTTCAGCCGCTTTTCTGGACATGCAGGAAATTGTACGGTTGTTCCTAAGCCTTGGAAAACAGCTACTTCCGGTAAGAAAGAGGGAATGAAGCATGTGCATTAGCTTCCTTGAATGTGGTGGTTGTGTTTATTGTACAAACAGGGGAAGTACAATAATTCCCTCTTTTTAACCCACTGATATAAAACCGCTTTAGTATTACACTATTATCACTTGGGCTGCATGTAACCAAAGGATTTGCTTGTCCCATCTGTCAGAACAAATAGAATTCCTTGTAGTTCCAATACTAGTTCCAAGATGGCAGTGAAAGTGTGATATTAAATGTGTAGCCTGAAGGAGAGTTGGGGACTAATTCAGTTCGCAAGATGCGCTAAGTTCATTTATGCTACAATGACAATGACAATGAAAATGACAAAATAATTGTGATTTGCAATCTCTCATGATTTAGTGATGGGATAATTGAATACAAAATAATCACTTAGTCGATTATTTCATTTATTAGATTATTCGATATTTTCATTCGATTATTCCATTCAATTGTTTTTCGATTGTTCGATTATTTTCCGATTACTCATTCGAAATTCTATTCGAATGAAAGAGGCAATCAAATAGTGAATGCTTTCGAAATAATCGAACGAAAAGTAATCCAAATGTTGTCATCAACTCATCAATATCATTACAGGGAAATTAGAATTACCTATTTTCGTTCCCTTACAGGAAGTGTGCGTGTGGGAGGATCTGTCTCTGATAAGCCTTTCAAAAATAATACGAACTCATGCTCCACAAGTGCGAATGAAGCATGCACTCAGATGCCATTGCTTTAAATGCATAGATTAATTTGCACCACGCATCCATGCGATTATGTGAAGTGAAATGCTATATATAGGCCTAATAGTGTTAACTACTTGGCTCACAAAATTTTTCAAGTCATAAATTAAAATTCGCCAGAATTATCTCCAAAAGTCGAAGTCGCTTTTCACTATCTTTGTAATTCTATCGCTGATGATGATGAGGAAGATATTTTGCGATAGTGTTACTTTCCCCAGCCAAGAAAATGTGTAAATGGTCAAAACAAATGAATAAAGATTGTAAAAAATGAAGGAAAAATTGGTGATGATTTACTGGTTTCAGAAGTAGCACAACTGGGCAACTATTCTGTATTAATACTAATCAGAGGGAAAAGGGAAGGTGTCCACATTTCGAAAAATAATGGTACGGGCCAAAGTAAGACAATGGCTACGAAAGGCATGAAAATGAAAGACCCCTTGGCTTCGGAAACCTAGAACCGTCAGCCCTACTTGAAGCAATGCCTCAATTCAGCTAAGGGCCCTGTGTTCGCCAACGATCACTAACTCAATCAATCATCAAAAAATCATCACCGATATGAATTTGGGACAGTCATCCAGGTGACAGATTGCCTATGAGTTGTTTAACAAGTCTTTTATTAAATAATTTAATAGGCCTTGGGGCCCCTTTTAGTCGCCTCTTACAACAGGCAAGGCATACCATCCAACACATAGGGGAAAATAATAGTTATTGAATGGAACAGAGCTGTATTTTTATTATTATTATTATTATCATCATTATCATTATTAAATACATTGCTGTGAGCTTAAAGCCAATATAATTTATTTTTAACCTTCGACATAACAATGACTTAAAGACCAAAAATTAGGCACAAACCTTGAGAGAATTACAACTGCTAATATACACAGAAAAGAGCTGGGTTGCTCTTGGCAGGTACAAAATTTTATAAGAGCTAGAAAGCTCCAGGGATATACCCTTTATAGGAGTCTGCGCTCCTACTATATCATAGTCCAGCCTCTCAGAGACATCAGTTTCTAATTGCGCACTTCCAAACTATCCGTTGCTCAGAATTGACGAATTTACACAAGGTAGCCTAGAAGTGGGCTTGTCTGTTGCTCAAAAGTTTATGACTATTTGTCCCTCAAGGAAACTTCACACCCGAATCATTTCTACACACCAGAATGTATTAACAGGAGCAAGAGATGGTTGGTTGAAATCGGCCACAAACAAATTGCAAAGAAGACGAAATATTTGCACTTCTTCTACAAAAAAAAAAACACTAAGTGGGCTTATGGTCCAATGAAAAAAAGTCGTATGGCTTTTAGTGCCGGAATATCCCAAAACGGGTTCGGCTCGCCAAGTGCAGGTCTTTCTATTTGACTCCTGTAGGCGACCTGCGCATCGTGATGAGGATGAAATGATGATGAAGACAACGTATACACCCAGCCCCCGTGCCATTGGAAATAACCAATTAAGGTTAAAATCCCCGTCCCTGCCGGGAATCGAACCCGGGACCCTCTGAACCAAAGGCCAGTACACTGATCGTTCAGCCAACAAGTCGGATGGTCAAATGATACAGAGGCTAAGCCTATTCTACAGCGGGGTGACTAAATGAGAAACGTTAAATACCAAAAGAGAGTTAAGAATTTTAAAGGTTTAGAAACTTTATTCACCCTATACCAAGTTGAATGAATATCAACAGAGGGTAATTACTCTTTGTTCTCTAACATTACATATTTCCCAGTAGGGAATAGAATACAGTCCTGAGACAGGCCGAAAATTCTACATTTAAACCACCATATTTAGAAATTTATATGAGAGAGGGGAGTTAAAACCTTCCCCTCAAGCTATTTGCAGGAGCTATCACATGTTTATGAAAATACTAACATTGCCTTGAGTTGCTGGGCCTTCCAAACGCCGCCCGCGGCCCCGGCCTCCTTAGTACACGCTGAACTCTTATTACCGGAGCAATGAGAAAGACGATACGGCCCTAAAGCGCCCAGCTTTTATAGTATTTTTGAGAGGAAGATTCCAGAACTCTTTACTGATAGGCTGAATTCTTGTACTCACCCACGATTTTAATTGGCCAGAGATAATATTAACAAAATTCTGATAGGTTGATTGATATTAGAGAAGGAACCAGCAGAAGTGTTGACACCGTTGATATATGAACAAAACAATCTTCAGAAATTAATGTTAACCAACTGTGAAAATACACATTTTCCTTAAGAATTAATTATCGTTGATCCAGCCATAGGAGGCACATAGACCGATGGTAGAGACATCTAACAGTTGAAAACCAAACTATCTTGTACTACATCAGTTCAAGGTATATTACGTAGATGCCCTTATAGAAGGTATGCAGTTTATCTGGCCGGAGAAGGTGTAACCCAGGTACAATTATTATTATTATTATTATTATTATTATTATTATTATTATTATTATTATTATTATTATTATTATTAAATACTTTGCTGTGAGCTTGCAGCCAATATAATTTAATTTTCCCCATGACATAAAATTAAAGTGAGTGCTGCCTGCTGCTAGTAGCATGGAATTGTCAGTTGGTAGTAGGCCTGCTGGGGCTTACTTCCATTATGTGATCAGACGTTATTTACGTAAATAAGGAACTTTATTTTACAGATATTCAAGATTAAAACAGTTCATTCACTCTTTTAGTTTCAACATTTGGAGGTTAATTTAAGATTAAAAGGCGTATTTTTCGTAAGAGTTAATCTATTCGCTTACTTTAATCGATTATCCGACAAACTTGAACCGAAAAATTTATTCATGACATATGCAATTATTTTATGCGATACAACTGAATGATATTTGAAACTCATTCGATTATTTATTCGAGTATTTAAATAAGCAGATGGAAGTTATTCCGATTATTACAATATTCGATTATTCCATCACTAAACTGAATGGTTTTTGAAACACTTTCAATTATTTTAAATTATTATTGGATTGAAATTAAAAGGCGTAGATCTATTTTTCGTAAGAGTTAATCTGTTCGCTTATTTTAATCGATTATCCAGCCGATTATGAAGCACATCTTATGCGAAATATAACTTTATGTTGTCAGCGAGACTCATGATCCCCAGGCTTTTTGATTATTATGTATTTATATGTTCAATCAAAAATAATGCACTAGGTTTCACTTACCTGATATCAATATTAAATTTAATAAAATTCTAACAGAAATGTACGTTATTGTAATCATGGGCAAGAAAGAGCTAAAGAGCTTTTCAACTGAACATTATGTTAGAAAATGTAAAAGTACATACATTTTATATGTTCTGATAACATAATGCGTCAGTATGATGTCTTTCTCATTCTCCATAACGACTACATACAAGGTCATTTGAGTATTATGAACTATAGCTGCTGGAATTATGATGCGCATGTTGTGTGAAATATAACTTTATGTTGTCTCAGCGAGACTCATGAGCCCCATGTTTTTTGATTATTATGTATTTATGTGTTCAATCAAAAATAATACACTAGGTTTCACTTACCTGATATCAATATTAAATTTAATAAAATTCTAACAGAAATGTACGTTATTGTAATCATGGGCAAGAAAGAGCTAAAGAGCTTTACAAATGAACATTAATTGTGTTAGAAAATGTAAAAGTTTATATATTCCGGTAGAGCTTGACTTAAGTCTGGCTATATATTCTGCCTGAGAAATCGTCCATCATACACTTCTACACTACATATTTCACGATTTGCAGCAGCTAAATTATCGAACACTGTTAGTTAACCAGAACCAGTCATTAATAATACTTGCAGCTCCACTCGTGTGATCGCATGTTCTCTATAAAGGTGCATAGCATTATTAACCACTAACACGCACAAGCTGTTTTAAGGTGCTATATGTTCTGTTTGTAGTTCAAAGGAGGGCACTGTCGATGCTCTTGTTTCGTGATTTGTACTTTAAATTTGCTTACGAAGATAATCAGAGTTGTTAATAATAGTTCACAAGCACTGGTTATATATGTGGGCAATTATTCATTATATGATTATACCGCTTATCGCTTAGGCCTACCCCGCGAGAAAGTACCAAATATCTCATACACGAAGAGAGGCGTGATTCATGTAAATAGCAAACAGTTGCAATGCAATTACATGTATGGCACGTAATAGAGAACTGTATATCATGTTCCATATCAAAATATCAGAAGTTATATAATGTATGCTTGTAACCCTGTGAGTATTGACATACAAATTATATATTTTTTCGTTGAAAAAGTTAAGTGAATACATCCCTTCAAAGACTATGTCTGTCTGTTAGCTCAACAGCTCAGATCCTCAAATAGCGCCTTCTAAAGGTTATGCGGTTACGGGGAAACTGCAACAATAGATGGCGACGCCGAAATAAGGCGTATTAAGCAAGATGAGGAGTAATGTAGTCTGTTGTTGATTTCCTCACTGGGACAGAAAATGCTATCGCAGCGCGACTGACCCTATGAGCAACATCTTTCATAACAATCAGATACACTGGTTGTGCTCCGAATGCCATTATTCAACACTGCCCATACCCCAGCAGTTTCCTTATTGTCACTGCTATGGATGAGACTAGGACTTCAGTGGATGCTAAGTTTTGTTCTGGGCTGTGCCAAGCGGCAGATGCTTAAGTACTGCATCTATCAAGAAATGTCAGCATCCAGGCAATCATTGACTATACAGAACCTTAATTCAAAACGAAAGCTTACATCGAACAATGCTTGCAAAAATATAGCAGGATTACACCAATACAAATTTTTAAACAAAGTAATGAATATTGTATAAAGATTTAAGTGTAATAAAACGGTGGCATACATTGAAGACTTATTTGTGTTAGAGCGTTATTGCAAACGTATTGTACCGTGAACTGTTCCAGCCCTGTACATTGTTTTATTGTTTCCGAAACATATGAAAAAGGGACGGCAATAATATCTGTTTGTGCGTCCGACATCTTGTGCTAGCGCAAGGCGAAGCTCCTTGTAGCGAGCTGGACACGTCACAAGCAACGAGTCTGCAGGTGACGTCAATCACATGTTACATGCCTCTCCATCGAAGGTGCTAGAAAGAAAAGGCCTAACTTTTCAGCTGCTTAAGTTTCGAACATGAGACATGTATCATCATGTAGCTCATGTTCCAAATGCAAACATATATTAATTTCAGTAAATTCCGTCAAGGCATTCTAAAGATATAAGCCAATTTCATCTCTGTGACGTAGCAAGCAGCCTTGAGCCGTACTGAATATAAGCAGAGAGCCAGGCCATAGCAATTCAGTCCACGTCGAGTTCGCACCAAGTTCGCACCAATTTCACATCGAGTTCGCGTCAAGTCTACATTCGTTCACAGCTGGCTAGTATATCACGCTGCGCGCGTCGAACCAAGTATTCCTGCGACCGGACCTCGCACTACTTAGAAAATTTCGATGGCTAGTTGATACTTAGTCTCTGCAATACCAGTGAGTAACCTGTACATTGTGGGAGTTGTAATTCGTCTGATATTCAGACTTAGAAAATGAACGTGTGTAATTTCAAAGTCTTAAAGACTTATAGTATTCAGCAACAGTGGTACTTGACACTTAGTAAATATCTTAGTTGACGTGTGAATAACCGTAACTAACTTGGGGTCAACATATATACTTCGCATGGTAATGATCTTTGACTATTTGAACTTTGAATTTCATGAATGTAGGTTATAACACTTTGATTGTCTTGGGAGCCTAGAACACTCATTAGTGTAGAAGAACTGTTCGCGCATCATCATAACAGGCTGTGCTATTTAAAATTAATGCATGTGGACTAACTGTGTACCCAGTGTTATCGTGAAGTATAGGACTTATACTTGAATAATTGAGGTATTACAAGAGAGAGAGTCGCTTATTTATTTTGCTGTGCAGTTGAGCAATTACAAACTGTGTTCCAAATGTAAGTTAATTTAACCCTACGAACAGTGAGCAGTAAGTGGTTAGATGAACTGTGCCGTGAACGATATTTCTCATGATCGTGATAGACGATAAAAGACTCGCTCTGACGTATTTCTCATCGAAGTGAATGGTGATAAATTGTGAAACAGTCACCAGTGATAATTGTGCAAAATCAAATAGTGCACGTTTTCGACGTAAAACGACGGAGATCGACGTAGAACGGCGGAGATCGACGGAGATTTGGTACTACGCGGGAATGGTTCCAGGGGCGTGGTACCATGGAGCAGCTTGGGGCCTGCTGACAGCCGAATCCCAGATTGCTGTTCGCAGAGTGGTTTTCCACTGTTCGAGAAGGCGTATATCAGGTGATGTCAGTGCTTTTCCATTAAATTCTGACTTTAAGCAGGACCTTTATGAACTAAGTCATTACGGACAAAGAACTTTAAAGGCTTTACTTAATTAATATTCTACTTGAACAGTATTAACGTTTTCCAAGTCAAGAAAGACTTTCAACAACAAAGTGCTCCCGTATACTCCCATTTATTAGAACTTTGAGGTATCAATTAAGTGCACTATTCGTGGTGAAAATATAACATAAACTCCAAATTTGCCATATTTTTCATAACGTGTGCTCAGAACTTTAAAAGACTAGATTTGATTTCAAGTTTAACGTGTTCTCGAGAAGAAATTTGCTTTACTCAATTTATGTAGGAAGTGTAAATATGAAATCGCAAATACCCCTAGAGAGAGAGACTTTAGGATTTCTCATTTATTTACAACATTCTTGATTTATGACATGAAGAATACGATGGACATATCAAATTGGGAAATATTATTCAGTTAAATTTCATTTGAATTAATTTCGATGTTCTGTTGTTAAAAAAAGGGAGAATAAGGATTTATTTTCAATTAAATATTCATTATTTGGCGACACAATAGGAGGGCATTCCAAAGAATGAAGTAAAGGAATGAAAGACGTAATATCTCTTATTTCGCCTTGCCATCCTCTCTCTGTACCATCTCCTAAGAACTCAGTACCCCTTAGAAAGACCTCATGCCATTAACAGTCAACTTTTCCTGGTACAGTATATATCATTCAATATTAATAAATATTGTGAAGAAATGGCAGAACAGCTGTCAGTGTGTGACTCCTCATTTTAAAGTGTAGATTCAGGCTGAAGTTCCACAGAAAAGCAGTAGATTTTTTATAGAATGGTCAATATTATTAGACAGTTTTCTACCAGTAGTTCTCCAGGTACCGAGATGTGCGACTAGGTACATTGTAGCAGCTGGCGTGATTCGAAAGCCCTTCGTACCATGCGGCGGATGTTATAGTCACTACTACTACTACAGCGGGAGAATTGTTAGTCTGAAGTTGTAGCCTGTCATCGTACTGTTAAGCGTGGAGTTATTATGAGATGAAGCAACCTTCGCTGTATAAAAGTTAACTGTGTCGGGTTATCACCCTGACATTCCTATTAGCGTCACATTTGCTTATCTAGGAACTATGATAATTTGCTTGCAGTACGTATAGCACACGCGACTGTGTAAGCTCATTCAAACTCATACATCAAGAAATGAAATGCACATTTGACGCACTGAATTTCTACTCTTCGTAAAGTAATCTTATATGAAAAATGACAAAATTCTTATGAATATGAAATATTCTAAATATACTACTTTGCTAAAAAATCTACCATGAAGAATCGCGCGAGCGCAGCAAAAGTTATCGCACGTTATCGTCATAGACTAGACTGGTGTTTAATGCTGATTTCTTGCACGGAAGTCCCTCTAAGGGGCGTATATTTAACTCCCACACAGATAAACATAGCATAATGACTTAGTAGCAATGTGAGCCCCAAGGTTGTTGAGTGAAAACATAGCATGCTCCAATGGCACATTTGATAACACTTGGGCCAATTAGGTAAGTTTGAGAGAGGTTGCATCATTGGACTAGGAGAGGCAGGTTTGACTTTTCAGCGCATTGTTCGTAATTTCAACCATTCTGATTAAACTGCGAGTACTTCAGAGTACATATGCACACGTCGAGAAGGCTTCGCTCAACCCCAATCGACCACCAAAAGGAAGGATCGTTTCATCGTGCGACAGGATGTAAGCACTCCACAGACGTCGTTGCGCACCATCCAGAGACATGTCACGGCAGCTGAGGATACGCATGTGCTCTCGATTGCCTTACCCAGGTGGTTGGCAGGGCAGGATCAGTCGTCGAGGTATCCCTTACGCCGTCTACCATTACGACCTGAGATTCGACGAACATGTTTCCACTTCTGCCAGGATCGGGCAGCATGGCAGCTTGCGGATTGGTGTCGAGTGGCGTTCAATGACAAATCACTGTCCAGTTTGGATGCAGACGACAGCCGAATTAGAGCCCGGAGTCGTCCTGGTCAGCGCAGCGGTTCATGCTTAATTTCAGAGGGACACACCACCCGAACACCAACCAAACGAGATTTGCCGAGGTATGGAGTGCCATTTTCTAATGGTCCCGTTCCCCGTTGGTAGTGACTGAAGCAACCCTGATGGATCTGTTGTACGTCTAAGATTCTACGATCAGAAAATGCTATCGCAGCGTGACTTACCATATGAGCAACATCTTTCATAACAATCAGACGCATTGGCTGTGCTCTGAATGCCATTATTCAGCACTGCCCATACCCCAGCAGTTTCCTTATTGTCACTCCCACAGATGAGACTGGGGCTTCAGTGGATGCTAATTTTTGTTCTGGCCTGTGCCAAGCGGCAGATCCTTAAGTACTGCAACCATCAAGAAATGTCAAAATGTTTCCTTGGCCAGAAAATTTTACAGATCTCTTGCCAGAGGAGAAAGGTTAAGATCAATGGCAACTTCGGTCAGCGGCAACTACGGCAGATTTGGAGGTTCATTTACGTATACTGTAACAGGAACCCCAGTACTTTAGCTTTATCGAAAACCATGGGTTGACGCTAGGATGTGTACGGTCCATGCTAAGAACCAGAGAGAGAAGGGCATTTGAATAAGTTCTTTAGAAATTTAAGTCTTTGTTTATTCATGTTAGACAAGAAATATATCGTCTTTTACAGATCTGAAGGATGGATTTGGAAAAGTACAAATAGCGGTTGGAAGTGACGCTGTCTCTCGGCATCGGCGTAGGTGATATCCCGCGTTGCCGGACTCCTTCCACCTCACCATGGATCTCCTCCCAGCACCATGGTACCACGTTACCCGACGGTGGTGGACAGGTCTTGAAGGTCCGATGAGGATCGAGATCGAACCCGAGAGTCTGACGCCTGATGATCGATTACGTGCAACGAGGAATTAGTGATTTAGCATTTAATTCCACTTTGGTCCCAGGAAGGAAGTAAAGAAGTGTATAGGCATCGTACAGAATATCAATGAGATCTGGTACGACACTTCTTTACTGCACTGTACATTTTGCGAATTAGTACCTTCACTGAATATTACTACTCATCACAGTTCATAGAATTTACAAGTTCCAGAATTCATAACGAAAGAAGAAGATTAACACAGTTCAACATAAATGAAATGATTGTCGGTCGATGCACTCGTCGACGTAACTCAAGTTATAGAATATCACAGTTCATAAGGAAAGAAGATTTTTTCTTTCTTTTTTTTTCTTTTTTGCTATTTGCTTTACGTCGCCCCGACACAGACAGGTCTTATGGCGACGATGGGACAGAAAAGGCTGAGGAATGGGAAGGAAGTGGTCGTGGCTGCCGACAGTGGGGTTCGAACCCACTATCTCCCGGATGCGAGCTCACAGCTGCACGCTCCTAACCGCACGGTTAACTCGCCCGGTAAGAAGAAGATTAACACAGTTCAACATAAAAAAATGAAATTATTGTCAGTCGATGCACTGTTCTAGTGCACCTAGCCTACTTAGGGAACACAGTTCAAAAACCTCGAGTCTATTCTGTCACTAAGGCACACAGTCTCATGAAAATAAAATCTGTTATTAAAGCACGGTGTTTACAAAATAAATTCTGTCACTAAGGCGCAGTCTCATGAACCTAAAAGGCATGATTATAACGTGATTATATAGTTCGAAATAAAAAAATAACACTGTCCAACAAATAAATGACATGATACAGTTTGTTGCGAAAGACTGACATGAGTCAAAATTGGTCTCGTTTGTAACTGAACTATCACTTCCCTTAATATTTACAATAACACGACGATAAACTATTATGTGTCGAGTAGAGATTGGACAAACGGTTACTTTCCAGTATGTTCATGTGTATCCGTTACACTGTAATATTAGGTTGGAGTATTAGAATATAAAAGTAACATAATACAAGTTTCAGGTCAACTTTTGGAAGGAACATTCCTTACAACTGCTGTCTCTTGTAGCCCCTAACCGCACCTTAGTAAGTACTTATAAATAGCAATACCACATCTTCATCTCGCTTTCTTCCCTCCCACTGTCTCTTTCGCTAGCTCGTCACTCACATTCTTAACCATTCCTAGAATTTTTTTTTTTTTTTGCAATGGACCATTTACATTCCGAGAACTAATACTTCGAAACCTTCATGTATTAAGGAGCGCCGTGGCTGTGATGTGCATTCATAGATGTCCAAGAATATGTAGTTAAACAGACATTAGGACCAGGTGTTATAAAGTATGTTGATGAATGAGTACCGTATACACTTCAGATGCCCCCGGATTGGGTCATGAGAAAATAGCCCTACAAGGCAAGACGTAAGCAGAGTTTAATCCAGTACTTTATTTTGTTATTCCTTATTTTACGTTGCACCGACACAGACTGATCTTACTGTGACGACGGAATAGGATAAGGCAGGACTAGGTCGGAATCAACCGTGGCCTTAACTGAGGAACAGTCCCAGCATTTTATTGATGTGAAAATGGGAAACCACCGAAAACCATCTTGAGGGCAGCCGGCAGTGTGGTTCGAATCCACCATCTCCCGAATACAAGCTGACAGCTACATAACACAAACCGTGTAGAAAAATCGCTCCGTAAATCCAGTATAAAAGGCTCTAAAATCGTCTTTTGTCATTAGAAGAAGGTTGTGAATGTGTGGTAAACAAAAGTGTAGGTGGCTTGTCCAGAGTCTAAGTTTTCTTTTTTCTTTTTTTTTTCTTTTTTCTTTTTTCTTTTTTCTTTTTTTTTTTCTGTAGACCACTTCTACTCTTTTGTACTGGTAAAAATTGTGATAGCAGCTTTTGCTACACTGCCTCACAGGTTGCAGTCGATGACGAAATTTCAGGACGCACAGATTCACGTCATGGGACTTGCGATAGCTTTTCAGGACCTGATATTTGAGTGCCAAGTACATTATCAGAACCGGTAGAACTTTTAATTTTTAAAATTATTATTATTATTATTATTATTATTATTATTATTATTATTATTTCTTTCTTCGTTATACCAATTCATAGAGCGCGTTTGAACTTGTTAGTTGATTTGATGGTTTGTGCCTTCTCATCCTCCCAAAATCTCTTCATGAATGCACTGTGTTGCATCTTGCGTTCTGTCGACCACTTTCTACCAGTTGTCTTTTTGGGTTTCTCTCTAAATTTATGATTGGCTACTTTTGTTCTAAAAAGCTCCACGATTTTCCATGATGTCTGTGATATTTATTTCTTGGAAGTCCGCCTTAGTTTCTTCTAGCCATTTTATTTTGACCTTCTTTGAGTTGATTACTTTGAGTAATCTTTTAGTTAGTCTGTCGCTGTTCATTCTGTAGATATGGCCATAGAAATTAAGGCGTCTTTTCCGTACGGCATCAGTAAACCTGTCGGTGAAGGAGTAGAGGTCCGCTGTTCTCCTCTTAATCCACATTCCATTTTCTCTCGTAGGACCATAAATTTTCCTGAGAATTTTCCGCTCCTGCTTTTCAATTTCTGTACTTTTAGAGTGACCACCTAAGCATATGGTTTCTGAGGCATATAAAGCTTCAGGCAATACAACTGTCTTGTAGTGTCGTAATTTTACATTACGCGATATGACTCTTTTGTTGTAGTAATTCCACGTCAGTCTGTATGCCTTATGTAGTTTGGTGTTTCTTTCTACATTGGCACTACTGTCTAATCCTGATGGTAGTATAATTTCTCCTAGGTATTTGAAGGAGGGCACCTGTGAAACTGTGCCGTTTTCCATCTAACGCGAAGTTCTTTTGCTATTTTGACGTAGATTTTCCATGTACTTGGTTTTCTCGTAGGATATCTGGAGGCCTGCCTTTGATGCTATATTGTGTAGTCTCTGTATGGCATACCTTGTTTCATCCTTGGTCTTAGTAATGATTGCGAGATCATCAGAAAATGCTAAACATTTAACATTGACCTTGCTTCCCAAATTTCCGATGTTCATACCCTTGATATCCTTTTCCCACTCTCTAATAACTTTGTCTAGAACTTGAACAGAATAGGGGAGATGCCGTCACCTTGACGAACGCCCGTACATAATACAAAAGGCTCGGAGATTTCTCCAAGGAATTTCACTTTAGAGGTCGTATTTGCGAGGGTCTGCTGGATAAGTGCTCTGGTCTTCTTGTCCACTCTGAGTTCTTCTAGAGTATCAAATACTGTCTGTCTGTCTGTCTGTCCACAGTGTCATACGCCTTCTTAAAATCCACAAAGGTGACGATCGTGCTGGCACTTCGGCGAATCCTTAATATCGTCTTCAAGTTATATATTTGTTCTGCACATGATCGACCTTTCCTGAAACCCGCTTGGTACTCGCCAATCAGGTGATCTGTCCGTTTTTCTAACCGGTTCAAGAGAGCTTTGGAAAGAATTTTGTATGCGATTGGCAGTAGAGATATGCCTCTATATTTGTTTGGATCTGCCATGTCACCTTTCTTGTGCAATTGATGTATTAATGCACACTTCCAATCCTTTGGAATCATTTCCGTTTCCCATATTTCTACTAGGATTGCATGAATTTTGCTTACAATATCATCTATAAGTTTACACATCTCCGCAGTGATGCCGTCCTCTCCAGGAGCTTTATTATTTTTAAGCGATCGTGTGATCTCTGCTGTTTCCTGTATTGTCGGTGTTTGTGAATCGGGTTTGGGCATGGGCTTTTCAAAGTTCAGTCTTTCCTTTGGAGGATCACAATTGAGGAGGTCTCGGAAGTAGTCAGCTAGAATGGTGCAGTTCTCTTTGGTGTTCGTTTCTAATGTTCCATTTGCTCGATGGAAACATAAATATGGTGGTTGATAACTGGATAAATTATCATGGAAGGTCTTGTAGAAATTCCTGGAGTTGATTCTAAGGAAATCTTGTTCGATTTCTATAAGTCTATTTTTGTCATAGGCTCGTTTCTCCCTGCGGATTATTTTTGAGGGGATTTTCTGAACTATTAGTTGTTTGATGTCCATTCCACTGATTCCATGCTTTCGTCCGTTCATCAATGGCTTTATCACAGGTCGTGTTCCAACACCTATGTATGCGTTTCCTTGGAGGCTGTCCTAACTTCATGGCTGATGTCTGAAGTGTTTTACGAAGGCCTGGCCAGTCCTTGGGGTCCTGCTCTCGTATGTCTTGTAGAAAGGTCGTGGCGTTCTGTCGAAGACATTCTGGATCAACTCATAGAGATCTATTGTGTTTAGGTCTGCATCTGTTGGGTTGTAATCTCACTTTGATTTGTGTTAGGTAGTGGACCGAGTCGACAACTCCCTTCCGTACTCTAACATTTTGTATCTCACACATATTCTTTCTGGAGATTGCGACGTGATCGATCTGGAATTCGCCCAATAACGGGTTTGGTGATTTCCACGTTTTCTTCTTATGTGGGGGTCTCGCAAAATGCGTAGACATGAGTTTTAAGACAAAGATTTTACACAAGTCTATAAGACGTTCTCCGTTCTTATTCTTTCTCCAATGTACCGAGTGATGACCAACAATCCATTTGTGTTTCCTCTCTCTGCCAACCTGTGGGTTAAAATCACCTACTAAGATTTTCACGTGATGCTTTGGAATCTTGCTAGAGGTTTCTTCTAAGAGTTCCCGGAAGGCTTCCACTTTTTCTGGGTTTTTCTTATTGTCAGTGTTTGTGGGAGCATGGGCGGTGACCAAGGAGTAAGCTTTATTGCCAGATTTCACAGTAAGTACTGAGATTCTTTCAGATGGGGATGTAAACTCAAGTACAGAACTGATGATAGTTTTTCGTACCGCAAAAGCTGTTCCAAGTTGTGTTAAGTTCCCATGGATTCTTATGGCAGGTTACCCTTAAATATCCTGTACTCTGCAGAGTCAAAATGGTTTTCATCCTGGTAGCGCGTTTCCTGGAGTGCTATGATTTGAATATCGAACTTATCCAGGGTGTCCGTGAGCTGTTTAAGCTTGCCTGTTTTCAGTAGGGTGTTGGCATTAATTGTACCTAAGAAGGTCTTTTTTCTTGGGACGAAGAGATTTTGAGAAGCTCCGACTCTTCTCTGCATGATGGTCCCGATCCCCCAGAATCCGATGATCGGGAGAAACCGGACTGGGTGTGTCCAGAGCCTTGGGTAGTTGCTGTGATAACGTGTTATCCATCATGCCAATGTTGCAAGTTGAAGATACATGCAGGGGGTGATCATACTGGTATGATCACAAGGTTACAACTCGATGGTTAAGATCGAGAGGTGCCTCTTGGTGTCTTCCGGCTAAATTATCATTTACGATTAATTAGGAGTCCGTGGTTATAACTTCGGTTGTAAGCCGAAGAGCCAGTTCTTCCGCTCTCTCAGCCGTTGGGAAGTATCCTCTTCCGCCGTCCAGACCGTTGACTGCACTCCTTTTTGCCTCAGTTGATCCGCGGGTGCTTATTTGGCTTGGCCTTATACACATCTGTCCTGCATATCTACAGGAACATCCCCTATCAGCCATATGGGACGCGCCGTGTCGGGGTATTATTATTATTATTATTATTATTATTATTATTATTATTATTATTATTATTATTATTATTATTATTGGGTACCTTATTTTAACGCGTTTCTAAGAAACCATTTTCCTGTAATTGAGTTATTGTTTACATAAATCGTATCGAATGTAATACATCCACTCACTCATTGTCCAGAACACGGAGTGAAACTCGAGATGCTAGGTGGGAAGACCACGTGTACTGTTCCGAGGAACTACGCTACTGTATGTATTACCACCAGTAACTCTAATACAAAACACTTCGATAACTAGAGAATATCTGTAACCGACCAGCAAGTAACACGATAGGAATATCAGTACTGCCACTAAACTGTTACAAAAGTATCGCTCGCGCCTGCGCAGGAGTGCACGCTTAAAGCGAGCTGCTATGCTTCCTAATACCCGTTAGCCAATCAGAAACTCCCTACCCTTCCCTTCGCTTCCCTTCGCTTCGCTGATACAGTTACTTTTGTATTAGGGTCTCCGGAGGAACATAATATTTCTGGAACAGCTTACTCTTATGGATTAGGATACAGTATCATGTTACGATATGTAACTCTCATCTCTAGTGTCGAGTCCGCCCAGTTTATGCAAGTTGATAATAATTTATGATTATAGACATGATACTGTATAGGCTTTTGGGCTTATGTCGAGTCAAGTAACTAAGGTGAAATTCTTGACGTTTCGCAGAGAACTGTGCTCTGCGTCCTCAGAAGAAATCTCGACTGACCACGCAAAAGGCTTCTTAAACAATGAGAAGCATTTCTCGTGGTCAGT
This sequence comes from Anabrus simplex, assembly GCF_040414725.1. Classification (NCBI taxonomy): domain Eukaryota; kingdom Metazoa; phylum Arthropoda; class Insecta; order Orthoptera; family Tettigoniidae; genus Anabrus; species Anabrus simplex. Next base: position 311,213,148 of record NC_090265.1, read on the forward strand.
CGAGTGAGAAGCCTTTCTTGTGGTCAGCCTAGATTTCTTCTGAGGACGCAGAGCACAGTTCTCTGTGAAACGTTAAGAATTTCACCTTATTTTCTTGACTCGGCACAAGCCCAAAAGCCTATACAGTATCACGTCTATAAGTACGGGCCGTGAAAGCATTAATGGCAACCAAATTTATGATTATTCGCTCGGAGAATTTAGTCCCGTTCTCAAAAATGTTAATTACTCGAACTGTTCAAATTTTAATACACAAGTCTATCAGCTGTTGACGACCCATAATATTATGTCACTTCCTATCTCGCACAAAAATAGATTTCAAAGTTTCCGTATTCGACACTTAGAAATTTGTACATCCAGAGACGCGAACATTTGTACTTTCCGTAAACACAACTACCGTCAGCGATCTGCCAAACTGAGTAACGATCTCTGACCGATATCCTTCACAGCTAGCCCGCACGTCGCGGCAGCTGGGAATACACACAGGTATTAATTTAAGCTAACTCAACTAGTTCCTTTTATACCCGTAGTCCGAGCATCGTGGCTGCTGATTCGTCAATATTTTATCATCAATTTCTCGGTTATCCCAGCGTCGATTTTAATGCAATTTGGTATTCTACCCTCTGTTGTTATGCGTTACACGATTATGTAATTGAATTTTTTTTTATCACATTCGGTTATGGAAATCATGAGATGGAAGGAATCGAATGTTCGATGGCTACGTCATATGTCCTTGGCTGGATTTTGATCAGTGAACAGGTTGCGTGCATAGCTGCTACATCCGTCACCTGCGCGCACAGTGGTCTTTTCAAAACTCTCGTACAGCTGTTGTTACGAGTTACGCTCATATGCACCAGAAATACTTTGATAATGAATGTCGCTGTGACATTCCCGTTCCAAAACTTTAGTAGGATCACCCTCAGCAAAATATCCGACCTCTGTATGCCCCCTTGCCCGACCATATCGCCACCTGTCCCCAAGCTACGAGTTGTCCAATAACATACTAAGTCAATTTTGCCAGTATTTGTTATCTTGCAATAAATGCTACGTATCGTACAATATTTCGATATTTTCATTGTACTACCAATCGCTGTGCCTGTACCCATCCTCATGCACCTGTAATGGCTTCTTCATGGTGAGATTTTCTGTTTCGCAAATGAATATACAGTCACGTGGTAGAACAAATAGACGTATCTGAATGGTACTTTGGGTATGTATTCAGTACTTCATGCAATTGAATTTTAAATAGCCTTACCAGAGAACAAATCCTAAGACTGTTCCATAGAAAAAAACTGAACTATATTAGAAGGATGAATAATGTGCACGAGGACGTTCTAATGCGTAATATCAAAAGAGCACCAAACTAACTTCAGAAACTTATTCGCTGATCTGAAAACCCCCAAACAAAATTTTGAACAGCGACGAAGCAACCAGTCTGATAAAAGAAGTCATGCAAAAATACAGAAAATGAGATGTAAACCGACCACCGATTATATAACAAGGAAGAGCTTTGGTAGATTTGATGTGCCAGAATTGCAGCAGTGCCAGTGGATCTGGAATTGGTCTCCTTATCCATCATAATTCTCATACTCGAAAACACCGATGCACTCGGGAAACAGTCGTTACACTCGCCGGCATGTGAATGATGATGAAAATGACGTGCGCAGTATTTAGCAACTTTTCCTTAACTTGCTTCTTCCTTTATTTATTTCTTTCCTTCACTAAGGGAAAGTAGAAGTGGCAATCCAATAAGGTTTTAAATTTCATACCCTGACGTTTTACTACAGGCTGGTAATGGACACAAGCATATCGATATTCATGTTAATGTCATAATACATTCTTTGATGTTTCGAACTTCACAGAATTTATATAAAATTATCAAACTGTACAATTAATTTGTAAGATGTTGATGTTTAATTAGTAGTATTTAATGTAGGATTATTATGCGTATATATAAGTTTTTTAACACTATCATCTCATTTCTTTGTATCAGATTTAGTTTACAAGATCACTTCTCATCTGATTAGAGCACTACTCAAAGATACTCTTACTAAGAACTGGCTATCTCAATGACGAGAGATAAAGTAAGCGAGAGACCGATTTTGACATGCCGCGAAAAGTAGTTATTTTTTGTTATATCCCTTGTTACGCTATATTTGTGCAATATGGAAGAATACAAGTGTATTCTTTCCATGAACGTAACCCAACGTGGTTTTGATATTGAAATTATGGCTCATGGCCATATTATGTAACGAGTATTATGGGAAGTTTTAAGGTCAGGAAAGACGTTGTCCAGTTAGTGGACAATGCATAAATCGGAAATAGGACTGGTACATACTATGAGAGATGACAAAGACAGTACGAGAGGACTAGAAAACAACAGCTTCTACATCGAACGTAGATAAAAATCTACAAATGGTGACTAATGGCATAAATTACTGCAAGTCTGCGTAACAGTTCTTTTTATTAAATTTTATTTTATTCAATTTGATGTTTCCGTAAGTTCAGCTTTCGTAAATACGCCGTCACGTTTATCATCCCGATAAATTGTTATTTTGATTGGTACGTTCATAAATTATTATTTATTATCCTTAGTTTCCTAGTTAATGCGTATTTAGTCGTTGCTGTTCTGTGAACCTTCCTCTGGAAGTATCTACAATCTCACAACTTATCACTATTAATTATCAACCACTGTCTTAAAGCCGTAAGTTTGAAGGCTGGCGCCCATGAGATATTGTTTATGGAGAGTGAAATGAGCGAGCATTTATTTATATTAAAATTAAGGTGACCTGACCCGGCACGTCACAATATGTCTAAGGCTGTCCATGTTTACACTAATCTAAACATCCAGTTCAAAACCAATGTGTTCGTGGCAGGAAAAGTACAAATAATTATACGTCTAAAAATTACATTTTCCCCCAAGCGGGAATATTAAAAAATCACAATATCAAAAAGTTTAATGTTTTATACACTGGCGGAAAATATATCCAAAAAGGAAGGGGTTGTGCTAAATTAACGAACGTTGGTAGGCGTGTTTATACATCTGAACGATGTCGTTGATTCAAATTACCCCCAAATCGCATTAGTGTGGTGCTAGTAGTGGCCTCGTGATGTTGCACATCACGTTCGCTTTAAATACAGGCTGTACTGTGCGAGAGGGTTAGTTACCTGTGAGATTGGACGGAGTGACTGAGTAAAACAAGGATACATTTTACGACGACGAAGAGACCATTATCAACAGCTCACTGCGGTTGAACGAGGCCGTATAATAGTGCTTCATGAAGATGGATTTTTCTTCCGCGCTATTGCAGAACGACTTGGCAGGAATGTCTCCACTGTGCATGCGTGCTGGCAGCAGTGTTCACGAGAAGGTACGCTCGCAAGAAGACCGGGCTCCGGACGTCCCCTTGGCACCACCGAGAGGAAGGACCGCCGTATACAGCGTATGGCTGTGGCACAGCGGACTGCGTCTGCAGCAGCAATTCGAGCGGCAGTTGGCATCACAGAGACGCAACGAACTGTTCGAAATCGGATATTTGAAAGACAGCTCCGAGCCAGACGCCCTGCGGCGTGCATTCCACTTACCCCAAACCACAGCCGTCTGCGACTTCAGTGGTGTCAAGCGAGAGCTCATTGGAGGATGGAGTAGAGTGTTGACATGTTGACCCTGCCTGCTCGATCTCCCGATCTGTCCCCATTCGAGCACATATGGGACATCATAGGACGGCATCTCCAGTGTCATCCACAACCGACATTAACCGTCCCTGTATTGACCGACCAAGTGCAATAGGCATCGAGCTCCATCGCACAAACTGACAACCAGCACGTGTGCGACACAATGCATGCACGTTTTCATGCCTGCATTCAACAGTCAGGCGATTAAACCGGTTGTTAATGGAGAGGCATGGCATATTTGCGATGGCTTTTCTCGCGCGTATACTAACTTGTAGTCTTGTACCTTTAATTAATTAAATACCTCACTTCCACAAACAAATTGCCAACATTTCCGTATTCTACATTCCTTATTTCGTGGTCTTTGGATATTCTCTCCGCCAGTGTACAATTAGGAATTACACTAGCCTGCAAAATAAAACCTTTTTGGGCGGTAAAAACGAAACTACGTGGGTTTTATGAATTTCTTAACGCAGAATTCGAGAAAAAAATTAGTTCAGGCGAATCACGTCTGGTTTGGTGGGAATTTTACAAAATATTATTTTGTTCTTACCTAAAATTTTTGATACTTAGTATTGATTAAATTGGATGTATTAATGTAAATTTCAGCTTGCAAAACGTAATCATATTTTTCATACATTGAATACACATAAATGCTGCTTTGTAAGCAAGTAGATAGTATGTGTTATATTTTAATGTATATTGAAATTCGTGAAACTGAAGCATAAAGCGCCTATTTAGTTTCGACTGTACAGTTGCTTCAAAATTAATATAACCGTACCTTGAATAAAAATTATATGGTTAAACATACATAGTTTTGTTACTTACATTATGTGCAGGTTACATTCACACCTCCGTCTTGTCCCGTTTTCCGTGGAATTTCCGGGTTTTTGAAGTTCTTGAATGATCTCTAGAAGGGTCGTCTCGTGCAATCGACCAACAGTAATCGGCCATCATATTCACATCCCAACGTCCCTGATAGCGTCGTTCTGCATCTCTGAGATCCTGGTGAAACCTTTCACCTTGTTCTTTACTGACAGCCCCTAAATTTAGAGGGAAATAATCCAGATGCGAAGCTAAGAAATGAAGCTTAAGGCTCATATTACAACCGAGTTCCTTAAACTTTACCAACATTTTCCTCACAATTTCTTTGTATTGAGGGTCCTTAATGTTGCCAAGGAATTTAGTCACTACACCTTTGAATGCTTTACATGCCTCTTTCTCAATTTTAGTCATCGTGTCTGTGAAAATTTTATCCTTCATCTATTTAGGAATCTGTGGTCCATCAAATACGCCTTCTTTGATTTTTTCATCTAATAATGAGGGAAATTTAGTGGATAAATATTGGAAGCATAGGCTACTTTTATCTAATGCCTCGACATACAGTTTTATCAATCCAAATTTGATGTGCAAGGGAGGAAGTAGAACTTTTTCACGGTCAATAAGACTTACATTCAAGACATTTTTGGATTCTGGTTGTGGTTGTTTCCTTTCTGTCCAATTTAATACTATAATAATAAAATGGTGATGTCTTACTTCGTAGTCCAGTTGTAGTGAATAGATTTAATGAAAGGGGGATCACTTCAAGTCAACTAGGTACTACTATTTTCGATTTGTTTTTATGCTAGTTGCTTTACGTCGTACCGACACAAATGGATCTAATGGCGACGATGGGACAGGATAGGCTTAGGAATGGGAAGGAAGCGGCCGTGGCCTTAATTAAGGTACAGCTCCAGCATTTGCCTGGTGTGAAAATGGGAAACACGGAAAACCATCTTCAGGGCTGCCGACAGTGGGGTTTGAACTCACTATCTTCCGGATACAAGCTCACAGCTGATTTTTTTAAATTTTTATATTTCAATGAATCTATATGTTATAGGTGATACAATAACGCATCCAAATAATAGTCCCCAGATGTTGAGAGAGAAGGCACTAGTCGCAGTCAGAGAGAATATACAAATGATCAGTTTCAAACTCCCACATCCTTTCCAACCTGGTCGACCTCCAGTGGGATGACCAGCAGTACTGGACGTGTAATCTGGTGTCCGTCAGTCGCACAGAGTATCAGTATCCTGATGTGGCCATCTCGTCCTTTTTTTTGCTAGTGGCTTTACGTCGCACCGACACAGATAGGTCTTATGGCGACGATGGGATAGGAAAGGCCTAGGAGTTGGAAGGAAGCGGTCGTTGCCATAATTAAGGTACAGCCGCAGCGTTTGCCTGGTGTGAAAATGGGAAAACACGGAAAACCATTTCAGGGCTGCCGACAGCGGGATCGAACCCACTATCTCCCGGATGCAAGCTCACAGCCGCGCGCCCCTAACTGCACGGCCAACTCGCCCGGTCATCTCGTCCTTGTCGTAACTCTTGGATGAGTGCTTTCTTCCACATTTGACGGTGGTGTGAGTCGTTTCGTAGAAGAACTACATCTCCCACTCGTAAGGGAACTGGTCGCCCATGTGTCTTCCGGACATGATGGTAGTTTTTTAGTTCCAAGAGATATTCTTTAGTCCATCTTTTCATACGATATTCTGTTGCTTTTTTCTGAAGTCTGAATTGTCGTTTCAAGTCTTTGTGCAGAAGTGATTCAGGTCCAGTTTGGATATAAGTCAATCGTCTTCCGAAGTTTAGGAAGTGAGCAGGAATTAAAGTGGTAGGGCATTCATCCTGGAGTAATGGACGTGAATTAATTGCAGCCTCCACTCTAGTCAGAATTGTGTTAAGTGTTTCATGGCCCACTTGTCTGCGTCCTAAGACCTCTCTAATACATCGCTTAACTGTGTCAATCATACGCTCTTACCATCCTCCCCACCAAGCAGCACGTGGAGCAATAAATTTCCAGTTAATTCCATTGGTTGCAAAGTATGGGAAGTTTCGTTTTGTTGAAGGATAGTAGTTACTTCTCGGAGTTTCTTATTGGCTGCATGGAAGGTAGTAGCGTTGTCTAAATATACTGTGTGTGGAATTCCTCTGCGACTGGTGAAGAATTGAAAGGGGAGTAAGAATTTGTCTACAGTCATGTCGGAAGTAAGTTCCAGGTGAACAGCTCCAGTAGTGGCACAAGTGAGTAATAAGACATACACCTTTTTTACAGTGTTGCGTTGTTTTGCATACTGCGGGCCAGCGAAATAAAAGCCTGTTACTTCAAATGGAGTTGCTTACTGAACGCGGTCTACTGGTAATGAAGCTTCAGGAGCTTGTCGGTGAGAGCTATTCGCGAGCTTGCATGGGTAAACACATTCGAAGAATTTCTTGATGGCCTGTCGAGCTCGAACGATCCAGAATTGTGATCGAAGTTCCGAAAGTACTACTCGCAGTCCCAGGTGATGCTGTTTAATATGAATGTGTCGGATCAATGATTGCCATCAAGAAGGCGTGGTTGTCTCTCATTAAATTATATTTCATTGAACTGAAGTCGACCGCCTATACAGATCATATCGCCTTTCAGAAATGGTTGGAAACGTTTGATTTTAGAGTTCTTCAGCAGCGGTAAATAATCTCGTAAAGCTTTATACTCCTCAGGAAAGCTTCTTGTTGGGCTGTAAGAATTAGATAATGTCAACTGTTTTTCAATTCAGAAGCCATTAGTTCGCCGTAACGTTTTTCTCTGTTACGTATGTTATTCACAAAACGCAAAATCCATCCTGTTATTTGGAGTAGTTTGAAGTAGGAATTGTACTTGGGAATATCTAGAAGGGGATTTTGAATTGTAACGGCAAGTGTTTGATGAGTGGTTGTGTTAAATGCTGGTAATGTAGTGTATTGTGCTCAGATATGAAATCTTCAGGCCAGTACTGTGGTGAAGCTCGAAGCCAGGTAGGACCGTACCACCATGTTTCAGTCCAACGTAGATCTTGGGCTTAAATTCGTCTTGATAGATGATCTGCCGGATTGTAAGTTCTGGGCAGTGTATCCACTGTGTTGGTGAAGTGTACAAGATGATCTCGGTAACGCGATTGCAGACGAATGTTTTCAACGATGTGGTTCGCAGCGGATTCATCCAAGTGTAACAGTGGAGTCGGTACACATTGTTGCCTTTCTAATAGCATCATTTGTGGCATTACAGAAATACTGTGAAAATCTTGTGTACACTAACGCTGCAGGCAGTTCAAGACGTGGTAAAGTGACCTTCTTTACCGGTTATAATCAAGCTTTGCTGCATACTAGTCGCTCTGTCGTATCATTCAATTCCATACACGGTATATAGCAGCTCTATATGCTCGTTCCGATGCATCACAGAAAACATGTAATGTAGAAGTCTCAAATCGTGGATTTACAGCTCATATCCATCGTGGAAGACAAATATCTGAAAGGTGATGGCACTGGAGCACCATAACGACCATGTTTTACCAATGTCGAAAGGGAGTGTTTCTCGCCATCCAATACCACCGTACCAAGTATCTGGAATGGCAATCTGCCAATTACTAAGACTGGTGAGAACAATCCGAGTGGGTCGTATAATTTCTAAATAACCTGTAGTACTAGGCGTTTGATGCTAGATTCCTCTAAAACGTCAATCAATATATCACCAGCGATGTGAGAGATATCATCAGACTCGGTATTCCAATCAATCCCAAGAACTTTTCTTATATGTGATGCTATATTACAGCCTTCCATGAGACTTGTGGAGATTCAGAGTTAATAGCCCATTTACACTTGCAAGCTAGTATATATTCATGAGAGCGGTAAGGTCTCTGTGTATTGTGCAGAGAGCAGTTTCGTCTGTCGTATAAGTAATAAAGTCATACATGTAAGTGCACGTGTCCACCAGTGCAGCAACTGAAGGAAATAAATCAGTGTGTGACTTTGCTAAGTCTCGCAGTGTGTCAGACAAAGGTAAGGGCTAAAATAAAGTCTGGAAGGTAGTCTAGTGAAACGAAAAGTGATAACGTCATTTGTAGTTTGAGGTCGGCCATTAGCATCTGATATTACGCGATACCAAAAGAATCTTGTTAAATCTCTGTCGGCTGGGTGCAAAGATAGTTGTCGAAATGCTTGCTCTGCATCCCCTATTAAGGCATATGGGAACAATCTGAACCTGAGCAATACAGAAAGTATTTCAGGAAGAAGGTTCGGTCCTATTTCCAATATATCGTTTAAATACAGCCACATATTTGTATGAAAGGATGCATTGAACACGATTCACCATTTCATGTCATCACCATTCTCCTTCTTAACAGCGCGGTGAGGTAGATATTGGAAAAGTCTGGTATGATTATCTGTGTCAACCACCTCAACTTGACCCTGTAGAATGTAAGTAAGCATTTCATTTTGTAGCTGACGTCGGTCTTGAATTTTCGTGTCAATGCTTGGAAACGTTTTTCTGCATTCGTTCAACTGTCATTAAGGTGTGAATTATGTTTCTTGGGAAGTGAAACTACCCAACTACCGTCATCTACACCGAGAGAATTGTGGAATTCATTGAGTAACTCTGTGTTTCTATTACTTAGATATTTTGACCTTATATTCAGTATCCCTGATGCGCATGCTTTCAAGATTCCAAAACTGACATATTTGGTTATCAAGTGTTGTACAATCTTCGAGTAGCTCCATCTTATTAACACTGGCTTCGTTAATGACGATTCCTGATCGGTTGCCACTGAGTATCCATCCAAAACTCGATGGAAGTAAGACAAATGATGAAGAGATTCCGATCAGAGGAGTGTTTTTATTAGTTTCCAATAGTGGTTGGCTCCGATTAATTTCTCAACGGGCAAGTCTGGCAATTATATCTGGGATCTGACAATAATATTTTATGCGTGTGAAATGATGTCTGGTGAAGTAGTCGGATGAGCAGAATACACATTGTTACTTTCGAGAGCAGTGATAAATATTTGTGTTTCTTTTCGTAAGTCCTTGAATGTGAAGGGGTACTTGACGACGTTTCTCTGAAGTTGATTGAGTTGTTTCAAATCCAGTGATGGTGACTCAGGCTCGTTCAGCGACAATTTTAAGTTTGAGCTAGTTGATAAGTGATATGCAAAAGAAGCTAGATTGACTGCCTGAGTCGAAAACGCAACGGGTTACTTTACTCAACCCTTTTGGCCCAAATTAACCGAACACGTGCCGTCTGTAAGTGCGTGTAGTCGGGTAAGTGGATGGCAATTTGATTAACTATGGTTGGTTTCGAACCTTCAATAGGGAAAATTGAATGATGATGTGATTGCTTGCATTTAGAGCAGAGAGCTTTTCCACGTTTGCTACAGCTCTTAACTGAGTGACCACGATTAAGGCACAGAAAGCATCGTTATGTATTTTAAAGTTGTCGTGGAACGCAGCGGTAGTAGGAAGAAATGTTTCTTCAGTGGGTGAATCACCTCGAATTGTCTTCGCTGTGAGAGCGCCTTCAATCCAGTCATTCAAAAATTCCATCAACTTGAAAATATTGCCTTCAGATAGTTTCTCTTTCTTCGTGAAAATTATCCAATGGCAGCAGAAGGCTTCCGAGAATGCCCAGAGAATTTTGGGTGCAAGAATTCGTCCGTAATTTTCTACATTCCCTCCCAGAGCCCTCAGAGCTTTTATGCGACGTTTGCATTCCATGTACATGTCATTTAAAACATCAGGAATGATAGATCGAATGGGTTTGAGATTATCTAGGAAATCTAAGTGTGTCTGTATAATTCAATTTTCATCATCACATTTATATTTCAAAATTCGTTTGGTTTCTTTGTAATTTCCAGCAGTGACGGCTATACCATCAACTAGATTTTTAGCTTCTTCCTCCAGATAACCTCTCAAAAACATGTTTATCCGTAGTAGATACCGTCTGATTCTAGTCTACAGATGTTTGGAACTGTTCCTAAAAACGAGACCATATTTCGATGTTACCGTTAAATAGGCTCAAGTTTGATAGTGGGCAGTTTTATTGAATGTATTATTGCATAAGGTACTGTGTTTGGGGCATTAATACTGAGAGAAGATGTTGAAATTGCTATACTTTTTTTAAAGTGGTGTGTAGCGCACTGTATGACTCGTTTGGCATTGTCAATACACTCCTCACATTTTTCGATATCTGATTCAAACTCTTGGTCTGAAAGAAGGTCGTTGATCATATCATCTATGCTAATAAGTATGTCTAGTGTCACTTGTAGTCTCTCTCGGTAGGCCCTAATATTGATATTCGTTCAACGGTGTAGTTTCACTGAAGCTGTTAATAGCATTAATAAGTAGTGTAGCATTTTCCCTTTCCCTAGTTCGTTTCCGTTTCAAGTTATGTAGTCTATCCAATGAAGCTTCTGTCATTTTGCTAGTTAATGGAAGCGGAACAATGGGCAGGTTATCGTTTGAACGACGAGAAGATGGTTACTGTTGAATTAGCTTGGATTATATTTTGGGAGGTGCGGTAGATGGCGGCGATAAATATCTCGTGAACGATATGTGATTAACCAAATAATGTAATATACGAAATAGAGTACTCTCTTCCTAAAACTGGTCAAAAATATAGTAGAAATTATAAGTCGAGTAAGTGGCAACGCTAAAAAGAGCAAGATACTTCCATTTATCTGGCCGTAGACTGCAGACGTTGAATAAAATATTTATAGTATGTCGGTTCATTCAATCGAGTGTTTCGGCACCAAATCAGGATTGATTGATTGATTGATTGATTGATTGATTGATTGATTGATTGATTGATTGATTGATTGATTGATTGATTGATTGATTGATTGATTGATTGATTGATTGATTGATTGATTGATTGATTGATTGATTGATTGATTGATTGATTGATTGATTGATTGATTGATTGATTGATTGATTGATTGATTGATTGATTGATTGATTGAACACATCAACTTGCTGTTCTAGTAGCTGGGTAAAAGATTTCATTCCCTACTCAGACTGGGAGATTGTTGAGAAGGTGAGGTGGGTGGGGCCATGAGCTATAAAGGGGCTGTCGCGGCATTCGCCTTAGTGTAGGAAATGCAAAACCACGGAAAACATTCTCAGGACAGCCGACTTTGAGAACCAGCCCCTCCACCTCCCGAATGTAAATCTGTCAATCCGAAGCTTTCTCTTCTTGGTGAATGGCTGAGAATTGGCGCTGGTCTTGTATTAGACGTGTTCGCACATTATATGTTTCCTTTTTGTGATCCAAGCTAAGCAACTACCACTGTACGGTACAAACTTGCCTCGAAGAGTTAAAACAATGTTTGGTTTGCAGTGTCTTTATGAGTGGCGAACTAGAGACGGAAAAGGGTTGTTCATGTTTCTAAATGAAATAATGGGCTCGTAGTTTGTTACAATGGACCGTAACTAAAGCTTATTTGCCTCTGTTTTGAGGATGGAGTACATTCATGAGATCTAGATCAATCTCTGATAAAATAACAGTGCACTGTGTCTTCTGCAATAGGTTGAGTCGTGATTGCCGAGTGGCACTATCACTTGTTTCTGACAAAGGAAGCCATGGTTCGGTCAATGCACGTGGGACTTTGAAATGGAAAACTGTGTCTCATTGGATCCGAATCCATATAGAAGTGGAGCTACCGTGGCTACAATCTCGAAATCAACTCAATCTGATCTTTGATAATATACAGTACAGTCACTAAAGTGTGATCGATGTTAATAACACTATTTCTTATGCAGCCGATTCTTTTGATACATTTTGAGAATATATGGCCTCTTAAATAAATTGGTGTGCATAAATTGGTGTTCATTTGACATGACAGACTTAAGTGTTAATAACCCTTTCTCCCTTAGTCAGGAAAGCAACGAGAAACTTATTTCACTTAGGTGGCTAACAGAAACTACCTTGCGTGCTATAATACTCCTAATGAATAATCTTACCCCACCCTCAGCCTTCCCTATTCTAACACCTGTTAAGAATACTTTATAACCTCCTATCTCTTCCTCGTAATCTCCCTTAACCCGAATATAATTTACTCCTAACACAACCAGACCGCATCCTTATTGCTGACTCAGCCGGTCCTACTTTCTTTCTTCCATAAGCCCCATTAGTAGTGATAGCTCCTCATCAAATTTCATTTTCTTCGCCAAGCTGTTTCCAAGGAAGCCCTCGCCTGTCAAATGCAAGTGGGACTCCGTTACTCCCATAGGTCCAAGTCATGCTCAAAATGTTCTGAGCTCAGTAAATTTTGTGAAGCAGGATGTTACCCAGGCTACCCATAGTCACAGTCAGGATTTCTCCTCTAAGGGTTAGGGACCACCGGTAGATTGTATAGTCCTAGCCGTCTGAGCACAAGGAGAGCCATGACTCAGAAATGCCCATTCTTCTTTCATAGCAACTGGGATTCCGACACTCAGGACCACTTACTAGGCCACACTCAGCCGTTGTCTATGGTTCACAAACTAGGACGCGACCACAGTAATCCACACAAAACACTATGAACCAGGAGGAGATGCCACAATACCGGAAAAAGATAAAAGTCCAGCGGATGAACAAGTGTAGTCTCAATTAGATCCATTCAAAAGAAAATGAGGAGGAGGAATAAACAAAGAAATACATCTCGATTCTGTATTAAGTTATAGTTGCTTCTGATCCAAACTCACTTTTTGATATGGAAAATGGTAGATTGAAATGGTAGATCACTAAAACGTTATTTGTATTAGTGGAATAGTAAATACGTAGCCAAACAAATGAGCCAAAGATAGTGTAGAGACCCTGGAAATACCCGGGATAAACAGAAGTTTTTTAATCGCTAAATTACTGAAATATCCTAATACCAAAATACTCACTTCCATTCATGCTACTGATTTTTAAAAACATCTGTTCGATGTTGAATTTATCTCTCGACTATTGATTTTCTAATTTATTTAACGCAACTCATCATATGGCCGAAGTGTTAAATCTTTCAGATTATCTGAAAGAAACAGTTGCTCGGTGAAAATGAAGGATGGATGAAAATCAGCAAAGTGCTTATGTACATCTCTACTCGATAAATGATAGATTAGTGTAAATGAAAATCACAGCATGTTTCCAGGCATTCGAGCAGGTCAGAAAGGGAATGAACGAAGCATCCATCTAGCGGTGAGGATAGGAATTGTGCTGACTGCCGAAGCCTGTGTCATTCCTCTGGGTTAATGATTAATGGGAAATGAAATGATAGTATAGAGTGTTTTTGAAAGGAAATATGACAGGGAAAACCGGAGTACCCGGAGAAAAACCTGTCCCAACTCCACTTTTCCCAGCCCAAATCTTACATGGAGCGACCGGGATTTAAACCACGGAACCCAGCGGTGAGAGGCCAACACGCTGCTGACTGACCCACGGAGGCTCAAATAACATATTAGGTGCTGTTACTTAAATACTAGCTTTTGTACCCGGATGACTGAGGTTAGGATCTCGGTTTGGAATTTTTCTCTTTAAAATGGCGTGTACTCACGAAGGACTTTCGACCTCAAAGTCCCCTCAAAAACCTAAAACGAATGAAGCTACGTGCTATGGGTCATATGTCTGTAAGCTTGAATTCGTAAGATGGTGGTTTCGAATTCCCATTTTGGTACCCCACAAAAATATTGATACTTGGGTTTCACAACAGGCATATGCTGGAACTTCACCTTAAAAGTGATTACGGCATCTACCTTGACCATCACTAAAACGTTATTTGTATTAGTGTAATGGCAAATAAGTAGCCAAACAGATGAGCCAAGAAAACTATAGGGACCCTAGAAATACCTGGGTTATACCTAAACTAACCTGTCCCTTTGGCACTACAGCCCTGAAGGGCCTTGGCCTACCAAGCGACCGCTGCTCAGCCCGAAGGCCTGCAGATTACGAAGTGTAGTGTGGTCAATATGACGAGTCCTCTTGGCCGTTATTCTTGGCTTTCTAGACCCGGGCCGCTATCTCACCGTCAGATAGCTTCTCAGTTCGAATCACGTAGGCTGAGTGGACCTCGAACCAGCCCTCAGATCCAGTAAAATCCCTAATCTGTCCGGGAATCGAACCCAGAGCCTTCGGGTAAGAGCAGGCACGCTACCCCTACACCACCGGGCCGGCCCTGGGATAAACAGATGATTACTTTTATCGATGAATTACTGAAATATCCTAATACCAAAATATTGACTTTCTCATTTGCCACTGATTTTTTAAACTTCAAGGAGGAGAAGAAGAGGAATACGGTTAAATTCGTAATTAGCTCCAAACCAAGCATCAGAGGGAGCTATAAAGGGTCATTTGCTAGTATTTCAATAGTCAGCGTAATTTACTTGCGCTGGTAGCAGGTGACAGAGCGAGAACTAGTTCTGCATTATTCAGGCAGGATGTGGTCAATTGGAACTTTATGTCACACGTGTTAACGACTCGTATGTGATTGAACAATAAAATATTGATTATTTAACCGCAATTCTATTATTTATTATTTAAATCTTATATCTCATCGAATAATTATACACGAGTTTTAAATGCTGGTTTCCCTTATAAAGATAGTATCTTACTTATGCACGTGCACGCTCTTTTCTACACGTCTCCTGAACTCAGACGTTGCTATACTTTCAGAACGGTCCCTTGCGACGTAGCGGTTGGTAATGAGCATGAACTGCACAAGAGGAAGAAAAAACCCCACTGCCTTCCTCACTAACCTAGCGCACTCCGGTTCGAATTCAAGGGAAATTCATCGTTAAATCTTATACCAGTATTTGCTGTTAGTTCATCTAATAGGTTATAGGACATTTTATACTTCAGAGTTTTGTATAGGAAAGTGAACGGGAAACTACATCATTCTCATACCGGTAGTACGCCTTCTCAATGGCATCAGAGATTTCTATGGCAGGTGTTCATATTTTTCTGTATGACAACAATAATCAGTGAGAATGAAGGATCTATGAAAATCGGAAAGGTGTTCTAGAATATATTATTAAAGAGGGACCAGTACCACTTAGATGTGTGAAAGCATAATATAGTCGATGTCGTTGAAATCACCGTTTATCAACTAATTCTCATATGCAATATTATTTGTTAATGAAGAAATTCCTCCTCGGTAGTGCAAAAAGTATGATGATTCATAGAAAATAGGAATTATATTTCATAAAATGCTCACAGCAGACTTCCAACTTGCCCCATTAGCTGCGAACGAAGAACGAATCACTGCACTGATCCATGACACAAGATCACTTTATCAAAACAAAACGCATGATGGTTGAACATCTTCCTTCGAGTGTGGTTACACATTTAATCGTCCTGAATTATTTACTATACCCAAGGAGTTCACTTTTGATGCACCTTAAGTGAATTTTAGTAATCAGTGCAGTGATTCGTTCTTCATTCAGTATTCAAGTAGATAGTAATGAAATTGATTTAATTATTTCGTGAGCTCTGATTATTATTATTATTATTATTATTATTATTATTATTATTATTATTATCATTAACAAATACATAGCAAATGGGAAATATCCCGGTGGCAATGGTCACTTACGTTAGTGTAATAATAAAGTAAATTTGACATAATTACCCAACAACAACAAGAGTACACCAACCTATTCTATGGAAAGAAAATATTACCAGAAATGCTATTAGTTTAACATTATAAATCCAGTATCATCATATCCAAATTCACACACAGCTTAAATATTTCCAGTACTTGATACTACGGCTTACAATACTATAGGTTGAACTTACTACTAGTTTAACACTACAAGTGATAATAAAGTTAAAACATAACTACAGAACAACTGCAACATAAAGAGTACAAAAAGCAATTCCAGGGGATAAAATTACAAGAAAGTACTACTAGTCTCCTTCTTCTACTGCTCTTCCCACATCTGTGGGGTAGCAGATGCGAACTATGTCGCACATATGGATTTGGCCCTGTTTTGCGGTAGGATGCCCTTCCTGACGCCAACCCTATATGGAGGTATGTAATCACTATTGCGTTTTTCTGTAGTGGTTGGTAGTGTAGTGCGTTGGCTGAATATAAAGATGAAAGTGTTGGGACAAACACAAACACCCAGTCCCAGAGCCAGAAGAATTAATCACTCACGATTAACCCCGACCTGACCAAGAATCGAACCCGGAACCCTCTGAACCCATGTCTCAATGCTGACCATTCAGCCAGTGAGTCTGACGCAACAATTATTACTAATATAACATTTTAAATCCATGTACAATTTCAAACATAATTATTTCCAGTACTTAACACTACAGCTTACTATACTATAGGTTGAGCTTACTACTAGCTTAATATTACAAGCTTAAAACATAATCACCTAGCAACAACAGCAACTACAACAAGAGTATAACAATCATTTCCATGGAAATAATACTAGTTTAACATTCTAAATCCAGCATCATCCATTATACAAATTTCCACACAACTTATTTCCAGTACTTAACACTACAGCTTACGATAATACACTGTAGGTTGAGCTTACTACTAGCCAAGTGATGATAAAGTTAAAAACGTAATTACTCAACCATAATAATAATACAACAACAACAGAAACAAGAGTACAACAAACCGTTCCATGGAGAGAAAATATTAGAAGAAACGTAACTAATTTAACATTATAAATCCAGCAGAAAATCACAAATTCAGTGTCCGTCGTTTACAGCTTTTTACTTTTCACTTTACACTATTTGATACTGGAAGGAAATATATCAAAGACTGCCGCAGGTAATTTATTCCAATCCCTTATGGTCATGTTTACGAAGGAAAACTTGCCCACATCAGTGTGCTGGTTTCTGGCCCTAATTTTATGCTTGCGATCATTTCTCGATATGTATGAGGGAGGCTCCAATCTATCCCTAATACTACTCCAGGCAGCCCCTCCCGTAGCTATTTCAAAGACCACACAGGTGTGTTCTAGTTCTTCTAGATTCAAGACTTTCCCAATTAATGGTAGTTCTCCTATTCCCGTTTACGAAACGCATCGCTCTTCTTTGAACGTTTTCTAGGCGTGGAATGACATTAGTAGACGAATAAGTTTGAGTGGTGTCTTTAAAAGTAGGAAAGATCACAATATGATTATAAAGTTGGAATTCAAGAGGACAAACTGGGGCAAATATTCATTTATAGGAAGGAGAGTTAGGGATTGGAATAACTTACCAAGGGAGACGTTTAATAAATTTCAAATTTCTTTGAAATCGTTTAGGAAAAAGCTAGGAAAACAACAGATAGGGAATCTGCCACCTGGGCGACAGCCCTAAATGCAGATCAGTATTAATTGATTGATTGATTGATTGATTGATTGATTGATTGATTGATTGATTGATTGATTGATTGATTGATTGATTGATTGATTGATTGATTGATTGATTGATTGATTGATTGATTGATTGATTGATTGATTGAATAGATAGACAGATAGATAGATAGATAGATAGATAGATAGATAGATAGATAGATAGATAGATAGAGAGATAAATAGGGAATTTATTAAACCTACACTGTACGGATCCCAGCACGCAGACCCATATTCGAAAAGGGGATCATTTTGTAAGAAGTAACTCATATCTGCTATAGTTTGTCTTCCTTTTCAGAAGGAGATGCTTCTGGCACAATCTATTGGTAAATGTTATCCTTTGGGCAAGTTTTCCTTTAACATCTAGTGCTGTACATGGATACGAGAGGTCTTGTGGCGCTCTCAAAGATATCAAAAACATCGTGCTTTCAAGACCTAGAAGTGGGATGGCTTCACCGTGAGTGGTGAAGTCGAACAAACCTAAACTGCAAAACATAATATCACATTACTCCTTCACGGAAAGAGTCTCTCCGAAGTTTGTGTGATGCACATTCGAGCATTCCCCGTACCAGATTGAAAATGTCGGCTAATATTCCCACATCCGATGCAAACAATGAAAGCGTCTGAAGGGGCATTGCTGCAGATATGCAGTGGATGAAGTATGAGACAGAATAGCGTCATCCTCTGCACGAACAACAGCCCGCGGTACGACGGCTCAGGTCCCGGAAGAGTTTCTTTTAACGAACACAGGACCTGGCGGGATTGCATGAAGTGAACCGCATCGCAAAGTGGCGCAGCAGGCTGGCTAATCCTGACATCTATTTGAAAGAGTGTCTGTCTCCTGGTGACTTTATTTCCTATACAGTGCAGAGGACATTATACCGAATGAGATTAGGGGTGCCACGGTGTACGACCAATGTACAGAAATCGGGATTCTTTGTATCAGATGCGGATATTTAGTTCGAGTGCGGCGCTGTCAGGAACCCCAGTCAGTTGTTGATGTGCCCCCAATCCGATCATTCAAGTACACCGGAAGACAACTTTCAAGTAACTGACTAGCGCATCTCAGCTGTTAGTTTCTGAAAATTATTCGTTCGGCTGGACACGGAAAGAAAAGGAAAATCTCATGATGAAAAATGATCCACTATATCCTATTAGTGTATAGACAGTGGATCTCATGACCTTGTTGTCCATTCGGAAATTTTCAGACGTGTGAAACGTATTGCCTAGAGCAAAAATGACGACATCACTTCCTACTGCGACGATGATCTAGTTGTTGGGCCCCTTTAAAACCCGCGAGTGGTCGCTATATGAGATTTTCTCTCACATTATTTTTTATTGTGATATTACTTCACAGTGATGAAAGGAAGGTGATTGTTCCCTCTTCTAGCTGAGTTTATAACTGTCGTGAGTAGAGCGATTCACATTTGAAGGGTAAGCACCCCCTCCCCTAGTCAGAACAAAGGTTCCTATATACCCGTGCGCGCTGAGTTTCTCTCATCGCGCGACCAATGGCGTTGGTGTTATGTTGAAGTGGAGCGGAAAACTTACTCCTGTTGTACGCGTTAGTATTTGTATTATGAGCACTTCTTGTTTTTTAAAATGTTATTATGTTCAGAAACCTTGCCTTTTACGTAAATGTTACTAGATATAATGCATGTGTGAGATTTTATTTTTTTACAACTCCAGGACGGAAGTTATGTTTATGTACATTGCATATGCTATTTTAAGTAGCTATTTGTGTCTTTAATAAAGAGCTAATCATTTCATATTTATGTCCGGCTCCATGGCTAAATGTTTAGCGTGCTGGCCTTTGGTCACAGGGGTCCCAGGTTCGATTTCCGGCAGCATCGGAAATTTTAACCATAACTGGTACATTTCACTAGCACGGGGCTGAGTGTATGTTTCATTTCATCCTCATCACAATGCGCAGGTCGTCTACGAGGGTCAAATAAAAAACGTGCACCTGGCGAGCCGAACTTGTCCTCGGACACTCCCGGCACTAAAAGCCATACGCCATTTCGTTTTCTTTATTTCATTTTTATCTAAAATATATAAGGTAGAACTTGCATTGGATTTCAGTGATAAATTTCAGCCTTACGCCCCACAAAATTGTGAAAAATGTCACATTTATTTTAATGTGAGAGAAAGTCTCACGCGCGACCACTCGCGTTACATTTTGACTAGCGACCACTCGCGGGCTAAACAATATCCATCAATCACTTCCTACTCATTAAACAATAGTTCATAGAGAGCCATCCGATTATGAACGAGTGTTATTTAACTAACACTTCAAAGATCAAGTGTTTTCCATATTCCAGCCGTCACTGTTAGTCGTTGTTTGATGTGTTTCTCTTCCGAGGACACGGACCAAAGTCCACTCAACAGATTCAACGTCTCCTTAAACAAACCCTAAAGATCTCTTGTTTCTTATTTACTGAATATGAAAAAACAGGATTATTAAGCATGAATCCAGGCCTGCCAACCGCAAAATCTCTCCGTTAAATTCATAAGACTGACGTCCCCATTTGACCCATTATTAATAACAGACCCAACCCACTTTACAAATTAGCACAATTCATTCAAAAATGTCTTAAGAATAATTACAAGTTTTTATCGAATAAGTCTGTAAAAAACACCATAGAACTAGTTGAGAAATTAAATAACTTTAAAATCCAACCACACCATTCTCTACACTCTTTCGATATTGTCAATATATACCCCAGCATTAATATCAAAAATTATTTCCTATTATTGAGAAGAATTTAAACACATATAGTTGCTTAAGCAAACTTGAAATTAACGATATTATGACCATCTTAAAATTAGTAGTTAATAACAAATTCTTCATCTTCGACAATATAATTTATCAACAAGATGGTTTGGCTATGGGTTCTCAAGCCTCAGGGATCCTAGCGGAAGTACACCTAGACTTTTTAGAACACAATTTCATTGATAACAACGACGACTTTAAACATGTTTTATTTTGGGCCAGATATGTAGATGCCACATTTGTGATCCTAGATGATAGAGTTATCAATGCAGCATCTACACCTAACAGCCTCAATAAAATTGATCCTCATATTTAATTCACTCTTGAAACAGAATCAAACAAATCAATTAATTTTCTAGATATAACAATAAGCAGATTACCTTCCTCATTATCATATATGATTTATAGAAAACCCACACATAAATACCATTAAACAAGACTCTTTTCACCCACAGACATATAAACGTGCCTCGTACAACAGTATGGTTAACCGTGCCTTCAAAATTTCGCTATCAAAGGATAACTTAAATAAAGAACTAAATATCAACCGCTCCATTGCCAAATTTAATGGTTATAATAGATATTTTTTGAACAAATTATTAACAAGTTTAAACACCGTCCTAACACAACACTCTTAAAAGATAATCCTAAACCAGCTGCTTAATCCACATTAACATTCAATATAAATGCCTACAGTATTGCTAATGTCTTCAAAAAACACAATACCGTTATTTATTTTCGAACTAATAAGAGAAACCTTGAATTATTACATAACTCAAACTCCTTAAATGAAACAAGTGTCTTTTCTAAATCAGGTTTATACCGTTTTAAGTGCGACAACTGGAACTCTTCTTACATAAGTCAAACTGGTCGTAACTTCAAAATTAGGTACTTTGAACACGTTAATGCAATAAAATACAACAGATTTTCGGCAGTGGGGCAACATATACATGACACAAAACATATTTTCACTACAATAGATCAGGATATTGAAATTCTCAGCACACTAAATAAAGGCCCTCTCCTAGACATCACTGAAAACTGTTTCAATACAGCTCGACCATTTTTTCAATCCAAATCTTAACCTGAATGATATTTCTGAGAAGCCCAATGTCCTTTTGGATTTTCTTATCTCCATTTAAAAAACCTGAAGTCAACAAGCAAGCGTTCAATCTTTCACAGTTTACACAATACCCTCTCATGCCACTTCCCCCTTCTGCAACACTCCTATGATCCTCCTTAGATAACCCCCATTTTTTTAAATTTCCCTCCCACCCTCTAATAAGCGCTCATTATTCCCCATCCTTTTCTCTATTTATCATATCCCATTCATTTATCAATCACCACGGCAAGCTGTTTCGAGTCGAGCCTCACATTGTAACTTTTTTAAATTTCTTCCAATTTTTTATTTTTTTGCTAGGGGCTTTACGTCGCACCGACACAGATAGGTCTTATGGCGACGATGGGATAGGAAAGGCCTAGGAGTTGGAAGGAAGCTGCCGTGGCCTTAATTAAGGTACAGCCCCAGCATTTGCCTGGTGTGAAAATGGGAAACCACGGAAAACCATCTTCAGGGCTGCCGATAGTGGGATTCGAACCTACTATCTCCCGGATGCAAGCTCACAGCCGCGCGCCTCTACGCACTCTTCCAATTTTTATATATACTGTACCGGGAACGCCGCTACGAGAGAAGTCCGAAGTATGTTTGTTGAACTTCGCGCGAGATGGAAGGTAGGCAGCCCGCCGAACGCAGTGACGTACCCAGCGAGTGACGTGGCCGCCGTAAGCCAGCTATCCGCTACCATATATGGTAATGATCCAGCTCGTCCTCAAAAGTACATTTTGAGCTAATTTATCGCTATTTTGACACTGCCAACTTAAAAGCCTTTACAATGGACATCATCTCTTAAGATTTCAAGAAAATCCACCGAGTATTATAGAAGTTATAAGGGTAGATAGTACCCGAGTTCTAGACACTTCCATGCGAACGTGTATAAAAGGAAGACCACCCGACCTACGAATTCAGTGTCTGTCACTCCGCCGTCTCTGTGACACGGGTGACAAGAGAAGTATTGTACGTGTCGAACTTCTAGTCGACAGTCTGCGAAATCCAAGTTCGGTATTTTCTCTAAGTGTTGTATCAGGACTTTATCATATTCTTGAAGTGCCTGAATGGGACTTTATTTTTTGCGAGCATCGTATTGGAACTTTGTCATATTGACACATTGGAACTTTTTTTTGTGTGTCGTGATTGGACTTTGATATTTTCTTAAAGTGCCATATAGTAACTTTGTTTTTTTTTCTGAAGCGTCTCATTGGAGGTCAGTTATTTTCGCCAAGTGTCGCGATAAGACTTTATTATTTTCTTAAGGTGACGTACTGGAACATTGTCATCGGAACTTTATTTTCTTCGAGTGTCGTGTTGGGACTTTAATATTTCGACACGTTGGAACTTTATTTTCTTCCAGTGTCGTGTTGGGACTTTAACATTTCGACACCACGGAACTTTATTTTCTTCGAGTGTCGTGTTGGGACTTTAACGTTTTGGCACATTACAACTTTGTTACTTCTGCACATTGGAACTTTTTTTTTTGTAGTGCCACATAAGGACTTACTTATTCGACGACGATTGAATTTTCACGAGTGTCGTGTATCGCATTGAACTTACGTTTCGAACTTATTCGAACTTATATTTTTGAATCAATTTCTGGAACATTGAAACTTTCCGAGCGTGTAGGATTAACTTGTGCCCTACCAACATAAACTTACGTGTAAACGATGTGACTTGTTTTCTCAAGTGCCTTGTTGAATTTACGCCTTGTAAAGACTATGAAACTTAGGGGACATCCAACATTACGTTTAATTGTGAAATATGCAATGCTTTCCAAGTGCTGCACATGGACTTATGTTTTGATTCTTAACGACTGTGACAATTCGGAATACGCATATCGCATTTCCAGAAAGCCTAGAACTTTCCAGTATTTTGAGTGATCCATAATTTATGAAGTCAGACTTTTTCTTTCAAATATTATTTTCTTTAATGGCTATTCACTTCGCCTATTAATGCAACAGGACAGTTTCCGAGTGCTACTTATTCAGTTCATTGCCAATATGTTTTAAATCGTCAGAACTATGCATTTAGGACTGCAGTGACAGTAATCTTCTAGAACATTCTGACTTACAGTGAGCTTGCATTATGAACTTGCATTTCTACCAGTACTTGTTCTTCGAGTGATTATTCCAGAACGTTTTGATTTAATATCTAGAGTGCAGTAACCATAATTAGAAGGTCATATCTGTCCAGACAGTGCCCTGAATGTGTGGAGTGCCGTGCAGGAAATTCAAGTGTGAATTACGTCTCGAATCGAACCCAGGAACGTGTGCCAATCTTCGAGATATTTCGGAACGTCGGGACATTCCAGAACGTCGAGATTTCCAGAACGTCGAGACACTTCCAGAACCTCCAGACATTCCAGAACTCCTCATCCGAGCAGGTGTGGTCCCTGCCCAGTCGATGTCCAGCACCATCCCAGGGCTTGGAGGTACCAACCAGCCACGACACTTCCACGCTGCTGTACGAACGTGATATGAACTTGCTTTTGATGATCAATAAACTCAATTTATCAAAATAATCTCTCAAATTGATAACTATACCTCTCTCTGTACCAGCTCCAATGATAAAGCCACTCCCTAGATTAAGAATCATGCTCGTTCATTTCATATCAAGCGCCTTAAAGATATGAACACATTTTTACGGGTACAGAGAGGAGGTAGTATACGTGGCGCCCACCTTTAGGGGCCAGATTTCATTGGAGCTTAGCATGAAAGACTTACATACAGCTCAAACTATGGTGACTAAATTCAAGCAGAGTAGGAGTGTTTGCAAATTTCAGTGGACACTAACTGCATAAGTGCATAATTTAAGTGATTTGGTAGAGGTGATTTGCAAAGACTTGGTTTAATTAATTTGTGTTGAAACATTGGCACTAGTACTTAAGACTTTGAACTTTTGACTGAATGCAGGTTTCGAAAATGTTTAAAAAAAATTTTTTGAAGTGTGTCAATCATTATTTCTGTACTTGGTACTAGAGTTATATATTTTAATAAAATGGAGGAGATTATGACAGCGATTGAAGCCCTTAGGCTCAGTATGAAAGTAGCAACTGAAAACATAGAACACCGACTTACTGAGTCCAGCTCTAATCTTGAACGTCAACTAAATGAATCTAGTTCTAACCTTGAACAGTCTTTGAGAGAACAGAGAGAACAATTAAATGAGTCTAGTTCTAACCTTGAACGTCAACTTAGGGAATCCTTAGTTCAAATTAATTCTGAAGTAGATAAGAAGTTTGTAGAAGCGAATGCCACCCTAGAACAAAGACTTACTCAGGCTGGTGCTCGCATTGAACAAAAATTTAAAGAGTCCAACGCTAGGGTAGATGAAAACTTTTCCGAAATCAATGACCAATTGAAAAGTAACATGGAGGTCATGAAAGAAGAAAACCCAAGTTGTAGCTCTTCTTAAAGATGACTTCAAAGCCATTCTCCCCACTTCTCAGGCAATTGCTAAAGAGATGGAAGGCTTAAAAACTCAGTTACAGGAATCACATTCACAATTATCTTTAGCCCAGGTTAAAATAGCCTCTATTCAGGAGAACCTTAGAGATACGCTTAAAAATGACATTCAAAGAGTAAACAATGAAGTCAGTCTTATAAAGAGTAAACAGGGAGAGTTTGATAAAAAAATTACATCTCAATTAGATACTACACACACTCAGGTTACGCGTATATGTCGAGACGTATCCGAATTAAAAGATCTCCAAGATGAAGTTAAGGTAGTAGAAGATACTATTAAACAACAGGTGAAGGATGTTAAAACAGAACTACAAGGACAGATAGAAACCCTTGGTAGTAAAGTCTCTAATTTAGAACTGAAGGATACTCCCTTATTTTCTTCTAGTCTATTAAAAACTAATGAAAACGCAAACATTACCACTATCATCCGAATGACAGTTGAAAAACCTGCTAAATTCTCTGGGAAGGAGGAATACACCGCTAGGGAATTTTTACTCAACACTGAAGAATATTTTCAAGAAAATAAAATCAGTCCTGATCGACAGCTTCGTGTCGTTTCCAAGTTACTAGAGGGACGCGCTCTATCATGGTATTCCGCTTTTAAATCTTGCTTTAACACTTATTCTGAATTCAAGGAAGCTCTATTGAAGCGTTTTTGGAATTCAGAGACGCAACATTTAATTAAGTTGCCGTTGTATGCTAAGAAGTACAATACTTCTATAAACACATCCCGTTACTCAGATTATTTCATCGGGCAACTTAAGAAGATGCAATTTTTGGATCCACCATTGCCTGAGCAAGAGCTGATCCAGGCGATCACTTTGCAATTCCCAGCCCAAGTTCAGGAGATTTTGGTAGCTGCTAACATACAATCTTTAGAACAAATGGATGGGATACTTCGTAGATTGGACACAGCCCACGCTCAATGTTTACCGAAAGGGAGTAAGACTAAAGAAATGACTACCAGTCCTGTCGCCATTGTGACACAAGGACGTCCAGATCCGGAAGTACCAGAGGAACGGCCTACATCACGAAACACACCTACCCGATATCGAGGGTATAAAGGACGGCCGGACCGAGGGAAAGTGCCATACCAAAATAGATTAACATGGAAAAGCCAACAGAGGCCCAACAAGTAGAGGATAGGGTTTCTTATCGAGATGAATTGAATAGACGATGGCGAGATACTCAAGAGTACTTGAAAGAACAGCGAAAGGGCGAGGATCAAGAAGGAGCCGCCTCGCTAGAGTATCAGCAAGCCGCTGGTAAGAAAAACGAAACGCCTGCCCCGAACCCTAACACAACGGGTGCAAAAAAAAACTCCAATGTTTTCTTAAGAAGATTGCCTGAAAATGGAAGGAGGGAAGAGCCGCTCTGCGTAACTCAGATACATTATTGGCACGTAGAGGACTCGGAACTACTCCATGAAAACATGACACCGTCTAGGCCAAGAATCCAACGTAGCCTGCCAGTAATCACCAATAGGGTTGGCAATATTAAAGTTATGTCATTGGTAGATTCAGGAGCTCAAGCCTCACTTATTTCAGCCAGACTATTAGAAGCCATAAAGGAGAGACGTGATGTACTTGCGATGCCTGTTTCCCAACTTAGGATCAAAGGGATTGTTCCAGATAAGTGCATTAAATGTAAACTACAAGCGTTTATGGAATTCGTCGTGGGACATGTTCAATTTGAGCATGTTTTTCTAGTAATCTCTTAGACGAAATTCAATGTTATCCTTGGATCGGATTTTCTCATCAAATATGGAGGAGTGATCGATTACACAGCAAATGTCATTACATTTTATAACGTTGACCCTGTAGAATTACAGCTGATCGAAGGAGACGACGGTCGGATACAAGGGATAGATACCCCGCAAGAAAAATTCGACGGTGGAAATAGCGATGCTGCACCAGTCGGAGATGAAGAGGGTGATCCCGAAGAAGTGGGACCCGTCGAAGATGTACCCCTGATAGATGAGATGTACGACGACGGTCCAGACTATGTCAGCTCCGCAATCAGTGTGATTGAAGACCCAGTGGCCAACAAAGACGTTGCGGATTCAGTCAAGGAAATCTTCGAAACTTATCCAGACGTGTTCAATGATAAACCCGGAGAGATCCGAGATTTTAAATATCATTTAGATGTCAAGGATACTTCCACTTATAAAAAACGTCCCTATTCCATAGTATGGAGATGCAGAGCATAAGCAAGAACACACATCATGGAACCACCAAAGCCATATATACCGCTTCTAGCCTAAAAACATACTTCGAGAGAGAAGCCGAAAGAAAATCCTTGTCGAATTTTCTTTGCCCTAAGAGGGGGGGACATGTACCGGGGACGCCGCTACGAGAGAAGTCCGAAGTATGTTTGTTGAACTTCGCGCGAGATGGAAGGTAGGCAGCCCGCCGAACGCAGTGACGTACCCAGCGAGTGACGTGGCCGCCGTAAGCCAGCTATCCGCTACCATATATGGTAATGATCCAGCTCGTCCTCAAAAGTACATTTTGAGCTAATTTATCGCCATTTTGACACTGCCAACTTAAAAGACTTTACAATGGACATCATCTCTTAAGATTTCAAGAAAATCCACCGAGTATTATAGAAGTTATAAGGGTAGATAGTACCCGAGTTCTAGACACTTCCATGCGAACGTGTATAAAAGGAAGACCACCCGACCTACGAATTCAGTGTCTGTCACTCCGCCGTCTCTGTGACACGGGTGACAAGAGAAGTATTGTACGTGTCGAACTTCTAGTCGACAGTCTGCGAAATCCAAGTTCGGTATTTTCTCTAAGTGTTGTATCAGGACTTTATCATATTCTTGAAGTGCCTGAATGGGACTTTATTTTTTGCGAGCATCGTATTGGAACTTTGTCATATTGACACATTGGAACTTTTTTTTGTGTGTCGTGATTGGACTTTGATATTTTCTTAAAGTGCCATATAGTAACTTTGTTTTTTTTTCTGAAGCGTCTCATTGGAGGTCAGTTATTTTCGCCAAGTGTCGCGATAAGACTTTATTAGTTTCTTAAGGTGACGTACTGGAACATTGTCATCGGAACTTTATTTTCTTCGAGTGTCGTGTTGGGACTTTAATATTTCGACACGTTGGAACTTTATTTTCTTCCAGTGTCGTGTTGGGACTTTAACATTTCGACACCACGGAACTTTATTTTCTTCGAGTGTCGTGTTGGGACTTTAACGTTTTGGCACATTAGAACTTTGTTATTTCTGCACATTGGAACTTTTTTTTTTTGTAGTGCCACATAAGGACTTACTTATTCGACGACGATTGAATTTTCACGAGTGTCGTGTATCGCATTGAACTTACGTTTCGAACTTATTCGAACTTATATTTTTGAATCAATTTCTGGAACATTGAAACTTTCCGAGCGTGTAGGATTAACTTGTGCCCTACCAACATAAACTTACGTGTAAACGATGTGACTTGTTTTCTCAAGTGCCTTGTTGAATTTACGCCTTGTAAAGACTATGAAACTTAGGGGACATCCAACATTACGTTTAATTGTGAAATATGCAATGCTTTCCAAGTGCTGCACATGGACTTATGTTTTGATTCTTAAAGACTGTGACAATTCGGAATACGCATATCGCATTTCCAGAAAGCCTAGAACTTTCCAGTATTTTGAGTGATCCATAATTTATGAAGTCAGACTTTTTCTTTCAAATATTATTTTCTTTAATGGCTATTCACTTCGCCTATTAATGCAACAGGACAGTTTCCGAGTGCTACTTATTCAGTTCATTGCCAATATGTTTTAAATCGTCAGAACTATGCTTTTAGGACTGCAGTGACAGTAATCTTCTAGAACATTCTGACTTACAGTGAGCTTGCATTATGAACTTGCATTTTTACCAGTACTTGTTCTTCGAGTGATTATTCCAGAACGTTTTGATTTAATATCTAGAGTGCAGTAACCATAATTAGAAGGTCATATCTGTCCAGACAGTGCCCTGAATGTGTGGAGTGCCGTGCAGGAAATTCAAGTGTGAATTACGTCTCGAATCGAACCCAGGAACGTGTGCCAATCTTCGAGATATTTCGGAACGTCGGGACATTCCAGAACGTCGAGATTTCCAGAACGTCGAGACACTTCCAGAACCTCCAGACATTCCAGAACTCCTCATCCGAGCAGGTGTGGTCCCTGCCCAGTCGATGTCCAGCACCATCCCAGGGCTTGGAGGTACCAACCAGCCACGACACTTCCACGCTGCTGTACGAACGTGATATGAACTTGCTTTTGATGATCAATAAACTCAATTTATCAAAATAATCTCTCAAATTGATAACTATACCTCTCTCTGTACCAGCTCCAATGATAAAGCCACTCCCTAGATTAAGAATCATTCTCGTTCATTTCATATCAAGCGCCTTAAAGATATGAACACATTTTTACGGGTACAATACTTTTATTTGGTTTTATTCTTTTTTAAATTTATATATCCGCTTCGAATTGTCGAAATTAAGTCCTACACTGTTTTCCTAAGACTTCAATTACGTCATCTTTTACTCTTCGGCCGGAGAAACAAATGCCTACAAGACCTGCCTAGCAACAACTATACATAAATACATATCACAAGTTCAATTTCATAACGAGTTATCCTTCAAGTTTGCGTATTAAAACAAGTCCTTTAACTCGTTATCGATCTCAAATACAACATCATCTTACGTCTTCATATGTGAATGCGGCATAACAGGATTGTACTAGACCTGCTTATGAACTTCAACTGCATTTGTTTCGGCACGAAATAGTGGTGTTCTCTTTAATTGCTTCGGCACTAAATAGTGTTAATTTTTTGCCTGTGATCACTGTGTTAGTTGTTTCTAGACCTTTATGACTTAATTTTTCCACTGCTTTGCTAATTGGCTGATGATGACCCTTCAAATGTGTTGAAACCGGTCCCAAATGAACAGGTTGTAACCTCTATTTGGTTCAACTTAACAACGGAGTGTTGAAAGGTGGATCCTTCCTTATATTTAATATTGCATATCTTCGTGAAAAGTCAATGTTAGAACAGATGTAGTCGTGGTTGGACGAGTCTTCCTTCTGAGGTCACGGACCAAAGTCTTCGTGAAACGTAAAAAATTTCTAGAGTTTATTCCTCAGACACGGCAAAACCCCAAAATATTTTCTATCACATATTCTATTAATTATGCTAATCACTTCATTAATTCGTTTGCAGTAGCTAACTTTATGGTAATAATTTTGGTGAACACGGGCACATATCTTGCGACCATTTATGATCTACGAATCATAAACTAGGATGTTCCAGACCGTTAAGCTTCCTCACCTGTCACTCAGCGGAGATGTAGGGTATGCACGTAATAACCAAATAACCGCTATATCTGATATGTTCGTGGATACACAGGTGTAGTTTAATAAACCGGATCAATGTAACACAGAGAATCGAGATCGTTTATCATCCTTTATGTTTTCACGAGAGAATATTGCGAAAAAGTAATTGAGTTGCTCGTCGTAAACTACACATTCTAAAATGGAATTAATCAGACCAACAAACGAAGTGCTTATTTATTCTATATTCTACAGGAAATATCTTGCTTTACAAGAAACGAAATTGTTTAAAAGTTTACTAGAAAATTTCGAAAAAATTCGAATGCCTTTCCTCAGAACAGGTAGCAGGCTTCTCTATGAACACTTGTTACATCAAAAATACTAATTAATGGTCGTTCCTGTCCAGCTACATAATTCAGTGGTCAGTGCTGAGGCCTTCGTTGAGAATGTGCCGAGTTCGATTCCTGGTCTGGTCGGGAATTCGAACTACGTCTGATTAATTCCTTTTCCTCACGTAATGGGAATATTTATGTACCAATACACTCGTTTTCATATACACATAGCCCTACCGACCATTGTAGAAACACGTAAAAGTGAAAACGTCCTTCCCAATATGGCGGGTGTCAGGAAAGGCATCCGGCGGTAAAATATGACCAAGTCTACATGTGCGTCGCAGTTCGCATCCACGACCCTACAAGAGTGTGGAAAAAGTGGTGGAATAATGGAATAAAGAGAAGATTCCTGGTCTTTCCTTCCTGGCAGAATAGATTCCTGCAAGGCAATCCACACTGTGTATAAACACAACGCCCTTGAATATAGCAGCTACATCCATGTGCGATGCTCAAAATAGGGTTTCGAGGTCCTTCACATAAACTTTATTCAGTGAATATGAAAATACGAATGACATTGTGCTGTAAAACGTGCAGGTGACAGCCTCATAATGATAATGAAAAATAATGACGGTGATGAAAATGATGATGACCACGGTGACGATATTAAAACTAATTTCAGGATAACCCCAGTCAGCCGGGATTAACCATGGGACATCTGACTAAAGTAACTGCCTAACTATTGTACCGTATCACCAGAGCACGGTCCAAATAGAATCAATATATATAATCAGAATATTCTGACAGCTGATCTTACCACCTTGGGACAGTATTTTCTCAAATGGAAATTACAACCGAATCCAAATAAAAGTGAAGTTACATGTTTTCACCTTAGCAACAAAAAGGCCAATCGTGAACTGAAGGTTCAGTTTGAGAACACTTGTCTTGCCCACAACAGATATCCACAATATCTAGGGATTACTCATGACAGAACTCTGTCCTTCAAGAAACATCTTCAGAATACGGCTGCTAAGTTACGATCAAGAAACAACATCTTACAGAAGCTGTGTGGAACCACCTGGGGATCATTAGCATCTACCCTACGGTCTTCAGCTCTTGGTCTTGTGTACTCTGCTGCAGAATACTGCTCATCGATATGGCTGAACAGCAGTCACACCAATTTAATTGACATTCAGCTGAATCACACTATGCTTATGATATCAGGGATAATTAGATCTACTCCCACTTTCTGGCTACCTGTTCTATCCCATATTCCACTACCTCGCCTCCGTTGAGAAAATGCTCTCCTACGAGATTATAAGAAAATAACTAACAACAGTCAGTTGCCCATCCATGGTGACATGAATGATGCTCTTATCAACAGGCTAAAATCTAGACACCCAACTGTTAGAACAGCCAGAAACGTAGTAGATGCTAAATTTAATCTGCTTCAGGCCTGGAAGCAAGTATGGTTATCCAGTGCTCCATCAGAATATCACTATCTACCATGGCTGAAAAACAAACCAGAGGGTTTTGATCTTCCACGGAAAATCTGAACAACTATCAACAGGATTCGCACTGGCCATGGCAGATGTGCCGACTCCCTCCACAAATGGGGAATACTTAATTCGGCAGCGTACAGTTGTGGTGCTGTTAAGCAAACAGTTCGGCACGTTGTGGGGCAGTGTCCTCTCACTGCCTACCAGGGAAACCCAAGAGACTTTTTTCTGCTCTCACCCTTGTGTGTTGACTATGTAAATAATTTGAACCTGTAAATACTTCAAACTGTAAATATTATGTATTACTATTGTACTTATATGTAATGTGATGTGTTAGCCATACGCTAAATAAATAAATCAGAATATTCGAATATATCACCAGGCAGAGGTCTAACCCCGTTCTTTAGGAGGGGGCGACTCCGTAGCGCGAGCTACAGTTCTTGCGATTACTTGTGGAGACCCCAAACGGGAAGCAAGTTTTATTTATTCTTGAAGAACCCGTAGACAGCGTTACCACTCCAGGGAGAGTAAGAGAATGGAGTTCGTGAGACATTGAGAGAGAGGTTTGAATTTGTCACGTGAAGCGAGTGGTGCAAACTACGCTTGCCAAATATGAGCAATTCAGGCTTGGTAGCAAGCAATTAGATAAAATTATTTCCATACGAGTGGCAGTTCAATCACTAGTTGAACATTAACACATACTGATTTAA
The DNA here is from genome assembly GCF_040414725.1 of Anabrus simplex. Lineage (NCBI taxonomy): Eukaryota > Metazoa > Arthropoda > Insecta > Orthoptera > Tettigoniidae > Anabrus > Anabrus simplex. Next base: position 311,246,166 of record NC_090265.1, read on the forward strand.
TTTATGGAGAACTATTTGCACCATTGCAGTGACAAGTAAGCAAATTAATGGTTTCCTCACTCAAATTCAAACGGCCGTTGACGGCATCGTCCGGTACGCAAAGACAGTCTGTATAGAGAACAGTGATGCACTGACTCTAACGGACCCGGGCGGGTGCTATAAAGGGGAGCCAGCCGATCAATCTAGAGGCAAGTGACTGATAGACCAGCGCTGGGTGCGTGTCGCTTGTATCGAATTTCGAGATAATGTGTCTAAAATAGTGCCTTAAACAAAGCAATTTCAAAGTTTTAATAGGAAATAAACCAGATCGCCCGAGCGTGTACTGTGAGTAGATTATTTTTGAACTAGATCAAGTTCGTCATTTTAGTGCGGTTCGTGGAACGTTGGCTCCCTAATAAACTTGTTGTGACCGGGTTTTCATACCATAATATGCTTTACTCGTGATCGAACTCATATCATAAGTAGGAGATTTACCTCAACAATCTCGCCTAGATCCCGACAGTGTGCGCGTATACATACAAGGCAGTGAAGAGGAATATTTGATTGCAGCAACCATTTTCCAGGACTTTCAGTGGAGCAAGAAAGAACCAGACGGCAAGAGTGATGGCGTTCCCAGGAGTCGAGTGCCAGGCTTCCAGATTCGACGTTTGTAGTTCTAGTATGTGATAACTCTACAACGTTGTCCCGCATGGTATGCTGAGGCAATGGCAGAGGATGTCAGATGAGTTAAACTGCAATTTAAGCATGATTTGTGGTTGTAGACTAGACTCAGGGTCTTTTTGAATAATGTAAATATTTAATTATGTATATTTCAATGCCTTAAACATGTTTATTTCATGTGTAGATCAATTTAACTTGGGGCTGACGGCACGCACCAGCCATGTGTTTTTATTAGTTTTGTATAAGATGGTATGAGGGTAATGATAGTTCAATACATTTTACGTGTTTGGTGTGTAGTTTCCTTAAGTGCCATTTTGGACGCTAGGGTTGTATTGATGTCGTATTCAAATACTGTAGACTTGGAGATCAACTCACCTCTAGAGTTTCGAACGGGGAACCCGGTATCGAATACCTGACAGTTAATAACGTCAAGATGTGCATGATTTGCATGGAGCATGTTTTTCAGCTTGGTGCGAGACCAGTAAGGGATGTTCACCATTGTAAATGAGCAAGGATCTTTCAGAATCATATGCAACAGACTGATCCGCAACCGAGTGTGAGATTAGAACCCTGTGCAGAGAGAGAGCCAAGATTTGAACCTGCATATTCCACTTGGAGATCAACTCACCTCTAGAGTTTCGAACGGGGAACCCGGTATCGAATACCTGACAGTTAATAACGTCAAGATGTGCATGATTTGCATGGAACATGTTTTTCAGCTTGGTGCGAGACCAGTAAGGGATGTTCACCATTGTAAAAGAGCAAGGATCTTTCAGAATCATATGCAACAGACTGATCCGCAACCGAGTGTGAGATTAGAACCCAGAGAGGGCAAATGTGAGGCCATAAAGAGCCCAGATATTTGTGCGCCATGAGATATTAGTGGAATTGGCCGTGAGAAGGTTTAGATAATGTGCAGAGGGAGAGCCAAGATTTGAACCTGCATATTCTAGATGCGATGCGCGAGGAGCTCTAATGAGAGTAGCCCATCCTCCAGCGAGAGGTGAGGTACGTGTGTGAAGTACGGGTTAATTTGAGCCCTGATGTGGCGTATTATGAGGTGCAATTTTATGGAATACGAAGGGGGTTATTTGTGCCACCTTATTTGTCAATGTGATGGTAGTTGAATCTCGTTCCGTTAGCCATGTGGAATAAGGTCTAGTTAGGAACGTCGGTAGTTGGAGACTTTCCATTTCGATCGCACGAGTTTTTGGAAATGAATGGGCATGTACACACAATCCCGTTATCTCGGACTCAGGCAAAATGAGTCTGTTCTCATTTAAAGTTATCCCCGCTGGTTACTTTCTTCCCAGCTCAGCTGATCTTGCCAGTTCTAGCCGGCAAATACTGCACCGTGCGCGGAATATATAGCTAGTGACATCCAGAGCCGAGGAGATCTCGTGTTCGGGTCCAGGATCTCAAACGACGACATTTGTTTTTGTTTTTTTTTTCTTCAGGAAGTGCCGTATTGCACCTTGTATGTTTTCTTTGTATATTTATTATGCTTTGTTATTGCAAGCAGCGTTGTAAAATTGTGTTACAGCGCGAGCTGCATTTTTGGTTGTGAGGTTCCACCTCTCTTCAGCTTATCCGGGTGAATCCTGTTATATTAAATTCAGTGTTCTTTTGGGGGTATATGTGTATCAGTCCCAAGTCATTGTTTTATTATTTGTTTACCGACTAGATCGGATTTGTTTAACCAGGCTGCGGTGTGCGAGTCTATAATTATATGTCAGGTGCAAAGACTGTAATACAAGCTATAAGATCCAGAATCAGGATGAACACAATGTCCTTCTTCTTCTCCCTCAGGATGGATGCCAACTGCCCATAAAACTGATGGTTTCATCAGACACTTCTGTAGGAGCGTAGCTTACTTTACGGTGATAATCCGCCTTGATATATTTTATTATACTTTCGTTGTGTAGAATACATGAGCAAGTTCATTGAATCGCCCAGAAACTGTGCATATGTCTGAAATATAAGTAGTGTTCGAAAGCAGAAGTACATAAGCCGGTTTATGGAGAATTGTTTCTAGGAAGACTTATAGTCAATTATAGATAGAATTTGGGACCCATTTATTTGACCCGAACGCTCCACGTAGCTTCTCCATATGACCTATCTGTGTCGGTGCGACATAGAGCAAATTTTAAAAAAAATACTCGGTACGCAGTAGTAATTCTATCTATCGGAGATGAGTGGCAACAGAAGACACACAAAGCACATCACTACAAGCAAAGGTCAATGTAATGTTATTGTTGATCAATTTTATGAGCTTTCTATATTGTAGGCCTTCACATTTATTTTTCTTTTGGCAGTGGTTTAACGTCGCAATAACTACCATAGATTTTCGGTGACGTGATATAGAAAAGCGTTAGGACTAGGAATGAAGTATCCATGAACTTAGCTAAAGTGGAGCATCGGCATTTGCTTGATATTAATTTGGGAAAACCATGGAAACCCAAGCTCACAGCTGCTTAGCTCGTGCCGTGGAGCCAACTCGCTGGATTTACAAGGAAGAGCGAGGGTCTGAAACCCTGGAGAAGTAAGACAAAGTATTGCTGGACTCAGTTCAAAAGGTTCTGGTGCTGTGGATGTGTGGATGCGTGGCAGAGTGTCGGCTTCCAGATCCTGAGAACGCGGGTTCAAACTCGAAAGAGATAGTGGGGTTTCTGAAGGGTGTAAGAAAACGGCTCGGTTTTCTATGTTATACAATATCGGCATGTAGCAGATCTCTGATGATATATTTCCTTTTACCAGTCAATATCTCATCCACTGAAAGCCCAAGGGCGGTTAGTTATTCTGCCATGTGGTAGAGAAAGACAGAATATCGAATTTGAGACGCAGGCAACCCATATGGAGTCAAATTATACCATTATTACTTTTATTATTATTATTATTATTATTATTATTATTATTATTATTATTATTATTATTATTATTATCGGGCGGGCTGTTGGTTCAGGAGTTTGAGGCGCTGACCGTCTGACCCCAACTTGGCAGGTTCGATCCTGGCTCAGTCCGGTGGTATTTGAAGGTACTGAAATACGTCAGCCTCGTGTCAGTAAATTTACTGGCACGTAAAAGAACTCCTGTGGGACCAAATGCCAGCACCTCGGCGACTCCGAAAACCATAAAAGTAGTTAGTGGAACGTAAAGCCAACAACATTATTATTGTTACTATTATTATTATTATTCTTTATCGTTTAGGCCTACTGAGGACCACGGGGCTCGTATCTACTTTTGGGTAAAGTTGTTGCTTTCTTCTTCTTCCAATACTCCTTCATTTGCTGACTATGAGCCAGCTTTCTCTCCTCGGTCCACTTAGTTCCTGATTATTATTATTATTATTATTATTATTTTTTTTATTATTATTATTATTATTATTATTATTATTATTATTATTATTATTATTATTATTATTATTATTATTATTATTATTATTATTATTTCAATGCATGTGTGTTGACATCCACTTGTGTAGTTTATTGATGGATTATTAATGAAGGTTACGTGAAATGCTCATGAGCTTGATTTTGAAAGTGGTTCAATACAAATAACTACTTCCTGAGTAAATTTAGTTTTACCTGCTGTCACAAGCAAATCTGCGGTGCGGTAGAGTTTCTGTCGAAGCTGCCTCTGGAATAAATCAAGCAAGCTCTGTTAATAACGAACGTACACGTCAGCTACTCCATATCTCGTCGCTCAGAGTTTCCAATTTCATCCACAATTCTGTTGCTTTGTTCTGCTCCTTTCATAAGCTGCACAGTCCCAGTATTCAGTCCGAACATACACATCAATTACAATACTAGAATATGTAAGTTACAATTGATAATACGTGGAGTAGAGAAAGAACTTTTTTAATTCACAGTACATCGAAACCGTACTTCGTTGGTGAGCGTTACAAAAACATGGAAGGAAGTAATTTCCGTACATGTGTGTCGACAGTGTTCAGTATCTAATTGTAAAGAAGAAGAAAAATGTACCAAGTAATAAAAGTCTGGATTTTGTATCGTATTGTTGAGTGATTCAGTACTACCGCCATTTTCAGATAATACAAAAATCACCGGGCCGCGCTGCTAACAGTTAGTGCAGATAGCTCTAGTCTCCGGCGTATTAGCACGTCGTAGGACGTGTCGTTAGATTTTTATAAGTTCTACAAGTAGGGCGGATTGGTGTAATTTGGTGGTACATTTAACTAACCCTAACTGCTCACATCATTAAATGATTTGAAGAGGTCAACAAATGAGTGACTGGAAGTACAGTACTTGTTCTCAAGGAACATACTAGAAGACTAACACTTTTATACCAATATTGGATGTTGGTAGAAAATGTCCAGGCGTAGTGGGAAATATTCAAATCACCGAGCTCGATAACTGCAGTCGCTTCAGTGCGACAGTTATCCAGTATTCGGGAGATAGTGCGTTCAAACCCCACCGTCGGTAGCTGTGAAGATGGTTTCTCTATTTTCACAAAAGGCAAATTCTGGAGCTGTACCTTAATTAAGGCCACGGCCGCGTTCTTTCCACTTTTAGCATTTTCCTCTCTCATCGTCGCCAGAAGACCTACCTGTGTCGGTACGACATAAAGCGACTTGTAAAAAAATTTCATATATTAACCTACCAGGGGTAATTTGGTGCTAGTTGTTCGCACTTACAACTTTTACTGCCCTTAGGTTAAATTGGTGGTGTCGGAGACCTCTTTACCTAGGGCCATATACTTTAAATTGTTGTAAGTTCTTAATTTTTCAATAAAATTAAATGTTATTCGAGTGACAAATTCGGTATTTATCTACAATAAAGCAGTGAACTTGTTTGAAATTTTTTATCAAACTATACAGATAAATCTTCATCGCCAAGTGGCTCAACATGTACAACATGTTTTTGTACCTTGGGCTATGGGAATTTGTACCTTAGGCCACCTGATATAGAGTGGAGGTTCGCTTATAAATGATACGGTTATGTATTGGCAACATCAATGAATATACATGTCATCGAACTGTAACATGTAGTAAAGAGTTTAACACTGCAGGGACATACTTTTCACAATGAAATTGTTAAGGAATTAAAATTTTCGTTCGAAGATGGTATATCTGAAACGTGTACTATTTGAAACATAGTGCAATACCACCAATTTACCCCACATCCCTATTACCCCACTCTACTCTATACGGCGAAGGCATTCAAATAGTGAACATTTCAGAAAATAAGGGAGAGAAGAAGTAATTTCTTTCTTGCTTTCTTTCTTTCTTTCTTTCTTTCTCTATCTCTCCTTTGCAAAATGTTGGACATACGATAATGAGCACTAAACTATGGTAAATGCATTCGAGAGGATAGAGTGGCTTATCAGAACGCCGTAAAGGCCAAAATCATCAATGGCAAGATTCAAAAGGCTTATCTTAAGCTTCTCGAAGTTAAGGAAGCTGAGCGCCATAAGGCGAGTTTCACGCTACTTGGACCCCAACCAAGTATATGTGCTGCCCCAGGAATGGAAAATTATATGGAACTCAGGAGTCCGAGCGAGCTACCGAACAGCTCAATCCACCTGTAATAATGAAGTAGATGTCACAATTAAAATTCAACTCTTAATTAATTGGATTGAGAATTAGGAAGGAAGCTTCCTTACTCGTTCATTCCTGTGGTATATTTCATTTCGTCTTGACAAGGGCTACTGCACAGTATTTCACACTTATAACGTCAATTGTGCCCTAATAACCCGAAAGATCGAGCAAGCTGGCCACATACCTGTGAACTAGCGTTAGGGAGATGGTGGGTTTGAACCGCGCTGTCGGCAGCCCTGAAAATGGTTTTCCGTAGTTTCCCATTTTCACACCAAACAAATGCTGGGACAGTGACTTAATTAAGGACACGGTAGCTTCCTCTTTAATCCTATCCTTTCCCTATCCCACCGTCGCCATAAGATATATGTGCGACGATGCGACGCAAACAAAATAGCAAATATATCCCGAACTGACAATTTGAATTGTCAGTTTATTTTTTTTTATGTTGCTCATTTATATAAAGGAGCAGAAATATTTTAGTAATCAGCCCAGTGTATGTATGCGTAGGAAATCAAATAATAACCAGAATTGTTCAGTAGCTGCTATATACAGGGTGATCCACTATTATAATCCCTATTTTTATTTCACTATTATTTTGTCATTAACAATGTTACAAGGTTGCTTTCAATTCTATTATGTACCATGGCCCTTGCCATTTCATATTTCAATTACAATGTAAACGGAGGGCCTATGGCTATATAACGATATCAACAGCCACGTAGTATTAAAAACTTTCCTTCGAACCATATAGTTTCAACATATCAAGGATATAGAACAAAATTCAGCATTCCTAATATGAATGAACGCAACAATACAACCTATATTCACCGTCAATATGCATCATACTTTTCCTCACTGCAGTGTAATGGTCCGTTTAGATGCTTACCTCATCACCTAGAAAGAAGTAGTAACTGAATAATAACTGCTTGAGTATATTTTTCCGCAGGCCTCTGTGAACTTCTAAAGTACGGTATATATCATAGCGACAGTGTAATTTCACTCCCTCTTACTCCACGCTGAATAATAGTGAGCCATTAGCAGACAGTTTTATGGTTTCCTCAGGTACTTCCCAGCTATTTAGCGTACCTTCTCACCCCCTTTCGGCTAGAGATTTCCGAAAATATTTCTCCTCATCCCCTATATAGGCCACTCCTTCATTTTGGTAATGTCATCAAGTTTTTACGGTCAGTGACCTACTGAAATAAAGTGTACATCTTGTACAATTATACTATATTGTACTATATTATACCTAATGCTAGAGCTTCGCGTTATTGCATAGTATTCACAGAGATTATCAGGGAAGAATACTTTCCATAATAGAATTATTACCTTTCTTATGTTTCGATTTTACGAATACGTATGGTTGCCTGAGGTATTAAGTCTATAGTGCCCATTGTATTATAATCGAGACGTACTTCCATTTACCTGAAATCTGGACTCCTCAGAATAATAATACGTTAATGTATGGTTCATCTGTTGCTGTTTCATGTTGGATGCAGTACCTTGGAGAAGGCCAGAGTAAAATGTAACTTCCTCTAACGTCTCAGTCTCATTTTATGACTGCAGCAGTGTGGAACCTGCTGAGTAATGACATTCGTAGTACAACTAGTGCGCCTAGATATTATGAAGGGTGCTATTTATAGGGTCAGTTGTGCTGCAATACCAATTTCTGGCCCATTGTGGAAAGAATGGTAAAAGACCTCTGTATTCATCCTGTCTCGTATGCTTCACTGTGGTACTGCAATCGGTTTTTGCGATTTCCGTCCAAATACACACATTTTGGTGCTGATATTTGAAGATCCAACTAGCTTGAAGACTTAACGGATATAGTATGGTTAGGAGTGGTTTATATGGACACTGTTTAGGCTAGAATTTGAATATTATGAGAAGTTAGATAATTAAACGCTGCACTGAAGGTACAATTATTATCACAGAGTCCATTGGTAGTAGGAACCAGTTTTATGTTGTATGAGGTTGTTTGCATAGCTCAAGTCGGTTTCACTTCAGTGCCACAACTTGTTAGCGCCACTCAGTCAAATACAATATTTCGTTTTTAGATTGACTTGTTATGAAAACTTTAGGACACAATTTCCCGTCCAAATTTTCTAGACTGTGGACCGACAAATGATAAATCAAATTATAATCTGGTGAGGTTAAGAACTGTGTTCCAAAGTTCACTGACATTAAAAACTAAGGGCCGATTGCAAAAACGATGACTAGTTTTAAGCCTTAGACAGCGTCTACCTAAACAAAGTCGAAATCGAGCAGGATCTTCCATTGCATAAACAATGTTCAACCGGTATTTTACTAGACATCGTTTAAAGTTTCAATATAGGTTTGAAAATGGAGATAGAAGTATCTTTCATGCAACTCTTCGCTTGTCGCAACCAGTGAAATTCGTCGGTGCGCGCGCCGAGCGCCGGTGAGATTTTTGTCTTCCTACACATTACTCAAATATGGGTAAGCATGAGCATGATTTGCCGACAAATAAGAATATCGCTTACGGTGGAAATTGAATTGCATACATATTATAGACACTAAAGCGACACGCCATCGTACGGGGAAATGTATCTATGATTATAGCGTTGTTACGGTAAGTGTAATCTACGCGTAAATAGCTTCGACGAAGGGAAGATGAAACAATAGTAATGTGTAACCGAATGTGTTGTACAGGCCATTTAGATGTAGCTTGCACTCTGAAGATCGTAGGTTCGAAACGTATCATCGGTAGCCCTGAAGACTGTTTTCTGTACTTCCCCTATGTTTACACCAGGCAAATACTAGGGCTGTTATTATGGCCACGGCTCTTCTTCCCCAGTCCCCCTCTTTAAACAATAATCACCACCATCACCACAACTTGCCTTTTCCTATATCATAGTTGCTGAAAACTTATCTGAACTACCGCGACGATTATGTGTATAAAATCCACATACAACCTACTTTTTTAGTTTTCACTATTATGTGTACTTACTTGGCAGCAAATATAAGTGAATCCCTCCCGGTTGATGTATGTGGCAACTCTCTGACGATTGGAACAATTAATTCTGACATGTATGTAGTCGAAGTGACCTATAATTTCATGGGAATTACCGGGAATAATAAAATAAGTCGGTAGCAAAGAACTGTATTCAAGTTGACAGTTACCAGACTGTCCCTTTGTCAGTCTTAAGAAACAAATCTCTTGAAAAGCGAAATCTTATTTTAAGCTCTACCTACCCGTACATTTCAAATGAATTGCTGCGATTTCACAGCGGGCGACCCACAGAGAGTCGTTGGACTAACCTTTCTTCCCGGATTCGTCTCAAGATAATAATACAAATTACATGTTTCATGGTACATAACCTCTGATTGTGATTCACTCCTATCATTTGAGGTTAAACAGTATTCTCGGCAGTGTTTAAACATGGCCGGTTGAAACATCGGTTTTAGACAGTGTCTAAGTGATAAATAACGTCTCTGCAATGCGGCTTCCGGCTCTTTGGATAAATGGTTAGTGTGCTGGCCTTTGGTCACAGGGGTCCCGAGTTCGATTCCCGGCAGTGTCGGGAATTTGAACTATCATTGGTTAATTTCGCTGGCACGGGGCTGGGTGTATGTGTCGTCTCCATCATCATTTCATCCTCATACCAACGCGCAGGTCGCCTACGGGAGTCAGAAAAGATCTGCACCTGGCGAGCCGAACATGTCCTCGGACACTCCCGACACTAAAAGCCATACGCCATTTCACTTTTTTTTCTAATTCAGCAGCCATACTTAGGCATTGTTTAACCGTAGACCTCGTCTAAACACCGTTGCTGCAATCGGCCCTAAGGCTCTCACTTGTGGGATCTATTGCAATAAGAGACTTGCTTCACACAACCAAGATGAGAAGTTGTACTTTTACTGTATGTGTAGATATTTATATAGTTCTTTGTTTGTAATTATGTATTTCCAGTTTCCCTTCTCTTTGCACTCAGCTTACACATTCCACTAATTTTCAAGTAGGTGTGTGACTGAAGATCATTCAGTGCTTTAATGCTTTTTGTAAATATCACGACGTAAACGTTAAAATTATAATTTGCCATACAATGCCTAGTGTAAGTGATTTCAAATTAATATCTTGTTTTTATGGACTCCTTGGGTTAAACAAACTTTCCACAAAAAATACCAATCTACGGACGCAAAATGACGCTGGTCCAAACTCATTGCCCTGCACTAATGACCGAAGGAATAAACAGCAGAAACTCTGGCGCATGCACATTCCACCCAAGGAAATACGCACGAGGTCGTGAAAAGAAGAGTCCGTACGCCCCAAAAACGTATAACCTCGATGATTATTTCCGACTTAAACTTCTGAGTAGCTTACAATCTCCTAATGAGTAGATACCATCAACCAAAATGAATAGCTGCAGAACATGTAAAACAGCTTCTAGGACCACTCCGAAAGACATGCTCAATCTAAAGTGAAATACAACAGCTCGTCAACAAATTTCAAGACATTATAGACACTCTAAGCCCTCTGAACCTACAACCTAACATACAGGTTGTACTCGTAAATTAACTTCTGCTTTCTCGTCTGGACAAGAAATTGAGGTCAGGGTTTGAAACAGGGCATTCTGATAATGATGCAGTAGGATTTCGGGAGCTCATTACCTTATTGGACGTACTCTGTCAAATGCTGCAGCTCTGCTTCTCTAACAAACACTCCAGCACAAATCTGAGCAATTATATCAAGCCTCGGCCAAGAATATCCCCAGAACAATTATATGTTACCACCTCGATTCAGTGACCCTCTTGCTTAGAACAACACCAGTTGTATAGATGCCCAGACTTTCTTGAGTTGAGTTCAGACCAAACATTTGCACTTGTAAGAAGCAAATGCTGTACGAACTGCCTTAGATCCATGCGTTTTGGAAGGCATATATAACCAAAACCGCAATCCAGGTTTGCAGGAAATTCCTCCATTTGCTACTCCATCAGAAAGATCAATTACGAGCATTGAATTTCCCAAGACAAGCACGCGATTCTTCAGCACAGAACCTGCTAACTGTCAAACCATGCCAATTATATTATCATTCTTCAAGAAGTTTGAGTACTCCGAAAACGCAGAAATGCAACGGTTGAGGCTAATGAAAAGGAAGACTACTGCCGTATTTTCAAGCTTTCGGCGACATAACATCTGAAGCCGATTTTGCAGTAAATATCGAAGTCCACTCGACCATCGGCGACTATCTCGTCACTATGGAATGTGTAGTAGAACCTAAAATAACTGGCAATATTCCCAAAGCAAACATAGATCCTGAGAAGTTGAACCATCCTAAGGACATCATCCTCGCTTATCCAGACTTCCACTTCACATGCTAATCAATGCCCAATTACTTCTACATATCATGAAGACTAAAAGACGAACTCGTCCAGGGTATCCCACGCTTCTAGGCGCGCACCTGGAATGGATATTAAGTTGGGAGTATGCACATCAAGTAGGGAAACATGAGGTTGGCAGACGTGGACCAAGATATCTCTTCATTAGATCTGATCTCAACCTGCAAATCCTGATACAAAGTTTTTGGTCTCTTGAAGAAGTGAGTCATGCGAAATTCTCGCCAGAATATAAGGAATGCGATAATCACTTCAGGGGCAGTACTGCATGGGAAGAAATTGGATAATTCATTGTCCAATTGCCCATAATGATGCGAACCAAATTAGGCAAATCAAAGGATATCGCTAGACAACGTTTTTATTCTCTGGAGAAAACTGCATGCTCCCGCCGAGCTTCGATTAGAGTACATTAATTTCAAGAGGGAGTATCAGGCATTTTCTTACATGGTTTAACTCCAGTCACCACCCCATAACGCTAAATACTGTCTTCCTCACCATGCTGTTCAAAAACCCTCAAATAATACCACCAAGACATGAGTAGGTTTTAATGCCTCTACGAAAACAGGCAAAGGGTTAGCATTGAATGATGCATTAATGATAGGGCCTACAATAGAGGATGATCTATGTTCACTAATCATGCCATTCCGTCTGCATAAAATAGCCTTCACAGTTGACATCATAAAGATGTACGCCAAGTGAGAGTTCTCCAAAAAACACCAATCACTACAAGGGGAGACCGGGGTATTGCGGAACACCTAAGCTTTGAAGCAAGATTTTACAAAAGTTTAAAGACTGTTGAAAAAACAATGTGGATTAGTAAAATCCACCGTATTTACCCCGTAAGTACTCACAATTATAACATTCAAATATAGATAGAAATATTTTTAAAATAAGTTCCAAAAAATTACTGCAACGTTAGGCATTACCCCACTACCAGGGGTAATAGCGAACATTATGTTCGCCATTACCCCTCATGCAAATAATATGTTCAAAATGATGTGAAAACTATATTTAGGTTACTAAAGCATAACTTACAATATTTTGAACAGTATGATTTGGGTTAAACTCTTATTGACACTTTCTGATGCAAAAATCACATAAGTAACGTTCAGACTTATTTTCCCAAGAACTGCAGTCTTTGTGAGTCCAATGCTTGCAAGTTGCATTTGAACATTTATACCATAACTCAATGTCACGTCCAAATTCCGCACAAACACAACATCACTCATCAGAATCAGTTTTCGATTCACCATCCATGTCCAATATATCGACAAGATCATCTTCATCAGTGTCGTCACAAATATTTCCACTTAGAACTTCATCTTCTGGTGATCCAAAATTAATTGACCTACTGCATGAAGGCTTCTCAATGGTATTACGCTTTTTCCTTCCAACACCCATTTTAGATACTGTGGGCACCACCGACTTTCTTCTGTGCATTCAGCTTCCTTTCCCTCTCCTTTTCTTGAAGTCTTTCTTTCATTGGAGTTGCTGTTAGATGTTCTGAATGTTGTTTCTTTCGTCCACCTGCACCACGATATTTTTGTCCAGAATTTTTAATGAAGGGCCTGGAATTGGTGAAATATCTGCAAGAGAAATATACCCGTTTCCCATTTTGATTGGCACAAACTGGCAAAGCCACATGATCTGCTGAAATTGTATTTGGCCTGCTTTCAACTCTTTCACATATCTCTTCCTCTGGTTGTTCTTCTTCAGGTGTCTCATTGTCATGAACAATTCCCACTGTAGCACCAAGGAAGTCCTCCTCACTGAAAATTCCTGGGTTAAGAGGGTATATTCCTGTAGTTCTACAGCCGGACACCCCTTTCTCAATGTTCGTTACTTTGATAAAGGCTCTCTTGAAAATGACCGGCACATCTGACATGATGATCTTTGGGTTCTCATGTGAATATCACACTCTTTATTGAAAGCGGCTTTCAGAGGCCCATAGAAAGTAATGTCAAGGGGTTTCATGAATGAGAAGAATGTGGGGGTAATGATAGCATGCATATACCATTGTCCTTACGGAAATTATAAGAAGACAAAGAAATGTGGCTGGAGTGATTGTCAAGCACTAGAAGAACGGTGTTTGATCATGAGGAACCAACAAAAGAAGCAAAATGTAGCAACCAGGTGTTAAACAACACTTCTGTGATCCAACCCGATTTGGAGCAAGCATAGATTTTTCCTTCCGGTCCACCGCGACGAAATTCGGCTTTGAGGCGCAGTGCAGGAAAAATCATCATTGGGGGAACCTACGAACCAACAGCATTCATTGCACAGCATACGGTTATTGTTCTTCCCCATTCTCCACTACTAGCAGCTCCTACCTGCTTCTGACCTTTGGGAGCCAGAATAGTACCTGGTTTCTGGACACAACTTAAGCCACTTTCGTCCATATTAAAAATCTTCGATGGAGGGAAGTTGTTCTTAGACATCAGTTCGGACAAGAGTGAAAAAAGCCTATGAACTTCATCTTTGTTGAACGCTGTTATGCGATTCAGACTCGCCTCAGGTTTCCTTACGCTTACGGAAGGATTTCTTTTTAGGAATCCAGCTAACCAATCGTCGCTAGCCTCACGTTTCTCTTTATTGAAGTTATTTGTGATTTCATTTTTTTTCTGCAAACTTAAATGCAAGACGTCTTATTTCGCTTGGACTAATTCCATAGAAAGCTAAACAAATTACATGACAGGCCATATCTTTTTCTTGATCTATAGAAAATACAGATTTTCTCCCCATGTTTGGTGCCTCCGTGTTACCAGATTTAAGTCTATCATACAGTGTAGTAACAGGAATAGTGAATAATCTAGCTACTTCTCATATAGGTCTGCCTTCTGCTCCAACTTTCTTGGCTCTTTCGAGGTCCTCGTCTGTCCAGCTCACTTTTGCTATCTTCCGCTTCAGATTCCTCATCTGAAACGTTTTTAAGATGTGTTAATAAATAAACTGAATGAATAATTGAACAGATAAATTAATAAATATCTGTGATTAATAAAACGAGACCTATCACCCGTTCGCCATAGCCCCGTTGTACGCCATGATATTGCTTTGTCGTTAACTTACGAAATAAACGTTTTAAAAGAGTTCTGTGGGTTTGAGATATTGTATAAATGAAGGTAAATTTTACAGGTACTATCCATATAAATACAAAGTAACCAAATATGTACTTACTTTTGCAATTAACAGCTGCACAGTGTTATAAGCAGTCGCGTAGTAAACACGTTTGACCCCACACTGGCGTCTCGCGGCCAACTGGAGTTTAGACTGATGCGGAACTCGCTCTAGGTAGCAGCACCAATTAAGACACAGGCATGCCAACCGTTGCCCGAAAAATACCCCGTTCGCCATTGCCTCAGTGTTCGACAATACCCCGGTCTCCCCAATATAAATTCTGGCGATAAAGTTCTCATGAAGAGGACCTTAAATCGTACGAGCTTACTACAGTTACCTATGATATGTTGATACGTCCCCAGCGGCCTTCTTAGCAACGCGATATCTCCAATAGCTGTCAACAAATGAGATAGTACAATTCCCAAGAGCACCTCCAGTTCTTCTAAACGACTTCTATGTGGACGATTGCAACTCTGGTGTAGGTATAGTAGGCAAAGCCATAAAACGAAGTACAGAACCTCAAGTCCTCCAACTTGGAGGATTCCCCTTGAGAAAATGATGTACGAATAGTTCAGAGTTCCTTGACTCGATTCCACAGAACCCGCAAGGGAGCGAACATTCCTTAACCGAAAATGATAGCATTATAGTGAAGACCTTGGAACTAACCTCGCACACTTACACTGACTAATTTTAAGTCATGTGTGGCCTGAATTTACACCAGATGAATGATAAGGAACCAGTATTCACCGAAGGCATAGTGCTTTCTAACATATCGGCCATATATGATCCATTTCGATTGACGTCTCCAGCAGTTACCCTCTGCAAGGTTTGTATTCAGCGTTTTTGGCAGTAAAGATCAACCTGGAATGACTGACTAACCGCAGGCACTCACTGATTGGCACAACCTATATCAACAATTACCCCTTACTAAACAACATCAAAATCCCAAGATTACTTCTCACTGAAAGGGTTATCAAGAATGCCGAAATACACGGTTTCCGTGATGCCTCTCAAGTTTTCTACGGCTGCTCTGTTTGTGTATGATCAATCAATCAAGAAGGCAAGTCCCTCACAAGACTACTCTGCGCAAAGTCCAGAGTGGCACCTCTAAAACAAGTTTTCTATTTCTCGCCTCCATCTGTATGCTGCTTTTATAATGGCACGTCTTACCAGGAAGGTCCTTACTGTTTCGCGCATAAATATAGATGCTATTCAACTCTGAAGAGACTCAACAATCGTGCTGGGATGGTTGCCTACTTGTACTTCCTCTTAAAACAATAATCACCACCACCACCCGGCTCAGTGCCTGCCCTACAATGTGGAAAACATTCTTAGCGAACAGAGTCACATAAATTAGGAGATTATTCCAGTATCCCAATAGCTTCGTGTAAATTCTCGTCATAACCCTGATGACCTCCCATCTAAGGGTGTACAGCCGGTTGATCTTCAGGATAGTCAGTCACAGTGGGAAGGTCCCTGAATGGCCTCGCTTCGATTCGTCATTTTGGCCGGGACAAATGGCAGTCAAGACTACTAATCCTCCTGATCTGAGAAATTTCATATCACTTGTTGCTGTACGCCATGAGGACGCTTCTTTTTTAATCGGTTTTCATTCCTAAACCGACTATCCCGGACTCTTGGATATTGTTTAAGATTCGCATCAAACTGCAGTCGAAATAAAACGATTGTTACTCGTCACCGTTGAATCCTGAAGATATGAACAACGCCCTTAATGTTTGTGTTAAGATTGTACAAACTGTCCCTTATAATGAAATATATAATCTCATACGAGGTCAAGACATGTGTGAAACTAGTAAGCTGAAGAGTTTATGCCCGATGGGACTAATTCGAGTAGGAAGACTGCAATTTCTTTAAAAGCCTAGGATCAAATTATTTCTTCCTCATCATAATTTTACGAAGCTTCTCATCATGAGTGAACATATAAGACTCAAGATTATATCAAGGTTTAGATTTATTATTTTTCTTTAGATCTACAGTAATAATACCCATTTGATCCGTTATAAAGAAAAATAACAATGTCCAGCCTAAGCCAAATTACATACTACTAACTTGGTGGACCCTACACAGGCGGAATACCGGACAACCATGCAAGGTTCCACCCCTAGCTAAATCTGTTAAGCTGCCTCTAACATGGACGGATGACCGGCTCACATGCTAGGGCACCCCCTATCTCTAAATTAAGCCTATAACTAATTACAACATTAAATCTATACTAATCTATCTTAAGCTGCCTCTAACATGGACGGATGACCAGCTCACATGCTATGGCACCCCCTACGTCTAAATTAAGCCTATAACTAATTACAACATTAAATCTATACTAGTTCTAAATCTATACTAATCTATCCTAAGCTGCCTCTAACATGGACGGATGACCAGCTCGCATGCTAGGGCACCCCCTACATCTGAATTAAGCCTATAACTAATTACAACTTTAAATCTATACTAATTCTATCCTAGTACCTCTTATCATTAACTAATGAATCAAAACCAATACTGTCTCAATACACATAAATACACCTTCACTTGAATAAATACCCTCTAAACTTCGCTATCTTTCCTAATATCCATAAATACACCTTCACTTGAAAAAATACCCTCTAAACTTCGCTATCTCTTTTAATATCCATCCATCGAACTCAACAATCATTCACTTCATTTCCATGCCACATATCATTACATATCTACCTCTTATCATAAAGACACCTTTACTAGAATAAATACCCACTAAACTTCGCTATCTTTCTTATCATCCATTCGCCACCATGCCCCTGCTGAACATACACACAAACCTTTGCACATTCCATTCCTCCTACATTTCCTCTACTTGTCTCTCTCAGGGTTGCTGATTCCATGCTTCAGCGGTATTATGAATGTCACAGACCCCATACACGCTAACCTTAGCACATTCCATTCCTACTACATTTCCTCTACTTGACTCCCTCGTGGTTGCTGATTCCATACTTCCGTTGCACTCACATTCTGCTAATACGTATTCTACTCATGTTGCAACTTTATCACTGCACTACCTATCTATTCCTGCTCATCTTATTCAACCATGCTTAATCTAATTAAATAATCATCTAAAACCAACTTTGCTTGCCGATTTACCATTAACTAATAAATCACTTACCAATACCATTTAAACTTCGCTACCTCTCTTAACATTCATCCATCATCGTCATACTTAACACTTCAATTCCAGTCCTCATTCACTTTACAATTATAATACACATTAAGACATCTTTACTTGAATAAATACCATCTAGACTTCGCTACCCCTCTTCTCATCCATCCATCGAATTCAACAATCTATCCATCTTATATCTCAAGTCTCATTACTTGAATAAGTACCATACAATTACAGTACACTTAAAAACACCTTATCACCTCGCTACCTCTCTTATCATTCATCCATCATACCATACACATGCAGATACCATCACTTCTTTACTTTAACCATTACAATGCCCTTCGAACTCAACAATCCATCCATCTTATATCTCAAGACACCATTATATGAATAAGTGCCATACAATTACAGTACACTTAAAAACACCTTATCACCTCGCTACCTCTCTTATCATTCATCCATCATATATCTATTATCATCACCTTTCATATTTAACACTTCAATTCCAGTAGATACCATCCAACCTCCTTTATATCTCCAAACTCGTAACAATTACACTACACATATAGACATCATTACTTGAGTAAGTACCATCTAAACTTCGCTACCTCTCTTATCATCCATCCATCTAAACTCTGATCCAACTTCTAAACATCAATACATATCTACCTCTTATCATTCTTCACTTGAATAAATACCCTCTAAGCTTCACTACCTCTCTTATCATCCATCCATCGCACTCCACAATCATTCTCTTCAATTCCATACCACATATCCTTACATATATACCTCTTATCATTAACTAATAAATCACTCACCAATACGATCTCCGTCATGCCATCACTTGAATAAATACCATACACTTGGTCTATCCATCTTCTACCTAAACACACCATCACTTCAATTACAATTATACTACACATACAGGCACCATTACTTGAGTAAATAAACACATACAAACACCACCATAACTACGCTTCTGTCCTCCATCATAGGCAAACTATGTTACTTACTACTGTTACTTGACTTTTTACTTCTCGTAATTATTCCTTCCATTTTTCCTTTTTTGTCCCATAGGTCCTTCAAACTCAAGCTTCTCCCTTTGATCACGGCACTTCTTACTTCTGCTTCCTCCCTCAAACCATTATTCTCGCTCCGATTCTGTCCGCTTGTCTTCCCCTGTGGTTCTTTTTCTTCCCTCGCGCAGACTTCCGACACTAATTCGTCCATTAAATTCCTGACTACTTCCATCCTTCTTGCATTTACTTTTTCTTCAGCTCTTTTCATGATCTCTTCCCAGGAACCCCATCTACTCAGTGTTCCTTCATTTACAGTATGTACATCAGCCCTGGTAGTTTCTTCTTGCCTCGAACTGTCAGCCCTGCTAGTTTCTTCTTGCCTCAAACTCTCATCCATTAATTTCAGTTTCGATATTGTCCACTTACGGGTCCAATTCCTGTCGCTCACCACGAGTATCTGACCACTAATATACGCTTTCAATCCCTGAATTTTTGCTTTCACAAGATGTTTCTTAAGAATTTTAAAATTTCTACTCTCTTCTCTTCCGAAATCTCTCTTAATTCTAATGTTCTCACACTGTAGATTACCAGCGTTCCTTATCACTATGTCTGCCATCAATGAAGATAGCAGCGACACTTTTATGGGCCTGTGCCCTCCCACCTTGCCAACTCTCTCCACATTGTCTATATCTACCTCACTGAAATTTATTTTCATTTTTTTTTTTGTATAACATCTACCACTTTGTAAATAATGTCCACTTTAGATTCTGCCTTGTCTTCCTCCACCCCATAAATAAATATGGATTTCTTCTTGCGCTCCTGTCTGCAGAATTCGATTTCTTTCTTCAGGTTTACCATCTCTTCATCCATATTTTTTATTTTCTCTCTTAGTGACACCAGTTCTTTCTCGCTGCCTTCTATCATCGCCTTCGTATTCTTCATATAATCCTGGATCCACTGTCTCGTCTTTTCTTGCTCCTGGCCTTGTTCTTGAAGCATTTTCTTTAATTGTTCAAACGGACATACCTCCTGTATTACTTCTCTTACTACTTTCCTCATAACCTCTACGTCTACCCAATTCATCGTATCTATCTCCTTGCCGACCGCTTGACCTTACCGCTTCCTCACTCTTAATCCACTCCACTCAGCAGGCGCACGCCACACGACACGTCCGTCCTTCTCACTGGCTTAAGCTAGACTGACATATAAGACTCCTACAAGCAGGATCACAGCTGCTGAATTCATCCTTACAGGAGAGATATTGGATACCCAGAATTCACCAGGTCGTAAGGAAATATATACATTCCAGCTTAACTTGTTGTAAGCATAAGGCAACAACAGCTCTATAAATTATATGGCTAACCTCCCCAAACAGGCTTCCAGGCCAGCTTATTTTTAATAAGAAAAGGCGGAGCACTAAGTAAGGTAAAAGGAAAGGCTAATGCTGCAAATTTTACATGTCTTAAAACCCGCGCAGTATTCATAGAAATTGTTTCCTTCTTGCCTACTAGCGCATGCTTGGCCCCGTTCCATAAATTCGCCACACGTCGATATTGCCCAGTTCCTCTATATAGAGACAACGGCACCAACTTTACTGGAGCTTTGAGAGAGATGAAGAAGCTTCAGGAATGTCGTCAATATTCTAAACAAAGGAAATACATCACAGAAGCTGTAGGAGGGATAGGCGTCAACTGGCTCTTTATCACCCCTTCAGTGCCACACTTTGGAGGAGTTTGGGAAACCATAGATAGTGAAGGCCTTCAAGTATCAGCTTCGCAGAACAACGGGACTTACGATACACAACCTTGAAGAGTTAATCACGCTTCCCACATAAAAAGAAAAATCCATTAATTCTAGCCCTTTAACCAGGCTCACCGACGATCCTACTCATTTCCACTGCCTAATTGGTGAGCCACTCACCGCTCTCCCCGATCAAAATCTCAATACTTGTCCTGTCAGCAACATTTACTGTTGGAAACGTATCCAGAAGATGACTCAAGGCATCTGGCAAACTTGGTAAAGGGAGTAAATTTATACTCTCTGCAGGAGAGTCATAAATGATCACAAAGCTGTCACAAACCGCTTTGGAGAGCTTGCGCTTGTAACGGGTGACAACATACCATCCCTGGGATGGCGAAGTGCGACGGCAGAAACTGTCCGCTTCAGAGAAGACGGTCAAGCAAGAGTGGCTACAGGTTAAACCAGTTCCAGCCTTATTATGCGTTGTATTAACTCTGATTGAAAGTAATTAATCCAAGAATGTTCAATATTGTCAGAACATTACCCATTACTCTTGTTTACCTTTTTATCTTTTACCTATGTTTACCAAAGGAATGGCCTCTTGGTGAGGCGGTAATGTTAAGGACATTTTAATACGTAAGTTACGTTAGTTCTTTTTTTATTCGGCTTTATACAGTACGTAAATATTCTTAGGTAGTTAGTGTGTGAAAAAACATGGGTACCAGTTTCTCATTACTCGCTCTTCAACAGGAATCGACCTGGTGAATTCTGAGACAACAGAAGAAAGTTAGGAACGTCATACAAAGTGGGCAAATGTTTATCTGTATACGAAGTGCTTGCATAAGCAGCGATTGAGTACGTCTTAAAACAAGAGAGAACGGAAACGACTCAGTGTGAGGGAAAGAGTGATTGAAGTGGAATAATTACACGCATATACATTTGTTGCCAGAGCTACAAGTGCACTCACATATTGGCAAGAGTATTTATATATGGATATACCTACTCTTTACTTTTTATCTTCCACAGCGATAGATAAATTCTGATAAAACGTAGTTTGACCAAGTAGCTATGATGGCAATGTGGAAGAAAGACAATATTCCACTATCCACGTGGAGACTAAACTGACTGTGCATTTGGCTTGCCGGTCGGCCGTGATTCCTCCATACAGATCAGGCACCACGTCCTGCAATTTAAACTGACGGAATTCTCAGTCCAACAGTCCCAGTGGTTGACCTGTCGGCGATACCATACACGTCAATTTCGCCTGTCAGTCTTCAACTGTTCAGGCCAACCGGAAAGAGGAACCGTAAGTGTATGAAACCCCTATTGTACAGAGTATATCAGAACTACACCGACAAAAAAATCGGATATGCTCTTCGTGTTTTGTTAAAAATTATGGTGCAATCGGATTGGCGGAGAAAATTTTTCTTTTCTAGAAAATGAGGTTATTTTGTTACTTCGGAACGCGGGATTCAAATTGACAAACTTGCCATGTTTGCTATATCAGAGAGCTAGCCGCTCCCTGTTGCTGTGCTGTAAGGGAAGGGAGGGGAAGTGGAAGGTGGGAGACAGATATAATGCTCGGTGCGAATGCACAAGTTTATCGTTCGTTTCGCATAGTCGCTTCCGAGTCCCAGTAAGCAGTGTACAGTTAGCTCTGCACAAATTGACTACTATGCGAACCCCGCAGAAAGAAAAGATACTTGTACCAAGAATTCAGGCAGCTTTCCAGGTCGTTCGGAA
Source organism: Anabrus simplex (assembly GCF_040414725.1). Classification (NCBI taxonomy): domain Eukaryota; kingdom Metazoa; phylum Arthropoda; class Insecta; order Orthoptera; family Tettigoniidae; genus Anabrus; species Anabrus simplex. The sequence continues at coordinate 311,268,511 of NC_090265.1, forward strand.
CACGCCGCACATCCTGAACAGAGTTCAAAGGTCACTACTACATCGCTGTGAACAGTGCATCGAAGTAGGAGGAGGTGCATATTGAACATCTACTGCAATCAAGTCATTGGGCGCAGTGTTTTCTTCGTTCAGTCCATATACAATTTTTGAGTGAATGAATACACAGTTGTGGGACGGCAGCGTCGCATCTACTACTACTACTAATTCTTTTTCATTTCTCCCCTGAAGGGTTAGGCGGGCCTCTTAGACGGTGACACCATCTCTCAGCCCGGGAGATTTGTTACGGTGAAGGAGATGCTCGGAGAAGGTCAGGGGTTTGGCGGCCGTGGCCTATACTAGGAACTGTCCCGGCATTCGCCTTAGTGCAGAAGAATGGAAAACCATTCTCAGGACAGCCGACAGTTGGGGTCAGCCATGAGGTCTAGCCCTGTCCCGTCTCCCGAATGCAGAGGCGTAGAGCCATTGTAGAGCCGTGGCCACCCCTCCTCTGCTCGGTTGGCCGGTCAGAGTGCAGAGCTGTTAGACCAATCAATCTGCATTTAGGGCATTCGCCCAGGTGGCAGATTCCCTATCAATTGTGTCTCATATTTATATTTATTTACAATTGTTTACCTAGTTTTTTCTTAAATATTTTCAACAAACTTGGAAAGTTATCGAACCTTTCCTTGATAATTTATTCCATTCCCTTACTCCTCTTCCTATAAATGAATATTTGCTCAATCTGTCCTCTTAATTCTGACCTTTATCTTCCTTTATGATCTTTCCTACTTTTAAAAGTTCCACTCAAGCTTATTCTTCTACTGACGTCATTCCATGCCAACTCACCACTGACAGCTCGAAACATACCGCATAAACTCAACAATGATACAAAATTTGCATGTAACATACCGCATAGTCGAGCAACTCGTCTCCTTACTCCCAGGTCTTCCCACCCCTAAGTTTGCATCATTTTAATAACACTAGTCCTTGTCGCAAACCTCCCAGAACAAATCGTGCTGGTTTCCTTTGAAATTTTTCTAGTTTTTGTATCAATTAGTACTGGTGAGTGTCCCATACACTGGAGCCATACTCTAACTGTGGTCTAACCAGGCATCTACCGACAGCGTTGCATCTTCGAGCATGTTAAATAATAAAGAACGTTACTGCGACCAACAAACGAGATGGGAGACGATCTGGTGCATTCCTTGACTGGCACGTGTGTCGTACTTACTCTATGTTCTTGCACAGCATTTACAGCTACAACTGTTTAATAAATATTACCTGTGAGAGACAATTACAACCCTGTGCGAGTCGAACGAGGAAACTTGTGCATACGCGCGGAGCATTATCTCTGTCTCCATCCTACACAGCACTTCCCCTCCCTCCCCTTCTCTTAGCTGAAGCGCGGCAGCGGCTTGTGCTCTGGTATAGCAAATATGGCGAGTTCGTCAATTTGAATCGCGCGCCAGGAAGTAACGAAGTAACCTCATTTTATAGAAAATAAACATTTCTCCACCAATCCTATTGCACCATCGTTCTTAACATAACACGAAAAACATCTCTGATTAGTTCTGATCCAACCTGTATGCAGGGCGCATCGAAATTCGATACTTCAACGTCTAAGGATGATCGAGGAGACCGAAACAAACATTATTTTGGTAAATAACCATGGGTCTGAAACGAATTATTGACTGACAGAATCATAAAATGAGCTGTAAAGGTTTTCCTTCCAAAACATCAATATTACTTACAAATTCTGTCAAATATGTTATGGTGTCAGAATGCAGTAGGGCCTACCTGTGCTGTGACAACACGCAGTATATTTTCATTCGTTTCGAACTGAGCAAGAGTGTATGAGAGTATGAGTGTTTGAGGTTTGAATTTTGACTCATCCTTTATTCGTGTAACGGTTCAAATCCCGTTACAAGATGATATCTGTATTTTTATTATTATTATTATTATTATTTCACCTGTAATATTATTGTTATTGTTATTATTATTACTGTATCATTATTATTATTATGTCCGTATTATTATTATCTGTGAGATTATTATTAATGCATTATAATTATTATTCAATTCAATTCTGCAATGCTTGTCGCTTGCGTGATTGTAGTTAAATATATGCATATATACATGTGTGTAGATTAACACTAAAGACATGTACAGTAAAGAGTTGCTGTATATCAGATGTTCATATGACATTGCTACATTGTGCAATACTGCTGGAGTAAAAGCAGAGTCATCGCTACGTCATGGCTACGTCATCGTGAGCATTTGGCGCTGAGCTCAGTTTCTTTGATCAACCCAGGCCGCTCCGGGCCATTTCATCATTGTAGGTAACATTTGTCGCGAGGTGGGAGTCGATCATAGTTATTTCTGGAGATTACGTAGGTGCGTCAACCTAACGTCTATATAAGGTGGATGCATATTGTAGCGTCAGTCATTCTTCTACTGGAAAGAAAAGCCACAGTTGGCCATTAAGTGAACGAGATGGAGTGGCCTTAGTCAGTCAACGGGAGTCATTAGTTAAACGGAAGGTGAAGAGAGAGAAGAAGTGGATGGTGAACAGTGATGGAGTCATAGAAGGATACACTTGCAAAGAAGTCATACCATACAGACTTACAAAGAAGTCATATGATATGGAGAAGAAGCAGTCACATGGATACATCACCAAATTAGGCGTAACACATCTACAGTAAACACCAGATCTAAGGAATACGACGTAATTACACTCAAAGTGTTGAAGGTACAGTCAAGTGAACCAGTGATGGATATTATTTCGTATAAATTGTCAAATGTCCGGTCAAGAATTCAAATTCATGCCTAGTTTCTTTCAGTTGCAATGTCATAATTTCATATTCTCATCTGTTTTATCGCAACAAGACTTACTAATTTTTTGAAATTATTTCAAGAATATATTTTGTTCGATCAAATGAATTCATAGAATTATTTCAATAACAAAATTAGATAACCTCAAATTTAATGGGGAAACCGAACGCCAATCTCATTTTCCCAGAACTTATATGGTATGTTGTCAAAGAAAGCTTATTACCCCACACCCTAGAGATAGTCAAGATTCTCATTCTATTATTGCTGCACTGAGTGGTGGCTGGCGCCCATCAAATAACGTATGTGTAAGTAAGCAGGTAAGAAGTAAGTGTGAGTACAAGGTCCGACGCGTGTGTATTTTATTTAATGAATATTAATTTCTATATTTTTTCATTTAAATGCAGTTTTATACTGTTAAATTAAGTCAGTTAGTCAAGAACGCCTCATCCGATTACCTAATGTATTACGCTGTAGTATTAATCTTCACTTGAGGTATTTTCTATTTCGACAATGCAGTGGTCAGAGATATCACAGTCAGTTATCGATTCCTGCAAGCGTTGAATATGATATTTAAAGTGTCAAATATTCACGACGTAATCCCAGGTCAGTACGTAAATAGTAGATCCATGTTCTCTGTTTTATTTAGAACTTGGGATACACTAAGCTGGTACTCGTAAATGAAGAAAGTGTGTGAGAGAATGCTTTTATGACAACATTAAAATGTGTTAGTTACTTGTGATCATAGGAATATTTCTCTATATATCCACGTATAGTTAGTTAATTTATTGTACTGTATGCCGAAGTTCACGCGATACATTCAACAGGAGAATTCAGAGGTACCTTACCATCGGTATAGGATTCTCGCAGGGACCATCAAATCCTCTTCTACAGTGCGCTTATATCTCGAGAAATGTAAGCTACTGTCGCGCTGTGACTTTATTATTTAGTTATCGTATGGCTTTTAGTACCGCGGACATGTTCGGCTCGTCTGCTGCAGGACTTTATATTTGACGCCCATGACCTGCAACTTATAGGTGTGGGATAATGATGATTATTAGATGTCAGTATCGGTAAGTAGCCTCCTCGAATAACAACAAGAGGTCTGCACAGGGCTCAACGTCTCCATACAACGGACAATTCGCCATCAACAGCGTCAGGCCCTCACTCCATATGAACACTGCGGAGAGGTTTGGAGTTGAATCCATAATCGTTTGGCTCGCAATCTAGTGATTAGAAATGATATAACACCTACTCTCATACTCAGCCAGCCAATATTCAGATGGTGAAATTTTTCCACCAACGGGGTTCGAACCGGCTAACCACGGTGTCAGACCATAGACAGAGCTGGCAATACGACGAATAATTCTTAGTACAGCCATGAGGTGGCTGCATGTCAGGGTTTGGTGTTTGTTGTAACAACTCAGAACGTGCTTAGTCTGAGGCTCACGTCTGCTTGTCGAAATATCACCCGCGTTGAATGGTCACTTCCAAACCAATACAACGTCGCACGTTTTATTTCTCATGCAAAGGAGGTGCTTTGACAGGGAAATCTGTCAAGAAGTATTCATGTGCATATTTGAAGATTGTATATGACATAAATTATGTAAATATTCGATTTTCAATAACCAACGGCGAGCATTGTAGACGTGAAATAGGACTCAGTTGTCATGGTAACGTACTAACCGGCGCTGGTGTATTGTGATTACTTGTATAAACTGCTAAATCACCTTGTCATTAGCCTTTATTGATCAGAAAGGTAAAGAAATATATTGGAACGAAAAGAAAAGCATGAAGAACGATCATTCGTGGAAGGAGTAGAAGGAATCATAAAAGGGGGTTGAAAACCTGGACCTGTAAGGCATATAAATAATAACATTGCACTGACTATTGTTAGTGCAGGTACGTTTCTTTTGTTGCCACTCATCACCCGTAGATGACACCACGGATGTAATTACAAAACTAACCAGTGAAGGAGGGCGGTCGATAGGGTGTCGGCCCTCAAATGGCCACGGCTGCTCCGTCCTCTGACCGGCCAACCGAGCAGAGGAGGGGTTGGCCACGGCTCTACCGTGGCTCTACGCCTCTGCATTCGGGAGACGGGACAGGGCTGGACCTCATGGCTGGCCCCAACCGTCGGCTGGCCTGAGAATGTTTTTTTTTCCTTCTGCTGCACTAAGGCGAATGCCGGGACAGTGCCTAGTATAGGCCACGGCCGCCAACCCCTGACCTTCTCCGAGTATCTCCTTCACCGTAACAAATCTCCCGGCCTGAGAGACGGCGTCACCGTTTAAGAGGCCCGCTTCCCCCTTCAGGGGAGATATGAAAACATTTTTAGCAGTAGTAGTAGTCAAGGAGGGGAACAAAATCTTAAATATTGTAATGGTTCGAAATCGTGACTTGTGAACGACTCAGAAAGAGTTTCAAAGTCCTCGGGTTTCCGAGGTAATTCTCTTCAGTATAAATCTTGACCGTAGTTATAATGCAGTAAATTGTACGATCATCTTGACTTCGGCGTATGCAGAGTAGGCTTCGGTCTGCAAGCGGCCGCCTAACAACGCTGCACCCGACAGATCAACCAAGTTGGTGGTGGTGGTGGTGGTTATTGCTTTAGGAGGAAGTACAACTAGGCAACCATCCTCTATATAACATTATTCAGAAAGAAAATATGTAAGGGATTCAACACTTCGAAAAGTGAAGGTATCGGCCCAAAAAAAGACTAGGGACCGAATGGCGTGAAAATAAAAAACTCTCTAGCCCTCGAAACCGAATAGCGTCTGATAGAAAAAGAAGAAGTGTTGATCAAGGGATATCGAATAGGGTAGATGAAGGGGAGGAGCCTGGCACAAGTAAGTGGAAGCAATGCCATGACTCAGCTCAAGAGCTCCCAAGTTGAGAGACCCTGGGGTCACTTTAGTCATCTTTTACGACAGGAAGGCGCCACCGTGGTTGTTATTTTACCGACTCCACCCAGAGATTCCGACTAACCGAGGAGAGGACCGATGGCCATAGCTTTACAGTGGCTCGATGCCAATGCATTCGGCAGAAGGAGAGGGACTGGTTCTCACCGTTGACTGTCCTGAGAATGGCTTTCAGTGATTTTCCATTCTTCTGCATTAAGGTGAATGTCGCGCCAGGCCGCGAACCTCCTCACCATCACCGTACATCTTCTTCACCAACACTAATCTCCTTGGTCTGAGGGAAGGTGTCACCTTCTAAGACGCCCAATGTTAGTAGTAGTCGTGGAAAAGATGAAAGGAATTTTCAGATTATCCGAATACCTTAAAGTTATCGTATTATAGTAATTACATCATTTGTTTATTTGTTTTGATCTCTTCATTTAATTTAATTTCTTTTTAGACATAGGTTTATTCCTTCTTTTCCATTTAGTTGAAAATCCTTCAAGGTTTGTTTGTATGTTCCTTCTCCTTGTTATTGTTATCAGGCTGATAATTTCTCAATCCTATTACCGTAGAACGTATCATTACCAAAGGATCAAGCAGAGAGTCGTGGTGACGTAAAGTGGTTGGCTATCTCCTGAATGAATGATGGATGAGGTCTGCCCAGTCTGGGAGTACACAGTGTCAGTGAGTGCAGACTTCCGGCATAAGTTTCACACCCGCTACACACACCTCACCACATTATGGTCCAACAAGTTAGCTCGTTCTCGCAAACATTTAGTCATTTTTCCTTTGAACGTCTCAATAAACTTTGCTTTATTTGTCAAGCAACACATTAAATCAGTTCTAGAACACTGGTCCCTACTCCTTACAAATATTTCAGATAACATCTCACTTTCCTTTTCACTGTACATTTATATAATGCATAATCAGCGCCCTACACACATGTGAACCTACACCGTACTCGGTTCACATGAACGAAGTTCGCCGTTTTTTGCTGTATGTGGAGGTTGGTCGAACGAAGTTCGTGACGAACTTGGTCTTCCATCGGGTTGAAAATTACTTGTTCGGTTCGCCGCCTGTGCTCAGGGCGTTCGCCTGTGTGCAGAGGACACGAATCTTGTTCGTTATTTTGACAGTGGAGTCGCTACTACACCTTGGAACGACTCACTTTAGTTAATTGTGTTTACATTGATTTTTATGTCTGTATGCTCTCAAGCGAAAAGAGATCAGACAATGTCAAACTCTTAAAGAAAGAAAAAAGGAAAACTGATTTCAACTGATTCATTCACAGAAGTATGGGAGGGAGGAAATCTTCAGCATCTTTTACAGTTTCCATCTCGACAACTTTAAAACTGTACGAAACAACCAAACCCTATGGCGCAATAGCCTCGAAGGGCTATGGGCTACAAAGCGACCGCTACTCAGCCGGAATGCCTGCAGATTGCGAGGTGTCGTGTGGTCAACAAGACGAATCCTCTCGGCCGTCATTCTTGGCTTACTTGACCGGTGCCGCTATCTCATCGTCCATGCCCCCTCCCCCTGTTTAATCAGGTAGGCTGAGTGACCTCAAGCCAGTGGACCTCTCACCTCACATCCAGGTAAAAATCTCTGACCTGGCTGGGAATCTAATCCAATCCTTGGGCCAGGCTAAAACTGTACAAACAAGTTACGTCTTCAGGGGTCTATACCACACATGGAGGTCGGCAGCATGAAAAGGAAAGGGATTAAATGTTATAGCCGTCTTTTTAAATTTGAAAACATTTTAACTTTGAACTAGCATTAAAATGAAATTTAGAAAGCCGAAGAAAAATGAAAACAATTTGCTGGCATCAACTATAATGTTAATTTGCTTTACTTACCTTAACCCTCAAGCACACGCGCCAGATCTTAGGACGCAGACACACGCGTGGGGGTGCTTTCCACCCCACATATCATTTTATTGTAAAATATGAATTACTGTATTAATTGGAGATTTTAAGATAGATTATGTAAGAATGACTTTCTGCAGGGATCCAGCCAGAAAGGTACAAGAGTGGGGACAGCACAGACAAGTTATTTGTACATTTCACTAGGAAATAAAATGACCTGGGGTAGATTCCACCCCATACGCGTGTGTTTGAGGATTAATAAAATCATCCTTGGTGGTGCTATGGATTGTCTTGCATGTTTCTGGAATTATTTTCCCCAGTGCTTGAGACGATGTGGCACACGAAAACTTCAAGTCTTCCATATTTCCCCCAGTAGGCAAGTAGCGAATTGTAGCAACTAGACGATGTTCGTCCGATATTGATTTTCTCATGTAAGACCCTTGCTTAGATAGGTATGTGGGGTGTCAATATTTCTAACATATAATATTGAGTCCAAACTCAGTAATTCGTAATTTTGAGAGTCCTTCCCATTGTTTATTGTGAGGTGATTTAAAAGATGTATGTGAGACCACTTTTCTCCCTCACCCAACCACTGCTTGGTCCACTCGGATCTGTTCACTGTTTCCGTTTAATAATAATAATATTTTTCTTTACGTCCCACTAACTATTTTAACAGTTTTCGGAGACGACAAGGTGCCGGAATTTAGTCCATCAGGAGTTCATTTACGTGCCAGTAATTCTACCGAAAATAGGCTGACGTATATGAATACCTTGAAATACCGTCCAACTCATCTAAAATAATAACAGCAACTGCAAACTTCGAACAACTCTCCTCGACCGCATTCAATATAAAAATGACCCTTTGGACAAACCGTTGCTCGCATTTCCCTCTACTGTGTGTAGAGAGCGACGCTCACGAACTTAGTTCGCCAAATCGAGATCGGCGAAGTAAGTTCCCATGCGCTAGGTTTTTTTGTTGCTGGGGGCTTTACGTCGCACCGACACAGAATTATCTTACGGCGACGATGGGATAGGAAAGGCCTAGGAGTTGGAAGGGAGCGACCGTGGCCTTAATTAAGGTACAGCCCCAGCACTTGCCTGGTGTGAAAATGGGAAACCACGGAAAACCATCTTCACGGCTGCCGACAGTGGGATTCGAACCCACTATCTCCCGAATGCGAGCTCACAGCCGCGCGCCTCTACGCACACGGCCAACTCGCCCGGTAGTTCCCATGTGTATAGAGCGTTTGAGTGAATAGCGTTATCCCCGCAGAGTGGCAGAGTCCGCTTGTCAGCATATCCGTCTCTATTTCGTATCTTCTGGGGTGGCGTCCACATATTCCATGACTTCCTTGATGTGATTTAGTCACCATTCTTCCCGTTGACCATGTGGTCACTGACCTTCAGGCTCCAGGCGCATTGATGACCTAGCTACACAACTCACTGCGAACGACATATCCACACCTAAGTCTCTCCAAGTTTCCCAGTCATCATCGAACATCATCGCTCCTTGGAAGGTCTATTCGCGTTAGTCTAAATCTAAATCGGACCATTCTCATTTCCAAAGTGTTGCTCTTCGTCACTTCTTCCTCACGATCGTTCAACCTCTCTTAAACTACTGCTCTCCGATTTGGACAACAGCCGCCCCCTCCAATACTAATCAGTTGGAAAGAGCAGTGTCCTTCTTTGCTGCAATTGTACGGAACAGAAAACCCAAGCTCAGAAATCTGTCTACGCAGCAGGTATTAATGACAATACATATGTCACCGCTGCACATCAAGCGACAGGTAGCTGACCTGAGTTTCCTCCACGGGATCTTAAATGGACATTACCGTTCGGAACATCTTGTCTCACGCTTCTCTCTCCGTGTTCCATCCCGCTCCACCAGAACCAAAGACTTCCTCCACATTCCCCACACTCAGCACTCAATACTTCAACAATCTTTCCTAATCTGCCTCCCAACACTCTTCAACAATATTAATATTAATAGGGGACAAGACTTTGATATAGCATCAAATAAAAGCATATTCTAGAGGGGTGTAAATAGTCTCTTAAAGACAAGTTGACCGAGCTCGATAGCTGCAGTCGCTTAAGTGCGGCCAGTATCCAGTATTCAGGAGATAGTAGGTTCGAACCCCACTGTCGGCAGCCCTGAAAATGGTTTTTCGTGGTTTCCCATTTTCACACCAGGCAAATGCTGGGGCTGTACCTTAATTAAGGCCATGGCCGCTTCCTTCCCACTCCTAGACCTTCCCTGTTGCATCGTCGCCATAAGACCTATCTGTGTCGGTGCGACGTAAAGCAACTAGCAAAAAATAAAAATAAAAACAAAGACAAGTTGATGTGAAGGGATTACACCGTCATCTTGACCCACGACGACTTGGCTATGAATATGGACATTCTCATGGTTTTCGACTAGGACAGTTGTTATTAGTAGGCTGTGTACCTGATCTTGTTATATTTTGTTATGTGTGTTATATTTTATTTTGAAAGTTTACATTTGTTAAATAGTCTGTAAGGAGTGCAAGTGAAATTTGCTCAGTGTAGGTGTATCTTGTGATTCGTGAATAAATAAATAAATAAATAAATAAATAAATAAATAAATAAATAAATAAATAAATAAATAAATAAATACTGTAAATAAATAAACTGCTCATCCTTTACTGTTGCTGGCCAGCACTCCAATCCGTATATCTTTGATTTTACGGATAGGGGCGTCCGACGACGACCAGGACGCCAGTCACCTAGCGCCATTTGCGCCATTTCAACCGCCATTATTATTATTATTATTATTATTATTATTATTATTATTATTATTATTATTATTCCTTACATACATCTTCCCCGGCTATTTATACTGCGCGCCTTCTCTAGGACCATCTATGCCAACGGACTTGAACTTGCAAACTTACAAAGATTTTGTCGTCTACCGTTAGATGGCTAGACCATTGATTTATAATTACTTGACAGAGTAACGTTTATTTTGAAGTTTGTAAACCTACTTCTGAGGACCTTTTTTATGTACCGAAGTTTTTAACACATCAGTTGATTGATTGTAATCAACCTATCTGATACTCGGAAATATGTTCTCTAGCCAGTTAAAACCGGGGGTGTGTACAGGAATCCAGTATCAGTAAAGAGTTCTGGAAGCTTCCCCTTAGGGTACTATAAAAGCAGGGCACTTTGGGGCCGTTTCTTCTGAATTGCTCCAGAGCTTGGAAGTGCGACGTGACCTAGGGTGGCAGGGCGAGGCCTGCGCGAGGAGGACCCAGCGGTACAAGTTAATGTAAGAATTTGCCTGGACATGTGATAGCTCCTGCGAATATTTTGAGGGGAAGAGGGTTCGAAACCCTTCCGTTTTAATGTAATTTTGTAAAATGGTGGTTTCAATATAGAATTTCCGACGAAGTCTGCGAACTCTGGTTCTGTTCCCTACTGGGAAATATGTAAAGTAAGGTAACAAAGAGTGATGACCCTCTGTTGTTCCCATTCAAGCATGCATTGCGTGACAAAAGTTTTTAAAACTTAAAAATATTGTGAATCTTGTCTCGACCTTAACCACCTTTAGTCACACTTTATAGTATAGGATTAGCCTCTGTGTCATTGGAACATAAGCCCACGTAGGGTATTAATAATCTCTAGAAGGAGTGCAGGTGTTTTACCTGCTTGCATTTTGTTTATGGTCGGTTATGTGCAACAATTTTTTTTTTCATCAAGTCCATGTAGCATGGACAATTACGCATCTGTGTCTACTGCATTATTCTTAGGGAAACTGTTTCTTCGATTTTGGTTCCCTTTTGGAACGGTGATCAATTCTATTGTGGATGTATTGATGAAAACATTAAAGTGAGGTCACCCGACGTGGCCTAGTGTAATTTCAGTGTATCAAAGGAAACTGACTGCCGCTGCGGGACTACAATAGGGTATATCGGAGCTCAGACTCCTGAGTAATGTACATTCTTGGAGAAAATCATGCTCTTGTAAAAATTGTACCTGTCAAGAGCAATAAGGCTCTTTTCTATGTAAAGTACCTGCCTGGTAATTATTACAAGTTTTTGTACCTGATGTTAGGACTTAAGTCATGTACATTGTTAAAGCCGACGAGCTCATTAATAACCTGTCATAACTGACTGTTAGTCTATCAGTTTTAAACTAGAAAAAGGAAGGAAATAAAATTTCCAAATTTGTTGTGTTAACTTCTGCTCTAATTAATTCCTTGTGCAGCCATTCAACCCAGACACTTCTTATCTCTCTGTGAACCACGAAAACCCCGTAACAATTATTAGCAGAGCGTGGTTGAATAGGCCTAGACAATGCCCCTATTGACAATTTTCTCTAAATTTTGGATTTCAACACTGAACATTTTTCGATTTTCCTACGTATTTTGCTAAATTTAGTCAAAATTTCACTCATCATGTCTGGCACGAGAGACGTTCTTGCCCGTTGGTATATGCGCAAGGAAGAGGTTTTTTATGAATGAGAAATTCGAAAGGTTCAGTGTGGTGGCATGGTTGTTACAGCTGCGTCTAATTTAAAATATTCGTTAGGTCTACCTGTTTGTATTCCTGTTTATTGAGAGAAGGAAGCTGATGAGGCTTTATCCCCAATAACCACCAATATTGCAGACCTTGCATCTGTTGCTAGTTTTTTGAATGTGGTGAACCCTCCATCAACCAACTTAAACGTGTTCAGGCTGGCCTGTTTACCTTTTATAACAGAGTGGGGGATCTGTTGTCTCTTTAGTTGTGCAAAGAGCTTTCCAGTATGACTTGTGCCAACATATTTCTGAGCTGTCTAGTAAAGTGAACCAATTGTTGACTGGATTTGTTAGTGGGAAGAGTGACTATATTTTCTCATAAACTATGTATACGGAATAGGACCCTAATAAGTCTTCAGATACTGGGGAATAGGTTGAACAACAGCAGGCATCAGCCTCGTTATAAGGTTTATCTTTTCAACGTGATGATTTTTATCTTGTTTGCGGACCTTGATCTAGTAGTTCGGACCTTATATATTCTTAACGCATGCGCTACTTCCCACCCTCCTAACGGTCGTCAATTTAACGTGTAGTTACTTTCTTTTGAGATATCTGTGGGTACGCCCGTGTGGCAAATTCAGAGATGAATACCTACTCTTCTGGTACTGGTGCTGAGGCTTTAGACCACCTGCTCATTGACCCCTTTCTAGTTAGTTATCTACCATTGTAGTATGTGTTTATTTCCTTGTACGATTTGTCATTTTTTAGTCGAGCGTTTCTATTTTCATTTCTTGCCGCTAATGACAAGTGTCTATTATGTCCTAGCTATTCGTAAAAGACGCTTTCTCTTTAGAGTGCACTTGGCTTATACCCTTCTCATTTCAGGTCCTGTACCTATGCTTTGATGGGGGCTTAACCTTTTCCTACACGGGATCGCAGTTTTCTCTGATTTTGCGTCAGGTGGTGAATCGTACATCTTCTAAGTCATCTGGAAATTATTTCTTTGGTGTCAAATGAATTATTTGTTTCTTTCTGGTGGGATTCTGCTACTGTTTCTCCTTTTGAACGCACCCCTATTGGAGATTGGTAATATGGGTTTGTTCCTCTGGCATACTTGAATTGTGCTCATTTATGTTTACTGATTTTTCCTTTCTTCTTCCCTCACTGAATAAATATTTTCCGACACTTTCTTATTGGTGTTGCCTGGTTAACATGGAACTTCTTGCTTTTGTTCGGGATGAATTTCTACCCTAAATTTCGGCCCGCTATTTGGCCTTCTTGCTTGGTTCACCTTTGATGTCCCTTGTATTTGATTATTTGCAGGATTATATTTTGTGTGAAATGAGACTTTATATGGGAGTTTTATGCTCCTTTATAGGCTATACATTTTCTCTGTTGTGATTATGCTATTTATGATATGGGAGGATGTATTGGAAGTACATCTCTCCTTTTTGAGAATGATATATCTTCTCTTCATATGTTTGGTGCATATTGTGAGGTTGTGGCGTAAACTCTTTGATTGTGTAGTATGTGTTTTCTGTTTTTTTCCTTTTGAAATAGGTGTGATGAGGTCCTCCCAGAGTGATTATCCCTGGAAGGACATTTCTATCGGCAGGAGGCTTGTTTTGGTCTTTTGTATTTATCGGTGCAATTCTGTGCGTGGATAGTTAATTCCGTGGGAGCTGTCTTGTTTTAATACTAGCATGCCTTCATGAGGTAGTGAACCATCTAGTTGTTGATATGGTGTAGTTTATCAGTAGGAGGTTCTCGATTTTACCGGGAGTAGCTTCTGGGTAGTATGTGCAATTATACATTGAAAGTTTTCCCTTATTCCATTGTGAGTTAGACATGGGATCATTCCCTCATAAGATATTCCGGAATTTCTGAACTTCTCCGATTTTCCTTTTTCTATTTTTGTTATTCTTGTGATGAACATTAGTTTTCCTTTCCTGACCTAGAATCTCGGAATCTATGGTATCTGCTTTCTCCTCCATCTTAGGGATTCTCGTAGCGGTCTCTATAGTTGTGTGCCTTTTGTTCTAGGGGTGGGTACCACTTACTTTCATATTTTCTTTCTCTTTCCAGATTTTCTTGGTCCTTGATTTTCTGCTGTTGCTACTCCGAGCAATCTCTCGCTGAGCGGGTTAATTGCAATCTTCTATCAGCCCTTATTGCCTTCCTCCTCGAAGATCATTCTCGTTGGGATACGTCCTTGCTTTGGTCATGTTTAGCTTTTAACTCGGCCGTTCACGAGTGACACAATATTTCGCCAATTTCTTCTTATTATTATTATTAATCTGCTTACCTACCAGGGTCGGATTCTCCCTCGGATTCAGCGAGGGATCCCACCCATACCGCCTCAAGGGCAATGTCCTGGAGCTTCAGACTCAGACTTCAGAGAATAAGTGGGAAACCACGGAAAACCACTTCCAGGATGGATGAGGTGGGAATCGAACCCACTTCTACTCAGTTGACTTCCCGAGACTGAGTGGACCCCGTTCCAGCCCTCGTACCACATTTCAAATTACGTGGCAGAGCCGGGAATCGAACCCGGACATCCGGGGGTGACAGCTAATCACACTAACCACTACACCACAGAGGCGGACTTCGCCAGTTTCTCTTATGTTAAAGTTCATCCCTAACACTCCCTTGTCGAATTTGTGGTCGATTAATGAGCTATTACCAGAGAAAATAGATCCAGAGGATATCCGGGATCTATGGAAGGAAGATAGAAATAATCTTAAGGCCTCTCATAAGAGAGTAAAAATGAGGTATGACCGTGGACAAAAACCCACTCATTTAAAAGTTGGATATCAGATCATGGTTAAAAATTTTGTTACCGCGGGCAAGCATGCCCCCAGGTTTCATGGACCTTGGTTTTTTTACATGGTCTCTCACCCTTCTGGTGAGTAATCCGGAGACTGAAAGGATGTTTCGTGTTCACTTTTCTCAAGTAAATCATGTGGCCTTTTCCTTTGTTCATTAAATGCCACCAAGTGGTTAAATTACTGAATTAATTATATTCCTTTCTTTAGGATATTTATAAGGTTAAGGGTTGTAAAAATTCAAAATAAGGAGGAATTCTTCTCTTAGTGTTCACCTTAAAGTATGTATGTAAACGAATTCTTTCTCATATGATTAAATCGTATTTTTGTGTTGTTGTTAAAATTCGTTTGTAAAAACCTTCCGTTCCCTAAATGCTACGCATTCTGTCATAAGCCGCCCATACCTCCAAACTTACCCAAAAACTCCATGTTGCCACTCCTCCAAAGTCGCTAGCCTTGATCTGCAATATATATACCGGGTGGTTCACCAGCCCCTTATATTTTTCGGAGGTAGGTAACCCTACTAACGCGTACATCATAGTCATCCGAAAAAAGATTAGTACCTGCTTCTTTATGGCCTTAGCACAAATTCGCGAATATGGTAGAAATCATTAACGGCACTGTTATTTAGATTACTTAAACTTAAATGAATGTGGAAAATGATCACAGTTACTATCTTTAGGAAGTGTCGTAATGTACCGTACCCAATGGTAAATACCCTCTAGGATGATGCCTCCATTCCTGTATGAACATCCGACTAACTCAGGGTTGGGCAGAGTGTGGGTTGGTTGTCGGTTGGGTCAGGATAAAAAGTCGAAGTTCTACTCTAAAATATCAATCAATGACAGGAAATAGAGGTATAACACGAATGAGAAACAATCATAGGGGGTAAGATGGATTTATTGATAAATATCCCCGATCATATTACGAGAAAACAATTAAATCAAGAAAAAATAATATGGCAAAATGAACACAAAAATATAGAAAATAAATGGAAATCAAAACGTTACTTGAATGATAAGACAAAATTTGAAATCAAAAATCAAGTTCAACACAGAACATTATATACATCAAGACTGAGCTGCTTCTTATAGTCCATTGTTTATATTGTATGGCAACAAGTGTACGCAAACACTGACATGTGGTATTTTCGTATGGAGTTACACACTATCGCATCACCACGATACGGTTTCCAAATTTAAGTTAAATCCGAGAGTCGTCGAAATACTACCGTTAAATAAAGGTTACATTATAAAGAAACGTTACGACGAAAAGGAAAATAATTAAGACGCAATGGACGCTATGTAAACTATGCAAAATACTAGGGGCATATCCTATACTATATTTACAACAATACAAATAATCAAACTAAACACATCTATATACATCGGATATCGAGTAAAGTCTTAAATGCTACACAGATTCTAATGTGAAACCCGGTTCACTGCAAAAGATCTAGACAGAAATAAATAAACCACCAGTACTTCAGCACTCGGGCTGTTCCCTTTTAAAACAACGAGACAAGTATACAATCACAAATAACAATGTAAAACATCAACCTGTAAGGGAAAGACATATAAATAACCCTTGATATCACGAAGAAAGCAATGGGCAACATTGCCTCCTTCTGGTGCATTTGAGCGCTCAACTGCGCGGCCATGTACTTCCGGGTAGATTACGAGCTGAAAAGAAATGTTGAACTCAACACTATGCTAAAGTTTAGATTCTGTCTCCCGAGGCTGTCACTAGGAAGTTTCGTCTCCTTCACACCTACAGATAAACACAGGCCAGAAATCAGCTTGCCATGAGATAACGCCTTTCGCCGACTACACGGAAACTCACGTATATTCATACCTTCTTAGCATGCTTTTACCATTGAATATCATCAGACTCAATAGTCTGGAATTAATACTGTCCATTCTGATCACAATATACACTCAGAAGACACTTAGCAGGCACACACATCTGCACAATATTATTTCTCTTGTCAGGCATACAATCAGCCTGCATCAATACACTATAATTCGACAAGCAATCTTTATCTCATTATTTATCATAAATCCCATTGGCCTTCCACATTTTGAGACTCAGTTCGTGTCCTTTACAGACCATCAGGTAAAACAGAATCCAACTTAACTCAAAGATCTTATTTTAACAACGACGTTCTGCAGCTCCTTCAGTCAGCTTCCGTACATCATGCGTCATGCAGAATATCTATACCTGTCTCTCTGAATAACCGAAATGAAATGAACTAATACGTATGGAACATTGTATAAAGATGAACCTGTCAATCTAGCCCTTCTAGCATATATATAAGGAAAACTCGGAATACCCTATACTAAGTAACATACGTAAATAAACAACAACTAATCCTATCAATCCCTCATTTTCCCAATCATCTAATCATAAAGCAAAATAAAAATAAAATAAACATGCATTATTCTCGTATCCGAATCTATAATATTAACAAAATCAAACAAACACATGCCGTCAGGGTTACTTTACATGAAAATTAAAAATTCTATCTACACTGCCCTAGTACCTTAACATAATTTACATATCATACCATAAATAACACATGCGTCTTAATTGAATTCCATCCGACGACTCTCGAGATACCAGGATAGCAGCTTACATCCCCACTGATTGAGGGATTTACTCCATGTTAATCACAGCATTAACATGTGAGAATGCATTTCTTTCTTCTGCATGCATCGCCATCATCTTGCTGGAAAATACTCCACTGGAACACAGAAGACTTTGGTTGACAATATCTTCGCTGCTTAATGCTACGAGCCGAAATACCCTTTCTCTTTACAAGATCAGCTCAACAAACTGATACATTTATCATACACTTCACTTAAAGGGTGAGAATACAGTTTAAAAAGCAGCACACGGTTCGCTACGGAAGTTCCTCGCGAAACGCGCCCGTCGCGAAGTAGTGAAACAATAGCACGTTTCCACCACACTTGTTACACAGCGGTCACTAAGCACCGTCTTTATATATTGAAAGTAAACTCTGCCAAAATATAAGTTACTATTCCATTTACTCAAGAACAGTAAAATCTTCTAACTGCACAATTTAAAATATCATTTAGAACCAGATACTGTTACTGGAATCACGATCACCAATTCAGAGTTAGTGCTTCCGCACTATCCAAGCATTTAACACAGAGTGACGCTCTCCAGAACTGAGGTGGCTTCGGTGACGCCATATTAATACTGGGGTTCCCGGGTGTCTGAACCAACCACCAATCAGAAAATTCGTCGTATATGATGACACAATATTATTTGTGATATATTTACAAAACGCAGCTCAAACACTAGCAAATCAATTCCACCAATTTTTATATTACTTTTCCAAATATATCTGACTTCTGAA
Source organism: Anabrus simplex (assembly GCF_040414725.1). Taxonomy (NCBI): domain Eukaryota; kingdom Metazoa; phylum Arthropoda; class Insecta; order Orthoptera; family Tettigoniidae; genus Anabrus; species Anabrus simplex. The sequence goes on from NC_090265.1 coordinate 311,286,774, forward strand.
ACTGTAGAAAACCGATTACTGACAGAAACTGACTTTAGCAACTGAGCACGTTGGTCATTCTGGAATTAAGATTTGGCGCGGTGTGGCCTCCATGTTTCCCAAGTCCTTAATTTTCATTGGCTGAAATATATTGCTTGGTCAGCATCTAACACACGTGTCGATCCTTGCCAGCGCTTGGTTACGCCACCCTTTCTCACGGTCATACGGAAATATGAAGCAATGTCCAGCGACTCACTGTCTTGCTCAACATCCGGTATCAACTATCTTGGGATACGATGCTTTAACATGTTAGACTGTAACTTTTATGAATAAATTTTACATATTGGGTCAAATAATACTCTAATTATTATTATGGGCCGGCAGGATACGGCTCAGTAAGGTCAACAACGTGCTAGACGCGCAACAAGGTTCGCGGAAGCTAAGGTGGGTAAACAACACATCACTGCTATTGCACTACCCAAGCTGTGTAGTGGTAGGTTCAAATCACAGGCAGGTACACTTTTTATTCGATGAACGCCGTTTACAGTGACTGTAATACGGCCGCATATCATCCTGTTCCAGAGCTTCCGTGGCTTAGACGGCAGCGCGTCGGTGTCTCACTGCTGGATACCGTGGTTAAAATCCCGGTCGCTCCATGTGAAATTTGTGCTGAACAAATTGGAGGCGGGACAGGTTTTCCTCCGGGTACTCCGGATTTCCCTCTCATCTTTCATTCCAGCAACACTCTCCATTACCGAGCTCGATAGCTGCAGTCGCGTAAGTGCGGCCAGTATCCAGTAATAGGCAGATAGTGGGTTCGAGCCCCACTGTCGGCAGCCCTGAAGATGGTTCCGTGGTTTCCCATTTTCACACCAGGCAAATTCCGGGGCTGTACCTTAATTAAGGCCACGGCCACTTCCTTCCAATTCCTATGCCTTTCCTCTCCCATCGTCGCCATAAGACATATCTGTGTCGGTGCGACGTAAAGCAAATAGAAAAAACACTCTCCATTCTCATTTCATAGCATCTATCAGTCATTACTAAATCACTTTGGGAGTGGCGACCCCATCGTACTAACAGCCTATACAGGGTGTTAGGGGTATACGTGCAGATATTAAGCTAGTCGGCAAAGAAAAATACATCTCACAATATATGCTATGTACTTTTTACCTTGTCCTATTAGTTTGCCCATAACTGAGCCAAATATTTCAGGAGCTAATGTGTTTTGAACGGCCGTAGTAGGATACGCCGGTTACGTCATTCTGTCCACGCGTAGTGGAAGTACAGTAGCAGAGTATAGGGCTTGTTGAACCTGTTTCTTATCGCAGGCCAACACATGTTGTTGTGCACTTCCCCTAAAGGCTTGGCAAGTAGGAGAGGTTGACTCACGTGCCTGGCCACTTGCTGTACTCGAAAACCGGTCTAGGGTAGTCTGTGTGAACAGTACACAGAATTCTTACAGTGACGTCGAAGATCCGTACCACCACATGCATGCGAATCAAATGTTGTGTAGTTGTGTGTGATTTATAAGACGTCATTGGCATTACTCAGTGATCCAAGCTGACAAAATTACAGGAAATAGTTAATAAGTAATGAAAAATGGGCGCAAAATTTCTGTGCTGTTATTGCGACACTCTACGATGAACTTCTGACAATAGACAATGCGAGTTGTCTATGCTTATTCATAAACTTTTCAGGTCAATGAAAGGACGGTGGGCACTGAAAGAAAAGACTATAAGTATTCAGTGAAATTGTTATTAATGAGACAAATTTCAAAAACCGTAGTTTCATCCATCGTGAACACTGCTCGAAGGAAAAAGAGCTACTGTGGAATTGCCGCCAGGCATTTGTAACAGAAGGCTTATTCTGCATTTTCCTAATATGTTTACCCTCCAGGGTTGGTTTTCGCTGGGACTCAGCAAGGGATCCCACCTCTACCGCCTCAAGGGCAGTGTCCTGGAGCGTGAGACATTGGGTCGGGGATACAACTGAGGAGAATGACCAGTACCTCGCCCAAGCGGCCCCACCTGCTAAGATGAACAGGGGCCTTGCGGGGGATGGGAAGGGATAGAAAAGGAAGAGGGAAATAAGCGGCCGTGGCCTTAAGCTAGGTACTATCGCGGTATTTGCCTGGAGAAGTGGAAAACTACGGGAAACCACTTTCAGGATGGCTGAGGTGCGAATCAAACCACCTCTACTCATTTGACCTCCCGAGGCATAATGGGCCCCGTTCCAACTTTCGTACCACTTTTCAAATTTCGTGTCAGAGCTCGAAATCGAACCCGGGCCTTCGGGGGGTGGCAGCTAATCACACTAACCACTATACCACACAGGAGGACAGAAGGCTTATTACTGGACAGTAAGTGCCGATAGGTAAAGTGATGACTGTAATGGACCCGCTTAATTAGAACTTCCGTAATCATAATAATATTACTACTACTACTACTACTACTACTACTAATAATAATAATAATAATAATAATAATAATAATAATAATAATAATAATAATAATAATGTCTTTACGTTCCACTAACTAATTTTCACGGTTTTCGGAGACGCTGAAATGCCAGAATTTTTTACCGCAATGTTTTTTAGTGCAAGTAAATCTACAGACACGAGACTGGCTTATTTGAGCACCTTCAAATACCACCGAACTGAGCCGCCATCGAACCTGCCAAGGTGGGATCAGAAGACCAGCGCTCTATCGTCCGAGCTACTCAGTCCGGCATTAGAGGTTAGAATAAGTTGGTCGTGTGGTTAGGGGCGCGCAGCTGTAAGTTTGCATTTTGGTGATAGTGGATTCGAACTCCGCTGTCGGCAGCCGGGAAGATGGTTTTCCGTAATTTCCCATTTTCACATCAGGGAAATACTGGGACTGTACCTTTATTAAGGCCTCGAACGCTTCCTTCCCACTTGTATCCCTTTTCCCTCCCATCGTCGCCGTAAGACCTACTTGTGTCGGTGCGACGTAAAACAATTTGTAAGTACATGTTTCGGTAATTCCGGAGACATGTCCGCAATTATAAGATTAATAATAATTCGGACTTGTGTTTTCTGTAGTGTTTTCTGACAGATTACCAGCTACGGAGTTTGAGTGGGGCGTTTAACTTTTATTTTAGTAATAGTTAGTAATAATGGACTAACACAGTTTTTATTATAATATTGGTAGGTGGCTTTACGATGAATGAAAGCTGACAGCCGCACGCTCCTAATCACACGGCCAACTCGCTCAATAATAATAATAATAATAATAATAATAATAATAATAATAATAATAATAATAATAATAATAAATGTTTACGTGCCAATGGAGACGCGCGGTTTCGGAATTTTGCCCACGGGTATTCTTTAACGTGCCTGTAATTCTACCGATCAGAAGCGGACGTGTTTGAGCACCTTCAAATACCAGCGGACTGAGCCAGGATCGAGCCTGCTAAGTTCATGAAACCAGAGCTTGAACCGTCTGAGCCACTCAGCCTGGCAACGTTTATTTTGATACGTTCAATAGGCACTGCAAAAGCAGAATGCTTTAATTTACCATTAAACAAGTTCTTTTCATTTGGAAGCACGAAGAGGAGGTACGTTTAATTAATTTATTTTTATAACATGTCCCTTATTGATATGAAGCAAAACGTTCGATGTGCTTTGACAATTCAATTCTGATACTACACACTTGGAAATCCTATCTCACGCATTCTTTCGTTTACGTAAGAAACTTTATTTACGTACACGTCAACACGGGTTGTTTCTGTATACGGCGAGTTGGTCTCCCAAGAATCCATGGTACTGAAATCACACTGTGGGAGAATATTTCACGTAAGCAGTTTGACAAATTCACTAGACCTGTCACGTGCCGGGTTGGTCGTGTGCTGTTCCTAGCGACGGGGGTGTGGTGGGACGGGTTCCCGCCCCTACATGAAACCACCGGACTAGAGGTATGAGCTGTCTGTCTGACCTTGACCTGAATAACAGCTGTCAGAGAGGCGAATTATCGTCCGTACTTGTACGCGAGTTACTTCGTAGTAGTACGAGGGCTATTTTTTTCAAGGTCCGATCGGTCGCGACAGTCAAACGCCCGCGAATATATGATGAACCGCTGCGCAGATGTGTTGCGCAACGTCGTTGTATTTGAATAATTCCAGTGTATGAATACCACGAATACCATGATATGCTGCTAGTGTATCGTGTGGCAGAACAGAACACGGGTCGCCCTCCATGAATCTATCGGAAAAGGCTTCCCAACCGACGGGTGCCGAATCCAGCAACGATACTAGCTGTACTGCAGCGTATTCGCGATGCAAGTTGTGTTACATCACGCTTTCAGAAGCGATGGCCTAAACGGCCACGTGTAATTCTAGACGCGGAAGAAGACATCCTGACAATGGAAATGAAATGGCGTATGGATATTAGTGCCGGGAGATCCCAGGACGGATTCGGCTCGCTAGGTGCATGTCTTTTGGTTTGACTCCCGTAGGTGACCTGCGCACCTTGATGATAATGAAATGAGGATGAAGACAACACATACACCCAGCCCCATGCCAGGGAAAATAACCATGATGGTTCAAATACCGACCCTGCCTGGAATCGAACCCGGGACCCCTGTAACCAAAGGCCAGCACGCTAACCGTTTTGCCATGGAGCCGGGCATCCTAACAATAGTAAACGATGATACCGGGCGCCATACGCGTAGTATAACACGTGCCGTTGGTGTACCAACTTGGACCATACGTAGGACACTGCATGAAGAACTAGTGCATCCTGACCATATTCAACGAGTGCAGTGTCTTTGACAGCTGATTACCATTTTCTTACGAGTTGATGTACGTCGCCACGACACAGATAGATCTTACGGCGACGACGGGACAGGAAAGGGCTAGGATGGTGAAGTAGCGACCGTGGTCTTAATTAAGGAACAGCACCAGCATTTGCCTGGTGTGAACATGGCAAACCACGGAAACCGTCTTTAGGGCTGCCGACAGAGGAGTTCGAACCCACTATATCCCACTCATGGGCTGTGGAACATCCCCATTCAGTAGGAGAAGGCAATTTCCAGCACCGGTTATGAATTAATACCTGGATGGGTGTAGTAGGAAGTCGGTTACGTGGACTAATCATCTTTTTATTAATGTTACCTTGCTCCTGTAGATACAGTACGTTACTTGAGCTTTCAGAGGACGTGTCGCTTCGACTACGCAGAACCACGTGGATTTTACACGATGGTGCAGACATTTCCTCAACGGTGGACAGGACGATGTGGAACTATCAATTGGCCAGCCAGATCTCCAGACCTTATTCCAATTGACTTTAATGTCTGGGGGAACATGAAACACAAACTATATCGAACTGAAGTACCCACTTCGGACGACTTCCGTGAACGTATTGTTTAAGCAGCAGAGGATATACTGAACAACCCTGGTGAAATGAAATGGAATGAAATGTCGTATGGCTTTTAGTGCCGCGATATCCCAGGACGAGTTCGGCTCGCCAAGTGCAGGTCTTTCCATTTGACTCTCGTAGGCGACCTGCGCGTCGTGATGAGGATGAAATGATGAAGACAACACATACACTCAGCCCCCGTGTCATTGGAATTAACCAGTTAAGGTTAAAATCCCCAACCCGGCCGGGAATCGAACCCGGGACCCTCTGAACGGAAGGCCAGTACGCTGACCGTTCAGCCAACGAGTCGGACACAACCCTGGTATCTTGGCTCGAATGCGTCGCAACTGGATTCGGAGAAGTGAAGCCTGCAGTGAAGCCCAGGGTGATCACTTTGAACAATTGCTACGAGTTTTACTTTGGTATGTCAGATGTTACGCCATTTGTGCAACGTAATGGTTTGGGAGTACAGTACAGTATCGTTATAGTATTTTGAGTCTCGATAGGTCGATATTCTCATAAATCCGAGCAGGGAAACTTATGTACCGGTAACAAAAATTATAATCGAGAGTTTCAGTGCGCGAGTGCGGAAGACGTGCTTGTTAAAACGCTAGACATTGACCTTGAACGCATTTCGGCAGTTGCTCAATCCTACACTGCATGTTGTTTTCTTTTTTTTTTTTGCTACTTGCTTTACGTCGCACCGACACAGATACGTCTTATGGCGACGATGGGACAGGAAAGGGCTAGGAGTTGGAAGGAATCCGCCGTGGCCTTAATTAAGGTACAGCCCCACCATTTGCCTGGTGTGAAAATGGGAAACCACGGAAAACCATTTTCAGGGCTGCCGACAGTGGGGTTCGAACCTACTATCTCCCGAATACTGGATACTGGCCGCATTTAAGTGACTGCGGCTATCGAGCTCGAGTTAAAACAGAAGACACTTTGCGTTTTTAAGGGCCGATGACCTTAAAACAGCAATCATCATCATCATTAACACGTATAAAAATTCAAAAAATGCTTGTTTTATATTCATCACTACTGAAATATGAAAAAATTCAATCAAATTAGTTATTTCATTCCCACACTCGTAGAGGGGTAGGTGGGCCGTCAGCTATACGTGTAGCTCTTGGGCCATGGAGTAAGGAAGTAGAGTTGTGAGGATGAAATAATTCAAGTTGGACGTATGTCTTGTACATACAATAAATTGAATTGAACATGTTAGTAAATACCTGAACGCACAGAGAGATAACCGCAGCAACAACACGGACCCCAGAGTAGGCCCGCAGAACACACCACCCAGGACAGAGACCCCCCAAACACCCCGTTTATTGAGTAAATGTTCGTGGTACGGTGTTGACATAGTACAATGTTGACATACATACCTAGGTAAATAAATAAACAAACAAACAGATAGAAGTAGTTGGCCTGGAACTTGCTATGCCGAGTGAGACGAGTTCTTAGTCCAGATATGTGAACAAAACAAGCATTGACCATGCTACACTTTTAAAGGCTACAGAGCAGATTAAAGGCGATCTATCACAAGGCCAAACTTAAACATGTAACAGAACGTAAGATGTAACTCTGTCATATGAGAAACGAAACACACCCGGGCTGGGGAAACAAACACAGATCTTGCAGCACTGTCTTGAAGCACAGGACAGAAACATAGAAGTATACCGGCACACGACACAAAAGTTGAATTAAAGACGGAAAAAGTATTGTGTCACATGAAGCTAAACTAAATAATAAAAATAATAAAAATAACAATAATATTAATAACAAAACATCAAATATGAATAACAAGTATACGACTTAAAAGGAGAGTAAAAAGAGGAATAAGACGAAAGTATGAACAGGTGAATAATAATAATAATAATAATAATAATAATAATAATAATAATAATAATAATAATAATAATAATCAAACGAGAAAAAAGAGTAATAAGAAGAAGTTCAATATGAGTAGTAGCAATAATAATAAGACTGAATAATAATAGTAGTAATAATAATAATAATAATAATAATAATACCGGTAATGTTATTTGCTTTACGTCCCACTAACTACTCATACTGTTTCTGGAGGCGCTGTAATTTAGTCCCGCAGGAGTTATTTTTACGTGCGAGTAAATCTACCGACACGAGGCTGACGAGCTCCTTCGAATGTCACCGGACGGACCCAAGATCGAGCCTGCTAAGTTGGAAACAAGAAACCAGTGCTTTAAACGTCTGAGCAAGTCAGACTGGCCACTTTTACTTTGCTTTATTTTGCCATTACACATATGCTTTTTGTTTGCAAGCACGAAATAATAATGTAATTTTTACGTCCCAATAACTACTTTGGCGGGTTTTGGAGATGCCGAGGTGCTGGAATGTTGTACCGCAGGACATTTTTAATGCAAGTAAATCTACAGACACGAAACTGGCGTATTTCAGCACCTTCAAATACCCCCGAATTGAGCCTCCATCGAACCTGCCAAGATGGGATCAGAATACCAGCGGTCTATCGTCCGAGGTACTCAGCCCGGCATTAGAGCTTGGAATACGTTGGTCGTGCGGTTAGGGGCGCGAAATTGTGAACTTTCATTGGGAAGATACTGGGTTCGAACTCCACTGTCGACAGCCCTGAAGATGGTTCTCAGTGGTTTCCCATTTTCACATCAGGAAAATGCTGGAGCTGAACCTCATTTAGGTCACGAACGCTTCCTTCTCACTTCTACCCCTTTTCTGTCCCATCGTCGCCATAAGACCTATCTGTGTCGGTGCGACTTAAAGCCAATTTTGAAAATCATCATAATTAGGACATTATACAACTGTCGAGATCCATAGTTATAAACGATGAGAAGTATTTTCTAGGCAGACATTATTGGCGAGTAGTCAATAATAATAATAATAATAATAATAATAATAATAATAATAATAATAATAATAATAACAATAATAATAATGGTATTTGCGTTACGTTTACGGTTTTCGGAAACGATGCGGTGCCGGAATTTAGTCCCGCAGGGGTTCTATTTACGTGCCACTAAATCTACCGGCACGAGTGTGACGTATTTGAGCACATTCAAAAACTACCGGACTGAGCCAAGTTCGAACCTGCGAGGTTGGAGTCAAAAGGCCAGCACCTCAACCTTCTGAGCCACACAGCCCGACAGGAGGCACGAAATGTAGGTACGTTTAATTTATTTATTTGTATAACATGTCCATTATTCGTTTGAAGTAAAACGTTGGCTGTGCTTGCCTAATTCAATTCAATCCCATGCTTGCTTTCGTTGGCGTAAAGACATAGGTTTTCAGGTCATTTCCATACTCACTAGACCACGGGGCTGACGACCACAGATATCCCAATCCCCTAAGTGATGTAACAGCAAATGAACCAGTATTAACGCTGACAATTCGATACAGCTCCAGGGTCCGAAACCGATAACTAGGGTTGTCTGACGGAAACTAAATACTAACAACAAAACCAGTCTGGCGAGAATGTAACGTAACATGGTGAACACCGGTAGCAGCCTTCAGCTGTTATCGTAGTTCAGCTGCTCGTAAACATAAAACCAGTTTGGCAAGTATATTACGTAACATCTCGTGGCATTACAAAGGTAGCGTTCAGCTGTGACAGTAGAACCAGTTTGGTACGGATGGCGCGTGACTTGCCTGTTGTCAACGGAAAGCTATTCATTCGCAGAACGAGGCATACTACCTATTCTAAAAACATCATATCACTTTGCTCTCGAAAATAACTTCCGCGGATTACTAAAAGTTTGATATATAGTGGTTCGTCACATCGTTCTGTATTGCTACAAGAAATATCTGCACGTATACACCTAACACCCTGTATATGATTCATTCATTACATCCCTGACCCGGTCAATGACTGGAAAACAGGTTGTATGTTTTCATTTTCATTTGGTTCTGAAAAGGACCGTTTTATCCAATGTTACGTAACCAAGTTGGAGTACGACGTGAAGGTCTTTAGTTAGGAAGTATGGTACCCTGGATGGTCAGAGTAACCAGTGTTTGAAATGTTGTTCAATTTACAGTGTTCATTTAGCTTTTTACCACTATGGAGCACGTGGCATACGTTTTAAATCGACCGTTCTTTCTCCATAAATTAGCAACATTTCAACGTACTCTTCATAGGAATACATCGTGAGGAAATGAAAAAGTGTTGTGATGTGACCTGAGAGGTATGGATTATTATTTATGTGCGTTGGATTCGGTAGGTTATGGGTTCGACTCCCATGCTGACCGTCCTGAAAACGGTTATCATCGTCTCCCATTTTCACGACCTGGCGAATGCCGGGACAGCACCTTAATAAAAGAACCAGGGCCGATTTCCTTCCCAGTCCTTCACCCACCCATCCTTAGGGGAAAGACGGCTAATCAGAGCGTACCCCTTAAAACAAATAGCAATTTTTTTTTATTATTATCGTATCCCTGCTAAAATGGAGCACCTTTGTCGTTCAAAAATATGCCTTATACTGGACTCGAATCACTACCTTGCCCATACTCACAGATCTTCCGTTCCAGCCCGTAACCGATTCAGCCACGAAGTCAGCATACGTGGCGCTTGCTAGAGGTTTAGTACTTAAGTACGGCCGTTCATTTCGAAAGTTAACATACTGTACATGTCAAAGTCTTCAATGAAGGTTTACGGTGCTCATTTAACTTCCTTACGTTGCAGAGCACGGGGCAAAACCTATTAACTCGACCGTATTAGGGGTAACTGTGTTATTTCAAGGCGCAATAAATCACACATTGGCAGAATAGTCCTTAATATATGGCGCAGAATTGTACATAGTTGCTTTTCCGTTGCTAGGTCCGTGGACCAATTTACAGCTATGACACACAGGCAGGGAGAGCCTGATTGACCTTAAGGTGAAATTTCAAGTGATTTGGTGTTTTTAAAAGCTAAATTATAAGGATCTTTTTGTTATACGCGCTATTTTGGTTGCCTATCTACGAAAAAATAAGGGGCAGGTGAACCACCCGGTATATGTAGCATCTTCGTACAACAGTTACTTTCCCCACAAAATTGCATGTTACAGTGCCCAATATTACATCAGAGGCCATGTGAAATCAACCTGGAAGAGATTGCGGTGCGGGGTATGGACCCGCCTAGTTCCGACTAAGACTCCAAAAAACTACCTTCTTTGGGCCCGTCATCGTGGGAAGATGCTGCAAATCAGGTCACAACCTCCCACTCTATCTTTGAGCGGGACCTCACGATTTGGTCTCAGGCCCTCATCGCCTCAGTTTCAGCCCTCACAGTATTGGGAGTATAGTATCTCAGGGTACCCTCACAGTATTGGGAGTATAGTATCTCAGGATACCCTCACAGTATTGGGAGTATGGTACCTCAGCGTACCCAAGGGGTCCGAGCGTCCCATTCAAACGTCAGCCGTAAGAATCCGAAACAACAAATAAGAATGTACTCTTCAACAAGATATATCCCAGCCTTTCAATGTATTTATCAAAATGAATGTGCTAATGTACTTCAAGATTTGAAAGCTGTTCATCCCAATGTAAAACTTTAGGAGGGGAGGTCTCTACCAGACATACACCTTCCCCGGCTATTTAAACTGCGCGCCTTCTCTAAGGCCATATGTGCCAACGGACTTGAACTTGTAAACTCCCAAAGATTTTATCGTCAACAGTTAGATGGCTAGACCATTGATTTATAATTACTTAATAGAGTAATGTATATTTTAAGTTTTTGAACTGCTTCTGAGGATTTATTTTATGTCCCGAAGCTTTCAACACTTCAGCTGATTGATTGTAATCAACTTATCAGATACATGGAAATATGTTCTCTAGCCATTTAAAAACGGGGGGTGTGTACAGGAATCCAGCCTATCAGTAAATAGTTCTAGAAGCTTCCCCTTAGGGTACTATAGAAGCAGGGCACTTCGGGCCGTTTTGTCTGAATTGCTACAGTGCTTGGGAGTACGACGTGACTTAGGGAAGCAGGGCGAGGCCTGCGCGAGGAAGATCTGGTGGCACAAGTTAATGGCAGAATTCGCCTAGACATGTGATAGCTCCTGCGGATAGTTGGAGGAGAGGAAGGTTTCAAACTATTCTCTTTTAATGTAATTTTGTAAACTGGTGATTTCAATATCATCACTCCACCGGTAAAACGTTGTATTCCACAAAGCTCTTCCTATCCATTATTCCCCTTAAGACTGCTCACGCCTCCCAGCCACGTATAGATACGCAGTCCGTCAGAACGATGTCCGTTGTGTTCGTTTTCCTATGCCGACGAGTAAACGAAAATGAACCTTACATGCATTATACACTAGGAGTGCGTAAATACGTAATGCAAACATACATTCCTATAGAACGGTACAGTAAGGTTAATTTTACTTTACACATGGGCATAGGAAAACACAACCAAATTTGTTCTGATGGACTGCATATCCATACGTGGCTGGGAGGCGTGACCAGTCTGAAGTAGAATAATCGATAGGAAGAGCTTTGTGGAATACAACGTTTTACCGGTAAAGCGACGATATAGAATTTCCGGTGAAGTCTGAGAACTCTGGTTCTTTTCCCTACTGGAAAATATGTAATATAAGGTAACAAAGAGTGATGACCCTCTGTTGTTCCCATTCAAACTTATTATTATTATTATTATTATTATTATTATTATTATTATTATTATTATTATTATTATTATACTAGTAGTAGTACTAGTAGTAGTAGTAGTAGAATGATTGTTACTGATGTTCGTCTATTGCACTAGATTACGCTTCCTTACAAATTTGTTTGCTTGACTATGCAAAATAGCAAGCTATGGAAGTAGCAGAAAAGCGTTTAGCCACATCACAAGTTATGATCTGAATTAAGACATAATTGCTTGCAAGTGGAATGTCGAATTCTACTCAGAGTCAGTTATCTCTACGTGTGTTAACCCTCTGAGAGCTGATCATAAGCTAGGAGGGCATCTGTCTCCATGCTGACGCTATCTACCTCCCGCTGATCTCTCCTGATAACAGACACACGTCACCCACGCGTTAATTTAACTGTCAGAGCCTAGCTGTAGACGCATCATTAGTCACGGGCTCTCTCTAAGCTTCGTTAATTTTATAACCTAACTCATTTTAGTAACATTATGGGATCAGTCACTGATTTTACTATCTCCGTTAAAAAAACACATTTATTTAAAAAGATTAGTAGAAAATGTATTTCTTTCTTAACATTCCTCCGCTCTCGCTCGCAACTTGTCCGCCCATCATGTTTAATAATTTTCATTAAATTTTCTCCACTTCACCCGCAACGCTTCAAAATAATCCGGACTGCAATTCTGACAAAATTACACAAGCACAGTTATGACCAAAAATATGTATTAAATAATTCACAGAAATATTTATTACGTACAACACAGAAATCTTCAAAATGAATTTATTTCTTCTTTTATTTTGGTTAGTAAAATCATAACACATTTTCAGTCCTTGAAGTGCACTTTTCTTTACTATTTCACCCAAAAATACATTTTTATAGAAAAACAGATATCAAATTAAAATATGTTTAAGTCTGTGTATTTACATCTACTACATTTCTTTCTTTAAAAATAATAACACAAATCTAGAAATGTTAATTCCTTTCCTTCTTTCCCCAGCTTCTCTAGCATTTGAACAATATTTTCAGAATCGCTGAATCGTTGAGCTCTGAACGAAAGAGTAGGTAAATTGATCGGTAACTCATCGTTAGTATTTTCTGACAAAAAAAAACTAAATGTCAAAGAAAAACTTTATGCCACAGTAGTTTACCTAAAGATGAATATAATTCCGAAATACTAGCAAAAATAACTAAATATTTACTCACATCTTCTGTTGAGGGATGGAAAAGTAATTGTCACTTCCGCTCTCAAGACTGCAACTTGGCCGATACCGTCAGATTTCGGACTCTACTGAGATGGTAGGGAGTGGTGGACGGGCTGAAATCGAACTCCGGTTAGCGATAAATGACTAACTAATGGCGAGAAATGTGCGAAATAATATAAAACGTGGTCAATCTGCCGTCTGCGCGAACGGACGAAAGTTAATTAGTTTACCCTCCAGGGTTGATTTTTTCCTCAGACTCAGCGAGGAATCCCAGCTCTACCGCCGCAAGGGCAGTGCCTGGAGCGTGAGACATTGGGCCTGGGCGATACAACTGGGGAGGAGGTCCAGTACCTTGCTTAGGCGGCCTCCCCTGATATGCTGAACAGCGGCATGGTGTGGGGATGGGAACATTGGAATGGATAGACAAGGAAGAGGGAAGGAAGCGGCCGTTTCCGTAAGTGAGACACCATCCCGACATTTGCCTGAAAGAGAAGTGATAAACAACGGAAAACCACTTCGAGGATGGCTAAGGTGGGAATAGAATCCCCCTCTACTGAGTTGCCCTCCCGAGGCCGAGTGGACCCTGTTCCTGCCGGGAATCGAACCCGGCCCTCTGGGGGGTGGCACTTAATCACATTAACCACTACACTATGGAGGCGGACAGTAGAAAATTTATGTGGTAAAGTCCAGAAATATGTGGCTTGAAATTCAATATCACGCTGTTCATAACGTATACTTAACCTAGAATGCGGTTCTTTGGACGTCTTACTTGCTCAAAAATGACACTCGGGTTGCATTACAACAGCCGTATAGCACATCTGTGTACTCTGCTGGGGTCACAATTACCATAAACAATTGTTCAGTTAACATCAGAGGGTAAAATTAAACCTATTTATATTTTACATACCGGGCGAGTTGGCCGTGCGCGTAGAGGCGCGCGGCTGTGAGCTTGCATCCGGGAGATAGTAGGTTCGAATCCCACTATCGGCAGCCCTGAAGATGGTTTTCCGTGGTTTCCCATTTTCACACCAGGCAAATGCTGGGGCTGTACCTTAATTAAGGCCACGGCCGCTTCCTTCCAACTCCTAGGCCTTTCCCATCCCATCGTCGCCATAAGACCTATCTGTGTCGGTGCGACGTAAAGCCCCTAGCAAAAAAATATATTTTACATGTTTCGTTTATCTACTTGAGCATTTTAAACATTGCTCGGGAAAATAATAAAATCCTAAATAAAATATTAGTACGTGTAATAGTTGTGAACACAATGTGAAAAGATATGCAATTAATAATGGTGTGTGGCCTACGGTGAGGTCTAATGTAGATCTTTCGAGTTGACCCACCATAGTCGCACTGCGCGTCTCTGAGAATGGGGTCTTACCTATAATGAGTTCTAATGCTGAAAACGATACAAACACCCGGCCCCAGTCAGAAATCGCACCCAGGGCCCTGTGACAGAAGGAAAACGAGTTAACCATTTAGTCATGGAGTTAAGTTTCATAGTTATAATAGAAACAATCTAGGCGTGATGTTTTCTTAAATATTATTTTCACTGAATGTCAGGTTGGGGATATAAAGCTGGAACAGGTAGATAATTTCAAGTATTTGGCATGTGTGTTCTCCCAGGATGGTAGTATAGTGAGTAAGATTGAATCAAGGCGCTGTAAAGCTAATGCAATTAGCTCGCGGTTGCGATCAACAGTATTTTGTAAGAAGGAAGCCAGCTCCTGTACGAAACTATATTTACATCAGTCTGATTTCAGACCAACTTTACTGTACGGGAGTGAAGGCTGGGTGGACTCAGGATATCTTACTCATAAGTTAGAAGTAACAGACATGAACGTGGCGAGAATGATTGCTGTTACAAATAAGTGGGAACAGTGGCAGGAGGGTACTTGGATCGAGGAGATAAAGGCTAAGTTAGGAATGAACGCGATGTATGAAGCTGTACGCATAAACCGGCTTCCGTGGTAGAGTCATGTGAGGCGAATGGAAGAGGGTAGGTTACCCAGGAGAATAAAGGATTCTGTTCTGGATGTTAAGAGGAGTAGAGGCAGACCAAGGCAGCGATGGTTAGACTCAGTTTCTAATGATTTAAAAATAAGAGGTATAGAACTAAATGCCACAAATATAGGATTGTGGCGGCGTGTAATAAATTCACGGAGTCTTGTAGACTGAACGCTGAAAGGCATAACAGTCTATAATGAAGATGTATGTATGTATGTATGTATGTATGTATGTATGTATGTATGTATGTATGTATGTATGTATGTATGTATGTATGTATGTATGTATATGTATTTGCATTTTAAAAAATACGTAAATCATCAGTAATCAATACTGTGTCACTGGAGAGTAGTTTACCGAGCTCGATAGCTGCAGTCGCTTAAGTGCGGCCAGTAACCACTATTCGGGAGATAGTATGTTCGAACCCCACTGTCGGTAGCCCTGAAGATGGTTTTCTGTGGTTTCCCATTTTCACACCTTAATGAAGGCCACGACCGCTTTCTTTCCACTCCTAGCCCTTTCATGTCCCATCGTCGCCATGAGACCTATCTTTGCCGGTGCGACATAAAGCAAATAGCAGGACAGTAGTTACTGATGTCTGATGCGTTAGATTATTTTCTAATCTTGATGTTCAATATTCCTTACACTTCTTCGAAAATACAGTTCAAATAACTGACTCTCAAAAGTGTAAGTACACGTGTACTTATAAAAGACTCTATAAAAAGTCAGATACTCCGCGGGCCAGGAGTAAAAACTTGCAGGAGGACTTCGGACTAGTGTAGAGTAGAAATTTTGCTCCCATGACGAGCCAAACGTTTTGTTGCAGTAATATTTCCTAGAGGAAGACGAGTAATCTATACTGATATAAACTATTCTGTAATGAGAGACTGGGAGTTTGTAACTATATAACGCGTAATATCAGAAACTACTGGGCCAATTTTGAAATTTCAGTTACTATTTGAAAGATATCATTGCTCCGTGTAACAATTTCTTCGTATCTCCAATAGTTTTCGAGACAAAAATATTTTTCTTTGTTCATGTGTATGCCTTATACTTGGTCACTTTGTCTTGGTTCCTTTCGCGTAAAAACTACTTCACGGGTCGTGCTCAAATTTGGTAAGCATACAACTGGAACATTTGCTTAAAATTGGAGTGTGATGTCATTGCTTTGAACGAATAAAATAAGTCACAAAATGGTGGAAGGTGTTTCATTTAATTCGAGAACTGCTACACACATCTGTATGAGATTCACGGTGCCCACTCACCCTCTTGCTTATTCCTTACTTTTCGCAGTAACCAAGCAGAAACCATATACAACTGACTCAGCCTCAACTTGAGGACAGTACACTAGTGCCGCGTGTGAATCTACTGCGGGCCATTCCAACTCGAGCACTTAGTGCTGGGGCGCACGAGCGCTGCACTCAGCTGCACCGTACCCCTCATTCCCCACCTACCCCAAGCAGTGGTCACTGCATGTATACGTAAGAGACAGTACATTCATTCGATTCTATGTGTGTGTGTCATTCTCAGTAGAATCTATTCGATACAACAGACAGCGGAGCAGTTGGTTTCTCCTTCGTTAAAAATGTCGTTTAATCCTTCGTGGGTGGATTCATATTTTGTTCTCAATACCGAAGGGAAAGCTCAATGTTTAATTTGTCATGTCATTTTAAGCGTAAAGTCTTCAACCGTTCGATGACGACATGTTTCCACCTATGATGACATTTTTGGCGCAGCAAGAACCGAACAAATTGCTAAGTTAAAATCGGAATTGCCAAGTTCTTCAGAGATACGTAATAACTTACTCATTAGGAATTGTTTTACATGCAATTTAGGAGATTTGTTTTCGTTTTGGTTTGGTATTATTAAGAATTTAGAATTAGACTTAGATGTGATGCCCAGAAAACACACCGTGCGAGTTGGCGGCGCGGTTAGGGGCGCTCAGCTGCGAGCTTGCATCCGGGAGAGAGTGGGTTCGAACCCCACTGTCGGCAGCGCCGAAAATGGTTTTCCTTGGTTTCCCATTTTCAAACCAGGAAAATGCTGGGACGGTTCCTTAATTAAGGCCACGGCCGCCTCCTTCCCATTCCTAGCCTTTTCCTATCCCATCGTCGTCATAAGACCTATTGCAAAAAACACAAAGATAATGATTTTAATTATTTTATTTCCCTGTCCCACACATACTTGAACCCAACACTTTAGAAGGCGCACTTCGAGCACGTTATGGGCTATTATTACTCTGAAAATTGCAAAAAAAGTGGACCACCCTTTACTGGTGGTGGATTTGTAAAAGAATGTCTAATAGAGTGCTTGGAAGTACTGGGTCCACGCGCTGTGTCTCACTTTGAGGCGATAAGCTTGTCAAAACAAACATCTCTCGTCATGTACAGGAACTTACGTTTGTCTACTTATGAAAATTTTGGAGACTATCAGACGTCGTTACAGACTTTGCACTCTGAACTCAATGGCGGATTTAAATAAATGAATGATGTGGTACTTCAACTTATATTTATGACCCCATTTTCAACACGTCTTGAAAAATCAGCATCATATTTCCAAACAGAGCTGATATAGCTAGAGTGCGACGCAATCCTAAAGGACAGATACTACCACTACAGCGGTGGTTTAATATCCTTTTACAAAGGTGTTCAACCACAAGAATTTCCAAAACTTCAAACAGTTGCCTTAAAATTTACGTCAATGTTCGGTACAACGTATGCATGCGAACAGATGTTTTCGGTTCTGAATTTAAGTAAATGGAGAACTATGACTTCTCTGTCTGATGCGGACTTAAAAGCTGTACTTAGAATTTATACTGCCAAATCGATTGTGCCCATTATTGGTAAATTAGTTGCCGCAAAACGATGTCAGCAATCGACTTAAACGCTAAATGTACATTAAGGCAAACGCAAAGTACGTACAGAATAAATTGTGTTTTTATGTGTTCATAGAACTGTCATAAATAATATTGTTTTCATAATTTCCACGCTGACTTGACGACCTGTGGTTCTGCCTCTGCCACTTCCCCTCCTTCCCCCACCACCTGAACGGTGCTATAGCACAGCACCGGGGCTGCTGCCGGGGCCGGCCGGGGCCTTGGGAGCACCTCAGTTGGAATCGCTTGATCTACTGTATCTTATTTTGAACGCCTTTGATTGGCAAGGAACTTGAATAGGTTAAACAAATGACGGAACAAAAAAAGAAACACACTCGGTCAGCTATCGCGTCATCATGGTTCACTGCAAGTGACTGCACTAATATAATCCATATAGTAAAAGAGTTTACTAAAAAAACCTATGGCAAATCCACTCGTCCGTTACACTGGACCGATTTGCTTCATTTCTATTTTAATCTCTCCGGAATTACCTGCCGGAAAATGATGAGACATTGATAGGTCTCTAAGTTCAGCCAACTTTGAGAAATCATAAAATCAAAATACTAAATGATCACTCCAATAATTGCAGGCGAAGGCTTACCCTAAGACACAATACAATCTGTACTTAGCAGGTTTCTAAGCGACAATCGCTTTAATTAATAATCTGATATATGTGATTTTAATCCTTAGTAATGTCATGCATGCAGCCATGTTTGATTACTACCTGCTAGATACTCTTTGATTCCCTGACCTTCCCCACATGGCAGGTGGCAGGACGTTCCTAATTACTTACATGATGCTAAAAGAAAACAATCTACGTACGCACAGACAGGAAGGTATAAAGTCGACTAGCCTTCTGTATGAGCATTAATAAAGCGCACGGTCAAACTCTTGATAAAGTGGGCGGTCTACTTACCCGAATCAGTATTCAGCCACGGAAAATAGTATGTGGCACTATCTCGGGCAAGATCGTTTGGAAATATTAAGATCCAGATACGGTTGAATGGTCGAAGCATGGAAAGAAGTGCTATAAACTATATTTTCGGTATTAAATGTTCATGAAACAATTAAAAGGGGCAGGAAAATCAATATGACTGCGACAAGCATATCAAGACAACTTATCTGAGCTATTTGTAACGAATGCTGTGGAGCAGCGCTGGTCCACTAATATAATATAATATAATATAATATAATATAATATAATATAATATAATATAATATAATATAATATAATATAATATAAAAGAGATTGTTTTAACTCTCCCTCAGTCGCAGCCTTCGTGATTCTTAACTATCTCCAAGTTGTCATGACAAATTTTAGCGATATGTCTTGGAAATCTACTGTTTTTGAGGGATCAGTTTTACATGATATCTATACGCAGGCCAATTCTCCTCATATATATATTCCAATAATGAAGCATTAATATCAATTGGCAATAACTTTTCCTTTGTATTTGTGCTTACGCTTTATTGTGCTAATATTGCTGTCGTGTTGTTTTTCTGTCCATCGGGGGATCTTTTAAGACTTTAGGAAGTTCATAGAGACAGCCTTTTTGAGGATGTAAAAGGGCAGGTGGGGAGTGTCTACCATTATAATGAAAACTGCCCAACTAGATAGTGACTGGCAGAATGCGAGGTGGCCTACCATTACAATGAAAATTCCCTAACCCGCTCTTGACATGAAGAACGACG
Organism: Anabrus simplex; assembly: GCF_040414725.1. Lineage (NCBI taxonomy): Eukaryota > Metazoa > Arthropoda > Insecta > Orthoptera > Tettigoniidae > Anabrus > Anabrus simplex. Next base: position 311,306,527 of record NC_090265.1, read on the forward strand.
TATGATGACTTATCCTACGTGTTTTGGTGTAACGTTAAGAGCTATGCAATTTAATCAAATCTTACTCATAACGTAAACACTACTTCATCTAGAATTCTGTATTCATTGTACAATGCCGTGGCGAAGCACGCGTACATAAGCTAGTCTACACACATAAACTAAGAGCTTTCTCTGTAAATTGCTCAGAATTAAAACAGAATATTATTTCTGCATCGCTCGTGTCCACGGTAACAAGGAAATGCCATTTTTAATTTTCCGACTTCTCGGTCGTATGTATGTATGTATGTATGTATGTATGTATTGTGCCCTGACAGCAATCCCTGTGACCATTTTGTAAATTTTAATTCTGTATCTCAGTGTTGGGTTAGGCCGCGGCGAAGCAATGCAGTCGGAGATCCATGAAGGCTCCACTCAAGGGACGTGCAAGTCCGACGAGTTGGGTCACAGGTTAATTAAGTGGACTGTTATCATCGTGGTTTTAAACGTAGAATGTAACCATCATTTCTGCCTAAATTACGTGAATATTCCGCAATAGAGTATTAAGAGATCGAGAATATTGGCATATTCGTTAAGATACATTGACCATCATTTAATCATATCTTAAATTAAATAACTAACCTAGTGTTCCTACGCTACTTTAAATAAGAACTCCGTAAATGTTTTATTTATGGAAGGATTTCCCGTTTAATGATTTTAAAATACTTCAGATGTTTCAATTACATTAAGAGCAAATTATCGGCAACACAAACGAATATAAGAAGGAAATATTATGTTAATTTGAAAATAAACACCTAACTTCAGGCTCTTGTTACAAATGAATTATAACATCATGAATCAAAAAAATAAAAGAGACAAAGTGTCCCTCTGCTGAAGGCTTACAGTGAAAGATCAGTTATCAACCTCGCATTTTTTTAAAAACAAATCACTGGGAATTATAGAATCGTCCATTTCAGAATGCTATTTTCTACCCAAATATCTCATAATATTCCGTCATTTCTCTTTTAAAAATCACCGCATTAAATGTCGGTATCTGTCTATCTAGCAACTTGAAAAATACCGTTATTCTAACTTCATAAAATCACCATAAATGCAATAGAAATGTTTGAAAGACACAGGATCGTAACATAATATGATATCCATCAAAGACATGCATTTAAAAGACAGACTCGATCCTCCCGTACATTCATCGGCGACTGCACCTAGATAAATGACATCAAATGACATTGCAACGCCTATAATTAAGCTTGTCTAACTACGTTGATTCTGCGCCTCCGGATACCACTGCGTCGTTTGACCTGGAATAACTACATCAGCACTAAGCGTCAACTCAAATGATCTACAAAATCCAACTAGCAAAGAAATGATTTACTTACCATAGAAGATCATATTTCCTTTACGACATGTCCTCAATATCTTTACGTTACCGATTATCTTGCGAAGATCCTAAACATCCCTTTAATATCGTGCGCTCTGGTCAATCTTGTATTTAAATAGGATAAATGTGACGACCAACTACTAGTGTTCGTGAGTGCAACATCCTATAACATTATTCTAAAATACGGCCTCGTACCTAAATAAATTATTCGTCACGACAACAACAAAATTCACGCATGACTAACATAGTTCCTACCGTCAATACCATCATCAGGACCTTCACATAACATCATCATAAAATTCGCAATCCTAATGACACGTCTATAATCATCATATCTCTCTATCCACGTAAATACTTTCAAAGATCCTACCGTAACCAACATCTTATTACATCACACAACTCGTCATGCACAGCGAATTCACAATACTAAAGAACAATCTATTCAGGCATTTATGTAAAATTACTAAATACGTTGCTGCATTAACACCATATCACCACAATAGTATCACACTTCTATTATCAAAACACTGTATTTCCACACAAGCACATAACATTTTGAAGACCACAGAATCGCACGTCGCAAAATACCGAGCTCCTCCGAGGTATTCTGAGCTACAAGTTAAATTAGCGTTCCATACCCTAACATCATTACGGTACCAATAACATCCATGTCGAAAAATCTTTCGTAAAACCTTGCTAGCAAACATTAAAGAAATCTTACACAGCCATCGCATATCATCACAACGTAGACTAGCTCACCGCACTAGATGTAACGATCATAAATTTTACAACGCAATGTCCAACAAATAACGGTCGCTTTCAAGTTAAAATTGTTCATGTCAAATCGACAACAAAATAAATACTACTCTACAACTACAATAAGCAATTACGTGGCGGAATATATAAGATATTCAAGTACTCATCCTAGGTTATTGTTCCACGACGGTGTCACCTTCCGAGTTCAACTCTCACTCAATTACATTATCAAGTATTGTCCTTCACATTTCTGGTCAGATCCTTTGAGGTCCCTCTATTTTAGTTGTTCATGTTGATACGTGCATTCATTTCATCTGAACAATTAATTGCTGACGGTTCCATATTACCTGAAACTCAGAGATATCAATTAGAACAAGGTTATACACCTTAATACAATTTTAACAGTTCAAGTGATACACTTGCCTTTTCATACAATAACAAGATATCTTGTTTTACAATATTATATGTTTATAATATGCCAATATCTCTCTAATATTTCCTTTCAAAACAACCTTTTCCCTATGAATTCTTGCTTCCGATCTTTCTGAGTTGCAGATTGAGAGTGTCAACTTCTCCAGAGACAAACAGATTCTACCACCACATAATAATTGCAGACGGTTTGCTTTTCAGAATTCTTCTCAGCTTCTAGCTCCCATATGTTCTTGACAATTGGAAACATTTGACACATAATGCAAGACGATCTCGTACAAATCAGCTGTACTAGCAAAGGAACTTGTTTAATAATTGCCGCCTCGTATTTAGGTTAGTAATCGACAGTTTCTTTTCTTCATCTCGATCGTCGGATCGTGCGAGACTAGATGTACAAGGTATGGCCCTCTCATATGAATTTATTATTTACATATTTCATGGCCCTCAGTAACATTCTGTCATAGATATTCTGCCGTTCATGCATTTCGGAAACTTTACTTGAAGGATACGTATTATTCATATAATCCTGCCCTGTGTTTCACGATGTTTAACTTTCTACTAATATTTCCGAGATATCACGGGGTTTAGAGCTTTTTATCAATCCGCTGATCTCTTCAATTCGGCGATGCCGTTCACGTAATTAGACAAATCAACTGCTTTCTAATTCATCTGGAGGTGTGATAACCGGACATAAGATTTCATTGACATTATTTCTCGACATAAACTTCCAATGTGTTCACCAATCTCATCCTGACATACATTGGAAGGTTATATTCCTCCTCTACTCAAAAATGAAATTTCGTATGAAAGGAGAAATTTCATGTTCATGCCAGATCTAATCATAATTCTCTTCTTCAATGAAATCTTCTCTTATCAAGTCTGAAATGAACGGAAAATAACTCTGGTCTTGAGATACTGTTATACCATATCCTGCCTTCCAATCTTGTCTGGACTTCATCATTCGTCATCTGATTCGTCGGTCAGCGAATAAACATCCCAAGCATCTCCGTTTCCTACGTCTTCCACGATGATATTGACTTCCTCCTCTTCAACGATCGGAAAACTGTACTGTTTAAGACTTGAAGCATTGAAAATAGCAATGTTGTTGGACTCCAAACTCTGTATTTTATATGCGTTATTGCCCAACGCTCCAATAACTTTGAACGGCCCGATGTACAAATGTGCAAACTTGGAATAGAATTTTTCCGTAGGACAAGACACGGCTGGTTTTCTTACAAGAACATAGGTTCCAACCTCCAAAGGTTCTCGAAATTTTTTATGCCTTAACTTCTTGAAACGTTTTTCGGCCTGCCTTTTCATACACGCCTGATCCTTATTTCTTCTTTCTTTAAATCAATTACTATGTTGTTTTCCCTGATAAAATCTGATCCAATAATTAAGTTATATTGGATTTTATCCATGACTACAAATGGATGTTCCATTAAATTTCCTCCAATCTCTATCGGCAAATAAGTTTGTAACTTGCATTTCGTGACCCTGTCTGGAATTATGCCCTTGATTTTCATGTTAGCAATCGGAATTACAGGCAAGTGTGCTTTGTTTTGTAACTCTGAGAATAATAACTTGGAGATGATACTTATACTCGCTCCAGTATCCAATAATGACAATACTCGAATACCCAATATTGTGATGTAAATAACGGGTAGTCCTCTCTTTAATTTTGTTCCTTCTGGTCGACCGTCTTCGTGCAGCAATTCCTCGGGTTCAAATTCCCACGATTCGATTCCTGCTATGACCCATTCGTGTTGCCTATAATTTGGATTTAACTTACTAATTCTATTATTTATTACTGATTCCAAAACGAAGTTTTTTTTTTCACCCCGTCATTGCCTTGATTATTCTTGTCAAATGGTGTGGCTGCGGGATTTAACGTTTTATCAGCGCTTTCTTTTCTTTGTTCTTGTTGATACAATAGACTAGTCGCGCCCACGCAATCAGCGTTCATATCTTGATTCAATATCGCACGTTCCCATTGCTTGCATTCTTGCTGCTTTCTTAATTCGCTAAGATATCTTTCTCTTTCTTTGTCTATCTCCTCGTCCTGTCGAGTATCTGACTGTCTTGAATTTTCCCGATACCTGTTCCTGCGGTACGGCCATTTATCTCTGTTCCGACTCCACCTTGTATTTCTGTAATACCTAGGATATCTCCGCTCTTCGTTCCGAAACGGTGTCCACTTCTGGCGCGTCTTGTCGCTCTTCTCATCCCTATGTTCCACTCTTCTGTAGGTTTCATTCGTCCTAGGTCTATCTCCTTGACCGTGACTATTGTATCCCTGGTTCCTTTCTACATCTTCATCTCCTGCTGGTGTTACAACATTTACCGTCGGATCGACGTGCCTTACTATGCGGCTATTAGTATGTGTTGTCGTGCCGTCAATTTGCCGAAGTATCGACTCCGCTTGCACGGCTGATTGAATGTTTGCTGCCGTCAATAATCTCTGTATATCCGCAGGAAACTGTTTGATTATTGCTCGTACCATTTCCGTCTCTGTAGGTGGAGAATCAAGCTCTTTCAAACGATGAAATTGCATCGTGAAGTACTCGGCAAACCTACTCGGTCCTGTTAAAGAATATTTCTTTGAGTATAGATCTAGTCTGATTCCTTGCTGAACGTCGATCCCCCAGAATTTGTCCAAGAAAGCTTGTTTAAAGCCTGTATAATCTTCAAAAACGTAGCGAAAAGCCTTAAACCAAATGAGTGGTGCACCCTCTAGGTGTTTCTCCACTGTCTTTAACTGACGCTCCGTAGTTACCTTTGCTTCCCTAAAGTATTCCTCAATCTCTCTTAGGAAACCACGAGGTGTCATACTGGATCCTATATTTCCGTTAAATTTCTTAGGCCTATCTTCATAAGTGCGTATAATGTTAACAATTTGGGTTCCACTTCCTGTATGAATTGTCCCGTTGTCATTAATATCAACGCAAAGCTGAGGTATCTCAAATTGACTGTTTACTTCAGTCTTCCTTCCATCCTCAATTATCGTCTGTCGGTCGTTCAACGATGATACCAAATTCCTATTTGTTTCTTTTTCAATCCTCAGGTTCTGTACGTCCTTTTGAATAGCATTTAAATCGTCTTTTAATCCTTTTATTTGCTGATTCATCAAAGCTTTATTCTCTTCAGATTCTTCCGTCATCAAATTGAATCTGTCATTAATCTGTTCTCTTGCTTGGGTTATCTCTTTCCGTATATTCTCATTGGTGATATTGACTTCATCCGATACCTTCTTGAGTTTTCCATCCCAATTATTATCAGACTCTTTTATCTTCTCCTGCATCACATCTACTTCTTCTTTGAGCTCTTTAAGGTCATGGTCGACTTGAACTCGTAACTCTTGGATGCTTGACTTAAAATCATCCTTCAATTCTTCGAATTTTTCTTGAAAATTCCTCTTATTCTCATTCATCGCCGCATTCACTTCTTCTTTTAAGTTTAATACTTCTCCTTGTACCTCAGCGACTTTCGATCCTAATGATACAATCTCTTCTTGCATCACCTTCATGTTTTCTTGCACCATATCGGTGATTCTGTCAAAAGTTCCTTGCATTTTCTCCCGCGATTCGTGGATTTCTGCTCTAGTAGTATTCTGTGATTCCTGGATTTTCCTCTCCGTATTTTCTTGTGCCTCCTGAATCTTTTTCTCAGTATTCTCTTGCGACTCACGTACTTCCTGAATCCTTTTCTCAGTACTTTCTCGCGCTTCCTGAATTCTCTTCTCTGTACTTTCTTGGGATTCTCGTACTTCTTGAATCCTTTTCTCAGTACTTTCTTGCGATTCTCGTACTTCTTGAATCCTTTTCTCAGTACTTTCTTGCGATTCCTGCATTTTATTCATTTTTCCAGCGAGCTCTTCCAATAACAGTTTTACTTGAGCAAGAGACGCCATCGTAATTTCCTATATCGTTCCTTATCAAGAATATATCACCCTCAATCTCACTCTAGTCCTTATCCAGTGTTTCCACAACACCTATACCTGCCTAGCACCTCACAAATTAGATTCAATAAATGAACGTATGGGTCTCTCCGGATCTGACCCGAAATATGACGGACATCCAATAATAAGTGACACGGAACAACCTATTGCTCTAACCGAGTTAAATGACTCATTATCCCGATTAACAAGAGCTGAAACTCTACGGAAAATCCTTCCATAATGTCATAAAATAAAACTAAGTAAAATCGTAGTACTGATTAACGGCCAAATCCTTCCAATATTACTCATAAAATACACGGTTAAATAAATATTTCAAACATCCTTCACCAATAACGTTGTAGATTCAATGTTCTCTGATTACCAATGCCTTTTCGAGTTTTCCTTTCTTTAATGAAATAATCTCTACTCTGTTCTCTTCGTCACGAATTCCACTGATAAGCATTAAACGATGATGTATTCAGCTCAAGTCCTCTGCCAAGCGATAAGTAATTCGACTCTAGTCGTTCGGTAATAAAATGATTCAACTCTGGCCCCACAGTTGGGTGTCAAGTAAAATTAAATCCTATATGTGCCCTGACAGCAATCCCTGTGACCATTTTGTAAATTTAAATTCTGTATCTCAGTGTTGGGTTAGGCCGCGGCGAAGCAATGCAGTCGGAGATCCATGAAGGCTCCACTCAAGGGACGTGCAAGTCCGACGAGTTGGGTCACAGGTTAATTAAGTGGACTGTTATCATCGTGGTTTTAAACGTAGAATGTAATCATCATTCCTGCTTAAATTACGTGAATATTCCGCAATAGAGTATTAAGAGATCGAGAATATTGGCATATTCGTTAAGATACATTGACCATCATTTAATCATATCTTAAATTAAATAACTAACCTAGTGTTCCTACGCTACTTTAAATGAGAACTCCGTAAATGTTTTATTTATGGAAGGATTTCCCGTTTAATGATTTTAAAATATTTCAGATGTATCAATTACATTAAGAGCAAATTATCGGCAACACAAACGAATATAAGAAGGAAATATTATGTTAATTTGAAAATAAACACCTAACTTCAGGCTCTTGTTACAAATAAATTATAACATCATGAATCAAAAAAATAAAAGAGACAAAGTGTCCCTCTGCTGAAGGCTTACAGTGAATGATCAGTTAACAACCTCGCATTTTTTTTAAAACAAATCACTGGGAATTATAGAATCGTCCATTTCAGAATGCTATTTTCTACCCAAATATCTCATAATATTCCGTCATTTCTCTTTTAAAAATCACCGCATTAAATGTCGGTATCTGTCTATCTAACAACTTGAAAAATACCGTTATTCTAACTTCATAAAATCACCATAAATGCAATAGAAATGTTTAAAAAAAACACAGGGTCGTAATGTAATATGACATCCATCAAAGACATGCATTTAAAAGACAGACTCGATCCTCCCGTACATTCATCGGTGACTGCACCTAGATAAATGACATCAAAAGACATTGCAACGCCTATAATTAAGCTTGTCTAACTACGTTGATTCTGCGCCTCCGGATACCACTGCGTCGTTTGACCTGGAATAACTACATCAGCACGAAGCGTCAACTCAAATGATCTACAAAATCCAACTAGCAAAGAAATGATTTACTTACCATAGAAGATCATATTTCCTTTACGACATGTCCTCAATATCTTTTCGTTACCGATTATCTTGCGAAGATCCTAAACATCCCTTTAATATCGTGCGCTCTGGTCAATCTTGTATTTAAATAGGATAAATGTGACGACCAACTACTAGTGTTCGTGAGTGCAACATCCTATAACATTATTCTAAAATACGGCCTCGTACCTAAATAAATTATTCGTCACGACAACAACAAAATTCACGCATGACTAACATAGTTCCTACCGTCAATACCATCATCAGGACCTTCACATAACATCATCATAAAATTCGTAATCCTAATGACACGTCTATAATCATCATATCTCTCTATCCACGTAAATACTTTCAAAGATCCTACCGTAACCAACATCTTATTACATCACACAACTCGTCATGCACAGCGAATTCACAATACTAAAGAACAATCTATTCAGGCATTTACGTAAAATTACTAAATACGTTGCTGCATTAACACCATATCACCACAATAGTATCACACTTCTATTATCAAAACACTGTATTTCCACACAAGCACATAACATTTTGAAGACCACAGAATCGCACGTCGCAAAATACCGAGCTCCTCCGAGGTATTCTGAGCTACAAGTTAAATTAGCGTTCCATACCCTAACATCATTACGGTACCAATAACATCCATGTCGAAAAATCTTTCGTAAAACCTTGCTAGCAAACATTAAAGAAATCTTACACAGCCATCGCATATCATCACAACGTAGACTAGCTCACCGCACTAGATGTAACGATCATAAATTTTACAACGCAATGTCCAACAAATAACGGTCGCTTTCAAGTTAAAATTGTTCATGTCAAATCGACAACAAAATAAATACTACTCTACAACTACAATAAGCAATTACGTGGCGGAATATATAAGATATTCAAGTACTCATCCTAGGTTATTGCTCCACGACGGTGTCACCTTCCGAGTTCAACTCTCACTCAATTACATTATCAAGTATTGTCCTTCACATTTCTGGTCAGATCCTTTGAGGTCCCTCTATTTTAGTTGTTCATGTTGATACGTGCATTCATTTCATCTGAACAATTAATTGCTGACGGTTCCATATTACCTGAAACTCAGAGATATCAATTAGAACAAGGTTATACACCTTAATACAATTTTAACAGTTCAAGTGATACACTTGCCTTTTCATACAATAACAAGATATCTTGTTTTACAATATTATATGTTTATAATATGCCAATATCTCTCTAATATTTCCTTTCAAAACAACCTTTTCCCTATGAATTCTTGCTTCCGATCTTTCTGAGTTGCAGATTGAGAGTGTCAACTTTTTCAGAGACAAACAGATTCTACCACCACATAATAATTGCAGACGGTTTGCTTTTCAGAATTCTTCTCAGCTTCTAGCTCCCATATGTTCTTGACAATTGGAAACATTTGACACATAATGCAAGACGATCTCGTACAAATCAGCTGTACTAGCAAAGGAACTTGTTTAATAATTGCCGCCTCGTATTTAGGTTAGTAATCGACAGTTTCTTTTCTTCATCTCGATCGTCGGATCGTGCGAGACTAGATGTACAAGGTATGGCCCTCTCATATGAATTTATTATTTACATATTTCATGGCCCTCAGTAACATTCTGTCATAGATATTCTGCCGTTCATGCATTTCGGAAACTTTACTTGAAGGATACGTATTATTCATATAATCCTGCCCTGTGTTTCACGATGTTTAACTTTCTACTAATATTTCCGAGATATCACGGGGTTTAGAGCTTTTTATCAATCCGCTGATCTCTTCAATTCGGCGATGCCGTTCACGTAATTAGACAAATCAACTGCTTTCTAATTCATCTGGAGGTGTGATAACCGGACATAAGATTTCATTGACATTATTTCTCGACATAAACTTCCAATGTGTTCACCAATCTCATCCTGACATACATTGGAAGGTTATAGTATGTATGTATGTATGTAGGTAGGTAGGTATGTATCTATGTATGTATGCATGTATGTATGTATGTATATATGTATGTATGTATGTATGTATTGTGCCCGTAAATAGTACTTGGAATCAAGTTAATAGATAACACTTGCCCTACCTCATGCGCAGAAACATATGATATCTCATCTGGTGTTCAGTCCTTGTAAAAGGAACCGAATTAAGTGTTTTATACTGTATATACCTAATCCTTTATTTAGGCAACTGACCCTCAATGGATTTTCCATAAGACACAGTACTGTACAATGTTTATGTTTTGGAATATAAATGGTTCCTTAGAAGAAGCACGGACCCACGGTAATCGTGGCAAGGTACAGTAGTTTCCTTCCACAACTCGGCCATCTTTCCCGGCATGGTATCTCTTGCACCCACTAACAATCCGTAAACGGTAACAGGGTTTAAATTATATTTCTCCATTATGTAATTGGATACTGAAACGTAGATTGCCTGCTTCTCAGAGTGCGGCTGTAGTTCGCCTGATTCTACACATACTGTTGCATCCAATACTACACAGCGATCTCCCTGTTTATCGATGACTACAATACCTAGTCTTCTCGAGCTACCATTTTCAGCTAAGCAGTTCACTTCTTTATATACTTCCAAAACTCGTCATCGCAAAAGGCTTTTGCAATAAGGCCACGAATTCTACGATAGCGAGTATTCCTAAGCAATGAGCTGAATGGACAGTAGCCGAGAACATTTCAGACCACAGGCACGCCTGCAGTGGTTGTTTCCCTGGCCTCTGCCGTACAAGTTTCTTACTGGAGCCACGACTACAATAATTTCGATGTTTTCAGTCCACTCTGATAATGAAAAGCCTACCTTTTCTGTGAATCTCTTCTTTCCTTTAGGGTGCTGCGTGAGGAGGTCAATTTACTGTTTTTAGGAAGGGAGCGCCATGTTTTGAACTCTATGTTACTTAGCCTTACCCTGATAGCTTTGTTATTTGTTGTTGTTGTTATTTTTCCCGCAATAATGTTCAAATTACAGAAGCAGTCAGTTCTGTAGGCTATTTCCCAGTATTTCTCCCACAGATTGCATGTACATTGTTAGCTTTTTCCGAAACATTTACCATGTTAATATGTTTAATAAATGCTTCCCACTGGCATCCGTAACATCAGTAGCAAGTGAATGAATCCCTTTGAACGCGCTGTTTAACAACTGGTCTACGTCCTTAAGTAATCCTTTTGGGAACTGATCGAGCGAGGAATTCAGTAATGGATACACAAGCTTTGGCCATACGTGGTTATTTAGTACCTTCAATTTTTGATCAGCTTTCAGAAGTGGAGTGGCGATTAATTTCTCATCTTTTGGCTTATTAACAACTTTACTGCGATTTATGGTTATTGTCTTAGAAAAATCTACTCCAGGTATTTAATTGTTTCACCATTGCCAATGTCTTTGACCGTTATTTTCTCTCGTGTACGGAGATTTGTTTCTTTAAGATTTCCTTTACCTATTTATTATAATGCCGGAACAGTTGGGTTCGTTTACTTCCAAGCTGAAAACTTCTGGGTGCTGTCTTATGTGACTGAACTTGTATTTTCAGTGGAGCATACAGTGCATTACTCTCTATTGTCTGGTTCCGTGGCTAAATGGTCAGAGGTGAAATCTTCGGTCCAGAGAGTCCAAGGTTTGATTCCCAGCCGGTCTGAGATTTTAACTCAGTCTGGATAATTCCTCTGACGAGGAAACTTGATGTTTTTGTATGTTACACTCCTGTTAATATAATATGCACAACAAAACATACTACTAACCACCACAGAAATATATAATAGTGAATACAATCCTCTACATAGAGTAGGCATCAGAAAAACTATTCGGCCGTAAAACAGGGCCAAATTCACATGTGTGACACACTTTGCACCCACGACCCAAACCAATGTAAGAAAAGTGGAGCAAGAATTGACTTTGCTGTGGATTGATCATAAATGTTCGTATTCCTGACTGGTTGTAATACATAGGCTACTGTATTTGATAACTGCGACGGCGGAGTAAATGAAGCAATAAACGGTAGTGACAACTATGATTCTCTGAGTAACCAAATCAAGTAATGACAAATTTTAACAATTGCAGATGTGTACAAAGGAAGCTTTGAAATTCGGTGTATACATGTACCTAAAATCAGTAACCAACACCATGCCTAACACACTCCAAATGCATGGTCTTCATCATGTTCAGTTGCAGCCCAAGTATATAACACTTTGTCATCCGCTCGATATCCTGAACCTCGTAGACGAATGTTGCATCATTATCGTAGAGCAGGATCCGAATTTCGAGCTTTTGCGCCTCTTCAGCCATTCCTCGTGCAGAGGATGAGCATCAAGGATTACAGATGGGCACCCACTCGAATACATGTCAAGTGGGGGTATAGTATTAGAGCACAGCCTATATATATTTAATCCTTGTTCATTGTGGAATGAAATTCCGTATCAGATGTTCAAATACCAGTATGAAGTATGAGCCTTTCCCCTTGTATTTTTTTTTTTTGGCTAGTTGTTTTACGTCGCACCGACACAGATAGGTCTTACGGCGACGATGGGACAGGAAAGGGCTAGGAGTAGGAAGGAAGCGGCCGTGGCCTTAATTAAGGTACAACCCCAGCATTTGCCTGGTGTGAAAATGGGAAACCACGGAAAACCATTGTCAGGGCTGCCGACAGTGGGGTTCGAACCTACTATCTCCCGAATACTCGATACTGGCCGCACTTAGGCGACTGCAGCTATCGAGCTCGGTTTTCCCCTTGTAAGTTAGGGCATTGAACATATTCACGGTACCCCTTGTCTAGTGTAAGAAGAGTCCAGGAAAAGGCGATCCCAAGGGCTTAAGTGTAAGTTAGCAAACACGTGCTTCTAGCTGAGTCTGAAATTGTTTACACTTATTTGTGTCAGGTTCCTCACTTTTATCTGCCCTGCCTGGCCTCACTTAGTCCACTCTTTCTTAGAAGTGAAGCTTCCACGGTGTGAAGAATTATTTAATTTATTTTCCGGGTTGAACCGTGTTGTACTTGTACGTATATCACGTACAGTTTGCCGACGTTTCGAATACATTGCAGTATTCATTGTCAAGGCGACTGAAATACCCCTACTCGATCCGAGGTAATCAGTCTCCCAGGCAGAGTTACACTACTAGAGTGGCCTTGATCTTGGCCTTTTATATCCTAGCCTATCTGGCTGGCGTAAGCCCTGGCTGTCTCGCGAGGCTTCTGGAAAGTTTATGTCACAGCCAGGTAGCGGGGGCTTGCCCGCGCTGTTATGTAATGGGGTTGCGGCCCGTGTGTTTATGTTGTGGTCTGTATGTCTTATACTATGAATGATGGGCATCCAAGAATTACTGATTTTGTATCCTTCTTCTAAATTTATGTTATTCGGATGTTTCTTGATTTCGATAGCCTCGCGGATTTTTCTTTCCAGATTCCAAGGGATGGCTGCTAGGATCTTGGTCTTGTCAAATGATATTCCGTGCCTAGTTTCGTAGGAATGCTTGGCTACTGCTGAAATATCTGTGTTTTGGTTCTTGGTGTGACGGATATGTTCTTTTAGGCGGGTGGAGATCAGACGTTTTGTCTCACCTACATAACAAGCTCCGCAGCTACATTCAATGTGATACACTCCAGGGGCCTGTAATTCTATTGTGTCTTTTACTGGTGGTAGATAACGGGTTAGCTTACGGTGAGGTTTATAGATAGTTTTTATGTTGTATTTGTCCAGTATCTTGCCGATCCTGTCTGTAGTGTTTTTAATGTATGGCAGTATCGCTGTTTTCTGGCGGGTCCGTTCTTCTTTCCCGTTGTTTTCTCCTGCGGCGGTCTTTTCTTTCTTCTCTTCTGATTTTTTAAGGACTCGTCGGATGTTATTGAGCGAGTAGCCATTTTTCCTAAGGGTTTCCGTGAGGTGTTCTTTTTCTTCCTCGAGGTGCTCTGCGTCAGATATCGCTATGGCCCTGTTTACTAGTGATGTTAGGACAGCCTGCTTTTGTGATGGGTGATGATGAGACGAGGCGTGTAGGTACCTGTCTGTGTGAGTGGGTTTCCTGTATACTGCGCGACTCAGCGTCCCATTGGGGTTACGTATTACTAGCACATCCAGGAACGGTAGTTTTCCGTCTACTTCTATTTCCATGGTGAACTGAATATTTACGTGTATGGAGTTGAGATGGTCGAGAAATAGCTGTAGGTTATTGCTCCCGTGAGGCCAGATTACAAAAGTGTCGTCCACAAAACGCAGAAAACATTTCGGTTTCAGGACAGATGTAGCTAAGGCTTTCTGTTCGAAGTGTTCCATATACATGTTTGCTATTATTGGAGAGAGTGGCGACCCCATCGCGGCCCCTTCAGTCTGTTCGTAGAACTCCCCGTTGAAATAGAAGTAAGTGGCGCTAAGGCATTCTTTAGCTAGTGTTGACAGGTCTTCTGGAAGTTTCTGATCTAATAGCGGAAATACTTCTGTTAGCGGCACCTTGGTGAAAAGTGACGTGACGTCAAAGCTTACTAATAGGTCCGTACTTTCAATTGATTGGTCCTTAAGGAGCTGGGGAGTCCTTCACGTAGGTTTCAGTGTTACCTGTATGTGGCTGAAGTAGTCCAGCTAGGTAGCGGGCGATCTCGTGCGTGGGAGAGCCTATAGCGCTCACGATAGGTCGCAGAGGTATGCCTTCTTTGTGGATTTTAGGCAGGCCATACAATTTTGGAGGTATCGGGTCCGAGGATATCAGTTTCTTCTGTATTTCGGCTGGGATACTGGAATTTGTTACTAGTGTGTGGAGTTTGTTCTTAATGCGGTTGGTAGGGTTCCTAATTTTCCTGTATGTAGAATCGGTGAGTAATTGTTCTATTTTCCGAGTGTAGTCTGTGCGTGTCATTATCACCGTAGCGCACAGACTACACTCGGAAAATAGAACAATTACTCACCGATTCTACATACAGGAAAATTAGGAACCCTACCAACCGCATTAAGAACAAACTCCACACACTAGTAACAAATTCCAGTATCCCAGCCGAAATACAGAAGAAACTGATATCCTCGGACCCGATACCTCCAAAATTGTATGGCCTGCCTAAAATCCACAAAGAAGACATACCTCTGCGACCTATCGTGAGCGCTATAGGCTCTCCCACGCACGAGATCGCCCGCTACCTAGCTGGACTACTTCAGCCACATACAGGTAACACTGAAACCTACGTGAAGGACTCCCCAGCTCCTTAAGGACCAATCAATTGAAAGTACGGACCTATTAGTAAGCTTTGACGTCACGTCACTTTTCACCAAGGTGCCGCTAACAGAAGTATTTCCGCTATTAGATCAGAAACTTCCAGAAGACCTGTCAACACTAGCTAAAGAATGCCTTAGCGCCACTTACTTCTATTTCAACGGGGAGTTCTACGAACAGACTGAAGGGGCCGCGATGGGGTCGCCACTCTCTCCAATAATAGCAAATATGTATATGGAACACTTCGAACAGAAAGCCTTAGCTACATCTGTCCTGAAACCGAAATGTTTTCTGCGTTTTGTGGACGACACTTTTGTAATCTGGCCTCACGGGAGCAATAACCTACAGCTATTTCTCGACCATCTCAACTCCATACACGTAAATATTCAGTTCACCATGGAAATAGAAGTAGACGGAAAACTACCGTTCCTGGATGTGCTAGTAATACGTAACCCCAATGGGACGCTGAGTCGCGCAGTATACAGGAAACCCACTCACACAGACAGGTACCTACACGCCTCGTCTCATCATCACCCATCACAAAAGCAGGCTGTCCTAACATCACTAGTAAACAGGGCCATAGCGATATCTGACGCAGAGCACCTCGAGGAAGAAAAAGAACACCTCACGGAAACCCTTAGGAAAAATGGCTACTCGCTCAATAACATCCGACGAGTCCTTAAAAAATCAGAAGAGAAGAAAGAAAAGACCGCCGCAGGAGAAAACAACGGGAAAGAAGAACGGACCCGCCAGAAAACAGCGATACTGCCATACATTAAAAACACTACAGACAGGATCGGCAAGATACTGGACAAATACAACATAAAAACTATCTATAAACCTCACCGTAAGCTAACCCGTTATCTACCACCAGTAAAAGACACAATAGAATTACAGGCCCCTGGAGTGTATCACATTGAATGTAGCTGCGGAGCTTGTTATGTAGGTGAGACAAAACGTCTGATCTCCACCCGCCTAAAAGAACATATCCGTCACACCAAGAACCAAAACACAGATATTTCAGCAGTAGCCAAGCATTCCTACGAAACTAGGCACGGAATATCATTTGACAAGACCAAGATCCTAGCAGCCATCCCTTGGAATCTGGAAAGAAAAATCCGCGAGGCTATCGAAATCAAGAAACATCCGAATAACATAAATTTAGAAGAAGGATACAAAATCAGTAATTCTTGGATGCCCATCATTCATAGTATAAGACATACAGACCACAACATAAACACACGGGCCGCAACCCCATTACATAACAGCGCGGGCAAGCCCCCGCTACCTGGCTGTGACATAAACTTTCCAGAAGCCTCGCGAGACAGCCAGGGCTTACGCCAGCCAGATAGGCTAGGATATAAAAGGCCAAGATCAAGGCCACTCTAGTAGTGTAACTCTGCCTGGGAGACTGATTACCTCGGATCGAGTAGGGGTATTTCAGTCGCCTTGACAATGAATACTGCAATGTATTCGAAACGTCGGCAAACTGTACGTGATATACGTACAAGTACAACACGGTTCAACCCGGAAAATAAATTAAATAATTAAATAGTCCACTCTTGTTCTGTTTTAACCTCGCTTGCGAGAATCAGGTTCCTCGGCTGCATGATCAGCGTGTTGGCCTTCGGTTCAGAGACTCCCGAGTTCGATTCCCGGCTGGGTCTGGGATTTTAACTTGATGTGAGTGATTTATCTAGCTCGAGGACTGTATGTTTGTGTTCGCAACACGCAATGGTGATTATATCCCTCTACATAAAGTTGGCGTCAGGAAAGGCATCTGACGATAAAACTGGGTTAAATCCACTTGAAGTGCCGAACTCACGAAACTACGGGAAGTGTCAGGAATAAGAAGAAGAAGGAGAAGAAAGTAATAGGTTTGCAACGCCTGAAATTATTTCAAATGTATATCCTTCGTAATCCTTCCCTTTCTTTTGTTAGGGGCTAATGGTTGCCTAATTGCATTTCCCATTAAAGCAATAACTATTAATCATCAACCTTAATAAGCCCGTAGATATATTTAGTCGACTTCGATAATGAATGAAATGTCTTATGGCTTTTAGTGCCGGGATATCCCACGACGGGTTCGGCTCGCCAGGTGCAGGTCTTTCTACTTGACGCCTGTAGGCGACCTGAGCGTTGTAATGAGGATGAAATGATGATGAAGACAACACATACACCGAGCCCCCGTGCCATTGGAATTAACCAATTAAGGTTAAAATCCCCGACCCGGCCGGGAATCGAACCCGGGACCATGTGATCCGAAGGCCAGTACGCTGATCGTTCAGTCAACGAGTCGGACGACTTTGATCATGAATAAGCTGTAAGAGATGGACAAGACAAAAACTGTGATCGTTTGTTGAGAATACTGTAATCGGCGCCGCATAACACCCAGGCACTTCGATTACTTTCTTCGTGGGGAATGAATAGGGAATTCGTTTACACTCCAGAAAGGTCGCTCCCAGTTTCCCATTTTATCTATTCCTGACTACTACCACTATTACTATGGTGCCCTCTCTCAGGCCAGGAGATATATTGCGGTGATGAGAGGTGCGGAGAAGTGTGAGAGAGAAGCGGCCATGTGACCTATAAAAGGAAGGCATGCGCTTCAGTGAAATGAAATGGCGTATGACTTTTGGTGCCGGGAGTGTCCGAAGACAAGTTCGGCTCGCCATATGCAGGTCTTGTGGGTTGACTCCCGTAGGCGACCTGCTCGTCGTAATGAGGATGAAATGATATGAAGACGACACACACACCCAGCCCCCGTGCCAGCGAAATTAACCAATTAAGTTAAAATTCCCGACCCTGCCGGGAATTGAACCCGGGACTCCTGTGACCAAAGGCCAGCACGATAACCATTAATCCATGGAGCCGGACATGCGCTTCAGTGAGGAGAATGAAAAACATGGAAAACCATTCTCAAAACAGCTGACGGTGGACCAGCATCCCCCGTCTTCGTAATGCAGAGCTCTGTTTCAAGCTATAGCTACTCGATATCCAGATCCACGTGCCCCGTTATATCTATTCTGGGATAAACATTCCACTGTGAGCATGGGTAAAATATTTTGAGAATTTTTTAATCTTCACAAATGCACATTGCATTTTAAGAATTCCCCTAGTCTTGCGAAATGTGCGCAAGAAATACATTGCGAATTCTAAACAAGATTTACTGCACAGTTCAATCAAATTCTTCTAATCCTTATCATTTCAAGAAAGAGTGGTAGGACAATGGTTTCATCCCTCAGTAACTAGGAGAGAGCTGGAATGAGATTTAGAACATCCCATATTGAGGTTAATTAATGGCTTGTCAGAGCCTGACAGATGAGTAATCGATACTCAACTGATAACACCTGTTCACTTAAAATGAATGTCAGGGCTGGTTGATGTGATAAGTGGAGAGGACAACCACGAGAACTGAGAGGTAATTGTTGAGGTATTTCCAGATTAGTTTATATTACAATGTACAGTATGTCAGGTTTATATAACATACTTGAAAATAACTAATGATGCTGTATTGGCGCTATTATGTCTTCGGTTATAAATGTTGTCATCAATTGATTTGGCGACGTGGTAGGGGTTGTTTATATGAACTAGTAAATGTGAGCTTGCATTCAGGAGAGAGCGAATTGAAATCCCAGCCACGATGGCACGAAAATTGTTTTCTGTGATTTGCCATTTTCAAACCGGGCATTTTGACGTATGAATTCTACACTTTCAAATTTGGAAATAATGCTTACTCTATTTGTTTATTTTCCTTTGCCACTTATTCTATACCACAAAAATAATTTCATTTCTTAAATCTTAACTGAGGCCACGACCACTACTTTCTAAATACTTGCCCTTTACCGCCCATTTTGATATCGAAACCCTCTTTGTGTTAGTGAAATGTTAAAACACTGGTTACTGTTACATTACAGTCTGCCACAGAACGTACATTACTGAAGAACCAAAATAGAATACTCGCTTCCTGTAGTTTCTGTAACGTATTTGTTACGGTAATATTAACAGCGAGCTTATTTAATAATAATAACAATAATAATAATAACAATAATAATAATAGTTTCACTTTCCACTAACTACTTTTAAAGTTTCCAAAGACGCTGAAGTGCCGGGATTTTGACCCGCAGCAGTCCTTTTACACACCAATAAATCTACCGACACGGGTCTGACGTATTAGAGCAACTTCAAATCCCATCGGACTGAGCCAGGATCGAACCTGCCAAGTTGGGGTCAGAAAGCCAGCTCCTTAACCGTATGAGCCACTCAACCCGACCCGCGAGCTTATTTGTAAATATTAATAACTGCTATTAATATCATGGTAGTGGCATCTTTTGCATCATTAATAGCATAGGAAATAGGATCAGGACAATTAATTTTATAAAGAGTAGTAGTACATGGTTGGCCTACTATTATTTTCATTATTATTATTATTATTATTATTATTATTACTATTATTATTATTATTATTATTATTATTATTATTATTATTATTATTATTTTAAATGCTATTTGTTCGGGGCGTCGACCTAGAAATAGTATATCCTTCTTTTTTTTTTAATTTGCAATTTGCTTTACGTCGCACCGATACAGACAGGTCTTCTGGCGACGATGGGATAGGAAAGGGCTAGGAGTGAGAAAGGTGTGGCCGTGGTCTTAATTAAGGTACAGCCCTAGCATTTGCCGGGTGCAAAGTTGGGAAACGGCGGTAAACCATATACAGGTCTGCCGACAGTGAAGTTCGAACACACTATCTCCCGAATACTGGATACTGGCCGCACTTAAGCGACTGCAGCTATCGAGCTCGGTAAGGAAGACCTTTTGCCACTACTTGCACCATATGTGATGAACCTGCGTGTATTTTGTAAATGGCGGAAGTGTAAAGTGTTGAATGTGAGGAAAGGAACGTTAAGGACGACACAAACACCCAGTCCCCAGGCCAGGGATATTAATCATTTACAATCAAAAACCCCTGACCCGGTCGTAAATCGAACCCGAGGCCGCCGGATGACAGGCGGACGCGTTGCCCCCTACACCGTGGGGTCGGACATTATTATTATTACTACTATTGTTATTATTATCATTCGTCCGCCTCTGTAGAGTAGCGGATAGTGTAATTAGCTGCCACCCTCGGAGGTCCCGGTTCGAATCCCGGCTGTACCACGAAATTGGTAAAAGTGGTATGAGAATTGCGGGAAGGGTGTCCACTCGGCCTCGGAAGGTCAAAGAAGTAGAAGTGGTTCGACGCACTCCTCAGCCACCATCGAAGTGCTTTTCCGTGGTTTTCCACTTCTTCTCCAGACAAATGCCGTGATGGTACCTCACTTAAGGCCACGGAGACTTCCTTCCCTCTTCCTTGCCTGTGCCTTCCAATGTTCCCATCCCCCCAGAAGGCCCCTGTTCAGCATAGCAGGTGAGGCCGCCTGGACAAGGTACTGGTCCTACTTCCCAGTTGTATTCCAGAGCAAAAGTCTCACGCTCCAGGAAACTGCCCTTGAGGTGGTGGAGGTGATATGCCTCGCTGAGTTCGAGGGAAATCCAAACCTGGAGGGTAAATGGATTAAGAAGAAGAAGAAGAAGAAGAGTAGTTGAAATCTTCAAAACGAAATCAATTTCTTCCAATGACGAGGGTATTTTTACATGAAATACCATCCCATAACTTATAGGTATTGTATAGATTGATTACTTGATTTAAAATGACTAAGTTGTAACTAGGACTAGACTACCGGGCTAGTTGGCCGTGAGGTTCGGGCTACGCAGCTGTGAGCTTGCATTCAGGGAGATAGTGGATTCGAACCCCACTCTCGGCAGCCCATAAGATGGGTTTCCATGAGTCGTATAGCAATATATGTTCTAAAACAATGGGTGCTGCGTTCACATTTTCTCACGAGGTCATTGACCCCTAGTTGAGTAGGTAGGCAAGGGGGTTTTGACCCGAGGACATTGATCCCTAGTTGAGTAGTATGCCTATGGTGGTTCGCGGAATTTGCGCACGAGAGCAATCCTAACCTCACAGACCCCATTTTGGAGGGGCCGAACCACACAGACTTCATTTTGATATTGAGTAGTTAGCCTACGTGCATTCTATACCCGAGTAGTATGCCAATGCACATTCTATGCAGAATAACGTCATTCCTTACGTACGAGAGCAAGCCTAGCCTCACAGACGCCATTTTGGAGGGACCCTACCTCACAGACGCCTTTTGGAGGGGCCAACCCTCACAGACGCCATTTGATGTTGAGTAGTTAGCCTACGTGCTTTCTATATCCACATAGTATGCCAATGCACGTTCTATGCGCATTAACGTCATATCCTTGCATCCGAGAGCAAGCCTAACCTCACAGACGGCATTTGGAGTGGCCTAACTTCACACGAGCTATTGGAGGGCATGAGTAGTATAGCTAGGTACATTCTACACCGAGCTTGCGTACGTGAGCAAGCCTAACCTTACAGGCGCAATTGGAGTGGCCTGGAGTATTTTTTGACCCCTGCTAACCTCACTGAGTGTTTTTGACCGGATGACGTCACGGGTCACTTTGGAGGAGCCGAATCGAACGGCTCCCCTTGGAGAAGCCGAACCGAACGGGTCACCTTTGGTGGAGCCAAATCGGATAGACCTCCCCTTGAAGGAGCCGAGTGGGAAAGGTCAGTACGAGAGCAATGCTAACCTCACGACACCTTTGGAGTAGCCAAATCGATCTGGCACCCCATGGAGGAGCAACTAAATAAGCTTTGGCTTACTACTCGGGTATGGAACGTACATTGCCTTAATACTTGGTATAGAACGTACATTGCCATACTGCTCGGTTTAGAATATACCTATGCTAACTACACACCAATGGTGTTTGTGAGGTTAGGCTTGCTCAGAACATACACTGCCTTACTACTCCGTTTAGAAAGTACATTGCGTTACTACTGGGTTTAAACATCCCGTTTATCAGCAGAATTAGTTCTTGACTACAAGAAATATTCATTTTATCGATTAAAAAAGCAGTTACTATTTCTTAATTATACCTTTTAACTTTTTCAAGTCTGTTATACTTACGTAATTGATACGTTATCAAACTGAAACATAAGCTTCAAGCAATCACATGCGTGGGTAAATGAGAAGGAGAAAGGCACAGTGAGAAGAATGAGACCTTTTACCATCTGATAAGACGTGAGCCCTGGATTCCATTCCCTATCATGTGCGAGGCACGATTTTTATTACGGTTATGCATTTTCACTTATCTTCTTCATTTTACCCTTTTGTCAGCTGAATAAGGAGCAGGAGGGCGCGGGCGAATGAGGAGAGGAGTGGTAAGGAGGAGACCTTTTACCCATCTGATAAGAGGTGTGCCCTTTTGCAAGATGAATGGGGAGGAGGGCACGAGTGAAAGAGGAGAGGGCAGTGAGGAGGAGGGGCACGGATGAAAGGGGAGGGCGCGGTGTTCTGCATTTTCAATTACCTTCTTCATTTTACCCTTTTTTCAGATGAATAACGAGGAGGAGGGGCGCGGGAGTAAATGAGTAGGGACGTGGTGAGGAGGAGACCTTTTACCCGTCTGATAAGACGTGTGTGATAACATTAAAGTTCTTTGGAAGAAGGCTAAGGCCAATCTTAAAGTGTCTCATGAAAAAGTTAGGAAAAGATATGATCGTGGACGGAGACCCACCCATTTGAAGGTAGGCGACCAAGTTATGGTCAAGAACTTTGTTCCCGCGGGCAAGCTTGCCCCCAGATTTCATGGGCCGTGCGTCATTTTAGATTTCCTTACCCCGGTGACGTTGTAACTAAGCAATCCAGCCACCGCGAGGATATTTAGGGTTCACCTGTCGCAGGTGAAACCTGTGTAACTTCCGTGCTAACTTGGTCCTTATAATTTTGTAAGAATCCTGAGGGTTATATTTTTAAGTTCATTTTAAGGCCTTCTGCCCCTTATTGTTTTACATTTGGTTGAATCTGCCTTGTATAAATTGTGTGAAACCTTCCCTGAGGTTACTCTGCTGTCCTCTCCGTAAGGCCATTACCAAGCTCCCGTCTCCTGCTAAACCACACCAGTAGCTAATTGAAATAAAAACTTCCACGCCGCTGGCCCCTCAGCCTCACCACAAAGACTGTACCCTAAAAACATTTCTGTCCAAGAAAATTCTGCCGCCGAGATCTTAATGTTTCTGTGCCCCCGCAGCCGTGCGGCGCCGTGCCGCCACTGACGTGGGGTACGGGTCCGCTCCACTCCAGTGGGGTCAACCAGTGTACGGCGAGTCGGAGTCCTCCTTCCGGCCAAGGCTGATTTCTGTAATTAATTTTCCTCCAATCATAGCTTTCTTCCTCAGGTGTCCATGTGTAATTCCTAGTCTACCAATAAAGTTGAAGGGGTGTGTCTGTTCATTCTTGATAGTCTCGAATTTTCCACGAGGGTATAAAAACTGCTGATTTTCTTGTCTCCGGGCCACTTCATCGACAACTTGCTTAGTGTGTGATTATGTAGCAGGGGGCGGGAAGCGCCTCTTTCTTCGGGCAGCAGTTCATCAACAAGGTAATGGCCTATTAACATCTTTATTTCTTGCTAGCTCAACAGTTTTAACTCTCGGGGGAAGGTTCGAGTCCTTTTCAATGTAAACCTTACTATATTCATGTAAATTAACAGCAATTTGGGATAGAGAGTGCTTAACCCTCTCGAGCTCCCACTCATGTTGTTTTGAGGTGACTACGTTTTCATACCCGATTTTCTTCTCTTCTTAGTGTAATAAATTATTCTTCTACGAGTCACCTCCCTAGTATGGGATTAGCCCCTGTATAACTGGCCGAGTGCCACCTAGGTTTTAAGAAGTTTCATGTAGGAGTGCAAGCTACGCCTCCAGTCAATTTGATTTTTTGGGCCATTTAATTAACCCAGAGTTTGTTTTCTTCATGTAAAGGCCCCGTTGATTGGGTATTAATTACCCCTGTTTCCTTGTGAGCCTTAAGGGCAGATAGAAGTGAAGTTCGTTGTAGCCTTTGATAGGCTTGTAATTTTGGGGGCGAGTCTGCTCTTTTCCTTAACATTGTAATTAGGAGCAAGTGCTCCTTGTTCTTACGGGTTTTCTGCCCTTTAGCAATGGTGGTTGTGAGCTGCGAGCTCAGGAATTAAACTTGGGGCTCGAAGCCCAAATCTTGTAACGACTGTAATCTGTAAATTCTTAAATTGTTGATCTGCTACTTGGTACCTGTTACACCTTTGTTATTTGTTGTCATTTGTTGATTTTGGAAAAGAAAATATAACCTTTGTTAAAGTTTTAAATTAACTTTAATTCTGTAGTTGAGACCTTTTCCAGTCCGCACCTTCTTTCACCTCTAACTACCACGGATAACTCCGTAACAAGTGGTAGCAGAGCGTGGTTGAATGGGTCTCAATTTAGCCCCTTTTGATGGCTAAACATTGTTTTCGATTCGAACTCTAACAATTTTCTCAGTTGCTGGAATTTTTTTATTTTTTCTAAAATTTTTCTGTCATCGTGTCCGGCCCTCGCAATGTCCTCCATCCCTTCTATTTGGGTAAGGAGGAATTAATTTATGAATTATCTATTAGAAACGTTCAATCTGGATGCACGGTTGCGGTGGATGCCAACAAACTTAAAGATTCCCTCACTTTGGCAATTAACTCCCCAACTTTGGGAGAGAAAGAGACTGACGAAGTTCTCTCCACGATCAATGACAATGTTACTGAACTAGCATCCGTAGTTTGTTTCTTTGAAGAAGGGAATCCATCACCTAACCAACTTAAACGTGTGCAAGCTCGATTATTCCATTTTTATAATAGGCTTCATGATCTATTGTCTCTCAAATTGAGTGATATTCAGGGAAAGGAGGCTAGTAACCTCATTGAAAACATTTCTAAATTGTTCAGTACTGTTGGTCAATTGTTATCGGGGGTAACGGCTCCCAAGACTGACCCGCCCATGGCGGTAAACACTGTCAGTGAGGAAACTTCTTCCAAAGGGGAAGAAAATGGAACATCTGCAGTTACTCAAAAGACACCTGCCCCTCTAGAAACCGAGCCTGATCGTCGGCCCTCAATTCCGCCCTTCTTTTTGAATAATGCTCCTTCCGAGCCTCCATCACCCCCTAGGCATTTCCCTACTATGTCACCTGGCTTCAGTAGTTTGCCTCATCTATTATCAATGTTACTTAGGGGTATTTCCAAGTTTTCGGTTAACTCTAAGAGTGAGGTAATTTCATTTTTGAGATTTTTGGTCGAGTTCCAAGATCATGCCCTAGTCTTTTCCCTCTCTGCTTCCCAAATTCTTCAAATTATTTATCCGTATGCCATAGGTGTTTTCTCAGAGAAAATAGTTAGGGTAATTGCTGAACAGTCATCTATTAAAGACTTTCACGCCCACCTTCTCGCAAACTTCATTCCGGCTCGAGCTAGCTCGTCTCTTATTCAAAAACACTATTATCGTGTACAGCGTCTGGACGAAAGCCTGGCCGACTTCATCCAGGATATCAAATTCTGTACCAGGGTGTTTGCTCTTCATTTTCCAGAAGATCAAATTGTTCATGCTATTGTGGAAGGAATTTCACCATCCTATAGGTCATATTTCTGTTTTGCGGCGCGCCCGCAAACCTTTTGTGAGCTTGAAGCATTGGCCGTATCAGCTGAAGGGGTTAGATATGCTGATACATTACGTGTCGCGAGGGAGCCACCTCCGTCATGAAGTACCTTTCGGTCTACTCCTCGCCGAACCATCACAACCCGTAAATGTTATGCTTGCGGGTCGCCTGACCATCTTCGCAATAAATGTCCATTGATCAAATCTAGTAGGACAAATAATGGAGCAGGTTCATCCCAAGGCTGCTTTAAATGCGGCGCGTTTTCGCATATTGCCAAGAACTGCCCTAATGCTAGCAGCACTCCCTCCTGCTCAACTTCGGGTGCAACTTCCACCAACAATCAAAAATGACTAGTGGCTCCGGCTGAGTCGGTAGATTCATCCTTTCAAGGCTCAGCACAAATTAAATCTGAGGAAAATGCAGGAAAATGTCAGAACAATTTTACATTACCATTTGAATGTCCCAGAGAATGTCTTAGGATTGCGGCGGATTCACCCGCACCGGTTCCCTTCCTCAAAATTGAATTAAATAATGAACCTGTAACAGCTCTGTTAGATTCTGGTAGTGTGTGTTCCATTATTTCGGATGAATGGTATTCGAAATTGAAATCTGTTTGTAAACTTCCTGACTATTGCTCGTCTTCGGTTCAATATATTTCGGCTAATTCTTCTCCATTAGAAATTTTAGGTTCCTTAAATGCCAAAATTCGTATTTCTAAATTTACTTGGAAGGTTAAACTATTGGTGGCAAAGCACTTGTCTTGCCCCATTATATTGGGAGCAGACTTCATGTCCTATACTGGTCTAGTGCTCGACCTTCAGAGCAAGTCGTGCACTTTCAAATTTGACAGTAATTCCAAAATCCCTTTGCTAAAATGTAGTTCTGTGCCATGTTCATCTATTTCGCCTACCCAGGATGAGATGTTGTTAGATCTTAGACGTCTACCTGAGGAGCAGGCTGATAGTATTCGTAAGCTGTGTCAGTCGTTTCCAGAGGTTTTCTCGGATACTCTTGGTGTTACTGACCTTATTGAATACAAGATTGAGGTTACGGATTCCATCCCCGTTAGATTTCCACCCTATAGGCTATCTCCGCCTAAAATGAAGGCTCTGAAGGAGATCATTGATCAGATGTTGAAGGATGGCATTATTCGGCCCTCTAAGTCGGCGTATTCATCGCCTATTTTCCTTGTTCCGAAACCGCAAGGTGGCTTCAGGCCCGTGATTGATTATAGGGCTCTCAATCGGAAGGTGGTGTTACAATCTGTGCCCCTTCCCGACCTTCATTCTTGTTTTTCATGGTTTCGTAAAGCTAAGTTCTTCACCATCTTAGACCTCAATCAGGCTTATAACCAGATTCCGCTAGCAGAGGAATCCAAACACCTGACAGCTTTTGCCACACATTGGAACTTGTACGAATACAACCGGGTGCCTTTTGTGCTCCCCACGGAAGCAGCTGTACTTACTAGACTGCTAGATAGGGTCTTCTCCGACATCAAGTTTGAGTACCTGTACCACTATCTTGATGATGTCGTCGTATTTTCGGAGACCTTCGAAGAACACCTAGATCATCTGAGAGAAGTTCTCAATCGCCTTCGTAAGGCAGGGTTAACTGTGAAGTTGTCCAAGGTCGCCTTCGCTAAGCCTTCCATGTCATTCCTAGGGCATATTGTGTCGCCCGATGGTGATGCAGTCGATCACTCTAGAACACAGGCCATCCGTGATTTCAAGCCTCCCAAGGACATCAAAGGTATTGCGAGGTTCATTGGTATGGTGAATTTCTTCAGGAAATTTATTCCTAATTTCGCTAATAGAGCGGCGCCCTTGAACTTACTTCGTAGGAAAGGCATCATATTTGAGTGGGGACCTTCTCAACAAGCCACTTTTGAATATCTTAAATTAGCTCTGTGTAATGCCCCTGTTCTTGCCATGCCGGATTTCTCGAAGAAATTCATTGTCCAAACCAACGCGTCGTCGTCGGCAGTGGCTGCGGTCCTTCTTCAAGAGACCGAACTAGGGAGGCGACCCATCGCCTATGCATTTAGGACTCTTTCGGCTCAAGAAGCCAAGTATTCCATCTATGAACTTGAGGGTTTGGCTGTCTTGTTTGCGCAAAAAAAGTTCCGCATTTATCTGGAACATGTCAAGTTTGACTTGGAGACTGATAACCAAGCCTTAAGTTGGGCCTTAGGTAGGCCGCGTCGTACTGGTCGTATAGCCCGGTGGGCCATCCGAATTTCTGCCTTCCAGTTTGACGTTAGGCATATGTGAGGTACTGAAAAAGTTGTGGCAGACGGACTAAGCCGCATGTTTTCCAATGATGTAGAGACTCATGAACTGGATGATAGTTCTTCACCTCCCGAGTCCATACGACCTGAGGTTAATGCCATTTTAACTGATGCTCTCATGTTGTTTAGGGATCTTGAGAAATATCAACTTGAAGATCCGACGCTGGCCCCTATCATGGAAATCCTTTCTTCTGGGGAACATGTTGTCCCTTATGTGCTGAGGAATGGTGTTTTATGTTGCCCGTCGGGGCATGATAATAAGATGAAGGTGGTGGTTCCAGCCGTTCTTGTGCCCATGATCTTCAAGTACTATCATGAGACCCCATTAGGGGGCATTTAGGTATCTTTAAAACTAGAGAAAAGATCCGGGAGATGTTCATTTGGAAAGGTATGGACGGTGAAATTCGTGAACTAGTTAAAGCTTGTAAAACTTGTTGGATTAGTAAACCCTCCATGTCCACTAAGCAAGGGCTTTTGTCTTCTCATCAAGCGTCGCGCCCTATGGATAGTCTTTATATCGACTACGTAGGACCCTTCCCCCAGTCAAAGGGGAATGCCAACAAGTTCATCCTTGTGTGTGTAGATGGCTTCGCTAGATTTTCTTGGTTATTTCCGACTAAGCTGGCTACCGCTCAGTCCACTATTTCCTGTTTAAATTCATTTTTGCTTCTTTCGGTCCATGTCAATATATTGTGTCGGACAATGCTAAAGCTTTCACATCCAATCTCTTTCGTAAATTCTGTTTTGATTTGTCCATCTCTCATGTGACTACTTCTGCTTATTATCCTCAACCATCTCTAGCCGAACGGGTCAGTCGTAATCTGAGGTCGGCTCTTATTGCCTATCATCACGACGATCATTCTAGGTGGGACACGTCCCTGCATTGGTTAGCTTTCGCCTTGAATTCGGCGGTTCATGAATCTCATAAATTTACTCCAGCTTCTTTGATGTTCAAGTTTGTTCCCAACACGCCGCTCTCTAACCTTTGGTCTCTTAGTGATATTCTAATAGATCCTGATAACATTAAAGATCTTTGGAAGAAGGCTAAGGCCAATCTTATTTATTTATTATTTATTTATTCCTGACTTACATTTGTGGCGAAGTTAGGGCTCACGGCCCTCTCTTACACTTAACCACTATAAACAGAATTTAAAAATGTAAACATAAAAGTAAGACATAGCAATTCTAAAAAGAAATAATACTACAGACAGATAATTCTAAGACTACCGGTAAGTTAGGCCTACGTATCAGTACAGCAATTAATGTGATAATACTAATAATAATAATAATAATAATAATAATAATAATAATAATAATAATAATAATAATAAAAAATGAAGAAAACCCATTCACACAAACATACACACAATGACTCACACAACTCAGTTTTATGTTACCAGGAAAAACTTTCTGCAGGCAGATTTGAATTCATGAGAGGAAGTAAGGTGCCGAATGTCCATTGGGAGTGTATTCCAGAGTCTCGATGCGGTAACTAAAAAGGAATGATTGTAGGAATTCGTTCGACTTAGTGGAATTTCAAGTAAGGAACCAGTACGTGTACTAATTTCATGGAATGAGGAAAGGAAACGAAAATTAGAAGAGAGGTAAGTAGGAGTGTTCGTCGAGAGCACTTGGTAAACAAGTGTCATTAGGTGAAAATTCCTTCGTTCATTTATGCGTAGCCATTCCAATGTTTTGAAATATGGTGTAACATGAGTGTCATGTCGCAGTTGGAAGGCATATCGTATGCATGAGTTTTGTGCTCGCTGAAGTCTCAAAGCTTGTTCAGCATTTAGATTG
Source organism: Anabrus simplex (assembly GCF_040414725.1). Taxonomy (NCBI): domain Eukaryota; kingdom Metazoa; phylum Arthropoda; class Insecta; order Orthoptera; family Tettigoniidae; genus Anabrus; species Anabrus simplex. The sequence continues at coordinate 311,336,559 of NC_090265.1, forward strand.
ACTAGTACTGTATCACAGTAGTCTAAAATTGGGAATAGTAGTGCTTGGATTAATTTTAATTTAAGTTTTTGAGGAAAAGAATTCTTGTGACGTTTCAGGGGATATAGAGCTGCATGAACCTTTCTACATACATTTGTTACGTGTTCATTCCAGGTCAGATTCTCATTGATGGAGATTCCAAGATTAGTTACATTTTTAAGGTACGGTACAGCAATGTCATTGATTATGATTGGAGGAGGATTGATATTGCTTATTACATGTAATAATTTAGAGTTTCCTATGATAATACTTTGTGTTTTACGAGGATTTAGGAGTAAGTGGTTGTTTTTAGCATAGGCGGTAAGCCTTTCAATATCCGAATTAATGTGCTGAACTGTTTCATGTAAATTGTTTGTAGTGGTGTGTTTGTATATCTGCATATCATCAGCATATAAGTGGTAGTTGCAATACTGAAGTGTGGAAGATATGTCATTAGTATGCAAGACGAATAGTAAGGGCCCTAGAACAGACCCTTGAGGGACGCCGGATGATTTTACAGCCCATTGGGATCTTTGATTGTTTACCACTACGCACTGGCGACGATTTGTAAGGTACGACTTAAAAAAATTAAGGGCTATCGGGCCGATATGCAGAGAGCGTAGCTTGGATAATAGTATGTCTATATTTACCGTGTCGAACGCACTACTAAAGTCAAGGAGTGTCAGTATCGTCACCTGCCGTTTGTCCATTGCTAGTCTTATGTCATCTGTTACCCGAAGAAGTGCAGTCGTAGTACTATGTCCCTTTCTGAAGCCAGATTGCAATGGGTCAAAAAGAGAATGTCTGGTTAAGAATTCTACTAGCTGCTCGTGTACAACTCGTTCAAGAACTTTCGAGAGAGGGGGAAGAATCGAAATAGGCCGGTAATCAGATGGCGCATTTGCTGTGGTACCGGTATGCTTTAATATTGGGGTTACTAGAGCATCCTTCCATGCAGTTGGAAACGTCCCTGTGGTGAGACAGTGGTTTACAATGTGGGTAATAATTGGTAGGACCGCGCCAATAATGTTTTTTATAAAGCCTATTGGGATGTTATCTGCTCCTTTAGCTTGTGACTTAACTGAATTTAAAATACGCTTTACATCATTTACACTGACAGAGTGAAAAGAGAAATAATTTTCGTTTTCTGTAAGGTCACTGATTATTTTATTTAGATTGATATGATTTTGAGGTTGAGATTCCTTTATTGGGTTAGTTACGAAGTGAGAGTTAAGTGTATCGAGAGATATAGTTGGCATATGTGGCTCTTTGCATTTTCCAACACCCATAGCTCGAAGTTCGTTCCAGTTTTCACGTGCATTTAAGTTCTGTGTTACATTTTTAATGTGATTAAATTTGCTATTGCGAATTAATTGCTTTGCTCTGTTACGTAAAAGACGATACTGTTCGAAATCTAGTTCATTATTTGTTTCCTTGTATCGGCGGAACTTTGCGTCACGGCGAGCCATTGTTGCTTTTATGTCGCTTGTTAACCAAGGTGCAGGCGAGCGAGTGACTCTAGCTTGCCTAACTGGAGCATGCTTGTCATATAGTCCTATGAGTAGAGAGTTAAATCTTGTCACTTTCATGTCTGTGTCGTGTAACTGCTTTATATCCTCCCAAGGTAAACTGTACGCATCATTTTGGAGTTGTTGTAGATCGATATTTTTCAGATCCCTATAACTAATGTATTTAGCTCTGTATTTTGGTACACGTAGAGAGTAGCACAGGTAAATTAAGTCATGAGTTGATATGCCAGGTACAGGAAATTGACCGTACTTCAGAACTTTATGCGGGTTATTTGTAACTAGGAGGTCAATTCCAGTATGGCTTGTGTATTTAAGTGTATGAACATGATTCGTTGCATCAAGCGGTAAGATCGTCATGTCGACGGAGGTAAGTAGGTTGCTGATTCGTTCTGATTTGCCAGTCGGGGCTAAGATATTTGAGTTAAAGTCACCAAGAAGTAGTATATGCTCGTAGGTTGGTACTAGTTTGAGAAGGTCAGATTCAAGGTCAGAGATATTAGTAACATTCGGTGGTTTATAGACAACTCCTATCAATACTTTTTGACGGTTAATTATGGTCTCAGCAAACATATATTCTGTATGTGGAGTGATGCCAGATGATGATCTGATAATTATTCTACATTTAATATCATCTCTACAATAAACTGCTACACCACCACCACGTCTGGCAGTGCGATCATGGCGATAGAGAGTATATCCTTCTAGATTTACAAGGTTAGAGCTAATTTTATCGGATAACCAGGTTTCAGTAATACACATAATATGCATGTTACAGGTTGATATTATCGAACGAACTTCATCTATGTGACTGAGGAGTGAGAGAGAATTGATATGGCAACACTGTAGACTTCGCGAGAACTGAGACAGAGATTGTTTCAATAGCAGTTCAGTAGGCTGAGGGTTGGGGACAGTTGGTGAAGGTACACGAGGGTTATTTTCGTCTTGGAATACACTCGGATCAATGACACTCAGGAATGCCTCATCTACCGTAACAGTAGTTTCAAGGACACCAGCTGCTGACATGTTTAAAGGGTAGGTGACACATTCCTGGAACAAACACTGATAGCACACACACACTGACAGACACACGCAGATAATTAAATTCACATAGCATATGTTTGAACATTTCAATAGAAAAATAAGTAATAATAATAATAATAATAATAATAATAATAATAATAATAATAATAATAATAATAATAATAATAATAATAATTAAATAAGGATACTAATAAAATTACACTAATATACAGTTGAAGAGTTAGTCTAGAGTAGCGTTTAGCTAAGTTTCTGTACTCCCAGGCTTTAACTGCACCTGCCGGCGAGAATTTCAGAAATAAGTAGAAGAGAAAGAGTTTGTACGTGTGGGTAGAACTGGTGAATGCTATACGACTATTTTACGAATTCGTTACAAATGAAGAAATCACACTGGAATTAACAGTTGAGGAACTAGAAAGTTATTTCACAGTAGAATCTACATACACATGGTGAGATACTACACTATGGTATTGTTCATTTATTTGAGAGCGTTCAGTTCATCCATTGTTGTTATGTTGTGTCTGGTTTCCCCTCTTTTTACAACAATGCGTCCCTGTATGGTCCAGACATTTCTCACTCCAAATTTATCTACAGCCGCCTTTAATATGAGAGTGCGAGCCGCAGTCAGGTCCTCCCTGATAGTGATTCCAGTGCCTGCTAACCTGCGCTTGTTACGGAAGACTTCATCCCTTTTCCTATAGCTTACGAATTTCACTGTTATAGGGCGTTTCACTCCCAGCCCCGGCCTGCCAACTCGGTGAGACCTATCAATATCCTGCACAGCAATGTCAAGGCCAAGTTTATCTTTAAACAACCTGACTGAAAGTTCGTCCGTATTCTCATTAGGTGATTCGGGAATTCCGAACACACGCACACTTCCTCTACGTTGATATTGCTCCAAAGCATCCGTACTCCTTTTGAGTTCATCCTGCACTGCTTTCAGTTCAATTTCCCTATTTTTAATATCAATTTTAAGTTCATTGATAATCTCAGTGTTGAAGTCCAGGGTGGCCTTAAGTTGTTCAGCCACGGCCTTTGTGACACTTTCAGTTATTGCCTCAACGATAGCCGCGAGAATGTCTTTCGACTGTAGGGTTTCTCTTACCTGCTGAACAATGCTGTCCGCTAGGATCGCCTCACTTCCGCTGCCGGCTGCAGGCCCCGTCTCGGTCCTGGTTCCCCGGCTGGCCGCATTCCTCTTGTCTCTTCCCATACTTAAATATTGTTTATATTTGCAAAACTCCACTGTACAGCACAGAGTGATGATGTGAAGTAAACAACACACACTTTTTAAAGTTGAAATTCACTATTTTCGTAACGAATTACGCCTTTAATACACCTGCTAATGATCGAAAACTGGGAGCACACACACACAGCACTAACAGCGTTCCGCCATCTTAAAGTGTCTCATGAAAAAGTTAGGGAAAGATATGATCGTGGACGGAGACCCACCCATTTGAAGGTAGGCGACCAAGTTATGGTCAAGAACTTTGTTCCCGCGGGCAAGCTTGCCCCCAGATTTCATGGGCCGTGCGTCATTTTAGATTTCCTTACCCCGGTGACGTTGTTACTAAGCAATCCAGCCACCGCGAGGATATTTAGGGTTCACCTGTCGCAGGTGAAGCCTGTGTAATTTCCGTGCTAACTTGGTCCTTATAATTTTGTAAGAATCCTGAAGGTTATATTTTTCAGTTCATTTTAAGGCCTTCTGCCCCTTATTGTTTTACATTTGGTTGAATCTGCCTTGTATAAATTGTGTGAAACCTTCCCTGAGGTTACTCTGCTGTCCTCTCCGTAAGGCCATTACCAAGCTCCCGTCTCCTGCTAAACCACACCAGTGGCTAATTAAAATGAAATAAAAACTTCCACGCCGCTGGCCCCTCAGCCTCACCACAAAGACTGTACCCTAAAAACATTTCTGCCCAACAAAATTCTGCCGCCGAGATCTTAATGTTTCTGTGCTCCCGCAGCCTGCGGCGCCGTACCGCCACTGAGGTGGGGTACGGGCCCTCTCCACTCCAGTGAGGTCAACCAGTGTACGGCGAGTCGGAGTCCTCCTTCCGGCCAAGGCTGATGTGCGGCACACCACCTGCAAACTTCCCGCGGACTGTAAACAATCGCCGCGTGTGCGGCGTGCTTCACCACCACTACCCCTCTCATAGTAGCGGGAGAGGTGTATCTCAGAGTACTTCAGGGGTCCGAACGGCCTCCTCTGAACACAAGCAGCGGCGGCTGATCTGGCCGTCAAACTTAATCAACAGCTAAAGTTCTTCAGCTACATGGACACCTTATTGCTACAATTAATAATTTTTTGCTTCAAATCAACCTTTGGTAGATTTTAAAAGTTTTTTTTCTTTCGAGAATTAAAGTGTTTTTTGAATTCAACACCTACAAACATAGAGACCTTTCATCAAAATCTACTACAAAAGTTTAAAAACTGGACTTAATCTAGTCGCACCCACCAATATCAAACCTATTAAGAGATCTCTGACTACTGAAAAATCGGTATTTTCTCTGCTAAATTTCTCTTCATCCATTCTGTAAAAGACTTGAACTTTGTTTTAAAACAAATATTTTTGTTTTCTTCGGTGTCACCCATTGGAAGGACTTTTGGGGGGAGGTCTGTACCGGGCGGTACACCTCCACGCCGATTGTTCAAATATTGCGCCAATTTAAACTCCTCTACAGGAGAAGTTTGGAACCTTGAAAACTGAACTAATTCGACTATTTCTTAAAAGATGCCACTACGGTAAATGGTGTAATTTTGAAATTTTCTGGACTGTGTCTATTCCGATGTGTTTTTGTTTACTATCTAGCAAGAAGTGGGGACGTCCTCTTCTAGATGTCACTGCCTAAAAACTATAATTATGCACCCTAGTGCGAAGTGAAGGAACTGTCTTTTGAAGAAATTTGGTATTCATAAGTTTGTTCTTTGTTAAATTTCTTTCATTCATTTTTTGGGTTGGCAGTATAACGCTTCTCTTTCCGCCAGTTTTGAATTTAACCAATCAGTAATTTCTGTAATTAATTTTCCTCCAATCATAGCTTTCTTCCTCAGGTTTCCATGTGTAATTCCTAGTCTACCAATAAAGTTGAAGGGGTGTGTCTATTCATTCTTGAAAGGTGTCGAATTTTCCACGAGGGTATAAAAACTGCTGATTTTCTTGTCTCCGGGCCACTTCATCGACAACTTGCTTAGTGTGTGATTATGTAGCAGGGGGCGGGAAGCGCCTCTTTCTTCGGGCAGCAGTTCATCAACAAGGTAATGGCCTATTAACATCTTTATTTCTTGCTAGCTCAACAGTCTTAACTCTCGGGGGAAGGTTCGAGTCCTTTTCAATGTAAACCTTACTATATTCATGTAAATTAACAGCAATTTGGGATAGAGAGTGCTTAACCCTCTCGAGCTCCCACTCATGTTGTTTTGAGGTGACTACGTTTTCATACCCGATTTTCTTCTCTTCTTAGTGTAATAAATTATTCTTCTACGAGTCACCTCCCTAGTATGGGATTAGCCCCTGTATAACTGGCCGAGTGCCACCTAGGTTTTAAGAAGCTTCATGTAGGAGTGCAAGCTACGCCTCCAGTCAATTTGGTTTTTTGGGCCATTTAATTAACCCAGAGTTTGTTTTCTTCATGTGAAGGCCCCGTAGGTTGGGTATTAATTACCCCTGTTTCCTTGTGTGCCTTAAGGGCAGATAGAAGTGAAGTTCGTTGTAGCCTTTGATAGGCTTGTAATTTTGAGAGCGAGTCTGCTCTTTTCCTTAACATTGTAATTAGGAGCAAGTGCTCCTTGTACTTAAGGGTTTACTGCCCTTTAGCAATGGTGGTTGTGAGCTGCGGGCTCAGGAATTAAACTTGGGGCTCGAAGCCCAAATCTTGTAACGACTGTAATCTGTAAATTCTTAAATTGTTGATCTGCTACTTGGTACCTGTTACACCTTTGTTATTTGTTGTCATTTGTTGATTTTGGAAAAGAAAATATAACCTTTGTTAAAGGTTTAAATTAACTTTAATTCTGTAGTTGAGACCTATTCCCGCCCGCACCTTCTTTCACCTCTAACTACCACGGATAACTCCGTAACAATTATTATTATTATTATTATTATTATTATTATTATTATTATTATTATTATTATTATTATTATTATTATTTCCGCGACTTCAGTGTAGTGGTTAATATTAACTTCTATCACATGGCCCAGCGATATGACTTTCCCAACCGAATTGCTTAGCTTTCTTCATTGAACACAAAGTTAATAAAGATATGCGTCTTTCTGTCTGTACTTTTTGAATATTAACCTGATACTTATTTTTACCCCGGATAGGAAAATAATGGCCTATTTTGGGCTCAGTCTAATTTTTGTCGGTCGGTTTTTCTCCTTATCTGTTACAGAATCATGCAGAAATGCATCGGTGGATTCTCGTGGAACGTACCTACTTAAGTTTAGGATAAGTGCGAGTAGAAATTTAGCTATATGTTATTCAAAACATTTCAGACGGAGCGCGGCCCCACAGGGAGCCTAAAACATTAAACTCGATGCATCTCTGTTACGGTTGGTTGTACAGGAAAATTGTTCACGACAAAATTCCGATATAGTCAAAAATTAATTATCATAGGCAATCGTGTGAAAGAAAAGCCAAGAGACGATAGGCCTAATGAACTCGATGGAGATTTACTATGAAGATTCTCGCGGCAACACTTTGGGGGTTTATTTTGCTGACTGATTCTTCTCCATTATTAAAGTGATACTTGGGATGTATACCGATGTTGTACGAACCATGTGAAAAGGAAGGGGGTCAGAGAAGAAAGACTTAACACAATGAGAACCAATTGCGTTAATAATTGTTTACATTATCATAATATAACAATTGGTGCCAACTCTCCTAAAAATTGTACAAGTACGCATTTCGGAAAGACGTTAACACTTAGAGTGGATTTAATGACGAGAAGCATTTTCCAGAAAATCACTTGGAAAACATCGCGAGATAATTAACGCAATCATCATAAATACTAACTAAATAGCTTAGGGTAACATAGATTTGTACCTATCATACAGACTTTTTTTGGAAACATTTAATTCCTAGTGAAATTAATCAAGTCGATATTGACCGCGAATTTTACTTTTATCTGTCAATGTTCCAATGTCGTTATAGGTGATGTTACGATTGTTCTAAGCTACGATGAGATAGTATATTCAGTCTCACTACGATTGTCCCAAGATCCACTACAAAATGCAGAATCCAACACGGTAAATGTCTTGGTCCATTGCCCTAGGCGTAGTTTTGCTGTCTGCTGTAAGACAAACCGAAAACGATGGGCTTATGTTCTGGATAAACTAATTAACCGCGTTTCCTAAGTTAAAAATCACGAAATAGTATTGCCTAGTCTAAAAAATGAAAAAAACGAACACATGTTTGACATAATGTATTATAGCCATCAGGATGACCAATAAATCGAATGTTATTGTTCGTTTCTTCTTGTACCCACTGTAACTGTTGGCTCACCTAAGCTTCTCATTCGAGGAGACGAAAGTCAATACCTGGGGACACATTAATATAAATATAAACTACGAGTATACGTGGCTTGCCCGCAAATTGCGACGCAAATAGAATTAATGATCAGTCCATGGTTTCCCATTTCTCTACCTAATGTTTGGGCGCCAGCGTTACAGTTTTAAATAAAACTGTAAAGCAAGATTTATATTTACTAGCATAGAGACTTATACTTAAATCACAGGGGTAGGATTTTAAGTAATTTACCATTAAGTATCGCTTGAGAAAGAAAATTAATGCAATATAAAATAAAATGAATTTATTATAAAAAATGAGATGAATTGGAAAAGTTCCTTAAAGCTTGGAGGGATTTTAGAATTTACGTTACTGAAATTAACTGTTGCTTGCTTTATCTAATTGAAGCTCACCAATTACAGCTTCCGTTGAGGTCATCTATCTTCCGTGGTTGCTCGTTCCCCTCTTCTTGTTGTAGAATTGGATACATGGACATCCTTCCTTCCTTCTGTGATATTGTTTGGGCTATCTGGACTAGCACTCCCTAATTGCCTAGTCTTTAAATTAGACATTGGCCCTAAACTTGTGAAAATTGATCAGCATTGATCGTAGGAGGAGAAAATTCAGAGATATGAATTCTTCCACCTTAACAGAAAATCTCAATCCAACTTAGCTATTCTACTGATACAATACGGACTTGTACCAAATTCCATGGACTTGAACTAAACGTAGTTCTTCATCCAGAATAATTACTGAATATATCACAAGCCGTAAGCTTATTTCATCTCACCCTGATCCGACAGCATCACAGCAGCTAAGTACTGTCTTGAAGCGACAACTCACTGTACGAAAAATAACTATGTCTCGAAGCGACCACTCACTGTCTCAAAAGTAATAAGGTAGTTGTGGTTCTGGTAGTGAGTGTTAGATCTTATACCCGGGCTCTCCCTACTCTTGGTAACAGCCGAATACCAAATCTCAATACAACGAAGCATCTGATTCGTAGATCGCATTATCATCTTCCTCTCCTCATTCTTCACAAGTATACAGTAGGCGTGGCGATATGTAGTCTTCCAGCTTGCTAGCCTTGCACGCGGGTCGCTGTGTAATACTACCTTTGCTCATGAGTTAAACCCTTGAGACATCCAACTTCCCCGCTTCAAGAATAACTTTTCCATGTACACAAATATGAGATGAAATGAAACAAACTCTGTCTCAATATTGACCATATTTACAGTACATAATTAATTCCTATCCTACATAATATAATAATTTAAATAATAAATGATGTTCTGATGTATACAATATGATTCCAAAAGCCTTAATTACAAATTATTGAAGTTGAATTAATATGTCATTATGAATAATTGCCGATGGCGGATAAACTTGATATCGAGTGATATCGCGTAAAAGGATTGTACACTAAATTAGTTTGGCTGGAGAAGCGTGGACGGTTACACCAATACGTAAGCATCTGACTGTAAAGTGGTCTTAATCTACACATTCTAGGCTTAGACTGGGCTATAGTGCAACCCCAGTAAGGTGGACTTGGTCTTCTCCTTCTTCCTCTTCTTGTTATTAATGCTATTCCTTTTACGTCGCGCTGACTCAAGGTTGTTATTAGTACGAAGTGCAATGAGCTGATAACCTTTCTGGTCCTTAGCCTGCTGGCTAGACATGGTGTCTAGCCAGCAAACTGAGAAACAAATCGAACGTGCTTCTTCTTTAATTTATACACTCTGCGTAAGCAGCTAATTGTAATACTGATCTTAAACTACACTTCTAAGGCTCACAGTGGGCTATAAAACCTCATTGTCATATTAGCTGCTAAAAAGTATTTCCATTTTCATGTATGCAGACCAGGTATCTTCGAAGGAAATTTTATGATACGCACTGTAATTCATCCTTACTTCACTTATCACTTTCCTAATTTCGTTTTTCATGGTCTCAGATGTAAGCAGAGAGTTCCTATACACTTTATGTTTCTAATTTTCTCTCCCACAAATAAAATTAAAACATGCTGATATCTGAAGAAGGAGTTGTCCATAATCTCCTACTAATTATCCGGTCACCGAACATATTTCTAATTGTAGCCGTATCATTACTTGCAGTGTTGACCGTAGCATCCTCTTGCTCAGGCTTTCTCTTCCTCAGTCAACATCTCAAGGAAAGCAGTAGCGGTGATTGAGGATTAGAAGTGGGAGGGGGGGTGTATAAACATCAAAACCTGAAAGAAATCTACAAAATGGTAAGATCTATGCTCTCTGAGCGAATTTCGACTGAGAGGTAAAATGTTGACAATTTACCAACTTAAGTGCGGTGATGATAGTGTTTTGATTCGATACTATTGTACCAGGAAAGCCTAGGTCCTGGTCCATATCAATCGAAAGAAACGTTATTCCAGCATAAAAGATCCGACCGACGTACGAACATCTAAGTAAAGAATGTTCCAGTATGTGCCAGGCTCCACGAGTGCACTAGGCGGAGTCAAGTGACGTCACCTGTCGTTCGAAGCTCACCTCCGCTAGAGATATTTCTCGAAAATAATTTTCTTTTCGCAGGTTTTTCAACGCCTGAACCAATTTCAATGGGACAAACGCTGAATTGTAGCGGACGTCATAAAAATTAATCCCTGTGAATTTCAAATTAATCCATCCCATGGTTGTTGAGTTATAATAATTTAAAGTCTAAAAGAAATTACGCACTCACGGTCACATGGCCAAGAGAAACCACCCCTCCCAGCGCCAGAATATATGTCAAAGCTAACACGCGGAGCAGGGCAGTACAAGTACGAGTACACAGATGTGTGTGTGTGAGCGAGACAGACGAGCGACCGACTCGTACAGTATGTCCGCGCAGTCACGGTGAAAGTACTTGCCGTCGCATTTCCGGAACACGAAGTTATATCGCCGACAAAATTATAAAAGACGTCGCACTGCCTTTAGTATCTCACGTCGCGACTACGGTCTAATTCTAAAGACATTTGAGAATGTAATACGAGTGAATTTATTGAAGTGCAAATACCAAATATTTAACGTTCACAGAATATATCATTACGTGTAGACTTAGCTTACTTCACATGATATTGAACTTCTACCATGAACAAAACCTAATGTGTAGAATTACTAGGACTCATTTCTTTTCGAGCATCGAACTGTGTTTCTTTATTCACGTAGTGTTCATATTAATATACAACTTACAGTAGTAATTTGGGTGAATACTAAGATTTTTTTCTGAGGTAACATGACGTTATAATAACCAGCTAATCAGAAAATAAACCTTAGTGACTTAATGACCGTGTTCAAAGGCTGTGATTATAGACTATGATTTGCCTTTTTCAAGTGTGAACTGTGTTGTTATGGACGTTTTCATTAACGACTTTAAATAGTAGTTCATACAGAAAGGACTGTGATTATTCATTTAACGTCTTAAAGTTCAATTATGCCATAAACTGTGTTCAACAGTAAATGACAGTGTCAGTGATAACTACTCGCACCAAGTGAATTTTTCGTGTGCGCAAAATCACCTCAACGAGCTGCAATTCTACACGATCCAGTTCCAGCTATCATCACCTCATCGGGGAACGTCAACATGGTGTGTCAAGGGAACATCGCCGATCCTGATTCTACACGGAACATTCCAGATGTCCATCCTTCGACATTTGTAGCAACATTTCTTTCAGTAAGTGAGTAGTAACAAACTGACTAAAATTTTCTCATTGGTTTTGAACAGTGGAAACTTCAGTGCCGCGTGTGAACAAATATTTCAGAGTTCTCATAATTTCTCAGAAGTGATAAATTTAATTTTCAAATTTAATTTTCATATCTCATAGAAAGACTTTAGGATTTTCAAGTGTGCTATATATCAAGGTTTAAAAACTGAAAACTGAAAACTTTTAACAGAAATTTAATTTCTCATATTAATTTGCAATTACAAGTGTGTGCTTATGTTTAGAAAGACTTTAGGTGGAAATTCAATACCTCATATTCTCACATATGAAAGACTTTGGAATCAGTGATATTCATTTAATTTTCATGAACAGAATTCAGGAAGATTACGTCCAAACTTTTAATTTCAATGCCAGATTTGAGTCCAATAATCATATTGCAGGGTGAAGAATTAATAAATTGTTTAAAATTTTTTTAACCATCTATTATTCACTCTGCGAGCCTATCCTACTCTGTATCGGCTCCAAGTTCCACTCCCTGAGGTCCTACTCATGCCCTTTACCGAAAAACTTTTCCTGGTACACTATATTATAAACTTTCACCAAAGAAACAATATTACACATGTATACAGCACAATTACGCAGAAGTACAGCGTGATTATACAATTAAAGACCAATCAGTGTTTCCCACACCTATGTGGTCGCGGGTGAGAACTGCGCCGCACGTGTGGATTTGGCTCTGTTTTACAGCTGGACGCCCTTCCTGACGCCAACCCTATACGGGGGGATATAATCACTATAGCGTGTTTTTGTGGTGGTTGGTAGCGTGGTATCTTGTCTGAATATGATGAGGAGAGTGCTGGGGCGGACACATACACCCAGTCCCTGAGCCAGAAGAATTAATGAGAAGCGATTAAAATCACCGACCCGGTGGGGAATCGAACTCGGGAACCTGTGAACCGAAGACCAGTACGCTGACAATTCAGCCAACGAGTCGGACACTAAACACTAAGCAACAGACACTAAAGAGACTGCTAGACTGACGAATGCGCGCGGCAAGCGGGTGAATCATACCTCAGTGTCCATTGCCTTGGCAAGAAAGTATACCCCTGCTACCCTTCCTCACAGCACATGCAAAGTCTCTACTATATGGTGTGGAGCTACACAAATCTGTCATCCGTGACGAACGACATTTACTGTGTATTCCCGCTAATCATCTTTTTAAGTTTATTTATCGTCGCTTTAACTTAGAAAATCATATCGCGACATTCATAATTATACATACAGGATTATTACATTGATTACATAGAGTTACAATTGTAAAAATAACAACAGTACATATTGATCAGATAGTGATTATATGTCTTTGAATAGATTTGTTTGTCTAAAAAACTTAATGATGTTTTTACACTGAGTATCTTTGTTGAAGATGTCACATACACTATTATTCTGGTTTAAATTACACAGCTGTCTTTTTTCATCGTATAGATGACATTGTAGTAAAATGTGGTCAACAGTCTTTCTTTTTTGACAGGTGTCACGTATTGGTGGAGGTTTCTTAGAGAAAATATGAGCATGAGTCAGTTTGCTATGGCCTATACGTATTCTAGTAATGAGCACTTGTTCTCGACGCTGAAGGAATGAAACATCAAATTTATCTGTAGATCCACGCCTGATATCATGGAGTCTTGTGGGTTGTTCCCTTGTCCACTCAGTTAACCACTGTTTTCGGATCTTTGTATTAAAAAAAGGAGCAACGTCGGTGTAGGGGATTAGAAAGTTTGGATCATGTACAGGAAGACGAGTTGCTTCCTTAGCTGATATGTCAGCTTGTTCATTGCATTTTATTCCCTTATGTGAGGGAATCCATCTTATGGTAACTTGCTGTCCTTTATTTTTCATGGTATTGTAAGTTTGCAGTATGTCTTGGGCTAATGTATTTGAGGATGATGCATTTTGAATGAGTTTTACTGTTGATAGAGAATCACTAAGGATTAGAAAAGGTTCCTTTTGGGGGGGAACTCTTTATGGATTGCATAGCTTTTAGGATAGCATACAGTTCACATGTGAATATGGAGCATGTAGCTGGTAGTGCATACTTCATTGTATGATCGGGGTGGACAACAGCACAGCCGTTGCCATGTTCGGTTTTTGAGCCATCAATATATATAGGAGTGTTTCTGGGCAGACTTTCACACTTTTCAGATAGCATTTGTTTCTTTATTGAATTCACTTAAATCTAATATTATTGGTGGTAGTTCAGCTTTCCATGGAGGGAATGTGATGTCTTTTTTAGTTCTTGAAGCAATCGGGGGAACTGAAGAATTAATTTCCTGTAAATATTGCATAAACCTAATGTGGAAGGGTATATGTCTCTTTTGTTGCGAGGAATAACGTTGAGGCTGATAGCGTGGGAAAACATACTCGTGTGCTCTGGAGTGAGGAGAGGCCGCTATCTTCACTGCGTAGTTGATAGTCAGTTGTTTTCTGCGAGTCCGAAGCGGGGGTTCATTAGCTTCTATTAATAAACTTGAGATCGGGCTAGTTTTGAATGCTCCAAGGACAATCCTGAGAGACGTGTTTTGAATCGGGTCAAGCATTTTCAATGAGGATGCTGTAGTTGAATAATATATAATAGAACCATAATCCAGTTTGGTACGAATTATAGATTTGTAAGTGCACATTAATACATGAAGATCTGCTCCCCAGTTGTTAGCTGCCAATGATTTGAGTACATTAATTCGTTGAAGGCAATCTTTTTTTTACAGTTTTTAGATGGGAGTTCCATGTTAATTTTCTGTCAAAGGTCATTCCTAGTATTTTTATTTCATTTACTAATCTCAATTTTATTTCCCTTGAGGAACAATTCTGGGCAGTTACTATCACTCTTTTGTTTGGAAAATAAGATGCATTTGGTTTTGGTTGAAGAAAAGGTAAAGCCTGTGTGTTTTCCCCATTTGGCAATATCTTCAAGAGAATTTTGCTAATCATTTTGTTAGTAATAAAAGGAAAGAATCATTTGACAAGAGATCAGGGCATGTAAAAATTGCTTTTTCTTTTTAATAATTTCTCATTTCAGCCAGCTAAAATGGAATTTCAATGTAATGCTTTGTCCACAAATCGCCGCTACTGAAGGAAAGGAGCCAAAATAGTGCTCAGGTATCGTCGTAAGCCAGTGTTTCATAGAAAAGATAAGTCTTCAATTAATCTTCGTCTGGTAACCAGACACCAAACCTCAATTACGTGTATCCCGTATCGTGTTGGAATTTTCAGATTCGCAGTGTCGAATGTTCTGAGAATTTATATACCACAGACGTTAAACCAATCTTCGTCAGACATGATCAAAAGCAAAGGAAATAAATGTCCGTCATGCAGGGATTGCTGTACCCACCAGCAGCTTAGCTATACAGTTTCTCTCTTTAAAACCGATCGACTATTAATACTGACTTCATCACCTTCGCATTACCTAACAAAGCTTAAATACTATTTTGAGTTTGGGAAAGCACATTATAGTTTATGTCTTTGAATGCTCCACGTAACATCTAGTTCATATGCGCAGTGTTAGCTGCAGGTGGAAAACCTTGTCCACAAGAGAACAATGGAAAGTTCACTTTCGGGATGGGTTAAAAGCATCAGCCTTTGAATGGGGAAATGGGCTCTAGGAAATAAGAGATATTTCACAAATTGGCCGCGAACACACTTCACAAAATGATCAAAGTTGATTTTTAACTTGTGTCATAAGCGGTGAGTGAAGAAGGAGTCGCTGCATCGATTAAAAAATGTCTCAAATCGAACTCCTATGATGTATTAAACAATTCAGGATGATCACATATACGGTATAACCACTTCCGAAAATGATACAGCAACAAAGATGGACATGTTCTAACTAACAAGCGGCAAAACACCAAATAGCACAACTCATTAGCGCCTTCGCCTACCAAGACGACTGATGCCCAGCCAGATGGTCTGCAGATACTGAAGTGTCACATTGTCAGCGTGACAAGACCTTCAGTCGTACTGCTTTATTTCCTTGTCTGGATCCACTGCATCTCTATCATCAGCTCCTCACAAGGCTGAATGAACCCCATTCCAGCTGTCAGTACAGAATTAAAATGTCTTGACTGGCTAGAAATTGAACCCAGGGCCTTCGCATAAGAGGCAGGCACACTGCCCCTATGTAACCTACATCCCGAGCCAGGCGCCTTCTAACTACTGATGAACCCTCGGCCCGAAGATTGGTTGGATCCTTAACAGCACCACCATCAGCTGCCATGGGCAGGCATCACTAAAGAGGCGTTCTAGGAAAATGAGGATCGGGAGAGTTTCCCGATGTTTTCTTCACGAATACAGAATATGCTATTGCATATGTCTTCCACGTCCACTATAATGTGCACACCAGTCGACGCTATGAGTAACACTTTCACACTATTCGTCGCAGGGACTGGCAGCTTAAGAACTGGCGTTACAAGCATTGCTCATACATCAGTATTTTTAAGTTATCAAAGCCAACGAAGGGACTGAGACGGATAACAATAAACTTGTTCTAGCCCGTACCAAAAGATACAGTACACTGTAAACACCATGTCTAACCACACAAATATATCAGGGCTTTTCTTACTTACAACTGTACCGGGCGAGTTGGCCGTGCGGTTAGGGGCGCTCTGCCGTGAGCTTGCATCCGGGAGATAGTGAGTTCGAATGCCACTGTCGGCTGCCCTGAAGATGGTTTTCCGTCGGTTCCATTTTCACACCAAGCAAATGCTGGGGCTGTACCTTAATTAAGGCCACGGCCGCTTCTTTCCAACTCCCAGCCCTTTCCTATCTCATCATCATCAGACCTATCTGTATCGGTGCGACGTAAAGCAAATAGAAAAAAAAACCTTACAGTTGTAGTTAAAATGTGTGTTCTACGAAAATAAACCGTTCGGAACATTTTTATTCACCCCTTTTTCATTGTACGTGATAGTACAATACCATCTAACGTGCTAGGAAGTTCTCTTTAAAAATTTATTCCAGGCAAACCAACGCATTGCATTAAATGTCAGTAAACAATATTTTATAACATGGAGTGGTTCACCCTAGAGGTATAAATACTATTATAAAACTTGCCATGTGCCCCACAGAGTTTCGAAACTACTGTTGAAATTTAACACAGTTAGTCAGCGAGTTCACTTTTAAATCTTTCGTTATACGTTTAACTCAGCAGGGCACGTTAGAAGAGGATTAATTCGGACCACGAGGCAACTGATGAGTTTGGAAATACAGTAGAAGGAAAAGTACAATAGTAGACCAACCAACATGACATTTCACAGTGGCGGGATTAGTAGTTTACTAACTCCGTAACACGATTAATTAAACGTCTGGGTAAAAAACGAAGAACAAGGGAATTCGTTAAAGCGCAGATCGTAACGTTCAATTGTCAGGCAAATGAGCTGTATTTAGAAATAGGGAGCGTTCTTTATTAGAAGCGACGGCAATTAGAGGCAGTTCCTCCTTCCTCCGCATTCTGTCTGGAATATTTAACTCACAAGAGGGAACATAAGAACTCCCTACTTCACAGTTTGATATTTAGCTCTCTTATCTTCTCTACTTGCCTGCTGCCATTTCTTGATGGATACAGTACTTTTGTATCCATCTCTTGGCACAGGCCAGAGTAAAGTGTAGCTTCCACCGAAGTTCCAGTCTCATCCATGGCTGTGACAATATGGAAGCCTGGGGTATGGGTGGTAATGACATTCAGAGCACGACTAGTGCATCTGAGTGTTATGAAAGGTGTTGCTCATAGGGTCAGTCGTGCTGCAATAGCACTTTCTGACCCAGTGAGGAAAGCAATGGCAAACTATCTCACTCCTCGTCCTGCCTAGTACGCCTCATTTTGGTGCTGCCATTGGTTTTTGCGGTTTCCTTAGAACAGCATAACCTTTGGTGGTGCTATATGAGGATCCAACCAGCCTCTGGGCTGATGACCTAACAGAGAGACATCTTCTCTACATATATAAAAAAGGCATTTGTCTGTCTTCTTTCCGAAATGAAATCACATCTAAACCACTGGGCGGTATTTCATGCAATTCTGTTCTATTCAGAGGGAACTGTCACGTGAGTAACTACGTTGTATTTCGAAATATTGAACTCAGATATATGATTTGCGAAATTATATGAAAAAATAGCATAATAGCCTGAAATAAAGTGGTTCCTATTTCTTTCTCGCAATCATGTTGAATCTACAGGACTAATTGAGCTAAAATTTGGTACACATATTTGAGATATTCAGTCCAAAAGCAGTTGTATTCCGAATTTTCAATAACTAATCGCTTCAAAGTGGAGATCATTATTAACACTTAGGATTTTACTGACCTTGCACATCTTTCATCCACTGAAGACCAAAGCAATGGGCACATGGAGAAAGCCTAAAATTCAGTTGACAACAGAAATGAAATAGCGTATGGCTTTTAGTGCCGGGAGTGTCCGAGGATAAGCTCGGCTCGCCAGATGCAGGTCTTTTGATTTGACTCCCTTACGCGACCTGCGCGTCGTGAGGAGGATGAAATGATGATGAAGACAACACATACACCCAGCCTCCGTGCCAGAGAAATTAACCAATGATGGTTAAAATTCCCAACCCTGCCGGGAATCGAGCCCGGGACCCCTGTGACCAAAAGCCAGCACGCTAACCATTTAGTTATGGAGTCGGACGACCCTCTCTCATAAGAGTAAATAAAAGGAATAATCCGAGGAACTTTCAACCTGAAAGCGTTGATTGTTTCTAGCATTTGCCAGGCTCGTTGCTTTGATCTTTCCTACCGACCTCTCTTGAGCAATTCTTGATATCTTTTGACCGGACTAAATGAGATTTGTGGAACATAAGGAATCTTTTATTTTCTCATTCTTCGTGATGCTTCCCTTTCTTTTGCCAACAACTTTACTATTCGCCGAGTAGGATTTCTTGTCATTCTTTTCTCATTACAGTTACCAGAGGGTCGTTTTCTAACTGTCTTCTTCTTCTTCTTCTTCTTCTTCTTCTTCTTCTTCTACTACTACTACTTCTCCTTTTCCCCCATTTTATCCCAGTTTAGGTGTAAATTCCTTGACAACTTCGTGAACAGATGTAAGATGGAATATCACTTTGAACTTTCCATGAGGTCCAACATCAAAATGGACAGCCGATAAGTCGCAGGTTAGGGGAAGTGTTGTTCTGGTCCAACAATTCAGGTCATTAGCCTAGGAGATGGATTCTTCTACATGAAGATTAGGGATCCATACACATGTCGCTTAAAGAGTAAGCACTTGTGGGATGCGCAGCAGAAGGGATGGGAAGGAACGGACTCTGATCTTTTGCACACAAAATGGGACTGTCATTTCTCGTCTAAAACAACTAGTCGTTCCCTAGGAGATCGACCAGGGTGGGGATGATATCGAGAATTAGACCTTTAGTGCTGTTGAGAGAACTGGTCTCACTTTGTTGGATATTGCATGTCTACTTCTTACTCAGTTTGACACGGTATATGGTGAACGAAAAATGATTTTATCTATTTTTATTGCTTTTTGTTGTAAAATGAAAAGAGTATATTGCATAGAATGAAGATATAAATGGTGTTTTATGTACATTTCCTACAAGCTCCCGTCTCCCGCTTGTTCTTTTTCTCACTAGTTTGTTCCATTCTTTCTTCACGGGATCAGTTTCTGCCTTTCTTATAATATGCTCATGCTACCGCAGTCCTCTTTCTCTTATTTCCTCGGTGATTACTGCAGCTACGATTGCTTGTTCTCCAAGGTCTTTATTTCGTACTCTTTCTCTCAGTGACACCCTCATTATCCATTTTAAAATGTTACATTAGTTCTTTCCAACATCTCTTATTCTTCAGTGCCCATTGCCCTATACGTTAAAACAGACCTTATATATATTTACAGTGAATTTAAGAGGCATATTCCCGTTGCAAATTATTCGAAAACACCTCTCTCCTTTTCAAGTAGCCAGCTTTTATCTCTCTCCCACACATTTAAAATTCTTTACTTTTCGTATTTACAATGTGTATTTTCCACCATTTGTCCAAAAAAAACCTGTTTTATTTCCTCTTCTTCCCTTCTGGTTATCAATTTTATCTCTGCTGCACTCACGTCCAGTCGACCTCTGTTCAGTGGTCTTTGTTACACTCCCATTTCCCTCAAGGGAATTCGAATTATACATATTATAATTTTGGTATATGTTTTAATTTCATTCCACAATAGTTACTAACATTACATTTAAAAGTGTGGATTTTTCTTGCTAGCGGCTTTACGTCGCACAGACACAGATAGGTCTCATGGCGGCGATGGGATAGGAAAGGCCTAGGAGTTGGAAGTAAGCGGCCGTGGCCTTAACTAAGGTACAGCCCGACCATTTGCCTGATGTGAAAATGGGAAACCACGGAAAACTATCTTGAGGGCTGCCAACAGTGGCATTCCAACTCACTTTCTCCCGGAAGCAAGCTCACAGCTGCAAGCCCATAACCGCACGGCCAACTCGCCCTGTAAAGTGTGGTTTTAGGAATGCATTGAAATATGAACAATATTTTATTTAGTAGTATTATTATTATGCCGATTTTCTCACACCTGTAGGAACGCGGGTGTGACTGCATCACAGATATGGTTTGGACGTATTTTATGGCCGGATGCCCTTCCTGACGCCAACCCTATGTGGAGGAATGAAACCACGGTTGCGTGTTTCAGTCGTGGTTGGTGGTGTCGTACATTGTTTGAATATGAAGAGGAAAGTTTTGGGACAAACACAAAGACATCTTCCCTGAGCCAGAAGAATTAATCAGACGCGATTAAAATCCCCGACCCGACGGGGAGTTCAACTCGGGACCCTCTGAACTGAAGACATCAACGCTGACCATTCAGGCAAGGAGTCGTAAAATATTTACTTAGCGTATTATGGTTTTTTTTTTGTGTTATTTGCTTTACGTCGCACCGACACAGATAGGTCTTATGGCGACGATGGGACAGGGAAGGGCTAGGAGTGGGAAGGAAGCGGCCGTGGCCTTAATTAAGATACAGCCCCAGCATTTGCCTGGTGTGAAAATGGGAAGCCACGGAAAACCATTTTCAGGGCTGGCGACAGTGCGGCTCGAACCTACTATCTCCCGAATACTGGATACTGGCCACACTTAAGCGACTGCAGCTATCGAGCTCGGTAGCGTATTATGTATTCATATGATCAAATTTATTCATGTTTATTTACTATGTTGAATTTGTCTTTATTTAAGTAGCATTAGGACCTACACATTATGCACGGTTCAGAAACCACTAATCAAACAGTCGACATTATCCATAAAAGAATCGAAATCATTCAAGAACAGAAATCATTCAAGAACAGAAGTAATGACTCACCCACATAACGCAGCGTAGCCATCTGATACGAAACAAACTCAAAACGGTACGTGATAGTATGTTTTTTTTTTTAATATATTAGTAGACGTTGAGTGCAATAAGTAACTACAGTATACATATTCCACTTTCCACATGATTCTGAACAACGTAATATGTAAGTTAATTCGACTTAGTATTATGTAAAATAATTGTAAGTGCCTGATTAACCTAGCGAATCATTTCATATAAAACACTGCCTGGAAATAATTTTTGTAGTTTACCGTGGTGTCATTAAACATAAACACGGTTTTATATCTTGCCATTGATGTTTTCACGGCAAGTACTTATGGGCATGATATAGGCTTTTGGGTTTATGCCGTGGCAAGAAAATAAGGTGAAATTCTTTACGTTTCGCAGAGAACTTTTCGGAGTTTCCCATTTTCACACCAGACAAATACCGGGGCTGTACATTAATTAAGACCACGGTCGTTTCCTTCCCATTCCTAGACCTCTTCTCTCCGATAGTCACCATAAGACCTATCTCTGTCGGTGCAACGTAAAGCAGGTTGTTAAAATATAAGTTTCCCTCATTTGGTTATCTTGAATATGGATGGTATATTTTTCTCTACATGACAGAATATTCAGTTAAAAGTGTAGTTAATACCAGATACCTTCCAGCATTAATGCAGACAATGGAAACCTTCTGCTCTTTTTTTGGCTGCAGAGTGCATTACCTGGGCGGGCGAACCCATGCATTGTTTATATCAGTCCGCGATGAGAGGGTCAGCTCAGCTGGTACAATCCACCAAGTTCCCAGCCAACGATTAAAGTATAATGCTCTCATTACACTCACTTGGCCTATCTTCGAACCCACTTTTTTCTCTCATGAAAGCTCCAGATCGGCGAAGCGGGATCACGCTGCTATTTAATGTGCTGAATAAAAGCCAGGAGTGTTCTCCTGCCGTGAGCTCTCACCAGCTGCAATGGTGCAGGGATTTTAAACGAGATGGATCGTATACGATAGGGTCATCTTACTCAGAAATTTATTCAGACATTTATACATAAAAAATTTACTCAGTTTATTAAAAATAATTTTCTTTGCTATTTTTATACGAGGCTGAAGTATTTGCAGCACTCGTTATAAATACATCAGATAACTCGTCTTAATATGCCTGTCGTAGTTATATTGTTTTTCTATGGTTTTATGAACATTTGATAAGAAGCGCAGTTCGTAGTCAGAATTCATCCATTTTGACGTCATCATGTCATTTGTTTGGCAAAAATCTATCCATATATTCCCCTTTTTTATCCTGCAGTTGATATTCTGTCGTACAAGGCAACGGTAATTTTAATGGCACTTCTTCTATATAGAGCGGTTTCTTTGTGAGCTCATAGGTTAATCTCTAAATAGCTTTTTTTTGCCAGGCAGAGAACTTTTTTAAGATACATGGCCTTCACTACGTCTAGTGTAGTTAGGTTATCCTTCTATAGGTGTTCCCAGATAATGTATGTCATGATGGAGTCTATTTGCACGTAGACGTTTTTCTCTTAGGAGCATGTAAGTTATTAGGAACGCTCTGCCATCTATTGAATATCTTTGGAATCTAAGAAAGGTTAGAGAATCAAGGTGGTAGTAATCAAATATGACCGCATGCAATGACATTGATAAGGATGAAAATCACATATATCAAATATTAATGAAAGTGTTAGTCGCTTAACAACCTCCCAAGTAAAGAATGTATTGCGGGTTAGGGTAAGCTTTCGCCTGAAAGTATTGGAGTGATCATTTAATGATTTATTTTTTGATTACTCAAAGTTAGCTGAACTTAGAGACCTGGCAATGTCTCTTGATTCACCAACTGAAAATTACGGAGAGGATAGAACAAAAATGAAGCAAATCGCTTCAGTAGAACGGACGGACGAATTTTCCAAATTTGTTTTCAGTAAACTCTTTTAACATATAAATTGTTTTTTGCGTCCCACTATAACCCGAATGGAAGCACGTATTTCGGTTTCGGAGTTATTAATCGCAAATACAATCGTATATCTTAAAGTCATTTCTTCTTTAGAGCCCTCCTGCACCCCACGTATTTAGTTGAGGTCCCTGGGTGAAAATTTTTCTCTCAAATTGCAAATTACCATTCAGCTGGTATCTCAGCAGTACGGACAGGATCTTTAGTCTGGAGCTAAAAGACCGAATGTGAGCACATGACTTCCTTACACTGAGATTCTCATGTACGGTATACATAAGCCTTCTTTTATACAGGATGTTACGTCAAAACGCTTATTGTTTCCTCTTTGGCATAGGATGCGTCTACACTGCTCGCATGCAGATCTTACAAAATATTACTAAGTCAATGAGTTAATTGAATATTCATGATATAATTAATAGTTTTACATAGACATATAAATTATTATTATTATTAAACACAATCTTGACAATTCTCTCCATAATCTAACGTTAAAAATGCTGATTTTGTACGTCAATAATCAACTATCTTTAATCCTTAAATAGAGCTGTGTCACTATCCTGTAGGCTTCACTTATAATACAATACGACGGCATGTCAGAATAGACAATACCTAGAGTGTCAAACACCCAAAATCCAGGCTATATTTCACAGGATAAAAATCATTTGAACTTTGAACCGCGATGGACGAACACGCAATATCGAACCGGCTCAAGTGGGAAAATTATCAATTACGTCCTGTACACACAGTATACTCCATTGTAAACAACTCGATGTATAGTAAGTTCAATTAAGTGAAAGTAGTCTTCCTGTATAAACTAAGTTAAATCAATCAATCAATCAATCAATCAATCAATCAATCAATCAATCAATCAATCAATCAATCAATCAATCAATCAATCAATCAATCAATCCATCAAAAGAGGACCGATATTAAAATCCATATTAAATAGTTCAATCTTTGTTGACTCGTTTCCTTTCCATTGCGAAGGCTGATGATATTCCTTGAACTGACATGCATGAGCCAAGGAATGGCATCAGTGCCGTCAGAAATCGCATGATTTCACCAGCGCTGCCTTTATCAGAACACTTGCGCAGTTCTAACTGAAGGTAATCGACCTGCTGCAGCATACAAGGAACTATTATTTATTGGGAATACCCCTGACCTTCGTCAGATTACAAGAAACATTAATCACTTACCCATACAACCCCTGCGATGGAATACATCCACGGTAAGTTATCCTTTGCCTGTCGCAAAAGGTGCTTAAATGGTAACCCTCAGGGCATCCCAACTTGGGAATATGGGTTCGCAACCACGGGTGCCCTAGCTGAGTCTGACATTAATCGCACTTATTTGTGAGAGGCTCCTCACGTTTAACTTTCTCATCGGAACTTCATTGGCCAACTCTTGTGCTCTTCTGACCCCGACGGTGATAGGTGTATAAAATCTAGGGAGTCTTTAATTTCCATGGTCTTAGTGGCCCTTCGTTTCTTCTGCTAATACCTCCATTATTCGAAGGTTCGGGCCTTTAGCATTTCCCCTTCGGATCAGAGTTAAGAGAAGATGAGAAACCATTTGTACGTTCTCCTAAAACAATAACCACCACCACCACCACCAGTTAATTATTCGTGGGAAGTTAAAATAGTTCAAAGTTTGAATGAACAGAACAATTCTTTTCATAATAAGCAATATATACGTACATTATAGTCACAAAAATGCATTTCAACATATAAATGTGTTTTCAGCAATTATGTCTCCGGAGAATCCTTGGTGTCTCAGGCTGTGAAATACGATTGAATATAATAAAATATGAATAAAATAAATTACTTAACCGCCTCACGCTCGGGCGTCAATTGTAATGCATACATTTTACCAGGAACGCTTGGTACATGCCGTATTTATTAAGAGCAATGTCGTATATTTATCACGCACGCCGAGAACCCCAAGCTCGCGGTGTTTACGTATACCAGGACGAGACAGCGAGCGAGCGAACAGCTGAGCGTGACGTAGATGCAGGAGCAAGGCAGACTAGCCCGCCCAACTCGTCAACCTACCTCGTGGCGTGAACTAGATGATTCTGGAATCCATGAATAATGCATTCGAGAATTTTCGATTCAGAAGTTTACAAAACTTTTAAAATAATTTTCGTATCGTCTTGGGAGATACGCCATTCTGTAGCCAATCACAAGAACTTCTCTGTTGTCAAATTTCAAGAAAATCCTGAAATAATCACGTTATCATATGATGTTTAGGCCTTGACAGTATAAAAGACGAAGTTACTCAGTGATGGACAGACGTTCTACGGCAAGGGCTCTGCCTGGTCAAACACTGTGTTATTCTGTCCATCGGAAAGTAACGTCAAGTGACGATGTGGTGACTGTAAAACGGGACTTGTAAATTCTTACTTTCTCGAACTGTGGAACTTAATGTTTCTTCGATCAGAAACCAAGTGAAGTGTTTAACTTATTTCGTGGCTGTACAAGTGTTAGAACATTATTTAATATTTCAGTAACTGTGATATTTGAAAGTGTTTGAGAAATCTCATCGTTATGACACAAGTGTTCGCATATTTCTTGCCATTCAACACTTGCTCCTTAACTAGTGCCAAACTTTGAGTACGATAGACTTTGCGACCCGCACTATTAAATACGAGTGACTTAAACTGATAATCCATTACGGTGTTAATCTTAACCGGATTCGAACTGATTTCTGCACATAATTGTATATAATTGCTTCTAATATTCTTCAGTGACTTTGTTATTTTATGAGACTCACTGTAGTAAGAGTGTCTGACTAGTCATTATTTATTTCATCGCTATTAGCAGTGCCGTAGAGCTAAACACTTTAATAGCTCTTTCTAGTTTGTCAAGTGCGACAGTATTGTTTTTACCTTGTAGCAAGTAACCACAGACAGTATACAGCAAGTGGACTGTGTTTAGTTTCATCGTTTCTCAGTGGTAAATAACCATAAAGTATGTTCCATCATTATTTCATTTTTTGGTAATATTTTCCTTTGTTAAATCAATGCTTTCCGCATTTTAAACTTAAACATTTTGAAGTGACATTCATTACTTTCTATCTGCAAGTGTCAAGTGAAGTTTATTGGCATATTCCAAACAACGTGTTGTCTGTCTATATAAATTAAAGGCAGTACTTTGCAAATTTTGGTGACAAGTAATTGTGAACGTGTCGGGGAACTGTACGACTCTGGACACTCGTACAAAGCTAAACCACGAGTGATTACCCCACATCACGATCACCGTAGACCTCCGAGAAATTTGATTCAGGTACGAGGTACTGGTTCGATTCCATTGTGGCGAGTGCACTTGGGAGCAAGAGTCCAATTCCATGGTGACAAGAGGATGCTGGAGTATGAGTACAACCCCATGGTAGCCAGAGGACCCTGGAGTACGAGTTTTCTGGAGAACCATTCTGGAAGACGACTCAGGAGATGGCGGTTCAATGTACCAAGGTGATGTGAATTTCAAACTTGCCAAAAAAATTTAATAAACCAAGAGTTCAAAGTACATCTTCACTTATTGTAGATAGAACCTATCCTGCTGAACCAAGCTCTAGCTATTTATGCCTAGGAAGCGCCTTGAGAACTTTAATTAATGCTCTTTTCAAATAACAAGTTAGTACGGGATATCTTTTACTGGTACAATTATATATGATAACCGAATAATTAAAATAACCGAAATAATGCAATAATTGAAATAAAATAAATTAATAAAAATAATGAATCTAAATATCCGTATTATGGGTGTCAGAGTTCACCCGAATGGATCCCTCACATTTTAACATAACATGATAATTCTCTCTCCCAGGGAGTGTTCATAAATCTGCGTACTGGTACATCTGCTTCAGGCCTTACTTAACATTCTGAAAACGACTAAATAGGTAGTAACTGCACCTAGGTTCATCAATAACTCCACTGATTCCAAAATAACTAATTGTATTCCGAATAATTTCCGTGCATGAGCACCTCATCAACACACCAAAATATACATATAATACACTCACAAAATACTGCTGGAAGAATACGTATTTACACAATTATCCAACAAAAACAACAACAATAACAACAACGGTGGAAACCAAAAGAGAGGACCAAGCTACCATTTGTAGTCAGCCCGATGAACATTAATTACAAAGCACAGATATGTAGATAAATACTCTTCACTGTCTCTGTGCAGCAACACAACTTGCATATTCTCATTATTGGCACTTGTTTTATCATATAGATACTGTACCTTTATACTTCTGTGTTCACTGATTCTAACACTTGGTATAAAGGTACTTTCACTCGAATTATGGAAAGTCTGAATACAGCACCCAATATCTCTCACCAACATATAAGATACCAAGCCGCTACAAGTGATATAATAAAAAGTGCCTAAGCACTCCACAGTTTGTAGGTCAGTACCACACATTACATTCCACAAAATTTTACGTCAACCACGTTCCACAAATGTACATCTCATCTACGTTCCGCTGTTTTCTCACATGCCTGTGTAGACCTGAGCTTCCCCCTACTCTCACATGGTTCATCTAGATTGATCCCGGCCATACAGTCACGAGTGGAAGATCCTCTTGGCATACCAAGACCTCGCCCCGAACCTCTTCGGGTCCCAAGACAATAACAACCAGGCCGCGTCATCGGACTCGGGGCTGTTCCACATGACTCACGGAAACTTTCCGAGTTGTAAATAGCACTGTTTTCCCAACCGCTTGTACAAGACAAATTACTTTTATCACATATGAAGACCTTAGAGCTTAAAATATTACGAATAAATATATATATTAAATAATAATAATAATGATAATAATAATAATAATAATAATAATAATAATAAAAATAAGGACAATAATATCCTTATTTATGAATACAGTGCGATGGTGTGATACATGTACTATCATAGCGTATATCAGGTGCTGTGACTGAGCGTCGGGTGTAACTCGCTGGTCACATCATACATATAGATAAAACCGTCATCTAAAAATTGCACTGCGGTGGACAGCTCCTGGGGGGAAAAGGAAACATGGCCGAAGTCGAAAAACTTGACGAAAAATTATCTTTTTGCTATAGACTTTACGTCGCACCGACACAGATATGTTTTATGGCGACGATTGGACAGGAAAGGGCTAGGACTGGGAAGGAAGCGTCCGTGGCCTTAATTAAGGTACAGCCCCAGCATTTGCCTGGTGTGAAAATGGGAAACCACGGAAAACCATCTTCAGGGCTGCCGACAGTGGGGTTCGAATCTACTATCTCCCGAATACTGAATACTGGGCGCACTTAAGCGACTGCAGCTATCGAGCTCGGTCGTAAAAATTATCAAAGATGATCTCAGAAATATTCGCATTCACCGGAATGATGCCGAAACTGTTGTGGAAAACCGACACAGATGATAACTATTTGCTGGCCAATGTGCACCGCACCGTATAATGATGATAATGAATAACATGGAATATGGTGGCAGAAGCAAACAGTACATAAAAATGTGGACTAGAACTAGCAGCGGAAACCTGTTTTAAAAAGAAGAATCGTGCTGGCTTCAACTAATGGTGAATTTATTTAAAGAATTAATTGGAAAAGTGCCCTTTGTATTCAAAATCACCGAAAACTGGTGCAAAAAGTTGGTTGGAGGCCTCGAAAATACAGTATGGAATTCCAGAAAAATTCAGTCATTGGGTCAGGTATGTCAGGTGGAAACAGAACGAGAGATTACTGAATTGAACTGGTGAGAAAGAAACAGTTTGGTTGGATTTTATCAGAAAATGTAACTAGATATGCTTAGAGATATTGAGAACATCCAATGATATTTGGAGTGATAAGGAAAGTTTTTGCTGAAATACTGCACTCTCAGTAGATAAGAGATTTAAACAGCATATATGGAAATCATAACTCTGTCGTGGAAGAAACAGTTAACAAGAACAAATGAATTGGTTCATAAAGAAAGGGCTTCAGCCCATTTTAGCTCATTATTGGTAAATCAAGAAAAAATATCTGGATATTTTACTATCACAATGGGAATGTAAAAATTGTATGGAAATGTAAAAATTGTTACTATCAAACAGAGAATGCATATTAGGATTCCTCTGAACATATTTCATGAATTTATTATCAGTACCGGTACTTGAATTATACAGATATCTTAAAATTTGTGGACTGATGACCTTTCTTTATCAAAGAGGTTTACAATTTTTACTATCATAATAGAAATGTAAAAATTGTTACAATCAAATAGAGAATGCATATTAGGATTCCTCCGAAAATATTTCAGGAATCTATATCAGTAGTTGAATTATACGGATTTTTGTGGAGTTATGACATTTCTTTATAAAAGAGGTTTACAACGGAGTAGCTTTATCTAACCATTCAAAGCTTCCATACAGCCTTTCTGTTCACAGAAAAGTGTTAGAATATTATAATATAACAAAGTTCTTAGTCTCAGGATGAAGTACAGTTACTGAAATGAGACGAAATCTTCCGTGTCCTTCTCTAATAAGCAACTTCATTGTCATCTACTCCTTTCACAGTAGGCCAAGAAGTCAGCTCCAGGAAGTAACTCACCTATCTATCTATATAAATAAAATTGATGGGGGTCCGCTGTCTGTAATTTCTTTTGTTTTGCCAATTTTTCAGATATGTATCCGTTTTAGGTCAACTCAAGACCGAATCGGTGGTTTTTATTTTTCGTGTCTGTTTGTCTGTTTGTCTGTTTGTTCTACCATCACGGCGGAACGGCTGGATAGATCTCAAACAAATTTCATATTTAGAGCATACTCATCCCGAGGAAGGTTTAGATATGCATACCATTTTAAAATCTTTGAATAGACGGGGGTTTATAG
This sequence comes from Anabrus simplex, assembly GCF_040414725.1. Lineage (NCBI taxonomy): Eukaryota > Metazoa > Arthropoda > Insecta > Orthoptera > Tettigoniidae > Anabrus > Anabrus simplex. Next base: position 311,366,495 of record NC_090265.1, read on the forward strand.
GAAAACGAGAACGGTTTCCCTCCACTTTCTCTTATACTATTGATTTTATGTAAACTGCGTGCAACGTATGTGATACGTCTCTTCATTATAAACAACTTTCGTTATGTTCATAATTTACCTTATTATTCAAATGACGGAGAAATTTAATATTTTCTGCGGGTACCATGCTCTGCATTGAGTGACCGACAGACCGACAACGAACCTACAGGTTACCATGGCAACGTCTCTGACTTATTGCCAGCAGGGAAGTAACGTATTGCCATTTTCCTCATCATGCCTTTAAATTCATGGTTGTTCCTTGTGTAGAAGGCAAGAGAGGCCTCAATCGCCCATTCTGCGGGATGTTGGCGGAATATCGTTGGAGTTTATAACCGTCCTCGAATAGCTCAAGTGATCGCACCATTACTCATCTTCTTATCTGTTTGCCTAAGAATCCCTGCGCCTGAATTTCTCCTCTGTTACCGCTTTGTTATATCCATAACTTACACTAGCATAATTTATTGAGGGGCATTTGATTTCCCAATACATTCACTTGGTATTTACGTATTTGCCGTCATCCGGCTGTCCTCAGTTATAATCCATTTTCTATTAATTTCAACATTCTTACCTGTAATATTTTCTTCCTTAATTACTCCGTATGTATGCGAATGCTAATCACGAAAGCTGGACACCGTTTCCTTAGAGGAAATACTCTAAGCTATGCGAATGTATAACTTTTGGCCACGGAAAATATCGAAATATGGATGCATTTTTAACGACGGCGCAGACCTTCGTTTCGGGATAATCGGTGGCTAATCGGTAAGTCGTATCACAAATCAGAAAGCACAATCGCCTATCATTTTGGAGAGATCTACAACTTTGGTCCTATGACATTTTGTCGTATTTCTATCCCTTATATGTTAAATAGAGCGGTATTTCTCGATTTCAAGTTAATTTTGTACTTTTACACTTATATGTTATCGTTTGTCACACTTATAGGAAAGATAGAATCGTGACATTCGGCACGCATATTGACATGACCAGTAGCCATGTGATAGCCAAATTTTATGATTCTATATGTCACATGAGTATCAAAAATATAAAATAGTATGTGAAAACTGTCCAAAATGTCACCCCATTCAATGACTCTAACTCAATTTAACCCATAAATATAGAAGATACTAGAAGATGTCGTAGGACCAACCATGCGGAACACTGAAAGAGACGTCTGACGGTGAAGTCCGTTTGTAGATATGTCGTACAGTTTCAAAGCAGTAACTCTCGAATAAAGATTTGCATTTCTAGAGTGTGTCTGTACATTGACTATTTTGGCGAAATTTCCGTACAGCTATCCGTTTCGGGTGTAATAATGACCATCTGCATATTTTTAGTTTTGGTGTCTGTTTGTATGTTTGTCTATAACTTGGAAACTACCGGATATATTTCCACCAAACTTCATATTTATAATCCACCTGCCTTTGGGTAGGTTTTAGGGCAAATATTGTTTCTAAATCCATGAGGTGATTAGGGGTTTATACGAAACCGAAACCGTGATTTTGCACTCCAAAAATATGCACAACCAAACCTAATGGAAATTAATTTCTAAACCTTTTTTCTCATGTGCATCATTTCGATACGAGGATTAATAACGGAGATAACATTAACGGAGTGTATTTCGCTACAAGTCCCACCGGACCTAACTCAAGAGAGCGTGCGTGTAAAGCATATTTCTTGCAACTTGAAAACTACTGAAGATATCTGAACCAAACTTTATAATTATCATCCACCTGTCCAAAGGTAGGTTTTAAAGGTCAATAACATTTCATGTTCCCGGAATGGACTGGCGGTTTATGGGGAGCCGAAATGGTGATTTTACTCTTTCACAATATGTACAGTACAGTACCAAACTGACTGGAAATCGACCAAACTTGATGGAAATCCATTTCTAAAACTTTTTGATGGGCATTTTTCGACAGGGGGATTAATAAGAGAAATACCATGAATGGTCGGTTTTTCAGGTTAAGTCCAACGAACATAGACCAAGAGATCTTGTGCGTGGAGCAGATTCCTTATCTATCTATATAAATAAAATCGAAACGACTGTGTGCCTCTACACTGACAATTTTGGCGAAATTTTCGCACAGCTATCCGTTTAAGGGGTAATAATGACCATGCGCATATTTTTTTTTTTGGTTTAGTTTCCTGAAAGTCGTAATTCTTACCCTCCTCGCCCAAAATTAGATTGCGGCATAATGTACCAGACGAACAAGAAAATTGAAATTTGGCAAAATTATACGTTTTAGCCTGTAACATACGGAAAACTTCCAAGGTCTTAACATTTTTCACTTCTTATCCCGAAGAATATCGAAATATGGAGGCAATTTTAATGATGGTGCAGACCTTCGGGGAGTCCAATCACATAACGGATGGCACAATCTCCGTTTAATTTGGAGTGATCTACAACCTTGGTCTTATGACTTTTTGTCGCATCTGTATCACTTTTACGTATGATTTTTCTCTATTTCTCGATGTTAAGTAAATTTGGACTTTTCACATGCATAATTCATACTTTAAATCAGTTATAGGAAAGATAGAATCATCAAACTCTACACGAATAATGGCCCACCCAGTAGCCATATGTGAGCCAAATTCTATGTATGTAGCTGTCACATAATTATCCGAAAAGTAATGCAATGTGAGATAATTTTACACAAATTTTACCCTATTCAACGTTTCTAACTCAATCTGATCCAAGAATAGATTATACTAGCTGATGTACCCGTGCTTCGCTACGGGATTCTCAGAAAGACTGACTTGGTGGTTTTCCTAACTGAATTCAACATAGGTCATTACCAAAAAGGTCAATAGGAATGTAGCGATTGAAAGCAATGTTATCATATAAAATACTCGATCAAATGAATAACCGCACACTCTCTCACTTTCAACGAACAGTACTACGGTGTCGATCTAAGAGTCCAAAGTTCCAGAGCTGGAATAACCAGGTCGCAGACTACCGTGAACACTCCTCTGTCATTATTCCGTTTAATATGCACACTACTCATTCCAATCAGTGGCTCAGAGTAGGGATTGTATAGCTCGAATATTACGATGAACCAGTGTGTTACGTACCAGATATATCAGAAAATGTATGAACCAGAGGAATGGCATGCTAAAGAAGAAAGTTATCTTACACCCCAGCTACTTCCCGCCAATTTACAGGCAGGCTGTTACAGTTGGTACGAACAGGCAAGTTGGCCGTGTGGTTACGGGCGCGCAGCTGTGAGCTTGCATCCGGAAGATAGTGGATTCGAACCCCACTGCCGGCAACCCTGAAGGTCGTATTCGGGAGATAGTGGGTTCAAGCCCCACTGTCGGCAGCCCTGACGATGGTTTTCCGTGGTTTCCATTCTTCACACCAGCAAATGCCGGGACTGTACCTTAATTAAAACCACGGCCGCTTCCTTTCACTTCCTAGACCTTTCCTATCCCATCGTCGCCATAAGACATATCAGTGTCGGTGCGAATTTAAGCAAAAAAAAGAAAAGATGGCATTCCGTGGTTCCCATTTTCACACCAGTCACACCAGGCTGTACCTTAAAGCCAAGGCCGCTTCCTTCACACCACTATTCATTTCCTATCCCATCGTCGCCATAAGACCTACCTGTGTCGGTGCGACGTCAAGCAAATTTAAAAAAACCTCGGTACGCTGCAGTAATCCTATCTATCGGGGATGAGAGGAAACAGAAGACAAAAAGCACATCGCAACAAACAATAGTCAATGTAATGTTATTGTTGATAAAGTTTATGAGCTTTCTATATTGCAGGCCCTCACATTAGTTTTCTTTCGACTCTGTGATATTAGGGTGTCTTACAAAGTAATTTATATCGTAGACTGTAGTTCCTTATTCTCAGACTTTACATACCGATTTTCACTAAATTCTGTTTACCTATTTTCTCGTGACTCGGCGCTGATATGGACTTAGTAACAAAAATCCAAATTCATCAATATCTCCGATTATATGCGGTGCGTTAACAATGTATAAGACATAAGTGATCAGAAATTGAATAACTTCTTACATAACTACTACTAACTTACGACATAACTTAAGTTATGTTAGTTATGTAGTATTTATCGATACGACCACTAATAACATAAATAACTTATTTGAGAATTACATTTCAGACCTTCCCCTAAACCACCATTTCACTCGGCGTGAATAAAATAATTTGCAGCCTAGATTGCAGTAGTTCATCACCCGACATTACATATCGATTTTTTTTAAATTATCTTCAGCCGTTTTATCATGATGCGTGTACATACATACATACATACATGCATACAGACAGACAGACAGAAATTACGGAAAAGTAAAAAATGCATTTCGTTGTTATTGTTGACATGGCCGATACAGAAATACCATTATTTTCAAATTCTAAGTAATGTACAGACAAAACTCTTATTATATATATTTATCGATACGACCACTAATAACATAAATAACTTATTTGAGAATTACATTTCAGACCTTCCCCTAAACTACCATTTCACTCAGCCTGAATAAAATAATTTATAGCCGAGCCTGTAGCGGTTCATCACCCGACATTACATGCTGATTTTCATTAAATTATCTTCAGCCGTTTTCTATTGATGCATGTACAATCATACAGACAGACAGACAGACAGACAGACAGACAGACAGACAGACAGACAGACAGACAGACAGACAGACAGACAGACAGATTGACAGACAGACAGACAGAAATTACGGAAAAGTAAAAAATGCATTTTCTTGTTACTGATGACATGACCGATACAGAAATACCATTCGTTTCAAATTCTGAGCAATGTACAGACAAAACTCTTATTTTATATATATAGATATCATAGGACCAGCCATTTAGGCCGCTAAATCCGGCGTCTTATGGTACAATCCTTGGTCGATATGACGTACCGTTTAGCAGCAGTTAATCTGTAAATGAAGGTCTGCAATATTGTAAACATGCAAATTCTTTCGTATGTCGATCTATATAAATTCACAGATGTTGATTTGTACCGATCGAGAAAGGGTGTGTCTGCCATTGTAATCAGTACTCCCCACACCGACTTTGACTGGCAGTAGTAAAGGGGTCCTTCTCTAACTCCTGTGTAACTGGCATTAGTAAGAGAGGCCTACCATTGTAATGAATAATTCACTTCTCGATTTGACTTGCAGAAGGCAAGGGAGCATGCCGTTTTGTTCAAAACTCCCCTTACCCGATCGTGTTTGGCTGTAGGCAAGCGTTCCCGCAGTTATAAACAGATGTACCCATCTAAACTGTGACTGGCATTAGGCATAGTGGCCTGCTATTTTGATGGAAACTCACCAACTTGGTGTGACTGGCAGTATGCTGAAAGGCAGTATGATAAGGGGCCCGTCATTATAATGATAACTGCACAACTCAGTTTCGACTGGTGGTAGGGAAATTGCCTGCCATTATAATAAAAGTTCCTCGACTTTCATCTCTCTGGAAGAAGAAAAGGGGCCCTGCCATTGTAACGAAAACTCCCCAAATCGATTGTGACCACACAGTAGGCAATGGGGCCTGCAATTATAATGTAAACTTCCCAACTCGATTGTGAATGGCAGCAGGCAAGTGAGCCTGCCGTTATCATCACAAATCCGTAACAAACACTTTACATTGGAAACAACATATGGGGACCTCCCCATGCTGCTTCTCGGATAACGCTAAGAGACATGCAAGTTTAAAACAATCTTATTTACTGCATGTACAGTATTTACTTCGATATTCGAATACAATGTAGAATACCGTAGTGAAGCACGGGTACATATGCTAGTCAGGTATATGGTCGACCTGTTTCTTCAGATCATCAATTTTGCTCTTCTTAATAGGTGTTCTTTCTGCTTGGTAGGCTGAGTTTATTGGCAAAAATGATGGCCATCGACTGGAGCTGCCTAGTCTGAAAGAGTCTATGTTCAAGCCATCAATGAATCGTTCTGTATAACGAAAAATAATAAAATACTTCAGTATACAGTACAATAATGATGCAGTTACACAGTCAAACGACCTCAAAACAATGCATAAAAACAAGAGAGTAGCGCGCTGTTTATCGACAAACACCTAGCTCCTCTATGGGTATTTCATAGAAGTAGGGCTTCAGTCCGGACCTATGCCCTTCCTTTGTAAAACGCTAACTTTCCAATCACAATATCACAGTGAAGGAGAGGCTGACGGATCTCCTTTCTTTATAAAACGATGCGATGACCATTCAAGATGAGCAAGTCAATGTTAACACAATTTCGAAAAAATGGGCCTGATGCCCTTTCTTTATGAACCACTTCAAATACAGTGTGAGAGTTTTGACACGTGAAAGAAAAGTAGCCCACTCCAAAACCATACGAATCAATCAATCAATCAATCAATCAATCAATCAATCAATCAATCAATCAATCAATCAATCAATCAATCAATCAATCAATCAATCAATCACTACTGATCTGCATTTAGGGCAGTCGTCAGGTGGCATATTCCCTACCTGTTGTTTTCCAAGCCTTTTCCTAAGTGATTGCAAGGAAACTGGAAATTTATTAAACGCCGGGCTGAGTGGCTCAGACAGTTGAGGCGCTGGCCATCTGACCCCAATTTGGCAGGTTCCACCCTGGCTCAGTCCGGTGGTATTTGAAGGTGCTCAAATACGTCAGCCTCGTGTCGGTATATTTACTGGCACGTAAAATAACTCCTGCGGGAATAAATTCCGGTACCACGGCGTCTCCGAAAACCGTAAAAGTAGTTAGTGGGACGTAAAGCAAATGACAGTATTATTATTATTAAACACCTCCCTTGGTAAGTTATTCCAATCCCTAACTCCCCTTCCTATGAACGACTATTTGTCCCCTGTTGGTCCTTTTGAATCGCAACTTTATCTTCATATTGTAATTTTTCCTACTTTAAAGACACCACTCAAACTTATTCGTTTACTGATGTTATTCCACGCCATCTCTCCACTGGCAGCTCGGAACATACCACTTAGTCGAGCAGCTCGTCTCCTTTCTCCCATGTCCTCCCAGCCCAAACTTTGCAACATTTTTATAACGCTACTCTTTTGCCGGAAACCACCCAGAACAAATCGAGCTGCTTTCTTTGGATTTTTTCCAGTTCTTGAATCAAGTAATCCTGGTCAGGGACCCATACACTGGAACCATACTCTAGTTGGGGTCTTACCAGAGACTCATATGCTTTCTCCTTTACATCCTTACTACAACCCCTAAACACCCTCATAACCATGTCCAGAGATCTGTACCCTTTATTTACCATCATATTTATGTAACCACCCCAATGAAGATCTTTCCTTATATTAACACCTAGGTACTTACAATGATCCCCAAAAGAAACTTTCACGCCATCAACGCAGTAATTAAAACTGAGAGAACTTTTCGTATTTGTGAAATTAACAATCTGATTTTTAACCCCGTTTATCATCATACCGTTGCCTACTGTCCCTCTCACAACATTATCGAGGTCATTTTGCAGTTGCTTACAATATTTTAACTTATTTATTACTCTGAACAGAATAACATAATCTGCAAAAAAAACTTATCTCTGATTCCACTTCCTTTCTTTCCCAAAGCTTAAATGCAACGTGTGTCAAACTGACTGGCCTGTAATTTTCAGTTTTATGTCTATCGCCCTTTCCTTTTTGCACAGGGGCTACTCTAGCAACTCTCCATTCATTTGGTATAGCTCCTTCATGCAAGCAATAATCAAATAAGTACTTCGGATATGGTACTATATCCCAACCCATTGTCTTTAGTATATCCCCCCGAAACCTTATCAGTTCCAACTGCTTTTCTACTTTTCAACTTTTGTATCTTACCGTAAATATCATTGTTGTCATAGGTAAAATTTAATACTTCTTTAGAATTAGTTAGTTCCTCTGTCTGGACATTAGCCTTGTAACCAACAATCTTTACATACCGCTGACTGAATACTTCTGCATTTTGAAGATACTCGCATACACACTCTTCTTGTTATTTAATGATTCCTGGAATGTCCTTCTTGTAACCTGTTTCTACCTTAAAGTACCTTTACGTACTCTTCCATTTTTCACTAAAATTTGTATTGCCGCCAATTTTGCTTGCCATCATGTTATGCTTAGTTCCTTCAATTTCTCCTTATTTCAACAGCCATTTCTAAGTCTATTTCTTTCCAACCTGCACCTCCTTCTTAGTATCTTTACTTCCCTGTTAAAATATAGTAGATCTTTACCATTCCTTACCACCTTTAAAGGTACAAACCTATTTTCACATTCCTCAAGAACTGCTTCGAAACCATCCCAGTGTGCGTTTACATTTTTATTTACCGAAACAAATGGCAATGCTGTAATAATGGGGTACGAATGCACAGGGCAGACATTAATGGTGAAGTGCGTCGGATTAGGATTTAGAAGTTCCTTCTGGACTCGTTCTGCAGCCGTTTCGGCAAGAACCTGTAAGTTATGAAAATAAAATATTTGGCGGTATTTCCCGTCAGGGAATATTATAAACTGACAGACTGGTAGTCTTACTGCTGTGAAGCGAGCTAAGTACCACAAGGGAAACGGGTAAAATTATAATTAATTAAGCATTCCTAAAAATAAAAGTCGCATTCGTGAAAAGAAATAAGTGGACTAGTGCTTCTCTTAAAGTTTCGAGCGACTTTTCAATCTTCCATGTTCTTCCCTAAGGATGGCAGCCCCGGCTTTAATTGTTCAACTTCGTCTGGCGGGAGAGGGGTGGAGACCAACTTCGTCCGTCTCACGTAAAACGAAGTTAAGTCTCTCTTAAGTCTAAACCCTTGCATAAATGAAGTTCAAAAATATATATACAGTACTGGTAAGTTGAGGGAACAGCAAGAGAAGACATGTAAAAAGAGAAAAAAGACCGTGTTCTACAGAGCCTGAAGCTTAAACTTCCCTTTAATCAGTGAAGATTTAGCTTCAAGATAAGAATTTTGTAGCACAAGACGTGGTGTTCACACATTCTGTTAAAGTTATTTTTTTTCTTTACCCATTATTATTATTATTATTATTATTATCATCATCATCATCATCATCATCCGTTTACCCTCCAGGTTCGGTTTTTCCCTCGGACTTTGCGAGGGATCCCACCTCTACCGCCTCAAGGGCAGTGTCCTGGAGCTTCAGACTCTTGGTCGGGGGATACAACTGGGGAGAATGACCAGTACCTCGCCCAGGCGGCCTCACCTGCTATGCTGAACAGGGGCCTTGTGGAGGGATGGGAAGATTGGAAGGGATAGGCAAGGAAGCGGGAAGGAAGCGGCCGTGGCCTTAAGTTAGGTACCATCCCGGCATTCGCCTGGAGGAGAAGTGGGAAACCACGGAAAACCACTTCCAGGATGGCTGAGGTGGGAATCGAACCCACCTCTACTCAGTTGACCTCCCGAGGCTGAGTGGACCCCGTTCCAGCCCTCGTACCACTTTTCAAATTTCGTGGCAGAGCCGGGAATCGAACCCGGGCCTCCGGAGGTGGCAGCTAATCACGCTAACCACTACACCACAGAGGCGGCTATTATTATTATTATTATTATTATTAGAACGTATGCCCACTTAACCGGCTTACTTAGGACCGGACTCTTGGTCGGATAACAGCATGCCCTGTTAAACTGACCATATCAAAATGAATGGCTTGTCCGCCAATGTCCGCTGATAGTGTGTAGATTCCAACAAGTTACGCAAGGTAGAGCTTCCAAGTTCTCTAATGGTGATGAGTTGTGATGGACTTCGATAGCATTGTCACTGGCTTCTCGCTAAATCAGTCGGGGATATTACTTAGTTGTACTTCGTTACCGAGCGAGTTGGTCGTGCGGTTAGGGGTGCGCAGCTGTGGGGTGAGCTTGCAGTCGGGAAATAGCGGGTTCAAATACCACTGTCGCCAGCCCTGAACATGTTTTTCTGTTGTTTCCCCTTTTCACCCCAGGCAAATGCTGGAGTTAATCCCACGGTTGCTTCCTTCCCACACCTATTCCTTTCCTACTCCACCGTCGCCGTAAGATCTATCTGTGTGTCGGTGTGACGTGAAGCAGATTTTTTAAAAAACTTACCACTAACATAATAATTACCACCACCATGTGGTTCGAACCGCAGGCAATTCATGTGGGATTTCCGAAATGCTGTCCGACTCGTTGGCTGAACGGTCAGCGTACCGGCCTTCGGTTCAGAGGGTCCCGGGTTCGATTCCCGGCCGGGTCGGGGATTTTAACCTTAATTAGTTAATTCCTATGGCACGGGGGCTGGTTGTATGTGTTGTCTTCATCATCATTTCATCCTCATCACGACACGCAGGTCACCTACGGGTGTCAAATAGAAAGACCTGCACCTGGCGAGCCGAACCCGTCCTGGGATATCCCGGCAATAAAAGCCATACGACATTTCATTTCCGAAATGCTATTTTTTCAAAAAACTGAAAGTCACGTAAAATTCAAGAAATTCTTTCCCAACTAAACTAAGTCAGCTTCTAAAAGAAATAGGAATAAATTCGATTATTGCCGAAGAGGATTTGTGTGGGCACATTTTCATTCAGATTTGGTGACTGCAGCTTTTGAAATTACCTCACGATATATGTCTTCTTAAAGCACATATATCGTTTAATTACTTTGAATCAGAAACTTTTTATAAATGCTTCAATATATAAACGGTGGAAATGCTCCAACTAGCAAACTAACCAACCTTCTCCGACATTATATTTTGTGAAATACTTTACAACAGAATAGGAAACATGAGAATTAAATATCTTATAAGAACGTTTTCTACAACCCAGTATATGAGAGACAATTTTGTTTTACACCAAAAGGGAAGCGGAGAATCAAAGTGTTTATTAAGGTGCTTATTTCTGCCAGCTCGGGATGAATAAACCCACTACGTCACAAAAGAGCGAGTCGCTGAATTCCATTCACCTAGAATTTGTCTGAGATGAGAAACAGAGAACCGGGTTTTAATTCGCTTACTAATGATATCTGGTAAAGAGATCTGAAGTTAGAAAGCATCTTTATGAGCCTGCTCTGGAACTAAAAATGGCAAACAGAAGTCGTCAAATGACTTACGTGTATGTCATAGTAGAAGAAAAGGAAGTTGTTCGTCTGAAAACTCATCAGAAAAGAAAGAAAGAACTGCTGGCAATTAACATTAATTAAATTACCCATTGATCACTTTAATCTATTGTACACAGCTTCTTCCTGGCAGACAAACTAATTTGTCACGATAATAATAATAATTTCGTGTGGCTATTTCTAGCCGAGTGCAGCCCTTGTAAGGCAGACCCTCCGATGAAGGTGGGCGGCATCTGCCATGTGTAGGTAACTGCGTGTTATTGTGGTGGAGGATAGCGTTGTGTGTGGTGTGTGAGTTGCAGGAATGTTGGGGACAGCACAAACACCCAGCCCCCGGGCCACTGGAATTAACCAATGAAGGTTAAAATCCCCGACCCGGCCGGGAATCGAACCCGGGACCCTCTGAACCGAAGGCTAGTACGCTGACCATTCAGCCAACGAGTCGGACATTTGTCACGATGAATTACTGTGAGAAAACTAATATGAAATGAAATTTTCAAAAACATTAAAATTTCAAACACGAACATGTAAACGAACAAGCCTTCTCACCTACGTGAATATTTTATTAATAACACTCAGCAAGTACCAATGAGCAGTTACTTACCATTCTCAGAAATCACCACCGTTGATGTATTTTGCTTTTGCTATCGCTGATATCGTTCTAAGAACTGCAGTATGCGTTGCACTATCATACATGTGATACTAGAAGGCATCAGATAACTTTCAATATTGTGGGGTCTCTAAATACATCTCACTAATGTAAGCAGAAACATTCGTTTATTTCTCGCGATCTTGAGAGTGTTGGTAGCATTCCCGGCAGGGAGATGATATCCGCCATTTTTGAAAGTTGTGTCTGTCTGTCTATCTGTCTGTCTGTCTGTCTGTCTGTCTGTCTGTCTGTCTGTCTGTCTAAATTGAATAAATCTCAAACATGTTAAACCGTTAACAGTAAAAATTGCCCTATACTTAGTTTTTCTCATTTCGCTTTGTAGAAACTGACCTTTTTAACCTCTAGAATAGCGCCTCTCATTCTCAGGGCAAAGAAACGTAGCGTACAGTGAGTTCTTCGACTTCCCTGGGGCACTAGTACCATGCCTAGGTTCACTGTTGATTTATTGCTAACAACAGCGGTTGTGTTTGGTATTTTCTGATAATGTTATTGATTTTACGTCCCTCTAACTACTGTTACGGTTTTCGGAGACGCCGATGTGCCGGAATTTTGAACCGCAGGAGTTCTTTAACGTGCCACTAAATCCACCGACACGAGGCTGACGTATTTGAACACCTTTAAATATTACCGTGCTGAGCCCGTATCGAACCTGGAAAGTTGAGCTCAGAAGGCTAGTGCTCTGCCGTCTGAGCTACTCAGCCCTACTTAGTACTTTCTTACCTTCCACTGGCCGTGTAGAAAGCAAAGCCTTGCGAACTAATATCTTTAACATCTCTTTTTTTTTTTACTGAGGTCTTTAATTTCTTTACGCACGTACCTTCCGCCTGTGGCTATTTATTGACGGATGCAGTATTTTGGCATCTGCCTGCTGGCCTAGGCCAGAGAAAAGTATAGCTTCCACTGAAGTCTCAGTCTGGTTTAGGGCTGTCACAGTACGGAAACAACCAAAGTATGGGTGGTGCTGAATAATGATATTTTTTTTTTTGCTAGGGGCTTTACGTCGCACCGACACAGATAGGTCTTATGGCGACGATGGGAGAGGAAAGGCCTAGGAGTTGGAAGGAAGCGGCCGTGGCCTTAATTAAGGTACAGCCCCAGCATTTGCCTGGTGTGAAAATGGGAAACCACGGAAAACCATCTTCAGGGCTGCCGATAGCGGGATTCGAACCTACTATCTCCCGGATGCAAGCAATAATGATATTCAGAGAATTACTAATACATCTGGACTTGTAGGGACAGCGTGCTGCAATAGCAGTGACCCAGTGAGGAAAGCAATGGCAAACTAACTGACTCCTCATTTTGCTTACTACGCCCAATTGTGGCGCTTGCCATTGGCTATTGCGGTTCCTTGAAACTGCGTATCCTTTTGTGGAGTTATTTGGGGATCCAACCAACGATTTGACAGACCAGCCTGCACCTATGGTAACTCTTTTTTTTTTTTTTTTTTTTTTTTTTTTTTGCTAGGGGCTTTACGTCGCACCGACACAGATAGGTCTTATGGCGACGATGGGATAGGAAAGGCCTAGGAGTTGGAAGGAAGCGGCCGTGGCCTTAATTAAGGTACAGCCCCAGCATTTGCCTGGTGTGAAAATGGGAAACCACGGAAAACCATCTTCAGGGCTGCCGATAGTGGGATTCGAACCTACTATCTCCCGGATGCAAGCTCACAGCCGCGCGCCTCTACGCGCACGGCCAGCTCGCCCGGTTATGGTAACTCTTGTGCCACACATTTTGTTGGGAAATTTTAGTTTTCTTGGTGAACCGCTTAGACGCTTTCGTTGCTTGTTTAAAAGATGCACAGCAGGAAGTTGAGAATCTTCTTAGTAATGTTATTAGTAGACCCTCACTGCTTCACAGCATTCGTAATAAATAGGTCAGATTACCCGTCTTGATATGGCTGTCGTTTTACCTGCCCTTTTCAACAGTTTTATGAACATTTTATACCGATACATAATAATTTACTCATTAGTAATTTAGTTTATAACAGTTATTTTTAAATTCAACATTCACTGATCTTCGACCATTCGGGCGTATCTGGACCTTAACATTTTCAAACGATCTTGCCCTGAATGATTACTGGTTCGGGTAAGTAGATACCAACTTTATTCAAGAGTTCATCCCTGCGCTTTATTAAGGGTAGTGGACCTGATACCTTCCCATCTGTGCGATGTCGACTGTTTCCTCTCAGCAACACCTAAGTTATTAGGAACGTTCTGCCATTTGTTAAGTATATTATTTGGAAGCTGGGAAAGGTAGAGAATCAAAGAGTATCTACCAGAGAATACTATTCTTCCGTGATCAAAGGAACTATATATTATCTGACTTGGCAGGTAGTAATCAAACATGGCTGCATGGAATCACAATACTAAGGATGAAAATCATACATATATATTTCTTTAATAAAGAGTTACTCGCTTATCAACCCGTTGTGTACAGAATGTATTGCAGGCTAGGGTAAGCATTCTCCTGCAATTATATGAGTGGGCATTTAGTGATTTTATTTTAGGATTGCTCAAAGCTGACTGACCTTAGGTACCTATCAATGTCTGATAATTCACCGGCAGATAATTCCGGAGAGAATAAAAAAGAACGAAGCAAATCGGTTCAGTAGAACGGCTGGATGGATTGGACAAAGCTGCTTTTAGTAAACTTGTTTAATATATAGAATGAGTCCGTTATATTGTCGGGATGTGGGTTTGGTGAATGTATGTTAATGCCTTGCTTCCTCTAACATCTGAAAATGTTGATCATATTTAATTTTTTTTTTTTTTTTTTTTACATCGCACCGAGACAGACCGGTCTTATGGCGACGGTGGGATAGGAAAAGGCTAGGACTGGGAATTAAGCGACCGTCACCGTGGGAACCGTCCGAGTATTTGTCTGGTGTGGAAATGGAGAAACTACGAAAAACCCATCTCCAGATCTACCGACAGTGGGGTTCGAAACCACTAATCTCCAGAATTCAATTACATAGCTAGGTGAACAAACCGCGTAGGTAACTTCCTCGGTCAATTTAACGTACCATTTGAGCATATGACAAAGGCATTCATATTGCTAGTTGTTTTACGTCGCACCGACACAGATAGGTCTTACGGCGACGATGGGACAGGAAAGGGCTAGGAGTGGGAAGGAAGCGGCCGTGGCCGTTGTGTGAAAATGGGAAACCACGGAAAACCATTTTCAGGGCTGCCGACCTACTATCTCCCGAATACTGGATACTGGCCGCACTTAAGCGACTGCAGCTATCGAGCTCGGTTAGAGAAGAGGTTAGAAGTGTGTTAATTGTAGTGATACTGGTATTGGTGGTGGTTATCATTGTTTTAAGTGGAAGTATAAAAACGGGAAAACATACTTTCAACACTAATTAGAAGAAAAATAGAAGGGCTCATAAAGATCATGAAAATGGAAAACTCCCTAAACCAAAACGAACCCCAAACACTATGGCACTACAATCCTTCAAGGGCCTTGGCTTACCAAGCGACCGCTGCTCAGCCCGAAGGCCTGCAGGTTACGAGGTGTCGTGTGGTTAGCACGACGAATCCTCTCGGCTGTTATTCTTGGCTTTCTAGACCGGAGCCGCTATTTCACCGTCAGATAGCTCCTCAATTCTAATCACGTAGGCTGAGTGGACCTCGCACCAGCCCTCAGGTCCAGGTAAAAATCCCTGACCTGGCGGGGAATCGAACCCGGGGCCTCCGAGTAAGAGGCAGGCACGCTACCCCTACACCACGGGGCCGGCCTCACAAAATGAATACCATTGCATCGGGATCGAAATAAAAATCAAAAGTTCACCAAGAGAGACCATGATAGATGATAGCGAGGAGCGTGGCAAAAGTGAATGGAAGCAATGTGTTTACCAGCACACGCTCCCTAATTGAGAGGTGGTAGTGGTGGTGGTGATTATTGTTTTGAGAGGTCTACTATATAACCATCCTCTTTTAGTACTAATCAGAAGAAAAATGGAAGAGGTCCGAGCAACGACCCATATTTTATTACAAAGTCACTGGACGAGCCCACAGAGTGCTCCTCCCCGAAAAAAGTTGCAATATAATCCACAATGTTTTCTATAGGATGATGTGCGCGGTCTCATCAGCTGTTCCTTATTTGTCAACAAGCAAGTGACTACAAAAGGATTGCCTTGTATAATGCAGGTATTGCTCGAACAGAGCAACTAAATTAGTATATATATATATACCTACTAAAAGCAAATATCTTGACTGATTGTCAACCAATGCCCAAGCTGAACTAGTGGAAATAAAGAAATGTAACTTTGGAGATACATTGCTATTACAGTGTAGGTGTTCTGCAAGAAATGGTTCCAAATAATTCCTCCCTCAATGTGAGAAAAGTGTTTATAAACCTGAAATCTAAAATACTCGTTCCTACGAAACAGTTCACAAAACAATGTTATCCAGCTCCTTGGCTGATTGGTCTGTGTAGTCTCCTTCGTTTCAAAGTACCCCAGGCTCGATTCCCGATCAGGTCGGAGATTTTAACTTTACATGGTTATTGCCTCTACCTCGGGGACTAGATGTTTGTTTTGTCCCCAATATCCCTGTAACCCATACAACACACTACTATCCCAACACTATCCTCCACTATGATAACATGCAGTGTTCTGTAAACGGCAGATGCCACTCACACTCGCCGGAGGGTCTACCTTTCAAGAGCTACACCAAGCGAACAACAGGCTCACGGAATAATAATAATTATTATTATACCAGCAAGCAAAGCAAAGTCACCTCCGTACAGGCCATGAAGGCCCTTGGAGGAGTGGAAGGTAAAGGCTTCCACCATTGTTAACCTCGGCACGTGATGGGGTAGAATGGTTAGCTCTACGCCCGGCCGCCTTTGCCCCCAAGAATTAACCTGGTACTCATTTTTGGTGTAGGCTGAGTGAACCTCAGGGCAATATGCACCTCCGGAAGTGGAAATCTCGTTTCTTAAATTTTACGACTTCCTGACGGGGATTCGAACCTACGTCCTTCCGATTATTATACCAGACAAACTTGAAATTTCACACAATGGTTTCTCCTTTATATACTAGATGTTAAATAACACAAGTTTAGGAAAAAGTCATCCCTTAAGGTGTTTAATGGTTAAATGACTAGGGGAAGAAGCCTGATGACAGAAATATTAATTCCTCTGAAACTGTTTCCCTTACGAAGGTAAAATGTCACATTATGATTGCTCTCCTACGTCCAAGAATTTAAATCAGAATCAGAACCCCCAAGGGGTTTTGACTGTGGGGTGATGCCTGATGACAAAAATATTCATTTCCCTGCAACCGTTTGACTTATGAAGCTCAACATTCTAATGTTATCTAGGGTGTTAAACAAGAGAACGTTCGAAAAATTTATCCTTCAGGAAGGTAATAGGGGTTACGACCCAGAAACAGAAAACAAAAGTAATCATTTCTCCGAAACCGTATAACGTATAAATACCATATTCCAAATGAAGGTATTTATCTTAAATACTAGGTTGTGAAATTTACATAAATAAAATGGTAAAATGGTACATTGATTATTTTCGCACAATTTCCGTACAGTTATACGTTTCGAGTGTAATAATAACCATCTGCATATTTCTTAGCTTTGGTGTCTGTTTTTCTGTTTGTTTGTCGGTGCTTATAACTTGAAAACTACTCGATATATTTCTATCAAACTTGATATTTGGAATCCACGTATCCTTGGGTAGGTTATAGGGCCAATATTATTTCTGAATACCTAAATTTACTGAGGGTTTTTCCGAAAGAGAAACCATGATTTTGCACTCCCACAAAATATGCACATCCTAAATTAATGGAAATCTACCATCCTTAAAGGAAATCATTTCCTAAAACTTTTTTTCTCGTGTGCATCATTTCGATAGGCGGATTAATAAGGGAGATATCATCAACGGACGGTTTTTCAGCACAAGTCCCAACGGAAATAACTCAAAGTGGGTGAGTGTAGAGCTTATTTCTCATAACTTGAAAACTATTGGAGATACTTCAACCAAACTTTATATTTACTCGTAGCATCCACCTGTTCAAAGGTAGGTTTTAAGGTCCATACCATTTCAAATTCCCGGAATGGACTGGGGGTTTATAGGGAACCGAAACACAATATATTCAAGATCTACCTGACAGGAAATCGACCAACCTTGATGGAAATCCATTTCTAAAGCATATTTTAATGTACATTTTCTCGACAGGACGGAAATAACAGCCTTTACCTTCCACTCCTCCAAGGGCCTTCATGGCCTGTACGGAGTTGACTTTGCTTTGCTTTTGGTCGATTTTGTAGGCTAAGCCCAGCAGACAAATCCCAAAACGTGTTGTACCTGGAGTAGATTCCTGTTCTATATAAATAAAATCTTAACTAAAGTGTGTCTGTATATTGACTAGTTTGGCGAAAGAAAGAGCCAAAAAGGCACAACACAAGAAACGTTACCTGGAGAAGACGGAGTCTGCTTAAATTTATGATCCAGCTTTATAGCCAGGTAAGTTATATTTCAAAGATTAAATAACTTGTGATCAACTCAACGGCTGAATGAATAGTCTTAAGCTGCATTTGTAGTATGACAGGTGTGTGGTCTTGGTTGTCACATGTGTAAGTGATAAGAAGACTTAAGTTGAATAGTGAGCCTGTTGTTATCAACTAAGAGTTTGGATTGGTCTGTCAAACCAAGAAAAGTTTGTCAAAAATTAAGGTAACAATTTCCTTTACCTTTTTGCTAACAACAGTACGCTATGCTGAAGTGAACAGGTGAGTGAACATACATACATACATGCACACATAAATACATACTCTGCCCGTAAAGCTGATAAATAACCATGAAAAATGCAACTGGTCATCGGATCGCAATGAGACACCTAACGGGCGCTCAGTAAGAAATTGACATAATTCTAAAAACGTAGGTGCATCCAAGTGTATGAACAGGTTTCGTGAAATAAAAGTTCGTAGTAAAATTAAAGCATAGTTACAATTTATTCAAACAATAGGGTGTGGTTCACCAGGATAAATCTTTTTGAATGATCGCTACGTTAAGATACTTTAAACTGATCTTGAAATGGCATCAAAATATGCAAACAAAAATGGGTGGCACATAACAAAATAATATCCTATTTATTTTAACGAACTGTTTGATTATCATTATATTATCGATTCTGAATTTATTTTTGAGATAGTTTTGACTTGAACACGGGAAATGCTCATTGTCAGAATTCAAAATATTCTGGTACAAACCTGGAAAGAAAATTGAATCCGGAAACATTAAATTTCAACATTAATCCAGTTGAAAATTAGCAAGAACACAATTTACTCAATTTACTGGTGATATTATACTATAGAGGACGGTTTTAAATCGTTAAACCACAGGATGAGAATATAATTGACTTAATTGTGCACGAATTATATTCAAAGCTGAAGTTAACTCGATAACTAGATTAAATATCTGTTCAAAAGAAATTAATTCTTTCACGTTTAAATCTCGTGATTCATTTAATAGACATAAAACATTTCAGCTTTTTCTCCAATAATATGCAAGGCTGAAAGGTCTCTAACAATGTGAATGACACGCACAATAATAGAACAAGCTCTTAAATTAAGCACATGACACAGCGCCTAGCTGAAAAGAACATAATCCACTCAAAATCTAGCATCATCCAAATCTACAAACGTCACCCACCACAGGGAAAAGTATTTACTAACTAACCCTAGACATATCTACAGATTAATAATGTTTCATATATTTACACACCTTGTTCACACGCATTATCACATCCGGGTAATAAATGAAGATAGTCGTGTTCTCTGACTAACACCACAATTCTAAAGCACCGCGTGGATTTAGGGACTTGTATAACGATAATTTATTATAGTAACTTGCATCGAGCTAACACGCTTTATCATAAATAATCTACACATTATAATATGTTGCCTTCGGAAATATCACAAAAAGTCGCTCATTTAAATAACATGCAGAAGAATAATGAAAACGATTTAATTCGTACGAGAAGAAGTTTTGTTGGATAGTGGGATCCTTTCAGTTTACAAGGGCTTATTAAATATCACTTCACCTCGTAAAAATCACAACATTAAATTCGTGTATGAAGACACCAATAATCCCATGAAATATTTATTATCAAAGACGCGATCGTCAATATCCATACAATACTTTAAAAATACGCGTTGGGGATTTCAATTACACGATGACTAATCCCAACACAAACAGGCCTATCACACGGTTAATCACAACAATCGTTCATTGTTGCATATCATGATGTATTTATTCATAATATACCGCAATAATATGTCCAAACCTGTCAAATAGCACGAGGTATAATCCATAAACATATTAAGCCATACACAACATTGAAAATTTCAATCGATCAGTGGTCATTAATTATAAGAATATCATTCCCGAAAGTCTTCTCCGATTATGAACACAGCATTTGCATTCATGATGAGCCTATAATTCATATCAACACGAAGTAAACACTTTTAATTACGAGGAGTAAGTGGTTGAAATAATTTACCGAGAGAAAAGTTTGATAAATTTCCAATTTCTCGATAGAGAATCTTCCCCCTGGGCGATAGCCATAAAAGCAGATAATTGATTATTATGGATGTTTCTAAGATGTATAGGTACCTAACGGCTCTATAGGTAGCTCAGCATTCCGTCTTGATATAATGTAATTGTGTAAGACGCAAGTTGTTAGTTTCATCCTCTCTACGTGAGTCGGCTTTAATTGAATCCGTCTATTGCACATTCTGAACTTCTGTGAAAGAATTCCAAAAGCGTTTTCAGAATCACGTCTTGCACGTGAATGCCGGTAGTTGTAATGCTATTTCTTGACGTTATCAGCCGTGATGTAGGAGAAGGTTCAAACAAGTATGTTTCTGGAGGGAATGCTTCGTCTCCCATAATTACATGAGGCATGACTGTATTGCTGTTTTGAAGTTTTCTGTCTTCTGGTACATTCAGTCTCCGTAGCGAGAATTTTATCTAACTTAAAATTTGCGAAAATATCTCCATCCCTGTTAAAACCCTAGTATGTACCTCAATAAATTTGTACTTGACCTATACCAATGTCAAGCCCCAGGGGCTCTTAATTTTAGGGCCTTGGTTGGCAATCACGGGGCCCTCAGCTGAGTCCTGGTATGCTTCCACTTAAATGCATCAGGCTCTTCGCTTTCATCTGTACCATCCGATCTCATTTGGTTAACTCTTGTTCTTGTCCAACCACGAAGACATTCGAGGCCTAGGAAATCGTTCTTTCCCTTTACGTCCTTTGTAGCCCTTGTCTTCTTTAGCGGATTTCTTCGCTTTTCGAAGTGCCGGAGCCCTTCCATGTCTTCCCTGTGATTAATGTTAATAGAGGATGGTTTCCCACTTGTACTTTCGTAAAACAACAATTTCCACCACCACCACCACCACCACCTCCACCAATGTCAACAGAACAACAGAAAACTTTCTCTTCTAGTTTAAATAGAGATATCCTGTGTTAAATGAAGCTGTAATCACAACATTTTTGCCATACAGGTGCCAGTGCAATTAGGTTAATTCCAGATTTTGGAAAAGTCCTCAGCCTTTTGTTTGTTGTAGATATGGGCATACAGTCTGACAGCAGATGTGTCATTATAACATTGCAGACCTCAATCGCAATGCTAGAAACAATACTGTGTCCCAATCGGTAACTGAATATTATTGCTTTGTATGAATCGCCGAGAGCCAAGAATCTGGAAAAGTACATTATATATCTCTCTTAGGATAACCACTCTTTTTAAAGGTAAATTTACACGACCCATGCCACCTAGTCCTTCCAGATCCACGACCTGTAGAAAGGGATTCAACTTTAGATCTACACACATACTTTTGTGAACATACAGGGACATTAACGGCCTCTCCGAACAGGAGAACACACATTCATACACACAACCGTGGTAAAAAATTCCAACCGAGCATTTGCTTTAGAGACTGTAAAAAACCGTGGATAAACCGCACTCAGTCTGGCCGGCACTGGGATTCGAAACCGGGACCTCCGGAATGCGAGTTCAAAGTCCTACCACTGTTCTACCTCGTTCGGTACATTTTACATTTGTAATGATAAATTAATTTTAATATGGGTTAATGAGTAAGTGCATATTTAATCATCTCTGCGCATATGCGCGTGCAATCGTAAAGTTGTTATAAATGTTGTAGGTGCAAATTGCAAGAAAGAGATTGTTGTCGAAGAGCACTGAAAAACGAAGATACACTAAGAGTGGTCAAGCTTCAAACAAAATTAAGAAATGGAAATACGAAGATGAAATGGCATTTCTCGTCCCATTTATGAAAGAAATGGAACCACTACATCAGTGAGCATTCAAAGAAGTGAGGAAACTGACAACGGTGATAATTCTCTGGGGCAACAGGCAGTGAATACTGGGTCTCCTGTTCAAGTTATTGAGGAGGAAGTGGAATGATTACCAGGAAGACAAAAGCGAATGCTGTCTCACCAGAGGAAATGTGCCGTAAGGAACGGACTAAACGAAGATCAGAGATTGCGTCACCTGCATTAATGAATTATATTATAAACAACCGCTTTTATTAAGAACGTGTTGAGAAAAGCTCAAGTGATGTACAGTAGATTGATTCTTCAATAACTTGCCATCAACTGTAAAATATCGTCTCCATACTGTACCCGCTCAAAGCCTGAGTCCCAACCAGCATTTATCTCAGGGAGTGTTACGGTCCGAATCCATCGCAACTAATACAATAAAAAAATATTTTGAGATATAATATCTCAAACTAAATGTAAGGTCGCCATCCAATCAGTACTACAGGGTTGACGGGACACTCTAATCTTTATCTTTAAGGCTCATCATAAAACACACAAATTATATATATTCAGATCAAAGGGAAATTATGAAGGCTCCGTCCTAGGAATGGGGACGGATATTTAAACGGTCACCAAGGGTTTACTATTCTACAAGAACAAGAACCTGGAACTGTTTCCTTGCAAATGCTAAAGGAGCATTTTATTTAAGTAAACAAATTAAATTTTACACACAATCAAAATCTGTTGACCCTTGATTTGCCGGTAATTTGGCAAATTATTCCTGATAAATGATTAAATAATATTTATCACTTTTGACCACCCTTCCATTTGGGTGGTGGAACCGTTGATATCTGAAGGTATCAGATTTACCTTTGTTAACACCATGACCATATTTGATCATGGACCAATTACCTGTTGGCTAAGTAGGCGCGATCACATGGACCATGTTATCGCCTCCACTTTGATTGAGATGAGACCAACCCGGGAAACTACAAACTCTCCCCGGGTTCCTAACCAAGATATGCTAATCGTTAGTTGAAGGAATACGACAAAGGGACTCTAACCTAATGGTCCAGATGTAGGGATTTGCCTTCATTTTACACATATTAAAACTTATTATTTAAAACCGATTGACATTATTACGTTAATTCGCCAGCTGACTTCCCTAGTATCATCCATCATCATCATCCGAAATAATAAGAACAATAAACAAATAAAAAATATTTTATTAAATATTATTATTATTATTATTATTATTATTATTATTATTATTATTATTATTATTATTATTATTATTATTATTATTATTATTATTATTATTGTACCGGGTGGTACACCTCCACGTCGCTAATTCAAACTTTGCGCCAGTTGAAACTCCCCTACTGGAGGAAGTCTGAACTTTATCTAATGTGTTAGGTTTCAAGTTTCTCAGAAGATGTCACTACTTGGAAATTTTGAAGTTTCTGAACTGGGTCGTTTTCGATGTATTTTTGTTTTGCCTGTAGTAAGAAGTGTGAACATTCTCTTCTAGAGGACACTGCTGAAGAACTATAATGGTGCACCCTAGTGCGAAGTGAAAGAACTGTTTTTTGGAGTAATTTTTATTTCAAAAGTTTGTTCCTTGTTAAATTTCTTTCTGTTATTGTTTAAGTTGGCTGTATAACCCTTTCTTTCCCCTTGTTTTGAATTTAGCCAATCCCGAATTTCTTTAATTAATTTATGACCTATCAGGTGTATCTTCCTCAACGGGGATATGTTGCTTAACCCTAGCCAATAAAATTCTTGTGGGAGGGTGTTCTCATTCCTGAAACGCCTCGAACTTTCCGCAAGAGTATATAAACTGCTGATTTTCGGGTCTCCGCGCCACTTCAGTAACATCTTTCAGTGTGTAAAGTACGTAGCAGGGGGCGGGAAGCGCCTCTTTCTTCCGGCAGCAGTTCATCCACAAGGTAATGGCCTTTTAATAACTTATTTTCTTGCTAGCTCAGCAGTTTAACTCTCGGGGCAGGTCCGAAGCCTTTTCCATGTAACTTTCCTTTAAAAATGTAAAGACACTCGGTGTCAATTCTTTCTGTTTTAACTACATTTTGGGATAGAGAGTGCTTAACCCTCTCGAGCTCCCACTCATATTGCATTGATGTGAACTTATTTTTCACAACCGTTCCTTCCTTAACGTAATGTAAATTGTTTCCTTTTAAAAGTCACCTCTTTAGAATGGGATTAGCCCTTGCAGTAACGGCCTAGTGCCAAGTAGGTTTTATATAACATGTGTTAGGAGTGCAAGAACGCCTCCTCTCAAGTTGGTATTTTAGAGGCCACGTAATTAACCTTTCTTTACTTAATAGGCCTCAGTAGGTTGGGTATTTTACCCCTGTTTTCATGTCCTTGGAGGACAACTTGAAAGTAGAGTTTGGTGTGGCCTTGGATAGGCTCGTACTTAAGAGCAGATTGCTCTTTCTAAAAATTTTGTTTCCTGCGCGCCTCGAGGAGGCTTTACTGTGTAATTGGGAGCAAGTGCTCCTGGGCATGATAGGGGTCTTCTGCCCCTTTGTTGAAATGTGTATATCGTAAAGTTGGGCTAATTGCTCAAGAATTGTGAGTCCGGGGCTCGAAGCCCAAATCCTGTGAATACTGTAATTGTACATTTGTTACCTTGCTACTCTGTACCTGCCATTCTTGTTATTTCTCGATTTTGGTAAGAAAATATAACCTTGTTAAATGTTATCTTAACTTTAATTTCGTATTCGGAGACCTGTTCACCCCCGCACCTTCTTTCACCTCTGCTGTTCCACAGATACCTCGGAAGAATTATTTTTATTATTATTATTATTATTATTATTATTATTATTATTATTATTATTATTATTATTATTATTATTATTATTATTATTATTATTATTATTATGTTTTGTGGAGATCATGATTATCGTAACCGGTAATCATCCTCGGAATAATATTTCAACTTTTCGCGATTTTTATTTTCATCTGAAATAAATAAAAGTAGCTTCTTTGATTATTTTTCTTCTCCTTCTTCAAATATTCTCATTATTATTATTATTAGTTAAAAATCTCAAATTTTTCATTTTAACTCCCAACATCATTATTATGTCCAAAATATAAAAAAAGTAAATTCTTCTTCAAAAAAGTAGTTTTTTTAATATATATTTATTATTATTATTTAAAAAAAATAATTTTACCTGTTACACGGTAGTCCACTCTTAATATGTTTAACGCATAACCCCTTTTACAATTCCGATTTATTTTGGCACTAATCAATCCAGATATGATTTACTTGGAATATTATTATTATTATTATTTCGAGAATCTTTATTTTTATTCCCCATCTTTATAATTTAGTCACATACGTTCTCTCCCAAACAGAAATCACCAAGATCCGAATTCACATCGGTCGGGACATAATAGTGTTCAAACCTGCAACCTTATTTTCGTACTGTCGACAATTCATGGAGACCATATGCTCCTAAGACAATTCTCAAATCCCATAACACCTCGCAGTTGGGCAAATACCTCCAATCTCTGCAAGTGTTAAATTATTCCTTCCTTTCCCATTTTGAAGTCCATTTGTCCATTGGAACTCTTCAAAACATTTTCACTAATTAACCCTCGGTGTGTGGACTCTATTCTGCCACTCAAGACACCGGTATATAAATACAACCTCTATGTGGGCCTTAAGATCCATCTATTTCTTCATCAACATCAGTACAATTCACTTTCATTTCGGGCCGGATTTCTGTCCCACAAACTCCAAATCTCAATTTTTGGCTCAAATCACTCTGGGCCTCAAACATAGCGTGACCATATTATAAAAGTACCTATCTCGTTTCTACCAAATTATTTACGATTATTATGGAGTCCAAAAACGTTAAATCAACAATTAGTGTTAAAACCAGATTCACTGCACAAATTATAATTATTCACGACACATGCGATCTCCACATTTAAATTACTTTAATTTGCAGTCATTCTATCCAACTAGGCCCGTGCCTTCATTCTCCAAGATTATTATTAAACACGCCTTTACACATTTCCAAATTTTAATGTACTACTTCGACACTTGTACAGATTATTATTATTTTGTCCACTGGCGAACTTCGCGATATTTACAAACAAATCAATGGACTTCATTCCGTCCCACAACAATTTAAATCACTTGGCAATCCTACCTCTGGATTATCTTAACAACATGCCTTAATATCTATAAAAGTTCCGATAACGGAAAAACACTTTGGAAGCACTTCTAAATGAATATTAACATTATCTTTATGTGAACGTGCTCCGTATCATATCAAACAACTCAAGCACTTGAATGAACAACTCAACCCTACTATACTTTATTTAATAATCAAAATTATGATGAGTGCTCGAGCTAATCATGTACATATTAATTTGTCCCTTTGTCTATCTATCTTTGAATTAAACGGCTCGTTTCAAAATCAAGTTACCATGATAAAATAATATGATTTCCTCCCCCTAACGATAGCAATCTACAAATATGTTAAAAGGCTACTCATCTCTGTCATTGTAGTCTGCTAAAACCGGACGAGAAGCCATAGCCCCTCCGGTTTTTAGCAATGCATTCCACTGGTATTCATGCCAGCTTGAAGAATTAATCCTTGACCCTTTTCAACTTTACACATTTTGAATAAAAACAAATAAATTAGCTGTTGCACTTTGGAATAATTTCCACCCTAAATTCTATTCACAAATTTTACACTCTCGGCCTTGTATCTAGCCCACTTAATGTAAATATACATTCTTCATTCCTTTCCCGGACACTAGGAACATGGGATACCTCGGGATTCCCTTTTCAACGGCCCGTGCGCGCACTTGAATTTCCCGTTTCACGTTCGTGTAGCTGACCAGGTATCAGTTTAGAATCGACTGTTTACTAGGTGACATAAACACTCGTGACCGTTCTCATGTAACGCACTTCCTAATCTGTTGGTAGAATCTCACACTCCGTAAGTTATGCTTTACTGAGTCCTGTCTATTTGAAACACTTCATTCTAGTATACTGCTCAAGACTGTAATATGAGCTACATCACGTCATGAATCACTGTACTATGTAACAATATAATACTTCGAACCCTACTCCACGAGTAAGTACACACTCGCACCCCTGGCGTAATCACGGCTCGAACAAAATATCAGAAGTTGTCACGCACCCCTGGCGTGTTATCAGCTCGGTCACTTTATCAAAAGTAGTTACGCACCACTGGCGTGGTGTCCGCCCGAACACTTTGTCAGAAGTAGTTACGCACCACTGGCGTGCTATCAGCTCGAACACACTGTCAAAAGTAGTTACGCACCACTGGCGTGGTGACCGCCCGAACACACTGTCAAAAGTAGTTGTCAGTCCTTGTCCACGACCTCATATTTATACTTGTATCCCCTCTCTTCCGAGTTCAACGGAGTTCATCTCGGGACGCGCAGTCCCGATATCTTCATACGACACTTTGCGGTTTGGTCCGTGGCTTTAATATATGATCCAATGATGTAATTATGTTCTCAAATGCTCTATACCAATTCTCAACTATTATCGTTCGCTGGTAATGGATATATTCGCGAATTTAGCTGCCGTGTCCCGGCTCGAGATTTCGCGCTCTTTTGTGGCTTCCTTTGCCTTCAGCCAATCAACGAATAGCGTCCATGAATTCTCAGAATTACACCATGCAATCTCCCGCAATTATTAACTTTATATAGGTTTTATGGTATAGTAAGGCTCCTAAATTCCACTTTATTCTGAATCGATACTTCACTTCCTTCTATCAGTTTAATCCACGGAGTTAGTCTCGCTAGTGCTTCTTACAATACGAAGTTGTCGCCTTGCTTTGGTCAAGTGAATTTTTCCATTGGTCCACCTAAACCACGTGACCGGGAAGGCTCATATTTTTTTCTTCCAGTGCCAACCCCGCGTTCAACTCCCGCCAGTTACATGGAGATACCCGGCCATCATTTCTCAGAAATTTGCACCCGGCTCCCTGCGCTGTTGCTACTACCAAGACTGCCCGGGGCTATGAAAACTTTGGCAACAAATTATCCTCTCTCTTTCCTCGTTGTCACAATTTCTGAGAAATCTAATTCTGTCACTCATTGTGTTTGTTAATCTCAATGGAGACAACAGTCTGTGGTATGGTGAAACCTGCCATCTCGGCCTGTTCTTACTGTATGTACAGTAAGATACTATTTATTCTGAAAATGAAATATATATTCCTCAATAATTCATCATAATTACAATTGCATGACGCTTATCACATCCCCACCAGGGCGCAATACAAACAAACAAACAATAGCAAAGGCAAATTTCAGAATTGTAAATCAGGGAAATAACTCAGAAAGAAATCAATCACGCTGTTCAACATCCACTCCACCCCGTCTCCATCCTCATCCCATCAGTACCTCAGCATGCAATCGCCACCTGCACCTGCACCTGCATATTTATGATCTGCATGTACCTAGTGTATCAGGGGAGAATAACTATTCTGTTTCAAATTTTTATTAATATTTTATCACATTGATTAGTATACCAGGCAAAGTATTCACTGGCATCTTGGAAGGGAGGGTGCGATCAGTCGTTGAGAGGAAGTTGGATGAAAACCAGTGTGGTTTCAGACCACAGAGAGGCTGTCAGGATCAGATTTTCAGTATGCGCCAGGTAATTGAAAAATGCTACGAGAGGAATAGGCAGTTGTGTTTATGTTTCGTAGATCTAGAGAAAGCATATGACAATGTACCGAGGGGAAAGATGTTCGCCATACTGGGGGACTATGGAATTAAAGGTAGATTATTAAAATCAATCAAAGGCATTTATGTTGACAATTGGGCTTCAGTGAGAATTTATGGTAGAATGAGTTCTTGGTTCAGGGTACTTACAGGGGTTAGACAAGGCTGTAATCTTTCACCTTTGCTGTTCGTAGTTTACATGGATCATCTGCTGAAAGGTATAAAATGGCAGGGAGGGATTCAGTTAGGTGGAAATGTAGTAAACAGTTTGGCCTATGCTGACGACTTGGTCTTAATGGCAGACTGTGCCTAAAGCCTGCAGTCTAATATGTTGGAACTTGAAAATAGGTGCAATGAGTATGGTATGAAAATTAGCCTCTCGAAGACTAAATTGATGTCAGTAGGTAAGAAATTCAAAAGAATTGAATATCAGATTGGTGATACAAAGCTAGAACAGGTCGATAATTTCAAGTATTTAGGTTGTGTGTTCTCCCAGGATGGTAATATACTACGTGAGATTGAATCAAGGTGTAGTAAAGCTAATGCAGTGAGCTCGCAGTTGCGATCAGCAGTATTCTGTAAGAAGGAAGTCAGCTCCCAGACGAATCTATCTTTACATCGGTCTGTTTTCAGACCAACTTTGCTTTACGGGAGCGAAAGCTGGGTGGACTCAGGATATCTTATTCATAAGTTAGAAGTAACAGACATGAAAGTAGCAAGAATGATTGCTGGTACAAACAGGTGGGAACAATGGCAGGATGGTACTCGGAATGAGGAGATAAGGGCTAATTTAGGAATGAAC
The DNA here is from genome assembly GCF_040414725.1 of Anabrus simplex. Taxonomy (NCBI): domain Eukaryota; kingdom Metazoa; phylum Arthropoda; class Insecta; order Orthoptera; family Tettigoniidae; genus Anabrus; species Anabrus simplex. Next base: position 311,396,099 of record NC_090265.1, read on the forward strand.
TCGATGGATGAAGCTGTACGCATAAACCGGCTTCGGTGGTGGGGTCATGTGAGGCGAATTGAGGAGGATAGGTTACCTAGGAGAATAATGGACTCTGTTATGGAGGGTAAGAGAAGTAGAGGGAGACCAAGACGACTCTGGTTAGACTCGGTTTTTAACGATTTAAAGATAAAAGGTATAGAACTAAATGAGGCCACAACACTAGTTGCAAATCGAGGATTGTGGCGACGTTTAGTAAATTCTCAGAGGCTTGCAGACTAAACGCTGAAAGGCATAACAGTCTATAATGATAATGTATGTATGTATGTATGTATGTATGTATGTATGTATGTATGTATGTATGTATGTATGTATGTATGTATGTATGTATGTATGTATGTATGTATGTATGTATGTATGTATGAGTTTTATCACCCCTCGTGGTGAACAATAATTGTATTTTAATTTATCTGGTTTTCTTTCTTACTTGATGGGTATATTTGAATTCAATATTTTCATTTGAATATTTAGTATAAACAAGACTTTCCATTATAATAAGTTACAAATCTTACCTCAAACATACTGCCAATTTTTATTTTGCATGTATAGCCACTCTGAAAGTTATATCCTGTTTCTTAAGAGGATTTGCTCAATAAAATGTTGAAATCATATTGTGACATTCTAAAGTAATTTACTAGGAAAACTTCTTTTCATCCACCACCAACTCTCTAATGAGTGTCCAACAGTCACCGTGAATCTTCCTCCTCTTTAAGATTTTATGAACACTGTAACGACGATGACGTTTTAGTTCCTCGTCATCTTCACCTAACAGTGATGCTACAAATCTTTAACCTTCAAAATCTAAATGAGAGAACATTGTGGAGAGCAACAAGCTGCAAAGCTACTAAAATGTTTTGTTTACGAGAGAAAGACTCATGCCCGAAATCGGAAGACAACTTTGTGTGAACGGGTCCGGCCCGTATTCTGAACGGATAGTAAGCATCCGTCTTAATCCATCAGCTAACTTAGCTGTTGTCTCCATATTTCGAATACCAACCTGTTTGTACCAGCAATATCATGAGTTCATTCATTGTCCAGTTCAGTACAGCTGAGCCAGCAGAATATGGACTGATGTAAAGACAGTTTTTTTCTATGATCTGATTTCTTTGTTACAGAATACCGTTGATCGTAACAGAGATCTTATTTCATTAGTTTCGCTACACCTTGATTCAATTTTATTCAAGATACTATAATACGATCCTGAGAGGAAACACATCGTAAACACTTAAAATGACCCACGCGTTACAAATCGGTGTTTCTGGACCCACATTAATTCCTCTAGGGTTCCTTCCCAGCCGAATTCACATTAGTCTTGAAAATTCTACGTTTCATATCATACTGTACCTCTTTTTTAAGGTCTATGATATTATATTACAGGTATTCCCACCCATGAACTTTTTATTATAGGATATTACAAAGTACAATTATTCTATCATAAAGTAGAGGCACGAAAATTTTACGCTGATGTTACTTATGTAGGTAATGTCTCTTGTGTATGTTCCCTACTTTAAACCTCCTGGGAGTAAACATAGTTCTCTACCGCAGATCCATCACAGTACCTTTAAAGGCAATAAATTATGCAGATTAATCTAGAGTTTGAAAGTTATGGAACAAAAACGAATGACTTATTTAACTTAAGTGAATCCTCTAAAACAAATATAAATTATAAATGAGAATAGCACAATTCTTACATTTAAAACACGATATTCTACGTAACGAAACTAAATCGCATTATGACGTCACTTCCCGTTAGGATTAATTCGGATCTGAGTAAATAATGCACTCTTGATATTAATAATATAAACGGATATCCTGTAGCCGTTACTATGACGGACACCATGTAGTAAATTCCGCGCTTCGGTGTATGTTTAAGAGCACTAGAACATTATGTGATTCAAAGTTCTAGAATGAAACAAATTCCGGCTCTGAATTCATAGAATCTTAAATCTGGCAAGTAATTGGCAGAACAACGTTCAGGTGGAAGTTACATAAGCAGTGTCTTCTACGCTAACAATAAGCATAATCATAATAATAATAATATCTACATATCAGTCCTGTTTTCGTGACGCATAGTAACGGATGATGAGAAAATAATGTGGCATATTTTCACGGCTAGATGCCTTTCCTGGTGAATGAAATTTGGTGAGGAGATGGAAGGAATCGACTGTGGCCTATGAATCGGAGCTGTGCCGTTATTTGCTTGTAACTGAAAATGGGAAACCACAGAAAACCATTCTCAAGACAACCGACGGTGGGTTTCTAACCCAGAGCTTGGCTCCATAGCCGTAACACATAAACACGCTCGGCCATTCCGCTCGGTAATAATAATAATAATAATAATAATAATAATAATAATCATAATAATAATAATAATAATAATAATAATAATAATAATAAGGCCGCCTCAGAAAGCTTTCACAGAAATTTTGATTTGTCATGATTTAGACTGCCTGCGTGTAAATTTCGACAAACAATCTATTCTGACAACTGGCAGGAAAATCGGAATAATTTTCCGCTATCTATCTCTGAGTTTAATTAATTTCGTCAATTAATCATAGAACACGTCACCAGATATTTTTATGTGCTGACATCGTTTGACGTGGAATGTCGAATAAACTTCTTTCCGCCCTTCAAAAATCCGACCACTTTTGTCGGGTTTGTAAACCGTGATATTGACATCTAGAAACCGAGAGTCACCGCTGATCCACAGACGGAGTTCTTATATGCTGATTACCAATGTGGATTAGTGATAAAATATAGGCATCCGGATCCCATACTTGACAGAGGTTATCGGATTTCTGAAGGGCAGAATAAAAAAAAAATTGACCCTCCATATAATACTATATCGGCATATGGGATCTCAGGTGACATATTTGGTACATAATCAATGAAATGAACTAAAACTCAGCCATAGGTCGCCCAACAGAGTTCCGCTTTCTCTACGATCTGGTAGAGTAAAACAGAACGTCGAAATTGACACCGAGATATCAAACATGGCATCAATCAAAATGTGTGCACATGGTAGCAGAGTCCACACGATGATGGTGATTATTATTATTAATATTATTTTAATGTATTATTTATTGTATGGGTTGTCTCCATTCAAAGACTACAGCACATGTAATTTCATCGTAAATAGTTTTAAGTACAAAACAATAACTCAAACTCATGAACCTTTGTTGTTGTTGTTGTTGTTATTGTTATTGTTGTTACTGTTGTCGTCAGGCCATATGTTGATTTGATGCAGCTCACAACGCCCCGCGGTCCTGTGCTAACCTTTAAATATCTACGTAAGTAGCGCATCATACATCTATGTATGCCAGTCTGTTTGTCGTATTCATGCCTTGACATTCGCTTCCATCCCGTGCTATGTAAAGGTGCTGAAAACGACAATTATGCGGGCAAAATATCCGGCAAATCAGCGTCCCCAAATACAGGACGTAAAACCAATTATTATTAAACTTGTTTTAAGTTCGGTGTTATTACCACCTCCGTATGCTATGAACCATCATGTTAGTTTCCACCTTGTTGGTCCAAGTTTGAATCTCCCACCTCAAACAAACTGCCCTGTTGTGTGCTTTAAGAAGAGCTTTTGGCAAAGGCCTTATTACCATCAGTCTTCCGTTGCGCAGCCAATTTTGTACTGTCTGATCTGACACATTCACTCCGGTGTCCTCTGAAGATACTTCAGGAACGAAGTGACGGTAGCAGTGAATCTAATACGCGCTGAACGTGCTGAAAAGAACAAATGTTGACCCTCCTTAAGAGCTGTTTTGAGATGACGTCTTGAACTTTGTCGATCTGCGACCGTAAGTGTCTCCCTCAACATTTTCCAAATTCATCAAATTCATCACCCCGATCATTCCAACACGAGAAGCAACATTCACTTGTCGCCATCCTTTTTGCATCAATGTCACAATATTTATGCGGTCAGTAGCAGAAGTGGGTATTCTATCCATGTTTACCTCAGTCCTACACGTGCTGTTTATAAACCATCGACCTTACAAGTGATGTTAATAAACTGACCACACGATAAATCCCCCCTATCGTACAAATACAAAACCTGCTCTGGGTTTGGCTTCACCATGTATCTCAGACATCGGTCTATAATGCATACGGTACTGTAAAAATGTTTGTGGTACCATAACAAATGTGATTGTATGTATGAACGTATGTATGTATGTTGTATTTATGTACATTGAGTAACCAGCCTGAAGTCTCACCTTAATCTCTCTGCCATCGGCTGTCATAGAAGGCGTAGACATCACTGAAGAAGTATACAAGGGAAATGAGGAATGAGGTTATTTCACGCTTCTTTCCTCACCGAGTCAGAAGTTCTTACTACACATCACTCTGCCAAGAGCACTGAAATACTCTTCGAGTGATATCTTCACACCTTTCATAACAGGGACTAGCTGCATTAGGAAAGGCCTTACTAACATCATTCATACCGCTGTCAATTCATATTGTGAAACCCAAGAATGATTTGTAAGAGAGATGACTGAAAGTAACAAATTCATTCCAGCCCATACCAGAAGACAGTGCACTCTAAATACTAGGTCGTGCCAGCAAAGGCATGCCGTGACAAACCTCACGTAGAATCGTAATAGGCAAAACCTTTGTTTGAGCACCGTATGTTAGATGTTAAGTTTTAATCTAAATTTGTCTTCTATGTGAAAATATATCCTTAAGTTTGTTCATGTATGTTCTAGCTAATGTTATTTAAGTTATCATATATTAATGGAATAATTTTAGAGGCAGTTAGTTCCAACCAAATGTACCTCTAGTTCTAGCTCTAATAACTTGAAATTAATAAACATCAACTCTTTTCTTTCAAATTCTGCTACTTTCGTGCAAAATCAATCGTATTACCCTTGGGAACTGAAGGACAAACACTGAGTGACTGCGCCCATAGACAAATATCTAATTTAAAGATGGAAGTCGATCAGAAAATTGTAATGCAAGGAAACTGTGGCACAGACTGTACTACTATGTGGATAATAACTTGATGGGTTTCATTGCACCCTAGAGCTAGCATTTAAATGAAGAAACATCCGCGTTGCATTTGATGTGAACAGAGTTATCCATTCATTAACAGCCTCAAATGTTCAACATATCGCGGTGGTCCCCGTCATTACAGAAATGTACGAAGCGATCTATCATTTACACATGAGCGTGTCATTTCACCGATCTCATCACATTAACATTAAATTGCCACATTATCAACGTAATATTGTCCACCATATCGGCTTATCTGCACCAGCAGCCGATAGTACGTCATCTCACTGGGTACATCTAACACTGAGTGTGTCTTAGCTATTGATTCAAAATTAAAGCAAAAGTACAACGTACGAGGCTATAGAGAGAGAGATGTGAACGGAAAATTACAATATTAGACGGATAAACGGTGGTCATTATAGCACATACATCTGTAGGAAATCATTAATTTCATACCATGTAGCAATTACCAGCCTAGTGCGACCTTTGTAAGGCGATGGGAGGCGTCTGCGTGTACAGGAAAGTTCGCGTTAGTGTGGTAAAGGGTAGTGGTATGTTTGAGTTCCTGCAACATTGGAGACAGCTTAAACACCCTTTCGCAAGCCTATGGGCATCATTACTGATCAGTTTGTGTGAAAGTGCATTATTAGTACATGGGTGAAACTAATGGGCACTAGTGTTAAATGTTAAATAGTATATTTTTTAGAGGAGAAGCTTCCACGGTGTGTAGAATTATTTAATTTATTTTCCGTGTTGAACCGTGTTGCTGTTTTATGTACATTACGTACAGTTTGCAGTATTCTTCATCAAGGTGACTGAAATACCCCTACTCGATCCGAGGTAATCAGTCTCCCAGGCAGCAATCATAGCCGAATTAATGTACAACGCTTCTTCATTAGTTTCAGTTAAGATCGCTCTGCAGCAGAAACCAGAGGCGGCTTTTCTCCTAATATTTTCTACGGCCGGGTATACCGACGAAATGAGAGCTTCAACGTTAGAAAGGAAAATACAAAATTCATCAGAAAGAGTAATGATCCCGTTACTATCTCCCGGTCAGCCGTTGCCAATCGACAACAAACTTTCAGTAAATGTATGTATGTTTTCATCACCTCCTAGACTTACCCTCATATTCTGTGTCAGGGACTTTTTGATATTTGGCCAAAGTGATTATCATCTTAATGAAGCGGTAACCTCATCTGCTCTGCTCCCCCTTGGAACAAGCGGTAACGTTTGACGGAAATCCGCAGAAAAGGGGATAGCGACACCTCCAAAGAAGTTATCACTATTTCGAATGGCTTGGCGTAGAGCTAACCACACTGTACCATTCAGGGCCAGGGTGTAGCCCGGTTGATCTTAAGGGACCTGAGGGGGTAAACGGCGGGTGTAACTGTGACTCTTTTCAACAGGTCATAGATCTTGGGGAGGCTCGACGTTTGAGGTTTCCGGCATTTAAGTCCTAGTATCCGAGATGAAGCGTACGATATTTGCTCATCGTTTGAGGTGTCGGGCGTATAAGACCTAGTATCCGAGACGAATCCTCTGGGGCAGCTCGAGTATCTCCCCCGTTTACCCCCGAGGTGGTTACGTCCCCAACTGTGACCAAAGGTGGCGGATATTATGCGGACAGAATGGGCCCTATCATCCGCCCAAGTCCTGCTCGTATCTGTCCCATGTACCGACCTGTGGATCCGGCCCTTGAGCAAGGCCACCTGGGCACGGATAAAATCCCACTCTTTGCACAGGGTGAACAAAACAGGAGGGTTTAATGCGGGCAGGTGACTAGTCCAGGTCTTGTCCCGGAGGATGGGTGGTCGCCAACTCGATCCGGTCAGGAAACCGGGAAAGGGGCCCCTCCGATCGAGGCCATATTTCTATGGGCAACCCCCACCGCCGTGGGGATGGCGGCCGTCCCTTCCTTTTGGGATGAGTATTAACGTAAAATAAACGGACTACTGCTGAGCGGGAAGCTCCCCACTAAGGGGGATACTAGTGGAAGCTATGCCAGGCGTTTGCCGCGGGGGGGGAAGTCCACCCCTGGGTAACGCCGCCCTGGTGGTTCTGGTGGTGCTGCAGGGGAGTATCATCATTATCCTGGGGCATACGGCCAATTTGAAGGAGTCACCTACTTCCGCAACACATTATGGGATCATTGGTCGCCCTATTGGAAAGCTCTCTCCCGTGAATCCCAAGCTTCTCACTTCTTTCCGCAAGTCGGCCCAGCCGTCACTCCCTTCCACCCGCTCAACACGAGGTTAGGGAGTGGCAAGCGAGTCTGCAGGGCTTTATACACCCTGTAGGCGGTGGGTGACCGTTGGGAATGGTCAGGTAGGTACCTCCAAGAGGTTTTCCCTGGGTAACGCTAAAGGCCACTCTCCGTAAGTATCCCGCTTCCTAGTTCTCCCAAGATTTCGGTACCTATCCCTCCTTGGTATGTGAAGGCCGACCGCTAAGGGTCGGGGTTTCTGTTAATCATGCACTTATGCCTAAGACTTGCTGGTGTAATTGGGGTCAGCGCAAGTCTGTTGCACACCCCTTACACGGTACCTCGACCTGCCGTAAAGCGAAAGGGGGAAGTTCCACTTTGGTAGTAGAGCATACCCAAGCGCGGCTGTCCCGCAGCGTTCGGTCAGCTGCTTCAATCGCCTTTCTGTGAGTCACAGTGTATTCATCCCATATTATAAAACCGAGTCTTGCAGAACTCAGAACCTTGGATATATTACTACAGCTGATTCTAATGTTATTAAAAGTATTTGGGCGATAAGTAGGATAGAGAGTGATGTTACATATTGGTGACTCTGTGCAGTCCAAATCTATAAGCACTTTAAGCATCAAGTGAACAGTTTTGCCACCGGTTAAAAGAGTGGCTGCGATCCCCGAAGAGGCTACTGCTACAGCAATCTTACTATCCTCTCTGATCTTAGACAGTACTAAGTTAATCAGGAATGTTTTTCCAGTTCCTGCCGGAGAGTCTAAGAAAAACATTCTACTTACCTCATTTCTAGGACAGTTTAATACTTCTCGATATACTACAGTCTCCTCATCTGTAAGTTTTGGTTCATTTAGTAGAACAGAAGACCTTAGCGCTTCTTTATCGTAATTTATTTCCCTGAGATAGTCAGCATTTAACGTTTTTAAGATCTGAGGGGAAAGAAGGCCGTAAATGTTCAATGGCTGACCGCCAATCGATAGAACGTATTCTTCGAGGTCTTGAAGACATCTGCGTTCCACATAGGCGATCATTTTATCAGCAATACCGTCGTTACGGCGAGAACGTTGTCGTAAGAAATCTTCCGCTAGGCTCTCCTTATATTTGTTCCACAGATTCAACGGATCAGAGAGACTGCAAAGGACTAACAAAATACCAAATAACTGGCTATACTTTGCTGGGCATTGTGAAATTGTTCCTTCGCTCAGTGTCTCTTCCAATTGATGCTCATTCAACAGTAGTCTACTGGCTTTTGAAGGCACTGTGATGTGTGGTGAAGTATGCCGTAGACAGTGAGGAGTTCAGTGAAGGAACTTAGTCCCCTGACAGTGTACAGTGCTATGAGTACACAGAAGCACTCGGAATTCTAAGGACACACTGCACACACTCGACCAATTGCGTCCTGCTTTCAAACGCCCGAAAATCTTATCACAGGTACTCATTTCTTTCTTCTTACAAATGTACCACTATTCTTTGTTATACGTATATTAAGACTGAACGTCTTCATACAACAGTGCTTAGCAGAGTCTTCAACCTGACATTCAACTATGGTTTGACCCGTTTCCCCAGTAAACGCAATTCTTTTAAAAATTGTGTAGGTGAACTTACAAATACATCACCTTTCGTGGATAGAAAATGAAAGGATTCGCCAAACTTCTCTGAGATCGATATATACCTCCGCTTTGATACTGGCACACTTCACCATTTTTGTCTTGCAAGCATAAGTCTGCCTGATCGCATCCTTTAATGATGTATCTACAGCTGTATTTGATGGACTTAACACTGCCGCAGTATTCACCATTCATGTGTGTTTTGAATACCCTGGACTAAACAGGATAATATAGCACTTTCCATCTATTATCTACTTCCATAACCTCTGCATTTGGCAACATTTGTGTAGTGAAGCCAACATTTGAAAGATTCCTGCGCTTTTAGGACTGGTATCCATCACTCTCTGTGAGAGATTCGTTGAGGAATGCTCGTGGGTATCGTTTCGAGAATCATCTACCCGTCCTACATGGTGAGCCTAAATTGAAGGATTCGCATGGTCCATGGACCATTCAACATTCAACTATGTTTAAAAGCTAGGGGTCTTCATATGGAACTGGAAATTCAGCACTAATGACCTCATCAATATCCGCGGATCGTATCTTGCCCTCGAGCCATAACAATATGTGGGCGTGAGACAAGCTACGCTTTGCCACTCAACTGAGTACATTAAACGAAGAGTTGGCCCGAATATTTGTTCTTAGTTCAGTAAATCCATGAGAGAATTTAATTTCATATGACGCTATAGAGCCTCAGCGGGGTAGCACCAGCAGTCGTTGTGTCACGGCCGTGCGTGGTGTATATGCATTTCTATAATCCGTTTTTAATGTAACCATGGGACCATTCTCTTTGGACCAGTGAATTCAGAATATGATGTGGATTAACATTTGTTACATATTCTTCGAGTATATTGCGTGATATGTTAAAATTGTTCGTGTATTTGAAGAGTTGAAGCATTGAGTTTCTTTTATATTATCTGTTTGAAAATATGCATGGCCGTGTAGTGTTGGTAGCATGTAAGTGTAGCTCCGCGAAAACCTGAATATTCAGTGCGTTTTTAGGGAAGTATAACGCGTGAAAGTTCAGTGTAAAGCCTATTACAAGTTTAAGCTCATGTTAAGCTAGTGGAATCGTAAACTGGATGATGTATTCCGTAAATTGCCTGTGGTATGAATGCGAAACACGTGGTGAAAAGGCCGGCGCCATTTTAATGCAATGCAGCAAAGGGTGCAAACAAAAAGAGTATCTATATACTGAGTTTCCCAAAGAGTAAAGAGAAGCAAAGAGAAATTACATAGATTTCGTTATCGAATGCGTAGTTGTAGTATACAGTGTGCGTGTTGTAATGACCTGGGATTAAAAGTAGTGGCCTAGAGTTAGGTTAGAATACTCGTTAACTACTGTTCACCTGAAAAAGACATTATTATTATTATTATTATTATTATTATTATTATTATTATTATTATTATTATTATTATTATTATTATTATTATTATTATACCCAGTCACTACAAGAAAATTTGACCATGGCGGACAGAAGTGATAGTACTGCTAACAACAATTTCCAAATAACCATATCTACCTCTTCCCAGCATGTAACACGGACATAGGAACAAAAGAATCAGTCTGATGTGATAGCGTGTGTGCTGAATGGTTCCATAGAGCATGCACTGGAATGGGAGCGGGAGCTTTTAATGCACTCAAGTCATCGAAAATCAAATTAATGTGATTCTGTTCTGAATGTAAGGTGGGTCTTGACGACTGGAGAACAGGAAGAAATGACACGTGGCAAGTTCAATTAGAAGAAATTCGAGAAGAACTGCGGAAGTCCAAACATGAAGAGGAACATTTTTAACAAGGGATTATGGAAAAACTGAGCCTGATCGAAACCAATATTTGTACCCAGGAAGGTGATATGAACAGAATCAGTCATAGGGGGAACCGGAACAACCCTTCAAGCAAAGAAAACAAGCCGAAATCCAAACCGGACAATGCAAGCCAGGTTAAGGACAAAGATAAAAAAGAAGGAGAAACCACATGTGAAGACGATAGAGAAGTATCCAGAAGCCAGTGCTAAGGGAATATAAACCAGGGGAAAGAACATAATAAGATAGTAACAATAGATGGAAGCGAGGCAACCATACGACACACCGTAGGAGGGCACAGGCGGGACCTTTCACATATGATGGACTCAACATCAATACAGGACACTACCGTTGCTAGGACACCAGTTGTATATGAAATTACAATGTCCAGAGGGTCATCCATGGACAAAGGCTCAAAGGAAGGGTAGACAACAGTAAAGAAGCAAAATAGTGTATTGAACGAAGACAAACGAAAAGTAGTCAGAGGAACTAGACAAGGTGAAAATACTTCAAGCAGCTGAGAAGAATGGCTGGTTATACGTAGGCAGACTCAGCCCAAATACGACCACAGAGGCTTTGGCAGAATGTCTACAGGGAAATGGGATCATTGGCAAAATCACCTGCAACATGGTAAGCGACACGGACACAAGCAGGACGTTCAAGACAGGCATTCCATTGAAGGAAATTGATAAAGTGTACGATGAATCTCTTTGGCCAGACGACGTGATCTGTCGGCCATTTCGTGCGCCCTGGAAGTACAGAGGGCGGGATTGAATACATAAGAGTAATGAACTGGAATGTTGAAGGGCTAAGGGGTGTAATGTATAATATGCCAACCAATGTAGTTAGAGACTTAGACATATGTGTGCTGACAGAGACTTTTATAACTGCAGATTCAAGATTTGGCATTGAAGGATTCTACAATATTCATGTGTTAGCAAATAAAGATGTTAAAGGAAGGCCGTCAGGAGGAGTAACATAAAACCGGAATTGTCTCCGTTCAAAGTACTGTTAAGAGAAGAAGACCAACTGGTAGTGAAAACACGAAGAGGGACCATACTCAGCGTCTATTTCAAACCAGATTACCGCCTTATAGATGTAATAGACAGTATACAAAAAGCAATAAGCGTTGTGCCAGACAAAGAAAGGATTATCCTATCCGGGGATGAAATGAAATGAAGTGGCGTATGAATTTTAGTGTCGAAATTGACCGAGGACATGTTCGGCTCGCCAGGTGCAGGTCTTTTGATTTGACATCCATTGGCGACCTGCGCGTCGTGATGAGTATGAAATGATGAAGACGATAAATACACCCAGCCCCCGTGCCAGAGGAATTTACCAATGATGGTTAAAATTCCCGAACCTCCCGGGAATCGAACTCAGGACCCCTGTGACCAAAGGCCAGCGTAGTTAGTCATGGAGCCGGACTTTCCGCGGATTTCAATTGCCAAATGATAAAACTTGCCCAGGAACAGAGTTAGTCTTGAAAGCGGAAGAAGGCATGACCTTAGAGAACAACAAAAGTGTACTCACATCTGTCACAATTGGGGCAGTGCAATTGACCTTACATTTATAAGAGGATTTCAGGTACACAAACATGGTCTCTATCTGGACAATGATGAGACTCCGTTGAGAAAGCTTATTCCAGTTCTAACAGAATTGAACTTACAGAAACCTGAGAAAGACCAGGAGACACATCAAAGATTTACGAGAAAACTCAACCCAAAGATACTACATGAGAATATGCCCAGGATTGAAAACATCCCCCAGATCATCAAGGACGGAAAACTAGATGAGGCATTAAGAGGCATTGAGGAATTCATCTCTAGCGCAATCGTGGAAGCCCAAAACTCTCGCCGAACACAGAAATGGTTTGACCCAGAATGCTATGAGCAGGGGAATGCCACACTTATGTCTGCAGTAAGTAAGGCAAACGATGGACAAAAATGATCTGCTAAAATACCAGGCAGCCAGAAGAAAATACAAGACCATGATAAGGCAGAAGAAACAGGAAACAGAGAAATGGAGGACGAAAATGATAAAGGAAGCAGAAGAAGACCCATACCGAGTGCTTAGACAAACAAAAGCTACGATTCCCGACAGACATCCCGATGGCAACATGGGAGGAGCACATGAAGCGAACCATAACCGCCACGGAGACGAGGCCGACACTCAAGATAAATGATACTCGTATAATGGAAAATGCCATGCGCTTTACACCAGTGGAAGCAAGGAATGTAATATCTGCAAGTAAATCGCGCAGGGCACCCGGTCTAGATGGAGTCTGCAATGAACACTTAAAGCTATCACTGTCCTACTTGGAAAACATCCGGACAGAACTCTTTAACGAGTTTGTTAAAAGAGGCCATATTCCACTTCACTGGCGCAAATCGATCATCAAGTTACTGTACAAAGGGAAAGGTGACAAGCGAACCCGGCTACTATAGAAGAATAGCACTAGAATCAGAGTCCTTTTAAGTGCTAACAAGACTACTGACTCAACGGCTGAGCATCATAATGGACCCGCTTCTACCAGAAGAACAATTTGGCTTTAGACATGGTCGATCTACCTTGATGGCCGTTGATAACCTACTTATCGAGATTGAAGAGAAGATTAAGGACCATAAGATGTTTGCCATCTTCATCGTCTCAGCAGAGCGTTTGACACAGTGAATAGGAGTGCGCTTATGGAAAACCTGGAGAACATAGTAGGGCAGTCAGAGCTGACAAGACTAATCACAATTATACTGGCTGAAAATCAAATACAGGTGTGGGATATCAAATTGGATAAGTCAAACAGTCGGTGTGCTACAGGGCGATCCACTCAGTCTAGTATTGTTTAACATCTCCAAGAGCGAAGTAGTCATCAGAGTCAAGAAAGGCGCACCGGACACAAGCATTTGCATCTATGCGAATGATATGGCTCTCGCCTCAGAAAACATAGAAGATCTACAGAAAGCGATGGACCTCGTTGCAGGGTAGACAAGACAGAATTTGTAGCTTTTAGGAAAGGAGGTAGGCTATAGAGAAGAGAAGCGATTGTATAACATGCAAAGGAGAAGTGCTGACATCAAGGAACCACTTTAAGTACCTAGGAATTACCATCCAAGTAACCGTATCGTCCTTTACAATCCATATTAGGGAAATAATAGCTGCTGCTATAAAAAGCATAAGCGACATCAGACATATATCGAGAATGTCCGTAGCCACGCCAATGAAGTAATTTCAATCAATCAATCAATCAATCAATCAATCACTACTGATCTGCATTTAGGGCAGTCGCCCAGGTGGCAGATTCCCTATCTGTTGTTTTCCTAGCCTTTTCTTAAATGATTGCAAAGAAATTGGAAATTTATTGAACATCTCCCTTGGTAAGTTATTCCAATCCCTAACTCCCCTTCCTATAAACGAATATTTGCCCCAATTTGTCCTCTTGAATTCCAACTTTATCTTCATATTGTGATCTTTCCTACTTTTAACGACACCATCCAAACTTATTCGTCTACTGATGTCCTCCCACGCCATCTCTCTACTGACAACTTGGAACATACCACTTAGTCGAGCAGCTCGTCTCCTTTCTCCCAAGTCTTCCCAGCCCAAACTTTGCAACATTTTTGTAACGCTACTCTTTTGTCGGAAATCGCCCAGAACAAATCGAGCTGCTTTTCTTAGGATTTTTTCCAGTTCCTGAATCAAGTAATCCTGGTAAGGGTCCCATACACTGAAACCATACTCAAGTTGAGGTCTTACCAGAGACAAATATGCTTACTACATCCTTACTACAACCCCTAAATACTCTCGTAACCATGTGCAGAGATCTGTATCCTTTATTTACCATCATATTTATGTGATTACCCCAATGAAGATCTTTCATTATATTTATACCTAGGTATTTACAATGATCCCCAAAGGGAACATTCACCCCATCAACGCAGTAATTAAAACTGAGAGGACTTTTCCTATTTGTGAAACTCACAACCTGACTTTTATGCCCGTTTATCATCATACCATTGCCCACTGTCCATCTCACAACATTATCGAGGTCATTTTGCAGTTGCTCACAATCTTGTAACCTATTTATTATTCTGTACAGAATAACGTCATCTGCAAACAGCCTTAACTCTGATTCCACTTCTTTACACATATCATTGATATATATAAGAAAACATAAAGGTCCAATAATACTGCCTTGAGGAATTCCCCTCTTAATTTTTACAGGGACAGATAAAGCTTCACCTACTATAATTCTCTGAGTTCTGTTTTCTAGAAACAGAGCCACCCATTCAGTCACTCTTTTACAACGTCCAATTGCACTCATTTTTGCCAGTAGTCTCCCATGATCTACCCTATCAAATGCCTTAGATAAGTCAATCGCAATACAGTCCAATTGACCTCCTGAATCCAGGATATCTGCTATTTGAAGTGAAAGTGATTCCCGTACTTACCTATGGACTGGAATTAATATGGGAACACTTACCGAAGAAGCAATGAAGGGAGGTTGAAAACCTAACAGTGAGATACTTGAGAAAGGTACTAGGTCTCTCAAAATACGCGCGGTCGTGCCAAACTTATGTACTGGTCAGGGAAACATTTCTAGTGGAGGACCTAAGGTTACATCTGCTCTTGCCAGCTACAGCTGCATACACGGAGCTCCTACAAGAGTTGCAAATGAAAAGGAATAACATAGACGAAGAATTTTACACCAGCACGGCTACACAAACAAAGGACTGAATGGAGGCAGAATACCAGCTGAGGCACATAGTGACACGTTTGGCAACGCATGGCTTCCACCACCGAATCTGCAGTCTGAAGTCGTTCCACGAGACTACGGACGAGTGTATTGCAGTTTGTGCGGGGAAAAGTGTGAAAAATATCACGTCATGAAATGTACCAACAGAAAAGCATCACTGATACAGTTCTGTCTAGACTAAGTTGTAGTGTACTCTTGTGCCCATTGGGTGCACCTTCCTGCTTCTTATTATTATTATTAATTTCATGTGAAATACACTGAAGAAAATGTAAATTGCAACACCCAGAAGGAGCGGTGTTACATCGCTGCAATTGAACATGCAGGACGAGTGTTCGGTTCTGATTCGATGTTTACACTTTCAGGTCCCTCTGACCGCAAGATTGACCAACAGTCAATACAAGATGTGCCCACCAAGAGCTGCAATACGTTGATGAATTCGTCGAGGCATGGAGTCAATAAGGCCCTGGATCGCTTCCTGAGGAATTGTGGCCCGTGCTTGCTGCAATGTACGGGTCAGTTGTTCCAGAGTTGTGGGTGGCTGAGTACGGTTGGCCAGTTGTCGACCCATTATATCCCACACATGCTCAATAGGACTGAGGTCCGAGGATCTGGCGGGCCATTCTAAGGTCGTGGAGAGCTTCTCTGGAGATGCGTGCAGTGTGAACCCAGGCACTGTCCTGCTGAAACATCCCATTAGCAATGTTCGCCATCGTAGGGACAACCACTGGATTGAGTACCCTATCAACGTACTGTCGAGCAGTCATAGTGCCCTCAACAAGTACTAATTGTGATTTCACATTAAAGCCAATAGCTCCCCAGACCATAATGCTTGGTGTTGACCCTGTCTGCCTCTCAACAATAAGATCTGGGCGGCCCCTCTCCCCGGTACGTCGGCGCACACGATTTCGGCGATCACTGCGGGCAAGACAGAAGCGTGATTCATCACTTAAGACGACCCTATGTCATTCGTTGACCCACGTTGATCTTTCTCGACACCAGGCCAGCCTTACATGTCACTGTTGTGGGGTAATTGGAACACCTTCTGCAGGGATACGGGCTCGTAAGCCGGCTGCACGCATGCGATTACCAACTGTTTGTTGTGTAACGTAGGGTGCCACAGCTGCTCGAATTTGCGCTGCTGTTGCATGGGGTTCCATCCGGGCCATCCGAATGATGCGGCGAGCCTCTGTCACAGTTGTCTGTCGCGCTGGGCCTGTGCCAGGTCTACGAGTGTCGGTACCTTCAATTGACCACTGCTGCCATACACGTTGTACCGTAGATGCCTGTCGGCCAAGACTTGCAGCGACAGTCCTTAGCGATAATCCAGCCTCACACAGCTCAATTATCCGAGCCCTCTCAAACGGCGACAGTTGTTGATAGCGTGCTCTTCTCTGTCGTCGAGGCATGTTTGACGGGGAACACTTCACTGCACAGACTGCAAGTCAACTACGCTACACCAGAGTCCGTATACCGGAGTTGATTCCTCCGCGACCAATCACGTGGGGAGACCTGTAGCAACAATCCAATGGGTCTGAATCTTTGATCGTTTACATACCTACATGGCATCGTTCCATATTTTGAAAATCAACACAAACGACTAATGCCTTCATGATGTTGCAATTTCCATTTTCTTAAAGTGTACATATGTAATAATGTCGTGACGATTATTGTCTATTGCCAATTTCTTCTTATGTTGGATTAGTTGTAATTGTAATGAAAAGATCTTGGTATGAGTATTTTCACACGTAAAAGAAATGCATCTGTAGATCGCTCGTGCATATATCGGGGTCCTCTAGTGAAAGTAGGCGATAAAATAACTAACCGTCCCAGATCTGCCTCAGGGCGGAATTAAGGTGGATGTAGCTCTCAGCCCCTGATTCCCTTTGGTTTGTTCTGATATAGACTAACCTTTCAGTCTCTATCTAATCATACATGTCTACCCAGAATTGATTGGACAGTTGACGGTAACAATGTAAGTGGTTTATTTCACCTTGTCTTATCATAATGCGATAAAAATAAAACTGAAGAGAAGATACTTTCTTGACAGGAGTCTTTAGTTCTCCTGTTCGTGGGTATGCGTGATACAGTAAAAAGTGTTAGTCATCATTTCACAAGGAAATATCAGGAAGTATTTTCGAGCGTCGTATGATCGGTGGATGTCGGCTGATCGTACCCGCCTCTGTACTCACCAGTAGGACCTCGATCGGCGTGGATTACAATCATATGGGTGTCACCATCTGGCATTGTCTCTAGATTTCCTTCACATATGGGTTCAAATCGTGTAACATGCTTTCCAAATTATTAGCCAAATCAAATTTTAAATTTGAAATAATTGCTGCCCTTTGATCTACCTGAGCTTTATGGTCTGCAACGAAATAAATTTGAAGATATTTAGAATTTTCATTGTTTGCAAGGAGTAGTGAACCTATTAAGTAGTACACTTGTCTTTGATTTGAATGTTGGCATAAAATACCCTTCACTACTTTAGTAGCTCCAAAGCTTGTCATTTGGAATGCGTTGTTATAGGCTCGCACAAAATGAAAGAAATGTGCGAAAGTCGGTATGCGACCCATTCAGCAGGGAAATAAGATCTTCCGGTAGAGGAGTATCGCCTACTTTCGGAGATTGGTGTAGCACGATAGTAGTCGCACAGCCAGGGATGATAAAGGAGGATATTAAACAAACGTAACACACTTGCCAAGATGATCCCAAGGCAAGACGTTCTACTGTGTAGAAGTAACCTGAGCCTACCGAGGGTTGGCGGATTAAACAATAAATACATTTCCACTGACTAAGAATAATAATAGCAGATTCGAGTTAATGAAGACCTGGAATAGACAGGGAAGAAAATAACTGGCAGAAAACAAATTATAAATCCCGAATGTAAGATACAAAAAATATCAAATTAAATTAAGAAACATGAGACATTTAAGTTTGACCCAAATTAAAATTAACTGAAACTGCTTCCACAATTCAATTCCCCGAATAAATCAGAAATCAGTTTTAGAATAAAATGAGGAAACGTAATACTTAATGTAAGCCTTAACTGCATGATCTTGCTTTAGTGACAGTATGATAGTGGAGCAGAAATATATTTCTCCATGACTACTTCAAATGTCATCTAACAGAAATCAGAGAAAAGTCAGTCTCAGCTCCCACGTTCCACCAAGAACAAATCAGGAATGCAAAATCAAGAATAAAACACGAATGTGAAATTAACTACGAAGAATCACTGAGCTGAATTATCTTCCATATAAAAGTATTAATCCACAATAATTCGGATAGTTAGATATTAAAGATTTTTCCAATTGAATTAACCCAAAGTAAAATTTAAAAAACTATTATGACACACACTCCTAAGTATAGTAGAAATATACTTGTGATTACAACTTCTTTCAATACATGAATTTTCGTTTAAATAAAATGTTTTCAGAGTGATTAACGACCCAAAATCCTTCTACGAATAATTACATTAAAGCTTCACAAAATATTGGTAACTAATTCACCATAGAGATAACCTGAAATACAATCTCTTTTGTTAACCGAAATTATCGCTCACAGTGCTAGTTAAATATTATGTAGCTCAGTTTAGATGAAGATATACCAAACGACTCAGGAAAGTTCATAGTTACTGCTTATCACCTCCATGCACATCCGGGGTCAAGTTTATCAGAAATGCTACTTACAGTTTCGATAGATGACAGATAAACAAATCAAAAGATGTTTGGTGGCTATCGCCACACGGCGATACAATTATCCTGAATCAAAGGCGAAAATCTTCTTTTCTTCCTGTGCTCAGAATATAATCCAAAAGTCCAGCAGCAACAGCAAGAACTTTCTTCTTCTACCTTTCATTCAGAATAACAGATGACGATCAAAATATTGTCGTTACGTACGGAAACAATCAAGTACAAGTTGAGTTCAGTACACGTTACAAGGGGCACAATACAGGTTCCCAAGTGTGTTGATGAGGTGCGCATGCACAGATGTTAGTTATTTTAGAATTAGTGGAGTTATTGATGAACCTGGGTGCAGTTCCTACCTGTTTAGTCGTTTTCAGAACGTTAGGTAAGGCCTGAAGCAGATGTACCAGTACGCAGCTATATGTACACGCCCTCTGAGAGACAGAGCATGCCCTATCAAAATTCGAGGGATCCATTGTGGTGAACTCTGGGGCCGATGCTACGGACATTTCGATGAATTATTTTATTAATGTATTCTGTTTTAATTATGTTAGTAATTTATTTAGTAATTCATATATTTTAAATTAGCTTACAATTAACGCTCAAGCGTGAGGCGATTGAATATTTTATTCACATTTTATTATTTTAAACATATTGCAATGGTTATTAATGATGAATAATTCTTCTTCTTATTATTATTATTTACAAATATTACACATGATATATGAGGAAGAATGTGACTAAAAATGTAGAAGTTCAGAAACGGAATTTAAAGTTTGAAATGATTGAAAATCAGTGAAAGTGTGGTTGTTTTGTCTTCTAACTTACTCAACAGATCAGAAGAAAAATTTTAAAGAGGTCCAACACAATGAAAAGGGGATTCTGAAACCACCCATGCGATCCCAAGACATTACATAAGAATAAACCTAATGGGACAAAGGGCCCAGAGAAACAGAGGATAACCCCATACTGCCTTGTGACTATAAGGAAAGAAAATTAACACCCGAAAAGTGAAAGGTACGGTTAAGTATTGGAAATCCTTCCAGAGAGGCACATAGAGACGAGGTTCACTCAGCCTATGAGTACCAGGCTAATCTAATCTCTAGCTAATCTCTCCATCTCATCCCCTGTGGGTAAGGGCGGTAGATTAACACCCATGGTATCCTCTGCCTGTCGTAAGAGGCGACTAAAAGGGGCCCCAAGTGCTCTGAACTATGGACCGTGGCTTGGTGACCACGGGTCCCTTAGCTAAGTCCTGACATTGTTTCCACTTACTTGTGCAGGGCTCCTCACTTTCATCTATCCTATCCGACCTCTCTTGGTCAACTCTTGTTCTTTTCCGACCCCGAAGCTATTAGGCATCGAGGGCTAGAGAGTCTTTCATTTTCATGCCCTTCGTGGCCCTTGCCTTCCTTTGGCCGATATCTTCACTTATCGAAGTGTCGGATCCCTTCCATTTTTCTCTCTGATTGGGTTATATAGAGGATGGTCGCCTGGTTGTACTTCCTCTTAAAACAATAATCACCACCACTCTCCATCCTACCTTGAGCCAAGGTTACGAGTCTTTACCTTCCACTCCTCCAAGATCCTTCATGGCTTACTTACTTCGCTTACTTCCGAAACTGCAACTGAATAACATCGATCCTCCATGTGATTGTATTTATTTACTCGACTCAAAATCAATAACAATAATAATGCTATTTGTTTTACGTCACACTAACTACTCTTTTACGGTTTTCGGAGACGCCGAGGTGCCGGAATGTAGTCCCGTGGGAGTTCTTTTACGTGCCAATAAATCTACCGACACGAGGCTGGCGTATTTGAGCACCTTCATATACCACCGGACTGAGCCAGGATCGAACCTGCCACCTTGAGGTCAGGAGGCCAGCGCCTCAACCGTCTGAGCCACTCAGCCCGGCGACTCAAAATCATAACGGTAAACAAATAACTTATCATATGGAAATCAACAACTGATTTCAACTAAGAATATGACTTACATAATTTACAAAATAAATAAATAAATAAATAATAAATAATAAATAAATAATAAATAATAAACATAAAAACATATGTCAATCGACACAGTCAGTCTACATTAAACAACTTCAGCCCAGTACAAAAGCATCAGTCTAATCCGTGAGATATATTGTAGTTTCTCGAATTTCATAGAAATAATGGATGATCCTGACATGCTGCGAATATTGTATATTATCCTATTGACGAATGACAATTCATATTTTACCACAGCTAATAAGTGAAATGAACTATGTATGAAATCGTTTCGTACCTGCTAACAGACCACTCATGCACAAAGAAGACGGAAACTTTCTTCCGACCATTGTTTCAAATGTAACTTTCAAACTTGTTGACTTGTTCTTCTGATAGGTCACCTTACTAAGTTTTAAACTTTCTGTTAGGTTACCAGCCTGGAGGCTGGTTGGATCCTCAATGTTATAGGGAAACCACAAAATCCAATGGTAGCGCCAGGAACGAGGACAAGATGAGGTGTGAGGTAGTTTCCCTTGGGCCAGAAAGTGATATTGCAGCACTACTCACTCTACGAGCAATACATTTCAAAACACATGAGTCACGTTCTGGATGTCATTACTAGACAGCGGATTTTAGGCAAATGCCTATTTTTTTATTTTTTATTTTTTTGCTATTTGCTTTACGTCGCACCGACACAGATAGGTCTTATGGCGACGATGGGACAGGGAAGGCCTAGGAGTTGGAAGGAAGCGGCCGTGGCCTTAATTATGGTACAACCCCAGCATTTGCCTGGTGTGAAAATGGGAAACCACGGAAAACCATCGTCAGGGCTGCCGACCGTGGGGCTCGAACCCACGATCTCCCGGATGCAAGCTCACAGCCGCGCGCCTCTACGCGCACGGCCAACTCGCCCGGTCAAATGCCTATTTTTTTCCTTAATGTATGCATGCGTCACCTTTTAAATGTACATGTTTCATGAACGTTTAGGTCTATTTAAAGCATTTTATGATATATAAAAATGTATATTTTGACGTTAGCGCCTATTTTCCATTCTATGTTTAATATTTAGTGCCAATTTTCCAGTTTGACTAGTTTTTGTTTGTTGGATTAGAATTTCCATTTTAATTTCGGTATTTTACACTATTCATAATAATGGTCTACAGCGCCATTATTTTTAAAGAGCATTTAACTTAAAGGTCAACTATGATTCTTACGAGCCAGTATAAAACACTGCAAGGAGAGTTAGTAACCCCTTCCTCCTTCCCAGATTTGGAAATCCCAGCAATTAGTGACACAATGGGAACGTCCCAATATCTTTACCTTTATAAATATAACCTTCTCAAATCTTGGAATTTCATCTTTCACTAGAAAAACAGCTGCACATCTGGTATGTGTGTGCTGTTGGTGTTTAGAGCTCGACGTGTTCGCTTGAAGAAAACGTAATGCCGAAAATCAAATAATCTAAAGCAGGGTCTCTCAGGGTGCATGCGCCTGGTGCACGCACTGTGTATGGTGCAAAAGACGACTTTGCTTGGTTGACCAGAGTGCAGACCCCCACTCATCGATTTGGAGCAATAGCGCTGTCTCTTTCGCTCGCTCCCCCTGCCTCCCTCTTCCTCACTTGCTCCGTAGCGCTCCAAATCCGAGCGGAGTTGAGCCGAGCTTAGCCGAGTAGCCTAGAGACAAAGCGTTGGTCTGAGTCGAGCCGAGCGGGACCGATGCACAGTGCACGGAGCTCTTGCGCCTCGATTTGCACGCGTGAGATTTTGCTCATTTGAGAGGCCCTGATCTAATGTGCCATTAATTCGACCGTGGCTCCTTGAATTTCGCGATTACTCGACAGAGTTTTAATGTTTTACTGCTATCTGTTCAGTTATACAGATCTGCCTATTATTATTTATTTCAGTGCCTAAATATAGCAGGTACGGAGCCTATTTTAGGAGCCTAAAACATTACCTTTTAGAGCCTAAACTTCCACTGTCTAGTCACTATTCAGCACCACCCATACCCCAGCACTTCTCTTTATTGTCGCAGCCATGGATATGAGACTGAAACTTTCGTAGAAGCTACGTTTTGCTCTGGCCTGTGCCAAGAAACGGATGCAAAATTACAGCATCCGTCAAGAAATGGCAGTGAGCGAAATTTCTCATATATCTAATTAGAATTGGTATAAGCTGCAGGAAGTTTTGTGAAGAGTATATTTAATAATATCGTTACTTGCATTAGAATCCTCGAAAACTTGTATAGTTACTAACGTCAATTTTAGTTGAAAAGCCCACTTTTCCCATCAGTAGATGTCTATAAAGTTATAATTACTTGTTTTTGTTAAATAATATCCATTATCCAATGTATATTACAGTAGTCTGAAAAAAATATTTCCTTTGAACTTCTAAATGCTGATTGTAGTTTTCTTTATACATAAATGCAAAATGCTACTTACTGACCCACGTGTCACGATATATCAGGAAGCAGCATCAAACTCAGGGTAGTAAATTGTGGCAAGAGCAAACTGTAGCTTCTACGAAAGTCCCAGTCTCATCCATGGCTGTGACAATGTGAGAACTGCTGGGGTATGGATGGTGCTGAGTTAATGACATCCGGGACATGACTACTGTGATATGAAATGTTTTGCTCATAGGGTAAGCAGTGCTGCAAATTAGGTTGTGAGCAACAGTTAAGAAAACTTTCCTTAAAAAATTATGTAGGCCTATCTAAGCGGGGGGGGGGGAGGGTAAAAATTAATGGGTAAAGCAGTGCTAAGTCACAGGTAATTACGATCAATCATGTCTGTGTTGCTTGATAGCGTGGATAGGACGTGGACTGCTACGATAATTAACCTTTATGCCGCTTGGTAGTGTGTGATGTAAAAGACAACTCCGAAGGACAAAGCAAACCTAGGCACCTTAACGTGGTGCTTGACCGGGCATACTTAGATTAGAGGAAAATTTTCTGTTTTATTTTATTTCTTACAACCTAAATTAAAAACAACGATTTTATATATGTTTCTAAAGATGTATAATAAGGCTTTGTCCGGGTTACGGCCTCAGTTGTACCACGTGATGAGCAACTTCGTTGTATGTAGTCAGTACGGGTCTGAAATGTTTCCAGTAGATGTGTTCGGCTTGGGCTCCGCTTGCTGAGAACTCACCTCATGACGCACTGCATTGATGATTTAATTCTGACAAGCAACTCTATCCTCTCGATTGCATTTTTGATAAATATTGTGAAGCCATTATTGTCCATTTTCGCGCTGAAATGTTTTCAAGTGTTAACTACTTGATTCTGCTGCTGTCATTTCTTGATGGATACAGTACTTTTTCATCCATCCCTTGGCACAGGCCAGAGTAAAGTGTAGCTTCCACCGAAGTCCCAGTCAACATCCATGGCTGTGACAATATGGAAGTTGCTGGGGTATGGGTAGTACTGAGTAATGACATTCAGAGCATGACTAGTGCATCTGAGTGTTATGAAAGGTGCTGCTCATAGGGTCAGTCATGCTGCAATAATACTTTCTGACCCAGTGAGGAAAGCAATGGCAAACTACTTCACTGCTCATCTTGCCTAGTACGCCTCATTTTGGTGCTGCCATTGGTTTTTGGGGTTTCCTTATAACCGCTTAACCTTTGGTGGTGCTATTTGAGGATCCAACCAGCCTCTGGGCTGATGACCTAACAGACAGACAACTACTTGATTTTATCGTCTCATACTTGAAGAACTCACGGAGTTGAATCAAGTGACTCCTCACACAAGGTGTTGATATGTCAGTGTCGAGGGCTGCACTAATTGTTAGCATGGTGATTTCAGTACCTCGAGATGACGGCATCACCTAATGTCGAGGGAAGAATCTCGTTTCTAAATACACTGGTCTTTCCTCTTTAGAGTGATATATCGAACATATCCTCTCGTTGCACGTGTTTTCTGGCAAATATTACAATTTTAAACTTTTCATGCTTTTGTTCCGAAATCATGGACGTATTCTTGGTGAAAAACCTCGCGCGAACGCTAGCGGTGAAATATATTCTCTTATCCTGGAACTTAATTAGTGTGGAAAGGAATATAAATGCTCATCCATATTTACGTATCGATGTAATTGGTGATCCTGATAAGCGCTGTCAGTAAGTCGTTGACTATAAATTGCATGGTTTACTCCATATGCGTACAGGACATCTGATCTGAGGCAATAACGTTGGATCTAGCTACGGTATCGGCAATTCACGACCGCATTTATCCATGCACATACAATCGAACATACTAGTTGGTCCATGGCCTACGCGGTTGGTTGGAATTGTAAAGGGGATAGAGGAAACCAAACACAGGCTCAAACAAACTCCATGGAGCACATCATTGTGATTTCTGGTCGGGAATTACATTCTGTGCTTCAAAGTTAGTAGCAGGTGTAATCAAACAACAGGCTGTAGGCCACTTCCTGAAGCAACAGCACGCTGTTTGTATGGGAGCATTTCAACTAACAAAGAGCTCGGCGCAATGACATATCCAGTGGTACAAAGAGCATTTCAAGAAAATCGAACTTAACAGAAACAACTATCATGCACAATGATACACACATAAAACAGTCTGTAGTTTCAGACCATACATCGGAGGGTGAGTGTTACATAAACTTTAATATTTAAAATAGATATAATTTATAGAAGGCAGTTCCAACGGCAATGTTAAATACCTCATTTTAAAGAGGAAAGGCCGATGTATCTAGCAATAATAGCCTGAGCTTGGTATGTCATAATCTAGTGATCCAATAGTGCTGCCATATTGAGGTACTAAAAGTCACTAAATCACGCGACTAAGTGCAGCTCTGGACTCCACCGTGGTATCACATCAAAGGAAGTGTCATTTCATTCGTTTCTGTGATTTCTACAAACATACGGTAGGAAAATCAAAGTAAACATCTGAGAAATCTGTGGTGCGAATAAGTGCTAACAATTTCTTCCTTTTGTTAAAACCGGACAAGTTGGCCGTGCGGTTAAGGCCGCGCAGCTGTGAGCTTGCATCTGGGAGATAGTGGGTTCGAACCCCACTGTCGGCAGCCCTGAAGATGGTTTTCCGTGCTTTCCCATTTTCACACAATGCAAATGCCGGGGCTGTACCGTAATTAAGGCCACGGCCGCTTCCTTCCCACTCCTCGCCTTTCCTATCGCATCGTCACCATAAGACCTGTCTGTGTCGGTGCGACGTAAAGCAACTAGCAAAGCAACCTTTTGTTAATGGCGTTAGAATTATGAAAAACGCATTTAAGAGAATAGAGAATCTCCTCAGAGTGTCCTAAATCACCAATTTCGAGCATCAAATGGCTTAGAGAGAACGACCCAAAGTTAAGCCCCGGGAGTCATGAGGCGAATTCAACGTTACTGTCGCCCCAGCCGAACACGTCTAATGCTCCTAGATGGAAAATGATTTGGAAGTCATGATGTAGAAATTTGTTTAGCATTATGAAATCATTCGGGGTTATTTCGGACAAAAGAGTAGTGTTAACAGAAATGTTCCAAACTTTCATCAATCAATGAATAATCAATCAGCCAATCAATCACCACTGATCTGCATTTAGGGCAGACACCTAGGTGGCAGATTCCGTCTCTGGTATCTGCCTAGAACATTCCTAAAGAATTTTAAAGAATTTTTAAAATTTTGGGCTTGGAAAACTTGGAAGTAAGGAGACAAGCTTGTCTACTTGGCGGGCGGTATTAGTTGACGAATAAGGTTGATGGAGGAAAGATCACAATATGAAGATAAAGTTTAAATTCAAGAGGACAAATTGTGGCAAATATTCGTTTATAGGACGAGGAACAGGGGATTGGAATAATTCGAGAAATTTCCAAACTTATTTGAAATTATACAAGAAAGGAATAGGTAAACAACTAATAGGGAATCTGCCACCTGGGGTACTGCCCTAAACGCAGATCAGTGGTGATTGATTGATTGATTGATTCAATCACTCATTCATACATACATTCATTCATTCATTCAGTCATTGAAATAAAATGTCAACAATTAAATTTCGAACTCATGCTAACTAGATACTTCTTTCTAAAGTATCTATTACGCGGTACGTATTTTGTGTCGAAACTTGTGGCCATTACTCACCATCCTGTGTCAAATGTCATATGATTTTTTTTTTTTTTTTTTTTTTTTTTTTTTGCTAGTTGCTTTACGTCGCACCGACACACATAGGTCTTATGGCGACGATGGAACAGGGAAGGCCTAGGAAAGGGAAGGAAGCGGCCGTGTCCTTAATTAAGGTACAGCCCCAGCATTTGTCTGGTGTGAAAATGGCAAACCACGGAAAACCATCTTCAGGGCTGCCGACAGTGGGGTTCGAACCCACTTTCTCCCGGATGCGAGCTCACAGCTGGGCGCTCCTAACCGCACGACCAACTCGCCCGGTAATTTCATATGTTTACGGTCTTTGCATTCAAAAACAGAATTTTACGACACTGTATTACAGCACTCAACTTCTCCCATCACAAAAACATGCTATCAAGAACCTTTCTTTTAATGCATGTAAAACAGTTATTAAGATACCAGATGGTTACACTGTGTTATGTGGGCGAGTCAGTACATCTATCGACTGATTCTTAAGTAATATCCATTAATTCATGAGTGACGTCTACTGTCCGAATTGTGAGCCCATAACTGAACATCAAGTGTACATTTTAATATTATTTAAATAAAAATAAACTCAAAATAGAATAAAATAAAGTAAATTACATGAACGAAGGCGTTTCACGTATTCCGAACTCGCCCTAAAACCTGACTTTCGCCCGTTGTAACGTAAATAATTCTCAACTCACGATTTAGTCATGTAATATCTTACGTTTTTCGTTAACAAAATGAGGTACTGTTTTATCCAGCCTGCTTCCACAGCCGATGCTACTGTGCCACAGCACGCTAGACTGGTTTAGCAGTACTGCGCTTGGACTTAGATTCAGAGAAATGGCCCATTAAAACAAACCTATATTTCTTAAAGGTCAACGTAATGTCTTTTGCTTTGGCTTTTCGATAGTCTAGGAACTACTAGTCTTCCACGATGCTTTGAAAAATACACAGCCGAATATACACAGGGTCTCTCATATGAACTAAGACCGTCGAAGCGGCGTTTTTACTTTCCGATAGGGGTCCTGCAGTGTGGAAGGCACGCGCATAGTTCTTGACCTTGCAAGCAGCCTGCATGTGTATAACCCAGGAAGGACGACACTTCGAGCATCTTTTATAAGGTAAGATTTCACATAAGATTATACAGGGTTATTCACCTAACATGTTACACGGAAATAACTTCTAAACCATTAAAGATATCGGCATTCTGTTTTCATATTAAAAAACGGTACCCAAGGCCTTGTAAAATAACGTGCTGCTTAGTCTCATTGGGTGATTAATAACAGAGATATTGATACTAACTCCATATTTTTAAATGGAACGGCACAAATTCATACAGCTGATTTAAAAGTTCATCTGCGTACAAGTTCAAATATGTAAGTATTTTCAAAATCGGACAATTACTTTTTAAGATATAAGTAAGAAAAACATGCGCTGTTTTGCATGCCGCATTAGACAGCGTGAAGTCGGGCAAGGACATATTGAGGCGCAAGCAGTTTTCTGGGAGTGAGTTCAGCCACAGAACGGATACCAGGCATGTAAGCACCTCGTACACATGTGATGGGTTTGCAAAGTGTGTATGACAGATGAACACATGACAGGACAGAAAGGGTTTATGTGAAGGAATATAGTAAGTACTTTGCCTCGAAAGGAACATAACGAAAGCTATAATTGTCACTGGTTTTAGTGTACAGTTCATACTACTCTGTGGGTTGAGAAATAAACGTAACACAAAACACCAGGAGACCTCCTTATAGAAAAGCAAATGTTCAGAGCTGATCGTGATGAGATGGCAGCAACACTATTATTTATGTTTTATTTTACACGCATTAATCTCCGCAGAGCTCCAGTGCGACTGTAGTAGCGTGCATTCGGGAGAGCGTAGGTTCGAGTCCTGCCTCGCCCAACCTGAAAGTGATTTTCATGGTGTCCCATGTTCAACACCAAGCAAATACCGGATAGGTACCTTTGTGATAGGCCACGGCCGACTTCCTTTCCAAATCCTTCCCATTCCCGTCCGTGAGAAAAAACGCTAAACTGAGTGCATGTCAAAACAAAACAATACAACTTCAATCTCCCTTCCCCGTTGTGTGTTCGCCAGTCATACAATAACGTTGCACACCCAGGGTATGTTACGGTACATCACATTATGTTTACAATACATGCCTGGTATCCGTTCTGTGGCTGTAATCAAGGCCAGGAAGCAGCTTGCGTCTCAATATGTCCTTGCCCGACTTCACGCCGTCTGATGCGGCAGCAAAACCGCGCATGCTGTTCTTATTTATATCTCAAAAAGTAATCGTCGGATTTTGAAAGTACTTACATATTTGAACTTGTACGCAGTTGATCTTTTAGGCCAGCTGTATGAATTTGTGCCGCTCCTTTTAAAAATATGGAGTTAGTATTAATATCTCGGTTATTAATCACCCCATGAGACTAAGTAGCACGTTATTTTACAAGGCCCTGGGTACCATTTACGAATATGAAAACAGAAAGCCGATGTCTTTAATGGTTTAGAAGTTATTTCTGTGTAACATGTTAGGTGAATAACCCTGTATATACGCTAAAAGCAGAGCGGTCCCAGGCGACGTAAGTTCCGCTAAGGCAGCTGCCGTAGCGCAGAGTACAAACACCGTGCTTTCGGTCTTAGTTTATATGAGAGACCCTGTAATGTAGAGGAGTCCTGGTAATAGCTCCTCCACCGGTCAGAATTTTTATAGTCATATTATTGTTCAATTGAAGGCTATAGAAAATATTTCACATTTTCTTTACGATAGATAACTTTTGCAGATGCCTTTGCTGGCGAGATGTAGTGTTTACAGTGCACTATGTCTTCCGGTATGGGCTATATCATATTTGTTACTTTCATTGACCTGTCTCAGTCTCATCCTTGGCTTTGACAATATGAAAGTGACTAAGGTATGAGTGATGCTAGTAATACCATTCCTTATGCAGTCAGTCCCTGTTATGAATGGTATGAAGATATCGCTCATAGGGTCGGTTGGTGCATGCATTTCAGTGGGCTTGGCAAACTGATATGTAATAGCAGCGGCTGGCTCGGTGAGGAAAGCAACGGGAAACTACTTCACTGCTCATTTCCCGTACGCTACTGTGGGTACTAATAGACATCGGATGTCTTTCACAACTCCTACGGTCAAGGTACAGTCTGTGGTTATTCAAGTCAGTTTTCCACTGTGTGTGTCTGTTTCTTCATACATTCCTGTGAAGTAGTCGGGTAAAACTTCGGCATATGATCGAAAATCAGTAAAGTCATCATGACTGGATCAGCTATGCCATAGTTGGTTGCTGTTCACATCTATTTCTGATTTATTTCCGAAGTGAGGTTCACATAATTTGGTGCAAATGTCGCATTTGGAAGACCTCGATTTTGACCAGATCAGATTTAAGTATGGTCCAAGCATTTTAACCAGTAGAGTAGAATACTGAGGATCATGATGCGAAAAAAGCGAATCTTATTCTTCGTGGAGATGTTGAATCTTCCACTGACACGACTTTCGAGAAGCAAATGATATGGCTGCTTGATCGATTCAACTAATCATGTCAGCTGAGAATGCCACTTACTCTTCTTGAATTAGTAAACATATATACTTAAATTCTTGAATACCGGGCGAGTTGGCCGTGTGGTTAGAAGCGCGCAGCTGTGAGCTCGCACCCGGGAGATAGTGGATTCGAATCCCACTGTCGGCAGCCCTGAAGATGGTTTTCCGTGGTTTCCCATTTTCACATCAGGCAAACGCTGGGGCTGTACCTTAATTAAGGCCATGGCCGCTTCCTTCCCATTCCTAGGCCTTTCCCGTCCCATCGTCGCCATAAGACCTATCTGTGTCGGTGTGACGTAAAGCAAAATAGCAAAAAAAATCTTGAATAGCCTTTAAAATAATGAAAATCCACAGCCTGTTTTCAGTCATTCAACCGGGCCAGGAATGGAATGATTGAAGCCCCCCATCTAGCGACGAGGATAGGAAATGTACCGGCTGCCGAAGCCTGTCGCACTCCTCTCCTTTAATATACTACTGAGAATTATTTTTCCTATAGTCTCCTCAAACTGACATACACTATGTGATACAGTTGTTGAATTTCTGGGAACAACTCCATCTATAAGCTGTGAACTAGATTATGCAATTTAATGGACTTGTAGATCGTGCTCCAATGAGATTTGAAGCCCCAGACGTTTCAAAGTAGGCCTAAACGATTTCGGAGTGGAAACAGTAGACTTCAAACTCCATTGGAGAACAGCACACAATCCCGGAAACCGTCTGCTATAACATGGCCTTAACAGCCTTCATAATGGTATTCAGATACTTCGAACATTGTTCATACGTACATTGCACTAACCCAAATAGGTCTCCAACGACACTCAGTATAGGCTTAGAGCTAGGAAGGTAGCAACTGCGTCCTTCATTAAGGTACATCTATTGCAACTATTTGCCGGGCTGAATACCTCATAGCCGGGCTGAGTGGCTCAAACGGTTGAGGCGCTGGCCTTCTGACCCCAACTTGGCAGGTTCGATCCTGGCTCAGTCCGGTGGTATTTGAAGGTGCTCAAATACGCCAGCCTCGTGTCGGTAGATTTACTGGCACGTAAAAGAACTCCTGCGGGACTAGATTCCGGCACCTCGGCGTCTCCGAAAACCGTAAAAGAGTAGTTAGTGGGACGTAAAGCAAAATAGTATCATTATTATTAATACCTCATACGGTTGAGGCGCTGGCCTTCTGACCTCAACAAGGCAGGTTCGATCCTGGCTCAGTTCGGTGGTATTTGAAGGTGCTCAAATACGTCAGTCTCGTGTGGGTAGATTTACTGGCACGTAAAAGAACTCCTAAAAAACAAAACCCCACGGCACTGAAAAGGCTTTGCCCTGCCCAGCGACCGCTGCTCAGCCCGAAGGCCTGCAGGTTACGAGGGACCGTGTGGTCAGCACGACGCATCCTCTCGGCCGTTATTCTGGGCTTTCGAGACTGGGGTCCTCAATTCTAATCACGTAGGCTGAGTGGACCTCGAACCGGCAATCAGATGTAGAGAAAAATCCCTGACCTGGCCGAGAAACGAACCCGGGGCCTCCGGGCGAGAGGCAGGCACGCTACCCCTACACCACGGGGCCGGCGTAAAAGTACTCCTGTCTGACTAAATTCCAACACCTCGGCGTCTCTGAAAAGTAGTTAATGGTACGTAAAGCCAATAACATTATTATTTCAACTATTTAGTATGAAAATGGAAAACTATAGAAAAAACATATTTAGGACTGTCGGATATTCAAACCTACCATCTCCCCCAATGCTAGCTCACAGCAATACGACCCTTATTGTACGAGAAATTTTCTTGGTGGACTTGAGACAATGTTCGAAGTTTGAAGAACTACATAATCAGGGAAACTAATAAAAGTCGAACGACGCACGTGAGAGTCAATAAATTATAAAGTGTCTCCAGCTGTTGATGAAGAAATATCTTACAATTGTATAATGCAATATGTTTCCTTTACAGTGAGGCCCGTGACTAAATACCCTTTGTACTCAGATGAGATGTACGTAACTTTGGATAACGATTCCACTCCTCAGCAACTCCATTCACCGAGGGAAAGGAAAACGTACGACACCCAGTGCAATTAAAAGTTTGCCTACAATTCAACATTTATATTCTTTTCCTAACAGGTCCTCGCACAGAGACGCGTTTTAGTTTTAATGGCTGATTTTAGATAGAGCTCACTCGGAAGTGAATGGCGATATTTGTGTATATCTGCAGTAGGAGCCAGGTCTCACAGTAGTTCACAATAACAGTGAATTCGATGAAACGGCACTTATTTAAAGGCGACAATTGGCAATTCACTTCTAGTAACTTTCATCTCCGTATATATTAAGAAAGATATTCAGTCGTTCAAACTTTCCATAAGAAGCAGAATAATAAAATGAAATGGATTTTAAAGTTCGCACTGTGGTGATTCATGATCTGAACTCGCGTAGACGGTCACGTTTTATCACTATATCTCCACTTCAAGCGGATGAATCGGTCTCTACATTCAACTGTAATTGTATGGCTCCTTGGCTGAATGGTCAGCATACTGGCCTTCGGATCATATGACCCCATTTCGATTCCCGGTTGGGCCGGAGATTTTAACTGCGTGTGGTTAATTCCTACGGATCGGGGACTGGATGTTTGTGTTTGTCCAAATGCAAACTTCAAATACAGCAAATCACAAACTAAAATCCAGTGCAGAAGCACGCTATAGTGAATTCCTCCCTCCACATAAGGCTGGCGCGAGGAAGGGCACCTAGCCGTAAAATTGTGCCTAATAATTCTTATCAAGTACCACCCCATAAGAAATGGGGAATCATGCCCAGTAAGTAGAAGTGGATTTTCATACCCAAGGACCCCCTGCGGGTGGGGGCGGTAGAATAACACCCACGGTATCCCCTGCCTGTCGCAAGAGGCGACTGAAAGGGGCCTCAGGGTCTCTGGACTTCGGAGCGTGGGTTGGCGACAACGGGGCTCTCAGCTGAGTCCTGACATTGTTTCCACTTACTTGTGCCAGGCTCCTCACTTTCATCTATCCTATCCGACCTCCCTTAGTGAACTTTTATTCTTTTCCGACCCCGACTGCTACGGTATTACGTATGGAGGCCCGGGGAGTCTTTCATTTTCACGCCGTTCGTAGTCTTGTCTTCCTTTGGTCGATACCTTCATTTTTCGAAGTGTCGGACCCCTTCAATTTTTTCTCTCTGATTAATGTTACATAGAGGATGGTTGCCTGGTTGTACTTCGTCTTAAGAAATAATCACCACCATTCATACCCAAGACGTACAACAGCACTTACAAAACATACTAATAGAAAAGGTCTGTTTAAAGAAATAATTATGGAAGTCTCCTTCAAAAATTTATAACGCAATGTCAAAGTAATCAAACTTTTTGAATTGTTCATTTTAAATTCTCAGTCAGTGAAATTAAATTATGGTTCACTACTGAGAACTAAGGAAAGAAAATGAGGCAGAAAGATGGGCAGGGACATATTCAACAATTGTATCAAAGGAAAGAAGTTGTTGATAAGGTCCTGAAACAAGAAAGGACTGGTGATGCTAATGAAATGGATGACTCATTTTTGAGGTCAGAATTCGACGTTGGCCGTGCGGTCAAGGGCACGCGGCTGTGAGCTTGCATCCGTGAGATAGTTGGTTCGAATCCGACTGCCGGCAGCCCTGAAGATGGTTTTCCGTGGTTTCCTATTTTCACACCAGGCAAATGCTGGGGCTATACCTTAATTAAGGCCACGGCCACTTCCTTCCTACTCCTAGGCCTTTCGTATCCCTTCGTCGCCATAAAACCTATCTGTGTCCGTGCGACGTAAAGCAACTAACTAGTAGAATTTGACCAAGCACTGAGAGACCTAAATAGGAGCAAGAAACCTAGAATTGATCATTACAAGGAAAATAAATCTAAACTCTGAATTTAGCTGATGATATTGTAATTTTTTCTCAGTCTGCAGAAGAACTGGAGATGAAAAATAAATCCAAGACAAAAGTAATGGAATGCATTCCAATGAAGTCAGGTGAAGCAAGAAATATTAGATTAGAAAATTAAGTATTAAAAGAAGTAGATGAACATCGTTACTTAGCTAATAGAATAACTAACGGTGGCAGAACTAAGGAGGACATAATATGCAGAGCAGCACAAGTAAAGAAGGCTTTCCTCAAAGAAAGAAGTTTGCTCACTTCATAAATTGATATACACAGATATGTTTGCTTCCGTCTGGAGCGTGGCATTGTATACTAGCTCAGAAAAAAATATATAAGGTTTTGAAATATGGTTTTATGGAAGACGTGAGATGGGCAGATAGAATCACGAATGAAGATACAATGAGTCAAATTGGTGGTAGGAGAATGATTTGCTGAAATTTGACCAGAGGAAGAGATAGAATGATAGGATACATCTTAAGGCTCTAGGACTTGTTCAGAGAGTATTTGAGGGAAGTTTAGGTGGTGATAACAGTAAGGCTAGACCAAGGCAGGAATACAACAAACAAATGTAGGAACAGAAAACACATGTAGGATGTAGCTGTTACGTAGAAATGGCAAGGTTAACGCAGGATAGGGTCACATGGAGAGCTGCATGATATCAGTCTATGGAGTGACGATACATACGACAACACTGGGAACTTAATATTTTGTTATGGAAATCAGATGTGTGTGCGTAGAAAATTGGGGGTATACATCTCAGCTAGTGCATCATCACTGTGCTGTACCACAAGAGGAGACCTGTAGTGGTGTCTTAGCAGTTCAGTAGGCAGCGTTTAAGAGAGGTGTCACATTCTAATTGATTGGCCGGCTGCCACATTACGGCGAAACGCGTTATTTTACGACTGAGAAAATCTGAAGACTCCCAATTTTTGTTGAACTGTTTTGTTGTTGTTGTTGTTGTTGTTTCAAAATCTAAAGATTATTCTTTATAGGTTCATTACTTACGGTCTAGAAAGCCAAGAATAACAGCTGAGAGGATTTGTCGTGTTGACCACACGACATCTCATAATCTGCAGGCCTTCGGTCTGAGTAGCGGTCGGTTGGTAGGCCATGGCCCTTCGGAGCTGTTGCGCCATGGGATTTGGTTTTGTTTAGGTTAATTTCTTCTCCTAAGAAAGGGTGTCAAATGGCATCGATAGAACTTTGTTGAGAAGAAACGTTTGATTTGTAAGACCGGCATTGCGCATTATATTAAAAACGAAGTTTTCAAAGAGTTTAAAACGGGATCACTGGAAGTTCTATTCAAGGCCACATTCTGAATAGAAACGTATGAACGTTGATATGTATGATTTAGCAAATTAAAACGGTAGATCATAAATCTTACCTATGATATTTACAGTTGTTTAATATTTGCCATGTGTAGTACTATCTCCTTGAATTTGTAGAGATATAATAAGAGAGAAGGTATCCTGCTGGACATGTAGATACCACATTTTAGGTCTGGTCAGTTAACGAGCAACCAACCACATTCCTCCTGAGCTCGGCTGTCTATCTCATTAACTCCACCCTCATTGGAAACTGACCACGAACCCAACTCACATGTTCCACGCTGAGTCCAGAAGGAATGTGGGGGAAGTTGTTCGCCACGTTGAGCTACTGGCCAAAAGAATGCCATCACTTACTGCTTCATTGACCACTCAGAAGTGATTTCAGTAATTTTTCATTCAACCTATCACCTCTCTCGAAAGGCCTTTTTTAAGACCTTTTCTTCCCAAACTAGAATATTCCTACTTACCTACATGCACATGTGTTATAAAACGTGTTTCGCATTACTGACGAGACTGTCACTTAGTATGTGCCTGATTACATGTTAGTCCAACCCTCATATTATTCCCCAGGTTTTGAGACATAATTAATGGACATGCCGCCACCTGTCAACGGCTTGCTGTGACGAACTCGCTTCTCTGCTCTCTGTAGCCTTTTGCACTTCCATACTTTTTGCATTATTTATAATTGTTATTTATAATTGAACTTGATTCGATCTCTCCCTTCTCGTATAAAAGTGAGCCAAGTAGCGGGTTAATATTTAAAAAGCTACAGACAGATGTAAAAAGCCTTTAAAACATTGTCGTAATAGAAACTCACTTTACAGTCTGTAGCGTTAGTTACCGGCTCTTAGACAAACTTTCATTTCACTGCCACAGATTATTTTCCTTATTTTTGGCTGTATCGGAAAGAGATATAGAACAAAAATTCACTACGAGCTTTTTTCGTGTGAAACCAACCGTAAAAGAGATACATTGAATTTTACGCTTTATGCCCCTCCTGTTGAATTTTCTTGAACACATACTCGACCTTATTCTAAACTGAAATATCAAGTGCCATTTAAAACCTTCCATACATTTTCCCGTGATGCAGATAAATATTAAACTGAACTCGACATAACGTCAGTATTTCTTGTCAAAATACAATATTAACCGATTGGAATGTCGCGCTTAAAAGCAACGTTGGCATTTGACATGCTCGATCAAATGAGAAACGCCACAGGGTTTCTCCCTCTTCACGAACAGTAGTACGCTGGAGTTCTAACAATACCAAGTTCCAGAGCTGGAACGACTCCGTCACTGACAGTAGTAATAAACACTGTTATGCCGTTTTCCGTTAAGTTTGTACCCTGTCTGTTACAATCAGAGCCTCAAAGAAAGGATCGAATAGCTGGAGTACAATGATGAACCAGTGTGTTATGTACCAGCAGTTATCAAAACATGGACGACAGGGGTGGCTTTACAGGTGAAGTAGGTGAAGTGCCACTTCACCATTTATTTTTACAAGAATTAATTTTTTTAAAATTTTTCTTATGACATTTGTTGGTTTTACGGAAATAAAATGTTTTTTTTCCCTTTTTGTACGGCGTTTGGAGCACCAAGAGCTCGCATCACTTGATGAGAACCAGGGGAACTCACGAAAGCGCCGGCTGTCGGCCACAGTACAGACCGTGGGATTGAGTGAAGACGAGAGATTCTGCAGCTGGCTCTACTTCCCCCGTACCGCCTTGCCTTGGCGGTTGCCATGACAACCGTGACATCACCCGCGTACTTTTCTCACAGCGGAATGTGCAAGTGAAGTTGCCGGGAGATCGGACTGTTTCGTCTTCCCTGCGTCATCCTGTGTGAATTACGAGTACTTTCGCATTATGGTTCATTCGTAGTGTTGTGCTGGTTTATTTAAACATGTATCCTGTTTATAACATAGTGTGTATTTTATTAGAAACACCATTTTCACGTTGGAAAAACGAAGATCAGAGTGAAGTTCTACGTTTTGGTCGCCCTACTGAATCACTGCAAATTTGTGCTACAAAAGTGAACATTCCGGTAAATCTTACCATCTTAGTTTCAAACGATCGTGGTTTAAGTAATTTCCATGGTTGTGCTCCTCTCCAGCTCTACAGATGTTTTTTGTCGACGCTTGCTTTTTAGCAATAAAAATACCGTTTGGAATAAAGAAGAATTTTCAGCCCTTTTGAACATAACACGTGCTTTATATAAGCACTCAGACCCTGTGAATTTTGATGGGATTGGTGCAAGAAATCCGTGGTTACCCATTTTCAATCGGGTGAAAGCTCACTGTCGGGTTGAGTGATGCAGATCCGTGAATTTTGTCACGAAGTGTAACGTTATTCTATGTCCGTTTAAACTGGGTCTATGTGACAATAAATAAATGTAAAATTTGCCAGTCATTTTTGTGAAAATCCAGATTTGAAGACTTTGGAAAGAAACCAAAATACGATCTCTGATGCCCTGAAGGAAGATGCTAGACTGTATATTCTACAGTTCAATGAAAATGTACGTTTAAGTAGGCTTTTCCTTCAGTTGGTAATTCATGCAGTGCTCTATTTAAGTAAGCAAGAACTAGCTTTTCGTGGTCTTTACGAAACATTAAATTCAATAAATCGTGGTAAATTTAAGGAATTGTTAACATTGCCGGTATCAAGGAGCCATGCAGAAATACAAAACCAGTATTCTAAGATAAAAAATGTGTTTAGTGGCGAATCAAAGAGTATTCAAAATGAGTTAATCGAGTGCATTTCAGAATACGATGATTTCATAAAAAACAGAATTGACGAGTGCTGACTTTTTTTCTGTTCAGGTGGACGATACGACAGATATCACACAGGTGTCTCAGTGTTCTGTAATTGCGAGGTTTGTTAATGCTGACGGGGCTATAGTGGAACGTTTCTTAGGTTTCCATGATGTAAGTGCTGACAGATCCTCAGATGCTTTGTTTGCTTTATTGGAATTGTGTTCCTAGTACGGGGCTTATATCCGTATGAAAATTACTATCATTCGAGCTTACTCCGAACTCTTGTAGTTCCTAAGCAGCGGTAATCTTCACAAATAATATCAAGTTTATACAGGGTTATTCACCTTACATGTTAGAGAGAAATAACTTTTAAACCATTAAAGATATCGGCATTCTGTTTTCATATTCATAAATGGTACCCAAGGCCTTGTAAAATAACGTGCTGCTTAGTCTCATGATGCGATTAATAACCGAGATATTGATTACTACCTCCATATTTTTAAATGGAACGGCACAAATTCATACAGCTGGCCTAAAAGATCAACTGCGTACAAGTTCAAATATGTATTTTCAAAATCGGACAATTGCTTTTTGAGATATAAATAAGAACAGCATGCGCGGTTTTGCTGCCGCATTAGACGACGTGAAGTCGGGCAAGGACATATTGAGGCGCAAGCTGCTTCCTGGCCTTGATTCCAGCCACAGAACGAATACCAGGCATGTACTGTAAACATAATGTGGTGTACCTAACATACCCTGGGTGTGCAACGTTATTGTATGACTGGCGAACACACAACGGGGAAGGGAGATTAAAGTTGTTTTGTTTTGACATGTAATAGGAAATAGCGTTTTTCTCACGGATGGGAATGGGAAGGATTTGGAAAGGAAGTCGGCCATGGCCTATCACAAAGTTACCTATCCGTTATTTGCCTGGTGTTACACATGGGACAACCGAGCTCGATAGCTGCAGTCGCTTAAATGCGGCCAGTATCCAGTATTCGGGAGATAGTAGGTTCGAACTCCACTGTCGGCAGCCCTGAAAATGGTTTTCCGTGGTTTCCCATTTTCACACCAGGCAAATGCTGGGGCTGTACCTTAATTAAGGCCACGGCCGCTTCCTTCCCACTCCTAGCCCTTTCCTGTCCCATCCTCGCCGTAAGACCTATCTGTGTCGGTGCGACGTAAAACAACTAGCAAAAAAAATAAACTCATGGGACATCATGAAAATCACTTTCAGGTTGGGCGAGGCAGGACTCGAACCTACGCTCTCCCGAATGCACGCTACTACAGTCGCACTGGAGCTCTGCGGAAATTAATGCGTGTAAGATAAAACATAAATTATAGTGTTGTTGCCATCTCACCACGATCAGCTCTGACCATTTGATTTTCTAGAAGGAGGTCTTCCGGTGTTTTGTGTTATGTTTATTTTTCAACTCATAGAGTAGTATGAACTGTACACTAAAACCAGTGACAATTATAGCTTTCGTTATGTTCCTTTCAAGGCAAAGTACTTATTTTATTCCTTTTAAACACATAAACCCATTCTGTCCTGTCATGTGTTCGTCTGTCACACACACTTTGCAAACCCATCACATGTATACGAGGTGCTTACATGCCTGGTATCCATTCTGTGGCTGAACTCACTCCCAGGAAACTGCTTGTGCCTCAATATGTCCTTGCCCGACTTCACGCCGTCTAATGCGGCATGCAAAGCGGCACATGCTGTTCTTACTTATATCTCAAAAAGTAATTGTCCGATTTTGAAAATACTTAAATATTTGAACTTGTACGCAGATGAACTTTTAGATCAGCTGTATGAGTTTGTGCCGTTCCATTTTAAAATATGGAGTTAGTATCAATATCTCGGTTGTTAATCACCCCCATGAGACTAAGTAGCACGTTATTTTACAAGACCCTGCGTACCATTTACGAATATGAAAACAGAATGCTGATATCTTTAATGGTTTAGAAGTCATTTCCGTATAACACGTTAGGTGAATAACCCTGTATACAGTTTAGGTTTGCTGTAGGAAAGAACTAACTAAAATTGGTACCTTTCGCCCATATTCTTAATACCACTAGTATTATTATTGTATATGCAGAGTGATTTCAAAAAGCAAAACAAAACGAAATCAAAAATAAGAATGACGATGCAGTTAGCTGGCTCAAAGTGAAAACATTTATTTCTACAAAGGAAACTCCGTGGGTTCTGATGAATACAGAACAATTGGCGTTGGTGCAAAGAGACAAACAGATATTTTCTCGAAATCAATTGGCAAGAGCATATTCAAGTACTTTACCAACAAGCACTGAAAAAAAATATTTCTCTAAGGCTTTGTCGATCAGGAATAATTTATAAAGTGCTCCATGGAAGGAACAACAGTTTGTCAACATTGGACGCTAAAGCTAGCGAGATTCCAGACTCTGCTGGAATCAGTGATGATTCAGAAAATAACTGCCAAAAAGCTAAAACAGTTTTACGGACTGTACAATACTTGTTTCAGTTTTTATGATAGTCAGAATTTATAAATAGGCAGATTCAGTTACGCCATACATATATCAATAAAACATGATTTGGTTCGTAAAATATGCTATAATTTGGCTTCAGAGGTGTATTAATAACAAAATGGGAGTAATTAAATACAAAACATGATTGCTCATAAGTATCCAAACTTTTAAACTGAATTATCCCTAGTGAGTCACAATTTATGAGCAAGGAATGCCGATCACGGGATCTCAGCTGAGCCTGGCATTACTTACGCTGACTTGTTTCAGGGTCTTCTTTTCCATCCATACTGCCCGACCTCAACTCGTGTCCTCTCCCGATCCTTGCGGCATTAGGTCTGCGAAACCAGGGAGCGGGGAGGATCATTCATTTTTTCACCTTTCATGGCTCTTCCGTTTATGTAACTTTATTACATCAGACCTCTTCTTCTTTCTCCTTTGATTTGTGTAAGAGAAGCTAATTATCATTTTGTTTACTTTTAAAAAACGATCACAACCACCAACTTTTGTTCTTTAATTTGACATTCAGAATATTTTATTTCCTTTTCTCAAATTCGATAGCGTTTTACTTGAATCTAACCTTTATTTCATTCAAAGGAATTGATAATCCCATTGTTCTCCTCTTTAACTCAATAGTCTCCACAACCACCAATCACCGTAAGAGAGATATACTTCTTTCCAGGGGCGTCTCATCCTTTGATGCATTTTGGGGCTTAGATCCGTATGGAAATTATACAATTCATTCGTTATGACAAACATTTGAATTGTAATGCGGTAGTTTAAACGGAATCTCATTTTTTGTAGGTTTTACTTGCTGAGAATACTAGATCCCTAATACAGGTCACGCCATCGGAACTGGGGCTAAGAACTAAGAATAACCAAGCCTATGGCACTAAAGCCCTTGAAGGGCCTTGGCCTACCAAGGGACCACTGCTCAACTTGAAGGCCTGCAGATTACGAGGTGTCGTGTAGTTAGCACGACGAATCCTCTCGACCGTTATTCTTGGCTTTCTAGACCGGGGCCGCTATCTCACCGTCAAATAGCTCCTCGATTCTAATCACGTAGGCTGAGTGGACTTCGAACCAACCCTCAGATCCCTAATTAAGAACTCAAATCACTCAAGTACAGAAACACTGACATATATACATCTGAAGAATAATATAGCTTGAGCAGGTTATTTATTTAAATATACAATAAAATAGTAGGCCTAAATGTTGTCAAGATCAATACTTTGCAAACATTTATCTTAGATTTTGTTAATTAGTCCACTTTTCGGAGGGATAATTTCCAGGTGTTTCCCCTCCGCTTTATGTAAATGCCTTTCTTTTCAAAGAAAAGGATATCGACACTCAGCGTGGAGTAATATTGTAAGCGCTGCTCTTGTAACCCAAACTTCTTCCTTACTCCCTCAACATCCTCACTAAAGGGTCTTCCGTGACGACAACCTGCAGGCTGAAACTCACACATGGTATCAAGCAAATACATGTTATACAGACGGTTGAAAGATATATTTATAGACAAGTACAGGTCGTAAGGCCTCATATTGTGTGTCAGTTCAATGGTTCGAAGCATGGTATCAATAAACCTTGTTGTCCATCTATGCAGGGGAATTTTCGCCTTTCATCTCACCCATATGATGCAAATTATGGCTGGGTACCTTACTTTAAACGTTGTGGATACTTTTTAAACCTTTATC
Source organism: Anabrus simplex (assembly GCF_040414725.1). Taxonomy (NCBI): domain Eukaryota; kingdom Metazoa; phylum Arthropoda; class Insecta; order Orthoptera; family Tettigoniidae; genus Anabrus; species Anabrus simplex. The sequence goes on from NC_090265.1 coordinate 311,439,031, forward strand.
CTAAAAACTTTAGCATTTCATCAATAACTATCAATATTTATGATTATCGATAATTATGACGACACAAAACATATGTCTATATTAAAACTATAGACCAGGGTCAGCCAACTGCGTGTACGTGTGATGTCAGGTAACACGTCACACACTCTGCTCGGGCAGCGAAACGAAGTACTTAGTGTTGGCTAGAGGGGCGAGGGGAAACACAACGTCATTCGTAGGGGGAGGCCCAAGGGCTGCAGGTACAATGCGGTATGTGTAGTACATGTTTCTCTCTACATATTTTATTGTAACGTAACTTTGTTATGAAGTAGCATAACAGTTATAAAGCAACTTCATTTCCACATATACAAACTAAATATTTAGCTGTAGCATTCCTATCATTTTCAACAAATAAACATAGATCTTCCCATAAAGACAAAAAGATCGGAGGGGTAGGTAGCTTGTCACACCGTGATGTGCCCGGTTCATCCATACGTACTGTTCCACTACCACCACCACTACGTATGGCACTGCACGTGTTTACTACAAAGCGAGGCTGTCTCTTCGTCTCACTCTACGGCAGCGTCTCCCCACCTTCTGCGCTCATACGTCACATGTGCTATCCGACGTCACACGGGCTCTCTTACACCACACGCCAGCCAGTTGGCTGACCCTACTGTAGACGCATACGCAGAGAAAACTAATCAAGTTCAATCTTCCATATTGAATGCGTACGTTACACCAAAGTACTTTATAGACATTCTGAAGAATGTAATTCGTACAATTCCACATTCTTTACGAGGCTTGGATTTCTTTCTCTCACATTCTACATTCATAATCACATAATGATCACATTCTTCCTGTTGCTATACCTCGCTGGATGCAGTATATTTTTATCTGTCTCTTGGCACAGGCTCGAATAGACTGTAGCTTCCACCGAAGTCTCAGTCTCGTTTACGGCTGTCACAGTATGAAAGTTACTGAAGTGTGGGTGTGTGGCATTAATGCCATAACTACTGCGTCTGGATGCTATAAAAGTTGTTACTGATAGGGTCAGTTGCAAAGCAAAAGCACCTCCTGGTTCAAGTGAAGAAAGCAACGGCAAACTACTTCTTTCCTTATCCTGCCTAGTATGCCACATTTTGCAGCGGCATCGATTTTTCTGTTTCCCAATAACTGCATAAAATCCACTAGTGGATGACTTAGTGGATAGAACAATCACATAACTGAGGATATCTTATTCATGAACTAGAAATTACAGACATCAAGATAGTGAGAATGGTAGGGGATACGTACAGTGGGAACAATGACAGAAGTCCACTTTCATTGAGGAGATTAAGAAATTAAGATCGAAATCCATAGATGAAGCTCTGCGTATGAACCGGCTTTGGTCATGGATCATGTAAGATGAATGGGGATCGATAGTTACTTAATATAATCATGGACTTGGAGTGTAAGTGAAGCAGAGGAAACCTAGGTGACAATAGGGGCAGATGACCTAGATATTAGACCCAAACAACAAGTATAGATCACCCTCCTGAGTTCCATTTTTCTGAATTTTATTATCCCGAAGAAGAATTCCTCACATTGTTAAAATAGGGAGGTCAAACACGTCTTCTCAGTTCAATTCAGCACCACACGTCCCTTCGGACCGAAAGCTCCACCGATAGATTTCTAATTCAGGTCCAGCTGATTACAAGACTCGGGAGTCTCCCATGAGACAAGCCCCAGGTCAATAGTTGCTACAAAGTAAAGGTCGATTGTGGAGCGCATTGCAAAGAAAATGTCTCGACCTCTCTGTACACAGCGCGTACAAGTTCTCCTTTATAAGTGAAATTACAATTTTGTCCCTATAATTCAAATGTCTTGCCTCATTGTTTTCATTTCAGACTACATATACAGAAGCTGAAAGTAGGTTAAGATGATTTTTTGTTTGTCTGTTTGTTTGTTTGTTTGTTTGTTTGTTTGTTTGTTTGTTTGTTTATTACTAGGTCTATATCACGGGACACAGTGATAAATTTCACCCTTTATGCCCAGTATATACATTCGTGTTGACAACAAATATTGACCTTCCATGCATAATGAATAGGACTCAGAAGCAATTCGTGTCTCTCTTAGTGTTAATAATTAATTATATTATCCTGACGAACATTAGAAAGGAAGAAATTTTGTGAGTTAATTTGTGTACCGGCTTTAATCTCGAGATTCGCTGAACCGATTTCAGTACTTCTTTCACCGTTAAAAAGTTTTTCTTCGTCGCTTATACGGGCTAAATATGATTATCCTAGCTTGTCACGAGATATGGTGATTTTAAGTGTACTTCCGGGACTTTTAATTTGAATAACTCTCTGAACTATTAGTCCTAGCAAATCGCAACTCACTAGGTGTATTTAAAATTCAATTATCTACTTTTTAAAATGTATGCCTGCAGACAAGTGATGGACACTCCCTCTGGAGTTTCTTGACAACGTCGCCCGGCGCAAATCTCATGTGGGATGAAATGAAAGACGTGTTAGATAGTCAGTTCAAGGCAAATTTTATTTACAAGTGATCGGTGTCAACTATAGTAAGAGACGATTGGCATCGAATGAAAATCAAAATGAAATAGATAAAATGGATTGTCATTTTATGTTACCGGTGTTATTTACTGCGAACGAACTTGCCTGGTCCCGCATCGAAATGTATGGCTAGTTATTTAGCCCGAGTATATGTTTCTCTTTTTTTATATTTTTTTACGTCGCACCGACACAGACAGTCCTTATGGTGACGAGGGGATAGGAAAGGGCTAGGAGTGGGAAGGAAGTGGTCGTGGCCTTAATCAAGGCACAGCTCCAGCATTTACCTGGTGTGAAAATGTCGAACCACGGAAAACCATCTTCAGGGCTGCCGACAGTGAGGTTCGAACCAGTACATGTTTCAATACAGATTTTGATCATTGTCAAAACTTCACACTCAATCTAACTTATACCTTAATTGTGCCAAGTCTACCGCAGTGATGGCATTATTTCTGGCGTAGGATTCTGCATTCAATGGTGTGCACTTTGTGGATCATAATTTTTCACCAGGTGAGTTGGCCGTGCGGTTAGAGGCACGCAGCTTTGAGATTGCATTCGAGAGTTAGCGTGTTCGAAGCTCACCATCGGCAGCCCTGAAGATCGTTCCCCGTGGTTTCCCATTTCAACACCAAGGAAATCCTGGGGCTGTACCTTAATTAAGGCAATGGCCACTTCCTTCCCATTCCTAGGCCTTTCCTATCCCATCGTCGCCATAACACCTTTGTATGTCGGTGCGACGTAAAACAATGTAAAAAAGAGAAACATATACTCGGGCTATATAACTATAAAACAAATTGTAAATAATAATAATAATAATAATAATAATAATAATAATAATAATAATTTTAAAAGTCGATATGAATAAAATTACTAAATACTCGAATATTTTACCCCCACATGAGATTTCCCATTTGGGTCAGAGGGCAGCCGTTGTGCTACCATCATGGGTGGTCAAAACGCTGATTTTTCAAAAGATTTGTTGCAATTGTACCAAGTTCACACTAAGTTATTCACCAAGTGTAAATATATTCGTTATAACTTTACTATTGCCTGTCTATTTGTGAACGAAACGAGATCAGAATCTTTTAAATCGGTCGGCGCGTTTAGTAGCTACGGGGTTCCGAAATGTACTGTGCGTGCGTACGTAATAGAGCGCTCTAAGGACGACGCCCCACGGGGAAAGATTGCGCCATCATGCTAACATTATCGTACCATTTAACTGAAGCCTTGAATTACCGAGTAATATCGAGATATTGAATGTATCTTACTTATAGTTTGCCAGAAACAGCCGATGATATACACGTAACGCTATATTCCTGTTCGTACAGGACTGCGGAGTGAGACGTGGTCACGTCTAGAAGTTGACATCGTCGTTGCGCCTGTGAAAACCACTAAGTGAAATATTTCAACTTAGAACTTTGGCTAGTAAGGATTTGTAGTCTTACTGAGCGATGACCCTAAAAGAATTCTCCATCTAGAGATCTGTGTTGCGGGTTAGTATTTCTGCAACAACACCGTCACGCTGCGGTATTCGCAGGCGCAACCTATTCCCAGTAGCTTGCCAGGAAGCAAGAGCCCGTTTGTGTGTTGACTCATCAAAATAACCGCTAATCTGTCAGTGTAATAAATAAAAAGGAACATAATGCAGGATTTAGACACCAATGCCCTGTAACAAGGTTCATATGTTTTTCCTTCATGACTTGAATGATTTGCCAAGAAAGTGCGCTTTTGCGAGATAAAAGGAGCATTCATAGAATGTAGCCGAGAGTGTTCGCACGTCCATCACAGGAATGGTAAGCGTGTAGATAAATTCCGTGGGCTAAGAATGCAAAATACTCCAAAAGCTTCTGAAAATGAACTACACACAAAACAGTATTTTAATGACAGTCGAATATGCTACAGCATTATTCGTCGCTGCTTCTTATTTCTTTTTGCATTAATCATAAAAATGTGAGTGGATTCTATAGTCAAAATGTAAAAAGAAGTGCGTGAGTAGTAGGAGTGAGTATCAGTAACATCGTTTTAAGAAGTGTTTATGAAAACAAAAGCATTTCTTCTACGGCATATTCAGCTCGCTCGTATGCCACTAACGACGCAAGGAGGGAAGAATGTTACTCCTCCTGCTCGCACAGAGAGGGTGGCAAAGGGTTGGGGGGGGGGGAAGCGTGCGTAAGTGAAGGTAACCTCCTCCTGCAAGATTCGAACTTCCTAGTATTTCTCTCAACTGTCTGCTCGAGGCACTGTCATATGTGTCGCTTCTCAGCTAGGCTCATACTGACAAGTTTCACGTAGTTCACATGGAGCGCTGAAGCATTTCCATTGTCTCATGAGAAAAGAAAGTGCGCACTAATGTTGATTGATATTCATATCAAACTGGAAGGAATCTGACGTGTGAGAAGTAGCCGATAGATGCAAAAAATATAGTATACAGCGTTATTCACCTAATATGTTACACGGAAATAACTTCTAAACCATTAAAGATATCACCATTCTGTTTTTATATTCGTAAATGGTACGCAGGGTTTTGTAAAATAACGTGCTACTTAGTCTCATGGGGGTGATTAACAACCGAGATATTGATACTAACTCCATATTTTTAAATGGAATGGCACAAATTCATACAGCTGATTTAAAAGTTCATCTGCGTACAAGTTCAAATATGTAAGTATTTTTAAAATCGGACAATTACTTCTTGAGATATAAGTAAGAACAGCATGCGCTATTTTGCATGCCGCATCAAACGACGTGAAATCGGGCAAGGACATATTGAGGCGCAAGCAGTTTCCTGGGAGTGAGTTCAGCCACAGAATGGATACCAGGTATGTAAGCACCTCGTACACATGTGACGGGTTTGCAAAGTGTGTATGACAGACGAACACATGACAGGACAGAATGGGTTTATGTGTTTAAAAGGAATAAAATAAGTAATTTGCCTTAAAAGGAACATAACGAAAGCTATAATTGTCACTGGTTTTTGTGTACAGTTCATACTACCCTGTGGGTTGAGAAATAAACGTAACACAAAACACCAGGAGACCTCCTTCTAGAAAAGCAAATGTTCAGAGCTGATCGCGATGAGATGGCAGCAACACTATTATTTATGTTTTATTTTACACGCATTAATCTCCGCAGAGCTCCAGCGCGACTGTAGTAGCGTGCATTCGGGAGAGCGTAGGTTCGAGTCCTGCCTCGCCCAACCTGAAAGTGATTTTCATGGTGTCCCATGTTCAACACCAGGCAAATACCGGATAGGTACCTTTGTGATAGGCCACGGCCGAATTCCTTTCCAAATCCTTCCCATTCCCGTCTGTGAGAAAAAACGCTAAACTGAGTGCATGTCAAAACAATACAACTTCAATCTCCCTTCCCCGTTGTATGTTCGCCAGTCATACAATAACGTTGCACACCCAGTGTATGTTACGGTACATCACATTATGTCTACAATACATGCCTGGTATCCGTTCTGTGGCTGTAATCAAGGCCAGGAAGCAGCTTGCGTCTCAATATGTCCTTGCTCGACTTCACGCCGTCTGATGCGGCAGCAAAACCGCGCATGCTGTTCTTATTTATAACTCAAAACGTAATTGTCCTATTTTGAAAATACTTACATATTTGAACTTGTACGCAGTTGATCTTTTAGGCCAGCTGTATCAATTTGTGCCGTTCCTTTTAAAAATATGGAGTTAGTATCAATATCGCGGTTGTTATTCACCCCATGAGACTAAGTAGCACATTATTTTACAAGGCCCTGGATACCATTTACGAATATGAAAACAGAATTCCGAAATCTTTAATGGTTTAGAAGTTATTTCTGTGTAACCTGTTAGGTGAATAACCCTGTATATATACATGGTTTTTCAATAAGTTATGCAGGAACTGAAATTCCATTTAAAAGGGTCAAAATACAACAACTTTCGCATAGGGACATATATTCTAAGACGAGCCCTGTATCAAAACAAGCGTGGGAATGTCAAAAACTACTGTACATAGTGGACAACGTATTTTTAAAAAGTGCTCTGCATTCTTAAACAATGCAGAACTAACAATCAATGACGTGATAGTTGTTTGTGAACACGGTACACACAGGGTACGTATTATGCACTCAACATGGGTAAAACACTCAAATTTCAGTACTTGTTACATAAATAACCATCAGTGAACAGAAATCATATAACAAACATAATGAGGTTAATTCGATTAAAATGAATAATTGAGGGGCTGACATGGGGAAAGTACTCTAGTCAAAACTGCAATTTTACAGTAGAAGCAAAAAACTGTTTCAAAGGTCCTGTTTGAATGATTTATTCAAAAAACTGTTTCAAAGGTCTTGTTTGAATGATTTATTCAAAAAAGTGTTACAAAGCCCTTGTTTGAATGATTAATTCATTATAGCAATAATACCAATGAAGTTCGAGAACACACCAAAACCACTGTAAAGTTCAAAAACATAAAAAAGGCAACGGTTTGCATAAATAATTTGAATTATGTTGAGGTAAAATTACTTGTACTAATCATCTAAGTAATCTACCATCGAAAGTAAATCCTTCTTCTTGGCCTCATTGATTGTTGGAGTACTCTGGATTGGTGGAATATCTCGAAGATTAGCGATATCATTAAGGGAACCGTTTTTATTGAAGATTCTGTATCTCTTCCACTCCTCAATTGAGTTGTAAGTTTGTCGAGTTAGGATGATAGGGAATCCAGTTTTCGTGATTTTCATCCACGACAGTGTGCTTATTTTCATCTTGGTAGTGTCCAGAAGTCGGTCACTTACCAAAGACAAGTCACGAAAATCTTCAAGAGCCATCTCAACAACATTGAAAGTGTTGTCGAATTTGCAGTCCAGGACCATGTCCCCCAACTCGCTTGGAACCATTGCTCCGCAGATTCGTTTCCGCTTTTCAATGATTCCGAAGTTGTGGTCACATGGCATGTAAGAATGAACAGGAACTAAAAATTTGAGTTCAATAGTTTCAAAATAGTCTTTCGTAGCCATCAGGACCATGCGATTTTTGTTCTGGCCTGCTCAGTTATCGCACCAGATAACTATGTGTCTCTTATGGGTGAACTTTGATTTCAGTACTTTCACGATGCATGGTGCTACTTCATTTCCTCCTCCACCCCCCCCCCCCCCCCTCATGGCAATGCCTTCGTGCCAGATGCACATGTAACTGTTGCTTGTATCTCCAACATGAATGCACAAGTTATAGTTGGAAAGCTGTCTACAATAGAACATACTTGAGTGAGTAAGTGAGGGTGTGCATTACTCACTGTGCAAGCAGCACTTGCAGGTGATCGGGACTGGGAGCAATCACTGTCAGGTAGTTGTTTTGCCTTCTCAGCTTTGCGCTGACGTACTTAACGCTTTGCTATTACACCAAATTTTTCAGGCCCTTCATTTTCCTGAATTGTTTCACCAAGGTATTCACTCAAATTGGGATACTCGTTTACTTTTCCCATATTTTGTTTCCGTGAATGTTGGTTTATGTTTGTTACAGATCATGTATTCTGTCTTTTCAAATGATATCTGAAGGCCGACTTTTTCCGCAATTTCTTTCAGGAGTTCAATCTGATTTTGGGCTGTTGAAATGTCTCAGGTTAGTATTGCTAGGTAATCCGCAAATACTAAGCAATCTATCGCTAGTTTTCCTCTGCCTAAAGTGATTGTTTGGTGAATTTTGAGGACCAATTTCTGTTTGCACCCTTCTTGTATCACATTTTCCAGGACGCAGTTGAAGAGAAGGGCGAGAGTCCACCTCCTTGTCTTACTCCTGTTTTGATTTCAAATAGATCTGAGGATTCTCCCATAAATTTAACCTTAGACTTCGTGTCTGTCAGTGTCTGTTTTATGATTGAAAGTGTTTTCATGTCTAAATCTTGTTCTTTCAATATTTGAAAGAGTGATTTGCGAACCGTTGAATTATAGGCTCTTTTGAATTCAACAAATGTGCAGACTAAACTATTGCTACAAATTCTCTTACGTCTTAGGATTAGCTTTAGGTTCAAGATTTGCTCTGGACACGATCGGCCTGGTCTGAATCCTGCCTGATGTTCTCCGATTTGTGGTTCTAGTTGTTGTTGTACTCTATCAAGAGGACATTGGGATAGAATTTTGTATGCAACCGATACTAGTGAGATTCCTCTGTAGTTGTTTGCATCTCTTCTATCTCACTTCTTGTACCATGGATGAATTCGATGTTGTTGTTATTATTATTATTATTATTATTATTATTATTATTATTATTATTATTATTATTATTATCTGATTGGTTGGACTCGTTGGCTTAATGGTCAGCGTCGAATCCTTATGTCCAATGTATCCCGGGTTCGCTTCCGGACTGCGTCGGTAATTTTAGCTGTGGTTCGTTCGTTCCTCTGACTCTAGGGCTAGATGTGGTGTTTGTTCCATTAAACACCTATTCATATACTGTATAATTATGTAACACCAACCACCATAGAAACACGCAATAGTGAATATATCCCACCATACAGGATTAGCGTCAGGAAAAGCATCCGGCTATAAAACAACCCTTGTATGACGTAGTTCGCACCCGTGACCCGGACAAGGTGTGGAGAAAGCGGAAGAAGAAGATATATTATTATTATTATTATTATTATTATTATTATTATTATTATTATTATTATTATTATTATTATTATTATTCTTTCTTTCTTAATCTGCTTACCCTGAAGGGTTGGTTTCTCCCTCGGACTCAGCGAGGTATCCCACCTCTACCGCCTCAAGGGCAGTGTCCTGGAGCGTGAGACTTTGGGTCGGGGGATACAACTGGGGAGAATGACCAGTACCTCGCCCAGGTGGCCTCACCTGCTATGCTGAACAGGGGCCTTGGTGGGGGATGGGAATATTGGAAAGGGTAGGCAAGGAAGAGGGAAGGAAGCGGCCGTGGCCGTAAGTTAGGAGCCATCCCGGCATTTGCCTGGAGGAGAAGTGGGAAACCACGGAAAACCACTTCCAGGATGGCTGAGTTGGGAATCGAACCCACCTCTACTCAGTTGACCTCCCGAGGCTGAGTGGACCCCGTTCCAGCCCTCGTACCACTTTACAAATTTCGTGGAATCGAACCCGGACCTCCGGGGGTGGCAGCTAATCACACTTACCACTACACCACCGACGCGGATATTATTATTATTATTATTATTATTATTATTATTATTATTATTATTATTATTATTATTATTATTATTATTATTATTATTATTATGAAAGTTAGGACATGCGACAGGGGGCCTCACATAATTCTTCCCGCTGGGAACTCATTCGGTCCTCCCGTGGCTATTACCACGATATCAACAGTCACTTTGAAACTACAAGCTTGGTTGGCCTGCAGTATAGGCTAAAAGAAAGAGCCACCGAGACCGGCAGTGCAGGTTGTTAAAGTAATGTGATGAGTGCGCTCCGAGGTGCATGCACGTGTGGCGCCTCGTGGCGGCAGCAATCAACATTACAGTATTCGCCACATAGCCGCTTCACTACTGACGCCCATGTAACCCATTGAAAACTTCCTTGCAGAAGTGAACATGAACGCGGTTATTATCAACCGTACTCTCATGACACCAGTGTTCCCAGTTCTCCCGAAATTTCCTTTAATCCAAATTTAAAGGAAGTGAGTAGTAATGATTAATGGTGCATAATATATCTGTGCAGAGCCTCCGTGTCTCAGACGGCAGCGCGTCGGCCTCTCACCGCTGGATACCGTGGTTCAAATCGCGGTCACTTCATGTGAGATTTGTGCTGGACAAAGCGGAGGTGGGACAGGTTTTCCTCCGGGTACTCCGGTTTTTCCTGTCATCTTTCATTCCAGCAACATTCTCCATTATCATTTCATAGCATATATCACTCATTAATAAATCATCTTGGGAGTGGCGACCCTATTGTAATAACAGCCTATATATGTTTCATTCATTACATCCCTGACCCGGTCAATGACTGCCGAAAAAATGTTTCCTCGTCTCACTGCGTTACGTTTTATCGATAACATCACTCGTAAGGTACTTCCGCGCATTCATTTCAGGCTCGAATTACGTAATCACTCCCCTCTTATTGAATTCAAAACTCGCGCTTGACTGCATCATTGGAAGGGAAATCACCAACCTGCATAGGTTTGGAATACAAAATCTGCATTCTGCTACGATTTCAAAATTAGCACACAATTTCTGCGCCTGATGAATAACTACATCGACAGGAAGATTGGAGAGAAAAAGAAAAGAAGAAGAAGAATAGTGTGGCCAGAGAGTACGGGTGAGTGGAATTGCATATTTTCTCATAATAACTCCAAATGATTTGCATTCTTTAATTTTGTTATATTATAAGATTTCAGTGCTCGAGGAACTGCCGACATTTTTATTAAAACTACCGAAATTTTTACGTACAATGCATCGATTTTTTATTTGTTGACCTGACAACAATGCATGACGCACACTTTAACGTCGAACAGTGTTGCAAAGCAAAGTCATCTCCGTACAGGCCATGAAGGCCCTTGGAGGGAAGGAAGGTAAAGGCTTCCACTATTCCTAACCTCGGCGCTTGGTGGGGTAGTGTGGTTAGCTTTACGCCCGGCCGCCTTTGTCCCCAGGAATTAACTTGGTACTCATTCTTGGTGTAGGCTGAGTGAACCCCAGGGCCAATGTGCACCTCCGGAAGTGGAAATCTCATTTCTTAAATTTTACGACTTCCTGACGAGGATTCGAACCCACGTCCTTCCGGGCGAACCGAGCACGCCTTTACCGCCTCGACCAGTGTTGGCTAGTAGTAAACAATGGATATCAATGAGGAATTTGAACGTATTTGAAACTGAAACATTTTATATTATAGGACGTATTGAGAGCTATCTGAAATACGATGTATTACGGTAAGTAAAATGATCTAACTACAAGCATACGTATTCATACAGAAAGTCCATCCGTTTCTCAAATTAATTTCAACTCAAATGGGAAAAAGTCAAGAGTAGTCTGCAACAGAAAATAGTTTGAAATCGTTTTCGTTCAACAGATTTGGCTAACAGTGGCCACGGCTTTACCTTGGCTTTACAGCTCTACATTCCGGAGGCGGTGGTTTGGTCGCACCGTCGGCTGTCCTGAGAATAGTTTCCTGTGTTTTGCAACCATTCTCACTAAGGCGAATGCCCGGAGAGTTACTTTTATAGGCGACGGCCGCTGCCCTCTCACCTTCTTCACACCCCAAATCACAGTAACACATCTCCTGGCCAGTGAGAGGGCTTCACTATCCAGGAGGCTCGCAATACCCCATCTGGGTACGGAATGAAAACATTTCAGTAGTAACAGCAGTTCAAATTGAAATGTGAAATTCCTGAGCTGTTGGGAGACAATGCTGATAGAAGCGTGACGAGTACTTATGAAACTGACGAGTTGTAGAACGACAGCACCTTGACAATTACGAAAACAACAAGTTAATGACTGTGTGTGCGTACATGATTTTTAACAACATGCGACGGTTCACTGTACAAGCCGAATAAGTGAAATGTTCACACCACTTCGAACAAAGGGCCAGTTGGAGCAGGAACTTCCACGATGTTTTCGTTCCTTCTGCAAGTATGTTGGTGCCCATGTCAGGAAGTGTGGCAAACCCTTCTCAAAAGAAACACCAGCCACACGTCTAACCGCCTTGTTCCCGCCCAAGCCGAAATCCTCTATGAACTCTTTCAGTAGGTTTACAGCAATGAATGAAGATTGCGAAATAATAAACTAGCAGGGAAATCGGGAATTCAGAGAAATAACTGGGGATTGTGCAAACCTGCAGCCCCTTTCAGAAATCGCCTTTGCATTCAACAATTATTATTCGAAAATGAAGTGGAATAATAATAATAATGATGATAATAATGGGTAGCTCGTGCATTTAGATTTTATAACTTAAAACTCTCCTACAATACACCACTCTTTTGCGCAATAATATGAGTCATGTAAATGGCTCTAGTTCATTTTCTACACGGAATACAATTGCTTGATTTAAGTTGATGACGGCGATCTCATCTTGAATCCATGATCGTGAATTGGGACCCCAGCTTCTGAAATCAAAGGAAAATGAGATTGTTAGTTCGAGGAATACAGGATTGTTTAACATGTACTTGAGAGTTTTCATGGTGGAATAAAGCTCCACTTTAAGAAGAATTAATTCCAAAAACATGTAAACACATTCAGCCTCTCAAATGGTATAGGCGAAGTGAAACTTACATGTAAGAATTTCCAGAGAATAAAACATAGCTACGTATGAGACCTTCAATCGCTATACGGAGTAAAAAGCAAAGTCACCTCCGTACAGGCCATGAAGGCCCTTGGAGGAGTGGAAGGTAAAGGCTTCCACCATTGTTAACCTCGGAACTTGATGGGGTAGAGTGGTTAGCTCTACGCCCGGCCGCCTTTGCCCCCAGGAATTAACCTGGTACTCATTTTTGGTATAGACTGAGTGAACCTCAGGGCCATATGCACCTCCGGAAGTGGAAACCTCGTTTCTTAAATTTGAGCTATACAGAGTGGTTCTCGAGAAATTCGCAATATCATACAGACAATCTTGGGTTATCTTGTCATTTCTCTTTTCCTTTCAACAGCAGATGTCATTCCGCTTCCACCAATTCAGTCAGTCAATCATTCCGCTTCCACCAATTCAGTCAGTCAATACTGACTGAATCTGACTGAATTGGTGGAAGCGGAAGGACATCTGCTGTTGAAAGTAAAAAGAAATGACAAGATAACCCAAGATTAGAGGTTACCCAGTAGACGAAGCATTCCAAATCGAGTTGGTGAGAGACGAATATGTTCCAAAAAAAAGCAAAACCATGAAGGCCCTTGGAGGAGGAGTGGAAGGTAAAGGCTTCCAGCATTGTTAACCTCGGCACGTGATGGGGTAGAGTGGTTAGCTTTACGCCAGGCCGCCTTTGCCCCCAGGAATTAACCTGGTACTCATTTTTGGTGTAGGCTGAGTGAACCTCAGGGCCATATGCACCTTCGGAAGTGTAAATCTCGTTTCTTAAATTTTACGACTTCCTGACGGGGATTCGAACCCCTCCCTTCCGGGCGAACCGAGCACGCCTTTACCGCCTGGACTAGGCAGCCCCTGACGAATATGTTCCAGCAGGAAAAAAGTCAGTTCCTCTACATATCATTAAACCAAAGGGTTTCTCAAAAACGCAATTGAACACTTAACGTCTCTCCAGTCTGGTCCATTTCTGCTTCTTCAAACCTCTGCCACCTTGACCAAGGCCCCACACCGCTGGCTGCGCAGAAGCGTGTGACTGGGGAACATATGTCCATGCGCGTACCGCCATCTTGCGGGCACTCTACAGCTCACCGAGGAGACCGTACTATGGAATTCATGCATTAACTTACATTTCGCACATATGAAAACACCTGCCCTGGTAAATTAATGCCAGCCTACACAGACTCCATGTACACACGCAATAAATATAAATAATATCAAGACCTTGGTAAAATTGAAAATACTTGTGTATAAAAACTGAACACATTTTGCATTGTACTGAACAATCTACACAACTCCTTTGGATAGCGTATAGATGGGGCACATAAAATAAAATTTAAAAATAAGAAAACCTTTAGCAGACTGAATAAGAAGACTGAAAAATACACTACTAACAAAAATAAATATACCATACCTCCTATTTGAAATTCACTCCCCGAAAACAGAAAAAAAAACAGTATACAGGCCTAGCGGTACTTAAACGTAATCATGTCGCTCATTTTAATATAAGCGTCATGTTTGTAACTGATGTGTTTGAACATTCGGAACAGATACATGTAATTGAAACATAGGTTCTACACTTTAGCTTTATTGAAAATACGAATACTTGTTCAAATGACAGCGACCTACAACATAAGTACGATTACATATCGCGAGAAAAAAATTGCCCGTCTCTCAGCAGACTGAAGAACACATTAGTTAAATATTTACACACTTCTGTACCGATAACAATAATCTTCAGTATCAACAAAAAGGAAACCTGTGAAATAAAATATTTCTATGAACGGTACATACTGTAGCTTATCATTCCTCTCTCATAAGTCATTGCAGCAAATTGTACTCAAGTTTCTGAACAGTTGATAAAGCACATAACTGCGAAAATCTTTCTAAAATATCAGATACATTTATCATTTTCTGAATATGAAATACCGGCTCCGCGGTGTAGGAGTAGCGTGCCTACCACTTACCCGGAGGCCCCGGGTTCAGTCCCCGCCCAGGTTAGGGAATTTTACCTGGATCTTAGGGCTAGTTCGAGGTCCACTCAGCCTACGTGATTACAATTGTAGAGCTATCTACGGGTGAGATAGCGGCCCCGGTCTAGAAAACCAAGAATAACGGCCGAGAGGATTCGTCGTGCTGACCACATGACACCTCGTAATCTGCATGCCTTCAGGCTGAGTAGCTCTCGCTTGGTAGGCCATGGCCTTTCGGTTTGGTTTGGTTTATCTATGACATAACGTAATGGTATGAGTAGAACTTAAATGATCATGTCTGTGTGATCTGGATTTAGGAGAACTTAAGAGATAAGTTACGATACCAATAAATCATTTTTCAGATACCGGTAATTGATAATAATTTGAAGCAATACCTTACCCTAATATGAAAAGGGTTTCATTAAGCTTTATCAGTCATATCTTACGAATTCTAGGCCCAAGTGTATCAAATTTGTAATACCGGTACACAGTCTGTACGAAAAATATGTATGCTTTTTCAGAACAGCTGTTTAGTTCTAAAAACTTATCCCCGATGAATTGGAAAGAGGCAAAGAGGGGAAAAAAAGAAGCCTAAAAATAATGTCCATACATTGTCTGAATCAACCACCTTGTAACCTGTTTAGTTTTCGATTATGGTCATTGAAAGTCATTTTTAAACAGTTCAATTTCTCCTCACATGTGAAAAGAAATACCAGATCCCATCTGATAGCGATCTGTACAAATGAAGGTTGCACATGAATTCACCCTGGTGAATACGGTACCTTTCCATTCCACACGTAAGGCCTAACTTACTTCCCTTTAATATTGCCGAAAAATTTAACTAGCGTATCGTACAAGCTCTCACATTCCTTGAAGATATTTGACAATATAGTTTCACTCCGTCACATATAATACCACAACAGATCCACTAACAGACATGATTCAAATCGAAAACATGCAAGGGACTGTAAACATTACCACGTGCTACCCATGCATTCAAAGCTGAAGCGCCCGCAACATGGCGATGCGCGAAAGTGTTCAATATTCCGCATACCATCAGCGCGCTCTGTGAGTCTAGATAAGTAATATTAAAGTCTTTGACCTTGACCGTGTACAATCTTTTTTCTGTGCTATCGTCAGAGCCAGGGTCCCTGCATGTCGCAATCTAAGCACTATCCAAGTGCTTGGGAAACTGAACCTCAAGACTCTTTCTGCTCGGAGGAAAGTAGCCGACCTAAAGCTGCTATACAAAGCAGTTAATGGTCTGTTTAGGTCTCCAGATTTAGCTTCCTTATTTCCCCTCCACGTCCCATCCCGTAATACCAGAATGAAGACCCTATTCCATACTCCTTACTCCCGGCTTTCTCTCACCCAAAGGTCCCTTTCGGTACGTATTCCAGCAATGTTTAATACATTATCTATCAACAACAACCTAGATCTCTTCGTAACGTTTCCTTCCTTCTGTCATGATATTTATCATATAACTTAATTTTCCTTCTTGTTCTTTCCCGTTCTGCTCCTGTATTTACTGTAAATGTATTTTTCTTTGTTAATAACGTTGTTTATGTAAATATGTATTATATATGATTGTACAGTTTTTATTGTGTATATTCGTGTCCTTTGTAAGTATTTATATATCTTTCATTTTAGATTCATATCTGTTGTACATAGCTCAGATCGTTGTAATTCGGCGTTATGCTGTTGCTGATCCTGAATGAATAAATAAATAAATAAAATCCCCATGTCAATAAATTTCTTATCCGATATGAAGTTTAGTGAACTATGCAAATTTGGCTGTTCTTGTGTCCTACCTCCAAACATAAGACCCATTAATTAATTCTACAGATGCTAACTTATACTTTTCTTCAGAGTACTTAATCCTGGGTTTAAAGTTGTCGCACCTTTCTTTTTAAACATCCGTAGGTTGGTTTCAGAAGCCGTAGTTTTAAAAATAAAAACAGCGAGGGCAATTGTGTGTATGTTGATTATTCAGCCCGAAGTCTGGTTTGATCCTCCACAGTTCCGCCAACAGCTGTTGTAGATAGCCTAGGCGTCACTGAAGAGGCATACTAGGGAAATGAGGAGTGAGGTAGTTCTGAATCAATTAATCCAGTCAGTTGGAATACATTCGTAGGTTGGTTTCAGAAGCCGTAGTTTAAAAAATAAAAAGCGAGGGCAATTATAAATCGATGAATCCAGTCAGTTAGAATAGTTATTATACCGGTATCTATCCGTTCGCCTCTGTGGTGTAGTGGTAAGCGTGATTAGCTGCCACCCCCGGAGGCCCGGGTTCGATTCCCGGCTCTGCCACGAAATTTGAAAAGTGGTACGAGGGCTGGAACGGGGTCCACTCAGCCTCGGGAGGTCAACTGAGTAGAGGTGGGTTCGATTCCCACCCTAGCCATCCTGGAAGTGGTTTTTCGTGGTTTCCCACTTCTCCTCCAGGCGAATGCCGGGATGGTACCTAACTTAAGGCCACGGCCGCTTCCTTCCCTCTTCCTTGCCTATCCCTTCCAATCTTCCCATCCCTCCACAAGGCCCCTGTTCAGCATAGCAGGTGAGGCCGCCTGGGTGAGGTACTGGTCATACTCCCCAGTTGTATCTCCCGACCAAGAGTCTGAAGCTCCAGGACACTGCCCTTGAGGCGGTAGAGGTGGGATCCCTCGCTAAGTCCGAGGGAAAACCCAAACCTGGAGGGTAAACAGATGATGATGATGATGATGAATAGCTGATATCCGCGGCTGGTGGAATATTGTGCGGAGAAGATAAATATACCGTTCCATTACCAAAAATACCAATTGTATATTCCCAGCATAAATACATCACACTGAAGCCGATGCTGGATCTTGGGAAAGAATATTTCTTTCGCAATGGGTCCTTTCAGTGTTGCGATCCAGATGTTATTCCATTGAAGAGTTGTGTTCTTTAATCTTTCTCTTCAGGTAACATCTTAGATCTCTGTTGTACGAAACTTCCATCGTGTATGTTGCATTTTATTTTGCTAATAGGTCTGCTTTTTCATTTCAGATTGTTCCTGTGTCCGCGAACACAGGCTAGACACGCCTGGAAGCCTTGCTGAGTACATGGGCGAGACAAAGCTCATTTTAAGTCTCACGACGAGAAAAACAAAACTCTGTAAGGCCCTACGGGCTCGAAAATGATGTTTTAAGTCCATAAAACCAATATTTATCGAGATATCGGCACCGAACTACCCTGGTCAAGGAATCGGATAAAGAAACAACCAAGCGTAACCGTGGCACGTCAGCTCAAGGATTCTACAGTAGTGGGTTTACGAATGTATGTTCCAGCACAGCTGTCAACCAAAATTGGTACACATATGACTTACTATCTGGAAAAAATGTACTGTGGAGGTAAGACAGCCCGAGCATCCCTTTGGGCGAGGATGGAAATTGGGTGAAGAATAAAAACAATAGAAAACGACCAAGAATCCATAGTTTTGGGGGGTCACTGAGGTGAATATTGACTGTCCAGATATCGTTTAAGACCAAGTTCATCCCCAACGGGGTAGAAGGGTGGGTGAGAAGGGGTGAGAATGTCTAAAATGACCGAGATTATGACTGAATGTGTGTATATTCCAGCATACCTCTCAACCAAACTCGCAAACTAGCACCCCTTGTCAAATGTAACAAATAACAGAAAACGAAAATGTATTAGTGTCGAATCCAAAGTTTTTGGAGTCGCCGAGAGGAACTGTTGTCCTCTGGATGCCGTTAAAGTCATAGTTCAAGCCCAGTCGGTATGAAGGTTGAGAAGGGGTGAATAAGGAATGTCCAAAATGACCGAGATTATGGATGTATGTGTATGACCAAGTATATGGCAAAAATTACTAGGTGTGGGGGGGGGAGGGATGTAAGACACCAGACTTCGGGGTGGAGGTGGGAAGGGTCTGAATTATAAAAATAATAGAAAACGACCCATATTATTGTATAACCCATAGTTGTATTTACAAGTAGCTTTACGTAGCACCGACATAGACAGGTCTTATGGCGACGATGTGACAGGAAAGGGCTAGGAGTGGGAAGGAAACAACCGTGGTCTTAATTAAGGTACAGCCCCAGCATTTGCTCGGTGTGAAAATGTGAAAGCACGGGACACCACGGAAAACCACCTTCAGGGGTTTGAACCCACTATCTCCTGAATAAATCCATAGTTGTTGAGGTGCTGAGATGAATAGTGACACTACAGATATCGTTTAAGTCCAAGCTCAGTCCTATTGGTATGGGGGTGAGAAGGGGTGAAAATGAAAATGTATAAAATGACCAAGATGTATGCGTATATGTTCCAGCATAGCTCTCAAGCAATCTTCGCACGTATATGACTTACTGTGTGGAAAAAATACTGTGAGGTTAAGACATCCCTAGCACCTTTAAGGGAGGAGACGACACGTAAAAATAATCGAAAACAACCGATATTAGTGCCTAATCCATAGTTTTCAGGGTCACTTAGATGAACTGTGACAATGAATGCCGTTGAAGTCCGATTTCAGCCTCTATCGGCATGAGGTTCAGAACGGGTGAAAAGAATATGTACAAAATGAGAAAAGAGAGAAAATGTTTATTCCATAGTTTTCGGAGTGAATGGCCCAGTGACAGTTGGAATCATCTACATAATATCTATACCGCGAAGCCTAAATAAGCCTGCATGCAATCATAACTTATTTTTATCAGTTGCTTGAAACGATCAACAACTTCCCAGAAAATCTGGTGTGCAACAAGAAAATATTTTAACGCGAAACTAAATACCAGCGTCCGCCCCTGTGGTGTAGTGGTTAGCGTGATTAGCTGCCACCCCAGGAGGTCCGGGTTCGATTCCCGGCTCTGCCACGAAATTTGAAAAGTGGCACGAGGGCTGGAACGGGGTCCACTCAGCCTCGGGAGGTCAACTGAGTAGAGGTGGGTTCGATTCCCACCTCAGCCATCCTGGAAGTGGTTTTCCGTGGTTTCCCACTTCTCCTCCAGACAAATGCCGGGATGGTACCTAACTTAAGGCCACGGCCGCTTCCTTCCCTCTTCCTTGTCTATCCCTTCCTATCTTCCCATCCCTCCACAAGGCCCCTGTTCAGCATAGCAGGTGAGGCCGCCTGGGCGAGATACTGGTCATTCTCACCAGTTGTATTCCCGACCCAAAGTCTGAATCTCCAAGACACTGCCCTTGAGGTGGTAGAGGTGGGATCCCTCGCTGAGGGAAAAGCCGACCCTGGAGGGAAAACGGATTACGAACGAACGAACTAAATACCAGTAATATCAAATTAAATCTTAAAATTATACATACGTAGAACAATATTTCTCAATCAACAAAATAGTTCGTAAGCTTTCATTCAACTTCACAATAAATATTCACTTAAAACAGGTAATACAAATGTAAAAATAAACGTTAAAAAAGCAGCCGAGTTAGAGCCGGGTACTAGCGCTAATCTATATAAATAAAATCGTAACGACCGTGTGTCTGTACATTGAATATTTTGGTGAAATTTTCGTACTGTTATGCGTTTCAGGTGTAATAATGACCACCTGCATATACTTTATTTTAGCTTTGGTATCTGTTTGTCGATTTGTCTGTTTGTCTGTTCTTATAACAGGAAAAATTTAGATATATTTCTACCAAACTTCACATTTAGAATCCACCTGTCCTGGGTTAGATTTATGGCCAATATTACTTCTAAATCCCTGAATAGACTGGGGATTCATAGGAAGGTCGAAACATTGATTTCACTCTCCTACAATATATACATGACAAACCTTAACGGAAAACTACCAACCTA
Organism: Anabrus simplex; assembly: GCF_040414725.1. Taxonomy (NCBI): domain Eukaryota; kingdom Metazoa; phylum Arthropoda; class Insecta; order Orthoptera; family Tettigoniidae; genus Anabrus; species Anabrus simplex. Next base: position 311,459,551 of record NC_090265.1, read on the forward strand.
AATGGAAAAACCAATTTTTAAAACTTTTTCTCATGTGCACGTTTTCGATAGGAGGATTAATAACGGAGATATCATAAGCGGAGAGTTTTGCAGTGCAAACGCTTCCTATGCAGTAGGCGACCACGACAGTGACCAAGGTCGCGGCTTAGATCGCTGATGGAACGGCCAATACAGCGACCAGAAGGGCGGCTGATGTTCTCATCAGTATTCACTCTTGAAATGGGGGTTGAAGAGATCGCTGTTTTAGCATATATTTACCGAAGAAAACACAAACATAAGAAACGTTATTGGGTGCATCCGCTCTTAAGCTCTAGATCATCAAAAGGAATATTTGTTAGGTTGTTTACAGAACGAAGAATTTTACACAGACCTTTGAATGTTAACATAGATTTTGCTACAGATATAATTAAAGCACAATTACGTAGGGGATAGTGGATCACGGTGGTTTTGAGCAGACTGACGAAGGTTCAAATACTGTCTGTCTGTTAGGTCATCAGCCCATAGGCTGGTTGGATCATCAAATAGCACCACCAAAGGTTATGCGGTAATAAGGAAACCCCAAAAACCAATGGCAGCACCAAAATGAGGCGTACTAGGCAAGACGAGGAGTGAGGTAGTTTGCCATTGCTTTCCTCACTGGGTCAGAAAGTGTTATTACAGCACGACTGACCCTATGAGTAACACCTTTCATAACACTCAGATGCACTAGTCGTGTTCTGAATGTCATTACTCAGCACCACCCATACCCCAGCAGCTTCCATATTGTCACAGCCATGGATGAGACTGGGACTTCGGTGAAAGCTACACTTTACTCTGGCCTGTGCCAAGAGATGGATACAAAAAAAGAAATTATTATATGAACTTTCAGACCAAACAGAAATAATGCATTTGCAGTTTGAGATTACTTTGTGGATTACTTTATAGGTGAAGGTAGTGTCCCATTGCAAAATGAATAAAATAAGCAGTACTTACACAAATATTGTTTTTCTTTATTATCTGCAACGTTGTAGCCTCGAAACGATTCAGCGACTTCATCCCATTGTTTTTCCTTCACATTTCTATTACTATATGCTTCCGACATGACACACATTGCATGTCGTTTTGCAATTTCTTCAATAAACTGCATACTGTCGGTATCCGTGGTCATATGTATAGTACCCTTTAGCGATATTTCTTTGTACGGGGTGAGGAGTAAGGAGGGAATCTCTCGGTTCCGGTAATATCGCCAACTGAATGGAAATGAAATCTGAATTGAATCGATAATATGATCGATCGATATGAATTTTCTAACCCTTTATTATCTTAAGCCAACAACTGTGTCATACACACATTATATAGCATTATATAACATTTCTCGATGCGAATCTTGTTCCCAGCATGAATTCTATAGTTTGGCTTTGCTGTGTGAACAACAATAGTACTTCAAAAAACATCAATAGTACTAATACGTAAAGTGTACGCCAGATGTCACACAGCGATGCATAAGCGATTCATAGTTCTTGTTTCAAAGGTTGCCAATATGAATCTCGAAGATACCCGAGTTCGACCAATTCAGCACTAGGGTGTCAATGTATCGCTAAAAGGTGCGCATACTATACTCGCCACTCACTGAATTAACAAGTCGGACGGACTCTGCTTCTCTCCAAGGAGCCGCGCTGAGTGTCCATAATTGATAACACAAACAGCCGATCCCTGCAACCAGCTGGTCGCTTGTGTGTCGGTGATGTCAGCGATCAACGCCGTGACCAGGCGAGAGCTGTCGTCCAATGCCCGGAAGTCCATACTTTTACGCATAATCATTTTGCTAGCCGCCGCGACTCGGGTTTCTGTCGTGGTCGCCGAGTGCGCGGGAGGCTTTACCAGCGGACTTGGCCCAAAAGCGGCTGCAGTTTGAAATCTACTCTAATTCAGGATTGTGTTATCAGGTGCATGTGACGCCAAGGTATCACTTCGAATTAGCGTTTATAGAATATTCTCAGTATATATTCCTTAAACATATAACAAAAGTTTAATAATATGTTATTTCCGTTATATTAAGCCGTATACGTACGACAGATAATAACGAAGATGCTTATGAAAAATTGGATTTTTAGTCCAAGTCCCGTGGAACACCTGGTCATGTCTTCAGGACGGGATAACGAAATATAACTAAAGAGCTATTTTACTCTTTTCGATAGAACAGATAATGAGGAAGGTTATCATCAAGAATGTGTTTCATGAGTCTTCAGGAACAGCCCAACTCCAGTCGTCAGAGAAACAAAAATATGTAACCAAGAAGCAGGAAGAACTTCGCACAACTTCTGACCAGGAACTGTACCGTACAATAAACTCTGTAATCGTCCTCATTCTGTATCGACTTTGCCCAGCTTTATAGTAGGCCTGCTTCACGTTACTGCCACGTCCTTTCGTAAAATATATCAATTTAAAATGGCGTATTACACGTTTGAATACGGGCATGTAACTTCGCATAAATTCATGAAGGAAACATTTAATACCTTACAAAGTCCCCTGCGAAGAACGGGTACAAATGCTAGCAACAAAAAAGAGTTTGTTTTTATCTCTTCTATCATCCTTAGAAGTTGGAGTATTGAATATTGAAGTAAATTGAATTTTCCTCATGCGTGAGTTACTTCCTTCTGCAGTATTTACTCGTTGGTAAGCTGAATTGGTCATTTGACAGAGAGCTTAAATGTAATTTGGTAATGTGCTGACATCGAATATGTACGTGCATCTTGTTTATGATAAGTACTAGCAAATGTACCCGTGCTTCGCTACGGTATTCTATACTGTATACGTATATCGAAGTAAATTACTGAACATGCAGCGAATAAGACTTGTTTTAATTCCGTGTCTCATAGCGTTATCCGAGAAACAGCATAGCGAGGTCCATGTACGTTGTTTCCTAAGCAAAGTGCGAGTTGCGGAGTTGTGATGATAACGGCAGGTCCACTTGACTACTGCCATTCGCAATTGAGTTGGGAATTTTCATTATAATGGCGGGCCCCATTGCCTGCTGCGCGGTCACAATCGATTTGGGGAGTTTTCGTTGCAATGGCAGGCCCCATTTGCTACTTCCAGACAAATAACAATTGAGGAATTTTCATTATAATGGCAGGCACCTTTTCCTAATGCCAGTCAGTTTACTGCCAGTCACACAGATTTGGTGAGTTTCCATTATAATAGCAGGCAACTATGCCTAACGTTAGTCACTTTTTAGATGGGTTTGTAATGACGGGCACCTTGCCTACTGCCAAACACAATCAGGTAAAGGAGTTTTGAAAAAAAAAGTTACATGCTCCCTAGCCTTCTGCCAGTCAAATCGAGAAGGAAAATATTCAGCCGCTCATATTCGGAAAGTGGATGTCACGAAATTTTATTCTCGGGTCTGTGGCAATTACTCTTCAAGAATAAGCAGCACGTTTAATGCAAATATAGCATTGCTTCACGCTGGCGTCATCAGGCCGCGGGGAGAGCTCCGCTGCGAACCACTAATTTCGCATGGTGTTTTGTACACTTCGAACAGCTACAGTGAGAGAACGGAGCAATTCTGGTGTCAAAATGCTCTAAAAAACAGACTAACTAATACAAAATGAAACATACATAAATAAGTCACATAGTGACTTTATAACCAAAATAAACATATTTATACAGAGTTAAAGCTGAACGGCTGAGTTGTAGGACATAATTAAGTCAGGAATATATTAACGGACAGGTATATACCATCAACACTACTTTGTTTATTCTTACACAAATACCTGGAATCTATATTTTAAGGTTTAGTCAGCGTAAGTCAAGAAATTGCTCATATGATCGTTCTTTCTCCTTTGGTAAAATCACCACTACACGGTTAAATTGTGTCATATATTGAATGTTTCATACACCCAAATCTTCGTCGATATATGTTCTGCACAATGGTGTAGACCGCATCGAACGGCTTTCTGCGTTTCTGGATAATGGCCCACACAAGCACAAAGAGACACCTAGAAGGCACTTTATGTTATACTACGAGCAAATGGTGCTCATCCACTAATGGAAAGCAAAATTTTTTAACACCAACTTAATAACGGTAAGAAAACATGAAATGAAATGACGTATGGCTTTTAGTGCCGGTATGTGTCCGAGGACTTTGACCAGCCAGGTGCCCGTAGGCGACCTGCACGTCGTGATGAGGATGAAATGATGATGAAGACGACACCTACACCCAGCCCCCGTGCCAGCGAAATTAACCAATGATGGTTTAAATTACCGACCCTGCCGGGATTCGAACGCGGGACCCCTGTGGCCAAAGGCCAGCACTCTAACAATTTAGCCATGGAGCCGGACTAACGGTAAGAGAGTTCGACATATAAAATTACGTGAGCGATTCTGCTAGTAAGAAACCATTTTGAACTTTTCCGGTAGACTGTCTAGCAGGCTGTAGATAATGGTTTTCGGATCAGAAGGTCCCAGTTCGTCGCAGATTTTGGTCGCGTATAGTTAGTTCCTCAGGCTCGGCGGGGGGGGGGGGGGAGTGTTTGTGTTTGCCTCAATATGTACTTATCTCTTCAGATACACACAACACCAAACACCAAGGAAAGACGTAAAAGTGAATAAATCCTTCCACGTAGGATTGGCGTCAGGAAGGACATCCGAGCATAAAGCAGGGTTTAATCCTCGTTAGCCCACATGCATGACATAGTTCGTATCCTGATCTCCCCAGAGTTTTGGAAAATCAGAAAATCAAGGAGAGGGAAGAATAAGAAGATGGTGGTGATGGTGGTGGTGGTTATTGTTTTAAGAGGAAGTACAACGAGGCAACCATCCTCTATGAACACTAATCAGAAGGGAAAAGGAAGGGCATGAAAATGAACTATTCTTCACAAACCCAGTGCCGTAGGGTTATAAAGAGAACAAGAGTTGACCAATGGAGGTCAGAGAGGAAAGATCAAAGCGAGGAGACGGGCATAAGTAAGAGGAAGCAATGACAGGCTCAGCTAAGAGAACCGTGGCCGCACAACCCACGCTCCCACTTGAGAGATCCTAGTCCCCTTTTAGAAGACTAAGGGCTATGAAAAGAGATTATGTGGTGTGATTAGTCTAAATATATCGAAAAACGTCAGCCGTTTGAAAAATAAAATGGTAGTTCAATGTAAATAATGGCGTTCAGAAGCAATAAAATAGTCCCAGATTCTTAGGTTCCAACCCATTCTGGTCCTTACTCGTAACTCTCAAAATATCACATTTATCTTCCGTTTTGTGTAACAAGGAATAAAGTACGTACATTTTATACAATATAAAAGGAACGAATTCTTATCAGAACCAAAAATGATATAATTAGATGTATTTAACGATTACATTTGTGTCTTATGTATTTTAAAGTAATTTTTCAACTCATTGAAATGGCACTGATGTTCCTTGAAGCAACATGTTCTACGTTTGAAAAGGAAAGTCCTACAATGTGTCACACAGAATATTATAATCTGTCAGATGCACGTCAGACGTGGCACAATAAAGTGATGATGACCGGGGCAAAAATATCCGGCAGTCTCTCTACCTAGAGTATGAGAAGTTCGACAGTAAATTTTTTAAAAGTTACATTCAGAGTAAGCCGTACAGGAGTTGAGCAATATGATGGCTCATTTTTTGAGACCTACCATGTGCAATTAAAAAGTTGGAAAGAAAATCTCTTCCAATGGAGGAAGCTCTTCAAGTTCTTGATGGAGTGAGGGACAACTCGGCTCCTGGACCAGCTGGAATATCCGCAGTCAAACTGGAGGCTGTTTTGGCATACAGTTCAGATTCCAAGATATAGCTTTCTCTTTGGAAAGAAGTTCCAAGAAACACTAACTGGAATCCTGATTAAATCGCCGTTAGGTTGTTTGCACCGCTTACCTCGTGTTACGTGGAACGCAATTTTTCTGTACTCAATCAGATTTTCACTGAAGACAAAAGAGGTTTTACACTTGAAATTCGGTTCAAATATTTCATTGATCAATGTTATGTTAGGGAAATAATTAAATGAGTAGTTTGCAGGTGTGGTGTCATGTAATAAAGAGACAGTGTAAACAGGACAAAGATGCTGAAGAAGCTGGAAGCTTTAATTGGAAGAACATGGCTGACAAGACTAGCAGTAAATATATTAACAGAAAATTTCGTACAAATAAATGACAACCTTTGCACATCCAAATGGATCAGCCAAACGATTGGAGTGCTTCAGGGCGACCCATTGAGTCCATTACTATTCAATGTCCTAACGCATGATGTGACAGCTAAGATCAAGAGATGCACTAAGAGTGTAAACGCATACATATATGCCGATGACATGGCATTGGCCTCAGAGAATAGAGATGAATTACAGAGTGCGATGGATCTCATCACAGAATGGGCAGATGAGAATTAAATGGCGCTAAATATAAACAAAACTGAGTTAGTAGTATTCAGAAAAGGTGGTAAATTAGCAAAACAGGATTGTATACAATGCAAAGGACAGAGGCTCAGGAATAGCAATGCCTACAAATACCTCGGAATCACAATTCAAGTAACTGGAACGTCTTTCTCGATACACCTGAGGGAAAGAATAGCCGCAGCAATTGGAAACATCAACGACATCAAGCAACTACCACGCCTGTCCCTGGAGACAGCCATGCGACTTTTCGTAATCAAGGTTATGCCTGTAGCCACATATGGTCTGGAGTTAATATGGGAGTTCCTCTCGAAGAAACAACTGCAAGAATTGGAAAGTCTGAAAGCGAGGTTCCTCAAGCGAGTTTTAAGCGTCTCGAAATACACTCCATCTCGACTAGTCTATGTATTGGCGAGGGAAACGTTTTTAGTGGAGGATGTAAGACTTCACCTACTGCTACCATCCACAACAAGTTATCGAGAACTCTTACAAGAACTAAAAGAAAAAAGAGCAGATATTGGGATGGATTTCTACGGGACAGACGCCATGATCAACCGTGAATGGACACGCACAGGATATGACTTACGGCATACAGTTACGAGGTTTGCCATACATGGGTTTCATCATAAAGTATGCCAGACCTTGAATTATCATGAACCAGGCCCGGATTGCGTGTGTAGACTCTGTGACCAACACTGTGAGAAGTATCACGCTTTACAGTGCAAGCGTAGGCAACAAACGATCACCCAACTTGCTAATGAATAGTGGAAATGACAATTAGAAGTGCAAAAAAAAAAAAAAAAAAAAAAAAAACAACATTGTGACAATAAGTGGAAAGATATTTTTTTTCTTAAAATGGCCATTGGCTGCAATAAAATTCTTATTATAAAGAGACAGTGTTGTAAAGAAAATAGACTATTAATATTTTCTAATATTGGTAAATAGTTCCGTAAGACATTTCACTATCTCTGCGTGAACCATCAAGCTACCTTTTAGACTTACAATACTATAATAAGGGATGGTTTAAGGTAAGTTTAACAACATTTGCAATATATTAATAGTAGGATGTTCATTATTTATTATTTTATTTATATTCCAGAGAAACCTTAAAATTACAAAATAGACTGTATATATACATTCTAAGAAAATTCCCGAAATAAGGGTTGAAAAACCTGACTTTAATATCTTAAGTCTAAAAATCCCAGGTTTACTTATAATTCATAAAGTACATAGTCACATTAATTGGTAGTATTATGAAACGTACCTTCGCCTGCCAAGACACCTGCTGCCAAGTGAGATGGCCTACTGATATTGGAGTGATACGTGGTCAGTGTTATGATTAGACATCGGATCGTTAGATATTTACCTGTTGTTTTCCGTAAAACCTTATCAAACCTATCTGTGGCAATTATCCGTATTATGTACCTATCGTCACAGTAAAAGAAAATTTTACAGTGCCTATTATGACGTTACGACCTATTTTTGCCATTCTGAGCTTTAAATATTATACAGTTCATAAATTAAACACTAATGTTATTAATTATATAATTATGTTTCTGGTAAGATCTTTCATTTTCGAATCATTTAATTTATAATAATAAATAATTATTATTACTCAAAATTAGTTTCGGCAGACTGAAGACCCTAACAGTTATAAATTAAGTTTTCACAGAAGATATTCTAAGATGCAAGCCAAGCATGAGAGAGGGTAGGTGTGGAGGTGGGGGGTGAAACAACCTTGGAACCAGGAATTTGTGGGTTTTGCCGTTATTCCCGATACTTGTCTTGCACATGAACCGCACCGAGTCGCACAAGAAATTAGAAATCAGTTCCCAAAAGTGAACGATTTACTTTTTTCAGTAAAGGAAGCATTTTCAAAATCAAATACAAGATTTGCTGCTTTTAAAGAAAATGCCCAAATCTGCCGACCCCTCCAGCAGCTATTTTTAACAAGCTGGGGTCCATGGCATGTTTACAGGCTGTTCAGTATTACAGTGAGAACATCCATTGTACAGAAAATGTTTTGAACAGTTTCTCAGAAGGTGACTCGCAGTGCATTAAGATGACTCACAGTATACAGTACTACAAGAGAAGAAACTAAGGGAACTGACATATATTCGTGCTAAATTCACATTCTTTACAAACACTATAAAACTATTAGTCGTCAAAATTCAGTCTCACTGAATCATTGTCTGTATTTACAAAAGCAGAGAACCTGATGAAAACATTCAAACTAATCCTGTCCAGGCATAAACGTACACCACTACGTCTAGAAATGATAATAATAATTTACTGCGCACAAAGTTATGGCGGAAACGCAGTGAAAATGACAATGATGCATAAGCAAATTTGTTGTTGCGTTGTAAGCTATTTGCTACATGATAATGTAATGCATCTTCTATTTTAAATAAATTATTTCTTTTTTGCTATTTTGTTTTACGTCGCACCGACACAGATAGGTCTTATAGCGACGGTGGGATAGAAAAGGCCTAGGAATGGGAAGGAAGCGGCCGTGGCCTTAATTAAGGTACAGCCCCAGCATTTGCCTGGTGTGAAAATGAGAAACCACGAAAAACCATCTTCAGGTCTGCCGACAGTGAGATTCGAACCCACTATCTCCCGGATGCGAGCTCACAGCTGCGCGCTCCTAACCGCATGGCCAACTCGCCCGGTAAATAAATTATTATTATTATTATTATTATTATTATTATTATTATTATTATTATTATTATTATTATTTCTCCTCGCACAGTAATCCTTCATATGTATTTCGTTTATTTCATTGCGCCTATTTTAAACCGATATAATAATAATGGCGTATGGCCTCCGGAGAGGCCTGGTGCGGGTCTTTTTCTCCTATACGGCCTATTAGGCGACCTGCATGTCTACCTAGAATGATTTCTAATGCTGAATACGCCACACACACCCAGACCCCGAGTCACTGGAAGTAACCAATTAAGGTTAAAATGCCCGACCCGGCCGGGAATCGAACCCAGGACCCTCGGAACCGAAGGCCAGTACGCTGACCATTCAGCCAATGAGTCGGACTTTAAACCGATAAGAACCTATTTTATTCATTTTTCCACCTATATAGGCGCGTATAACTTATATTTTTGGACCTAAAGCTCCGATGTCTAGTTATGATATACTCAGCCCAATTGTTTGACTTTCTCAGCTGGGCCCACTGCCTCTCATATCAGAGAACTCCTCAATTTTACATCGAAAATGAGAGAACCCAAGGTGCCTCCGTGGCTCAGGCAGCAGCGCGCCGGCCTCTCACCGCTGGGCTCCGTGGTTAAAATTCTAGTCGCTCCATGTGAGATTTGTGCTGGACAAAGCGAAGGCGGGACAGGTTTTGCTCCGGGTAGTTCGGTGTTCGCTGTCATCTTTCATTCCGGCAACACTCTCCAGTCATACTTCCATCTGTCAGTCAGTGATCATTGCTCCAGAGGAGTGCGACAGGCTTCGGCAGCTGGCTCAGTTCCTAACATAGCCGCTAGATTCCTGACCCGGTTCAAACTAGGAACAGGCTGTGAATTTTCATTTTTCAATGAGTGAACCCAAAATTAAATCAGTATTAGAATACTTGGACGATCCGAGAATCGAACCCAAGGCCTCAGGGTAAGAGGCAGACACGTGCTCCGCACACCAATGTTGGCAATTGGTATTAGTGTTTGGGTTTAAAGTAGTATTATATGGCCTTATTAATAAATGTCTACCCAGATCCATCTTTGGCGATATACTGAGTGCAAAGTGATCTACGTCTCCTGGTTTGGGCCAGATTTAAGTTTTGTAATTTGTATTGGCTTGTCTCAGTTTCAACTGCGGCTTTAACGGTGGTGTTGGTGGTGGTGATTATTGTTTTAAGAGGAAGTACAACTGGGCAACCATCCTCTATTAACACTAATCAGAGGGAAAGTTTGAAGGGGTCCGACACTTCGAAAATGAAGGTATCGGGCAAAGAAAGACAAGGCCTACGAAGGACGGGCAAATGAAAGACTCTCTAGGTCTCGTAAATCTAATACCATCGAAGTCAGAAAAGAATAAGAAATGGATAGGGGGACTGGATAGGATAGATGAAAGTGAGGTTCCTGGTACAAGTAAGTGGCAGCTATGCCAGGGCTCAGCTATGTGCCCCGTGGTCGCCAACCCACACCCCAAAATTGATAGCCCCAATAGCCCCTTTTAATCGTCTCTTGCGATAAGCATGGTATACCATAAATATTACTCTATCGCCCCCACCCATAGGGGTATTTGGCTTTGACGATATGAAAGTGACTGAGTTATGAGTGTTATTAGCAATACCATTCCTTACGCAGGCAGTCCCTGTGATGACTGACGTGAAGGTGCCACTCATATGGTCGACTGGTGTCAGCATTTCAGAGGGCGTATTATATTCTTATTCGGCGTGGAAAGCAACGGGAAGCTGTCTCAGTCCTAATTTCCCGGTGACGCCTCAACTATCTATGCCAGCTGAAGGTATAGCTGTTGAGGATGTAATCAACCTTAGGTCAAAGAACTTGGCATACGTACAGTAGTAGTAGTAGTAGTAGTAATGGTGAGTCCATGGCTAACCCTTCTTTTTGGCAATAGACTTTGTCGTTGAATGCAAAGCAATTTTGGTGTAGTGTTGTTCTAAGAAGGCTAATAATTTATGTGGTTTCTTGTAGAGAAGTGTTTTCTTTAAGTTGATTTTCGATAATTTTAATTAATTCATCGGTTGGTATGTTGATGTACATGTTAGTGATGCCAAAGGATATCATACGTGTGCTCTCTGTTATTTTAAGTTTATTTAGTTCTTTATTTAGTTCTAGGCTGTTTTAATTGATCTGTCTCCTTTAAGTGAAATTTTCTCTTTTAGATTTAGGTTGAGTTGTTTGCTTAAATTGTAACTTGGTGCATCTTTAAAATTTACTATTGGTCTAATGGGAGTAGTAGTAGTAGTTGATGTTGTTGTTGTTGTTGTAATTTAATCTGAGTATTACATTATTACTTTCAAAAAATATTTTCCAGATAGTCATACCTTATTAACATCCTGCCCTTGTGCAGAACTCCTCCTGTCTAGGACCACAGATGCAATAATTGCATCCTCTTCTGAAAGGTCTTCCAGGTGTGCATCCCCTCCTGAAGAAAATGCCTGCTGAATAAAGAGAACAAATATGAAATAATATAATTTTACTTAACAAAAAGTAAGCAAGGGTAATATTAGTGCCCTGAGTAACGTATTTACCGCTTACCACACATTAAGTGTAAATCGATCTAAGATATGAAGAGTGAAGAAACCTTAAGGAAGGGAAAAGTCATTATGATGTCATTCTCCAAAAACAAATAGCGTGATCCTTACATCATGATGCCTATAACGTGTCCACTCCTTTACCAGATATTTGACCAGAAAATACTTTTACATTAGAAAGTTGTTTGGAAACTGGCTATCGGGATCAGAACATCTCCCACTTCCGAAAAATTAACATCGAAAGTGTCTGACTCGTTGGCTTAACGGTCAGCATACTGGCCTTCGGTTCAGAGAGTCCCGGGTTCGATTCCCGGCCGGGTCGGGGATTTTAACCTTAATTGTTTAATTCCAATGGCACGGGGGCTGGATGTATGTGTTGTCTTCATCATCATTTCATCCTCATCAAGACGCACAGGTGGCCTACGGGCGTCAAATAGAAAGACCTGCACCTGGCGAGCGGAACCCGTCCTGGGATCCCCCGGCACTAAAAGCCATACGACATTTCATTTCAACATCGAAAGTCACGATCGGATATATATGATGTAAGAAGAAGAATATGATAATCAATGTAGAAACTGTTGTGAACTGAAAAAGACATATTTAAGAATGAAAGCGGAAAAAATACCATTATGATCAGAGTCACTTCTGCTCTACATCGTCGAGTTTCGTATGATGACCATCACGCTCAACGCATAATAATTAATAATTATTGGATTTGATTCCATATGCGTTCGCTGGCCCACCCCAGCATTTCTAGACCGATCATCTGAAGACACGAGTCCTTAACGGAGTTGAAATGAGTTCCGTTAATATTTTCCTTTATTGAGAAACGCAGTAATTTGCCGTAGGCTGTTAGGTTCGGATTTTTGGGAGGCCAGTTGAGAGATCCGTCTCGTATGATCTGCAGTGGAAAGAAGTATTTAGTTTGACTGGCCTGTATCGGAAAGCAGACAAATTATGTGACATGGATAAAAACTCTTCTCATCTACGACAATGTTTTAAGTTCATGTCACTGGCGAAAGATATTTCTGTATAAAAATAACGTGTTCCTTACATCATGATGCCTATAACGTGTCCACTCTTTTACCAGATGCTTGACCAGAAAATACTTTTGCATAAGAAAATTTTGGCCTACCTTATACAACAACATGAAGTCAAAAATCCAATGTTACTTCCCGCAGAACCACGTCCACTGCATTTTACTATGTGCTGTGCCCCCCACCACACACACACACACACACACCTAATAACACAAATACCTCGTGGACTGGTCGGAACAGTCTAAAACAGTCCGAAGCTGGACTCGTACCTCATCAATCAACGATAGGAAGCAGAAAGGTGATAACCCGCACCCCCAAATAAAAGAATGGGATCAAAAACATAAATTTATTAACACAAATAGGAATTCAAGTAAAAACGTAAAGTGAACAAAAATTAAGAGGGGATACATAAAAGAGATTACTTATGCATCACAGACGTAAGGGCTTTAAAACGCGCATTTGTGTTTCCCATAATAAGTGCCGTTTGGTAGATATTACCAAAATTGTAAGGAAACGTTGTGAATTGTAATTACAACTAGAATAAAAACATACCTCTTCCTTGGTGAAATAATTAACTATTTGGAACGAACCATCTCTTTCACCAAAGCGAGAAGTTGGATACGTATATTGAAAGCAAACATTTACTTTCTTAAATCACACAAACGAGCATTCGGTAATACCACACACGAGTTTAAGTCGTATCTTATCTTAAAAGACGCGGTTCACAACAATCACCTCTAAGGATCCGCATCCCCAGACAATAAACAAAAGAACACCGGGAAGATGGCCCGGCAAGAAACAATAAATGGACAACATATGAAGGATGAGAGGTTGCCATAGTTACGAGATCGTTTAAAGTATCCAACAACGAAAAAGGTAAACTGGAGAGCAAATCTTTATAATAAACAATCAAACCGGCGTGTAAGCCAAGAACACAAGCAAATAACAAGAAAAATGAGGGTGGTGTTAAATAGACACCTGTGAGATACGGAAAAAATAACATATGTTCAAACAAATAAATCGATGCCAACTCACTCGCGCACGGTGTAGATACCTAATGTGTGCAAGACAAAAATAAATATTACTATCAAGACCCGTTACGAGAAAAGTCGTACTGCATGATAAATAAGATCACTGGCCCACGAGCTTGATTAAAACTTACCATGTCGTAACCCAAGGATCACCACATAAAACATAGGCTCATCCAGTTACGATCATGAGATTTATCCAGTATCCACGCTAGATGACATATTCATATCGCCTCTCGTAGGGCGAACATGAATTACACAACATTAGCGTTAACGCAACATCAACACCAACATAAGCTCAGCCAGTCATAACCATGAAGAAAACGTAGCGTAGGGTCTCAATTCAGAACAACAGGCAAACACACATCATTCACACAGAGCCTTTTTCCCGTTCCCACAGATTGAATAATTTGTACTGTGCCGTTTCACAGTTCTTTATGCGAGCTGGTGGGAACAAATATGGAGTCCCGGCGATTAAGATGTTAATGTGAATGCATTTAACGTCAATACGGACGGAAATGTAGTTATTTTCGTCGGTTGGTTACGGAAAGAACCATGTCTAGAAGGCGCAGGAAAAGAATGACAAATGGACATTATTTAAACATATTATTATTTAAAAAAATTCTCTCATCATTCATTACACAATCAGACCTTGAAGCAGCAAGAAGCCATCGAACTAGATTGAAAGAATCTACTTATCTGAAGCAAATAGCGTAATTTAGAAGAAAATATAATTCGCGGCTACAAGCATACCATCTATTATCAAGATCTAATCGCTGCGCGAAATTTAAAATACAATAAAAAGGAGATTACCCAGATTATAATAGAGATACGTCACGAATTGACGCAGAGCATATATAAATTTATCGGATACCGCTCAATAGTAAGCATACGTACTGATCAGCTGTCGAGTGCACTTGCACTAACAAAAACATAGAGGAGCGAACTTCATTTTCCAAACAGAATAAACACTTAGCAATTATCCTAGCCGATTTGAAGCTGTTATATTGAACTAAACTGTACCATAACAGAACCTACACAATTTAAGCTTCCCAAGAGATATATTAACTGAAGAATGACTGCAATGAATCACATATTTTGTTGTTGCTCTGTTCCATACATACGAGACTCCACTATGAACCTGTAAAGAAGCAAGGCAATGCTACTTGGACCTTGATGAGGCGATACGATGTTGATCAGCCCAGATGACCAGTAATCAGCTGTGAGGAGCTACGATGAACCCGATCACTCGTGAAGGAACCAGATGACGAGATCCTAATCTCAGATGACCGGAGATGAGAAGACATCGAGACCACCTTAAGACAAGCTAAGTCCATTATCTGAGTCGTTTTCGTAAGTAAGAGAATATTACCTTTTTATAATTAAATGTTGATATGTGTACTTCCGTGCGAAGACAGTGCGTAGACAAACGTCTAGGTGAGGTTGTAGGAAGTAGGTACTCATCTATGTGTAACGTCAGATCCATTAGTAGGCGTGGTCACCAAGTGATATTCCGATCGTAATGTTTCCAATGATATGTGAGAGTAAATGATTAGTGTTGTTATTATAATCAGTGAAGAGTAAAGTCTGAAGTTGGTATTAATACGAGTGTTTACTAATGTAATTAAGGTCACATGGTACGAGATCGTATATAGGAAGTGTTTATGAAGGAATAAGGCATTGTACTGCTCAGAGTTATAATGTTAAATTTGACACTATGACGGTAAGAAGTAAGGTGATATTTTAAGAATGTCGTGGCACATTTGGCGTGCAGTTTAATGAATTGATATGCATATAATATAGTGAGAGATTTATTATAGGTGAAGTAAGAGTGATAACTGACATATTATAGAAATGGTATAAGGATGATAGTGACTTATGATGGTCATATTTATTTATTTTTCTTCGAGTGAATAATCATAGTTGTCACAGGTGAGATGAAGTGATTTTCAAGTGATGTTTTCTGAGATTGTCATTGAATCTTTGCCAATTCCAAACGGTAGTTCTTAATCTTATGCAGAATCACGTAGTTTAGGATACGATCTAGACGCTGATGGGCAGCGCTATTATCCATGTTGAGATCATCTGAATAATCATGCAGGTAGACATGGTTGTACTTAGGCTTCACTGAATTATTTCGGATAATTTTGACAACTCTCACAGTTTATAACCTCATTTCGGATAATATTCAAGCTACTAGACAGATCACTGGTGACATATATATTCACACAAGGATTTTTAGTCGAAGATAGTGTCTTCCAACCAACTAGATTTTCCACTGGTAGTATGTTTGATAATAACTTAGTAGGATATGTGTGATGACGTTTCTTACAACCAAATACGCACTTAAATTAATATTTATCCCTGAATTAAGGTCATATTACCTTAAGTCTATAATTTAAATCTTACGATAACATTATTTTGAGGGTGATTACGACTTCCAGTGGACATAGCTTAACTTACGATGAATAACACAAGGAAATATGAGTGACTAAGAGGCAATTGAGCATAAGAATATGAATATTTAAACGGCAAAGCATATGAGAGTGTAGGCCCTACTAGTCAATCCAGGTCATGAGAAGTATTGTGATGATTTTCATTGAGAATTTTAACCTGTATGGATACATACATTTAGTGTAACTTAAATAACACGTATCATTTTAATGAGTAGGGAGTAGGTATTAATGAACTGAATTTCACATTTATTCGAAGAATAACCGATAAGACTCCAATCCTTATCTGAATACTTACTTGACGATTCCAAATGCGTTCTTTATTTTTCTCAAGAAAGTTTAATCGGAGACATTGTAAATAGTAACTGATATAATTCTTTATTTCTTATTTTAATGGATGCATCCAACACTTTTAAAGTTATTGATTTTAATGTTCATTTCTTGTCAATACCATTCACTCGAATGTTTTAATTTCATTTATATTAATTTAATTCAATATTACCAAACTTATTAGGTGAATTGCATATGAATGAAACCATTAATTTTATAAATAATTCCCTAATGTTGTACAATATTCTTCTATGCTTCTAATATTCTACGGTTTTGAGGGACCAAAGGACTTATAAAATGGAGTGATGGAGCCCTAGCATGCGTTTATATTACGGTAACTTCGTAGGTTCAGCCATTATTACCTTTGATATAACGAGGTCACGACACTGTACTGTGAATTAATGATTCAGTAGAGGTCAGATGACATGACTTTCTGGAACATTGGTGATGAACACAGACTTTAAGAATAATACAGAGTTATTTACTTCAAGAAATATTCATTCGATTGAATTTAAGATGAATTTTCCTTTATTGACTGACTTAATAATTTAATAAATGTGGGATATTAGAACCTCATTACTCTTTCTATGTCTTCCTAGAATAAGTGTTAGATGTAAGACCGTACTGTCTTAAGTCTACAACGATTTCTCTAATGACTAATATGGATATGGTATCTAACTGGTAACGGGTAAGAGACGTCTTCCAACGTTGGTTAGAATCTGCCATTAACTGACCAGAGCGTTCTTCTCTTACGGAACTCATAACCCATAGATCTTAGCCATCGAATCAATGTTGTACTTAGAGCTAGTCTGGATCTCTTGCGTCCATGCCTGGACGCAGGAACGGCGCAGTACGAAAAACAAACGCACACACGAGAAACAAATAAAACCTACAGCAAATGAAAATTAAAAACCTGTGGAACATGGTCTCAGTATACGAGATCAGCATAACTACGGTAAACCAAAAATTAAAATAAATAGCTTACATCCCGAAGAATAGAACCAGCAGATTCTATATAATCAAAATCATTGACTCTGGGCAGATAGTCGCGTAGGGTGAACGATAAATCCATTTGATAAATCACACAAAATCTAGTGCAATCATTTTGTAGCTTAACGTTTCCACCTTCCTCGCGTCAAACATTGTTGTTGTCTCTCACAGAGAGCGGAAGGCAAAGTGTGTCACAAGAGAGAAATGCTTCGTCAGATATTGATGGCATGAGACGCCAAAGAAATGTCAAAGAGAAACTAAAGATACGTCATGTTTGGGAATATAACAAATTGATACGCTCGAGACATAGCCGCGAGTGCGACGTCAGAATAGTGCAACACAAGGACAAACTCGGTGTGTCACAGTATGCAACCGAGTGAGTTGACTGCATAGTTCTGGCCACATAACTGTGAGCTTGCGGGATCAAACCACACTGGCGGCAACCCTGAGGATGATTTTCGTTAATTCCCAATTTTCGCACCAAAAATGCTGGGGCTATACCTTAATTAAGGCCACGGTTACAACTTTCCCAGTCCTAATCCTGTGTAATCACATCGCCGTCATAAGACAAGTCTGAATCGGAGCGATATAAAACCAATAAAAACAACTTAGGCATCTGTGAAACATCTAATATAGATGGGGTTTGCCCTTTTTCACGAGACCATCCATAAAGTATGTGTGATTTATGGTAAATAAATAAACAACACTTGTTGCAGGGATTTATCGTGGATCGCAGAGGAGAGGAAGCGCCTGGGGTGAATGGCTGGAAATGGAACCACATAGAGTAAAAATTACTCTAACAAAAATTGGAAATAGCATTTCTTTCCTTTCCTAAAATCGAAATAGAGTATTTTAATGGTTTAACAAGAAGCAGAAAAAACATAGGAATTGAAAATTATTCGAGGATAATAACATCTAACAAAGAGGTGGTCAGCTCCAGCAATACATTGGACTTAGAGGTCCTTAATCAGGTACAGTTATAGGAGGAAGAAACTCCCAGTCATTAACCTGCATATGGAAGAGCTTATTTGCTCCTAAAAAATACAAACATTATAGAGTATGAACTCCAATTTCATAGAGGCTATCCTCAATAAAGCGATTCGTCGTTTATTACATTTTCAATTTGACTAGTAACCAATTGTGTGACCCCACTTCATGGTGTTCATACCCAGGTTGCCCCATGGTGGGATTATCAATTACAATATTTCACAAACAGTGAAGTACAATTCCCCAAGGGAACCTAAATGTAGACACGGTTTACTCGCAAAACCGTAATGTATGTACAGGGGCATATTGCCCATACTACTAGGCCATAAGAAGGAAAAGATAAAGGTTACAACAAATACAGACCATTAACAAAAGGCAAGGAGGAGAAAAGCCAGCACTCCTTAAAAGAGTATTCTGGAAAAACAAGAACCTAAGTGGGCTTAAGTCCCAGTGACACAAAAGCCAATCCCATGCTGAAAAAGGTGACTAAAAGTTGAATATTTAAAGTCCGAGATTAATTTCCAAATTTATAGGTTGATAAACTTCAGTCACCCTGCTCAAAAGTAGAAGGGGAGAGTTACGAGGGTAACCACTCATGCTCCCTTAATTAAACATTTTGTCCACTAGGGAACATAAATTGAGTCCCCACAAATTACTCCCGGCACATTCACATATTTAAGTTAATTCTGCCATTACCTGTTAGCGCTGGATCTTCTTCAAGCCAGCCACCCTCAGCCTTCTGCACCCTCTAACCACCGTCAAGTCGCGCACTCAATCACTGGAGCAAATGAGACAAGACGGCCCTAAAGCACTCGCCTTAAGTAGATCCGCAGAGGAATGTTCTAGATTATATTAGAATCCAGAGTGCCGATACGCTAAATTTCCATTCACTAACCTGAGTTCTGATTGGTTAGAGAACTTGGTTACAGGCATCTGATAGGCGGATTACATAAGAGGAGGAACAATGTGAAATGTTGACAACTTTGGCAAATAAAAACAATAACCAGTAAAACGGTTTACCAACTATAACAAATTAAATTCCTTTGGCGATAAACTGGGACTTATCCCACCAGAGATCGCTAGAAAATATATGCCAGGGCCATTTAACCATCGGAGAAGAAAGTTCTAGAAAGTCTTAAAAGTTCTTAAATCACTGTCAGTGATGGCCGTAGTGGAAAAGGTGCGCGGTTTAAATACCGGGGAATACTGGTACAGACCTCCACTTCCTAAGGTTTTACAACAGAGTGAACAGTTTTGAAATTTTGAAACACTACTGAATTTCGACACAATTAAATTCAGAAATACATCGGTAATCTTGAGTATGTCTATAGACCATCTCAGCGTACTTGAGAGATGGGATAAACACACTGAAGGGAGAAAGAACAATGGACGGAGCGAGAGGGAAAGTTGGCTACCCCTTATGTTCATTCTCCACAAATCAAAAATTGTACTATTTGTTTTCTCCTTAGTACTTATTATTGAACAGAGATAATAATCATAAACATATTACTCACGATGTTATTAATAGAAATCACGCTAGGTTTATTTAAACGTATACGTGTTAATGAAGAATTCTCTTACGATATCTGAAAGAGTTAGGGGTGCAGTCCCGCATCTGGAAGAGCTCCCGGGATAATACGATCCGTGCTACATAACAGCGGTGAGCAAGACAGTCCCTGTCGAGATATTCTGAGTATTGTACGTTATTCGACTTCCAATTAAGATATTAAAGCTTGTGTTGAAGAATGTATATGTTTAGGCGTCTTCCTATAATAGTGTCATGCAGTGTAGTTTAGTGTAGTGCAGTGCAGTGTGAAATTGTTTAATTTACGGTGTGCATGTTTAGCGTAATTATAAATCTGTTATAATTCTTATGCAATGGCTAAGCCTGGGCTTCCTAAATTAAACACCGAAAGGGAGAACCACTGACCAGTGGTGAAAAGAAAGGTGCTTTGAATATATTTACAAAATTTTGCGAAGACTACCCAGAACGTACTCTTGATGAAGTAACAGCTTTAGTTGCAAGTGCTTCAGGTAGGCTATTTCTAAGGCCAGCATCTATAGTTCAAGGATAAGTGAGGTAAAAACTAGTGGGAAGGTGGTGACACTGAAAAAATCTCGGAAAGTGAAACAACTGACTGAAAAGTACGACAGAGTCACAAAGGATGGCATTCGTAAGAAAAATCACGAATTATTTAGGAATGAAACTTCCACATTGAACAAAATGTTATCTTCAGTGAACAGGGAGGATTATTTGCCTAATTTCTCACGCTCAACTTTGCATAGGCTTCTAAAAATAATGAGTTTTAAGTTCGTTGCACGAAATCGCCAGTGGGCATTAATTCGAAATAGTGTTGTGGAGACGCAAATATTTGCGGCAAATAAAGAAGTTTCGATAGGGTTCTAGGCCTATTTCCTATCTTGACGTGACGTCGGTAAGTCAAAATGTGGAAGGATCTTAATATAACGTCCGGTAAGCAGGCGTTTCTCGAGGGATATCGGGTGGTTTAAGAAATCCCTCCGGAGAGGGAAAGAGACTCATTCTTATTCAAACTGGGAATGAAAATGGGTGCGTTGCCGGAGGACTGCTCCTATTCGAATCAAAACCCACAAAGGATTACCATGAGGAGATGGATGGTAATGTGTTCGAAAAGTGGTTTAAAGATATTCTGCCTGACCTTAAAATAATGCCGTGATTGTGTTAGATAATGCCCCTTACCATTCCGTTAAGGTTGAGAGATTGCCCAATAAATACTGCACTAAGACAAATGTACAAAAGTGAGTAGAAACGAAAGGCATTCACTATAAAGTAAACAGCGTAAAAATAGAGCTTTTGTCCTTAATTCCTCCGCACATTCGCGTAGATTGTAATGAATAGAATCTGGAAGACAAGTTCTGAGATTGTTACCCTATCATTGCTCTTTAAATCCTATAGAACTTGTGTGGAGTCAGGTTAAAGTACACGTGGCACGGAATAACGTAAAGTTTACGATTGCTGATGGAAGGGCTGCAAAATTTCACGCTTGATAGGTGGAAGTCGTGTGTCCAACATGTCATCAATGTTGAGGAGGTCAATATTGGAAACTCGATGACCTTGCAGAGGATGTCATAGAACGCTTTGTCGTCAACCTGGGTGACGACACCGACAGTGACGACACTATGCAAGGGATTGAAGCCATCGTAGACAGTGAATAACCGGTGAACCAGTTTATGTTATGTTCAGATTTATTTTCTTTCCTTATAGTTATCTTATTAACAAAGTTCGTGTATTTATTTTATTATTAATGATTTTTTTATGTTATATTTGTACTTGTTTGTGTATGTGTTTATTTCGTACAACAGAGCTTGACTCAGCGAGCCAGCGTATGTTTTCACGAATGTTACTAGCGTTCCCAGCACCCGTTTGCGGCAGTAGAGCGAGACAGCTGCTCGTGTTTACTTCATCTAGCAAGTACACCTGGACAGAGTATAGGTTAAGACGCATGTTTGTTTGTTTGTTTGTTTGTTTGTTTGTTTGTTTGTTTGTTTGTTTGTTTGTTTGTTTTTGCTAGTTGTAGAGTTGTGATGGTTACAGCACCGAAGTAATCCAAGTCCGAGCTTTAGTGTCCAGGGTTGACGACAGGTGCGGACGCAGCGGCCGACTTCCAGATGTGATGCTCGGACCTCTTGGGAACCCTCAGATACCATCCCCTCAATACTATGAGAGTTTGAAGCCGGGTTGATGAGAGGACAAAACCAAGGAACGAGGTCCTATCTGAGGACTGAGTGGAATTAATGACATGAAATGAATGACGTGATATTTGATAGTAGAAAGGGAAAGGGTGAAACTCTGTGCCGGCTCATAGCCTACTCCTGTCGAGTAGCACCAAGGGGACCGCTCAAGGTTTAACGTCTCCATCCGATGGAAGCGACATATGCCCTCACTCCATATGAGCACTGCGGAGAGTTTTGGAATTTAATCCGGGCTTTTGGCACGCAATCTAATGATTAGAAATTCTATACCATCACTTCTCCTGCCCTGGCGACAAACATCCTGATGGTGAAATGTTTTCCATCAATGGGACTCGAACCGGCTAACCATGGTGTCAGACCGTTTATTCAACGCCTTAACGATCGTGGCAACCAGGCAGGCTTGGCGTAGAATTTAATGTCCTGAACAAAATAAGCTAGATTTTCATCCAGCCTCTAAACTCTGAAGTAGTATTTCTGAACTAAAGAAGACAAGGCTCTAGAAGAAATGAAGTTCCCAAGAAGGTATGGATTGAATGCCTCAATGGAGCTCCTTTCAGATATTGCTTTAACAGTTTTGTCTGACAAGACACCGAAGGTGAAAGGGTATATGATTTGCAAAATTTGAGAGAGTGAGAGAGCGAACACCAAAGCATGATCTTGGAATTCTACTAAGAATCTTAAGAATGAAATGACGTCATTCGTCGAGTTGACCGAAAATCTGGAAGTCCCTTTCAGCAACATGACTAGAGGATGCGTCAAACTACTAAAGCCTGGAGACAATACAGGTGCGGCCACCGGAGGGTTAGGTGGTTCAAAATCGGCACTGTTAATGAAAAACTTCGAAGTTGTTGTTAGTTACCTCATTACCTATCTGCTCAAATGTGGCAGGCACACGCTGTGGTTCAATAGATTCCCCATTATCCGAAGACTTATCATGGTCCTCGTTCATACTCATAGTTAATGAGGCAACGCAATCACTCTTCTCACTAACAAACCCAGACAATAATTGATTCACCTTATTAAACAGATCAGAGATATGTTAACGTAACGAGTTAGCCAAACTAGAATGTTCGTGACTCAGCTTAAGAGAAAACGGATCCCCCACTCTGCTATAAAAACGAAAACGCCTGGCCTGAGTACGTTTAAGATGGTTACCGGAGGGTTCACCTCCTTCAAAAAAGCTAACAACAGAAACTTGGTCAGCCATTGCTTGCGTCGTGTTGCTGCACAGTTATAAAATAAGACCATGTGTAACACGAAGCTCCGAAATTACGAGAAACATGTATACCTAGAACTAGAACTCATATATGAGGTTTATATTTTCTTTGAACTATGGGACACGCATCTCCCCTTATTATGAGAAGCTATCCCGGCTGAATATCGATAAACTAAGAAATCTACACACTGCGACACAATATTTTGACTTCTGAACGAATCCACACCTGAAAATCTATCCTCAAATTTTAACTTTCCCTCCTCTACCCTTGGGCGTAACACCAGATCGATTTCTACCGATATTATATCCTGAAATCACTCCTCAGTACACAGACGCTCCTTCCAAGTGTCTGGGGCAAGGCTATGGAATTATCTCCCAGTCAGTATAAGAAATAGCTCTTCGATAGCCTCATGTCAGTTGTCTTATCGAGATTTCCTCTTAAATACATGAGCAGCGTGTATGATTGTTAGAGTGAATGGGAGAAAGTATGATATAGGGCTATTGTTAGTTTAAAATGTATATAAAGAATATTAATCATTACCAAAATAACTATTATAATACATGATGATGATGATGCTTGCTGTTTAAAGGGGCCTCACATCTAAGGTCATCGGCCCCTATTATAATACATTTCTATTCCATTACTTCAAGTACTTTGTAGATACTGTATACAGTATTTTGTAATAATTTTCAAAAAATGTCATTAGTTAAGTGATTAAGTGCAAGACAGAGCCGTGTGTCACATTCAAAGGCTTAAAATAAATAAATAAATAAATAAATAAATAAATAAATAAATAAATAAATAAATAAATAAATAAATAAATAAATAAGAATGCCACTGTTACTATGAAAAGCATCTTCGAGGGAATTATTTCTGTATGTTAATTTGGCCTGTATTTTAATTTGAATTATACGATGCTGTTATTGTTTTTCTTCTTGTTCTTGCTCGGATCATTAGTTCATAGACTATGACACCCTAACCAGTACTAACTTTTTCTTTTTTCCTTAATAATTACTCAATTCTGCATACACTCCAACCCATTTGTCAACTTCATGCCTTAGTCAACCCCTACCATTCTTGCCCTCTACATTTTCCTCAAAACCTAACTGAGCAAAACCTGGATGTGTCAAGATGTGTACTATCATTCTATCCCTTCTTCTGGTCAATTTTCGCAAAATCGTTCTCATCTCACAAATTTGATTTAGTAGGCCTCTCTTAATTTTTCGTTCGATCCACCCATCTCATCTTCAATATTCTTCTGTAACACCACATTTCAAAGTTCCTGTTCCCATTCTTTCCGAGTCCGGTGGCAATGCTCGTCAAGGCTTCAAGTCTATATGGTATGACACTGTAGTTAGCCAGTTCGAGTCCCGTTGGTGAAAAAATATTCACCAGCAAATTGTGGGCCGGCAGGGTAATAAATCCTGGATTAAATTTCAAACCTCAATACAGTTGCCATATGGAGTGAGGGCACGTACTGAGGTGATTCGTCCGTCGGATGGGGACTTTCAGCCTTCAGCAGACTCGTTGGTGTTATTCGACACGAGTATGCTATATGCCGTCACCGGGTTTCACCCTTTCCCTGCCTCATTACTATCATCACGCCACGTCGAGACGCGTAGATGGCCCTTGGGCACCAGACGGGCTGAAGATGTCCTAGGACACTCCCGGCACTAAAAGTCATACGATAAATAAATAGTTGGCAATCGAAACTTACCCCCATCTATTTCCAAAAACAGCAGAATGCAAAGAAATATCACAAGAGACAGCAGTGTCATTTTCTTCATATTGACAACGTACTGACCGACAGTTTCTATTAGAAAAATTTACCTCCACAGAAATATTGAAAAATTATGGCTCCTGACCTTCTTCGTGTTCTACTTTAAACGTCAGTTTGATATGCTATCGGTGTATGAAGGTTTCTAGCTTGTAAATTAGCGATTAGAGCTAATTACTGGTGAAAGTCTCCTCCTACCCACAGCAACATACGCGACTAACAAATGAAGGATATTCAACTCCCGTACAGTGTGCGGGGTAGACTTCTTAGAAAAATACACATAACAAATCTTCGTAGCCCGGGAGAAACTCCCATGTGACATACAGGCAGGCATCTTCATTATAAACTGTTATGCCTTTCAACGTTCAGTTTGCAAGCCTGTTTCAGTCAGAAAATAGCAGCAGATTCTTAGGATATTTCAAACAAGCACAAAGCAATGTTTTGAGGGCAGTTACATTGTTCCCAATGTTAACTAACGAAACATTAAAACTGACATTTCAATTATGTGATGGTTTTGAAATTATTATTATTATTATTATTATTATTATTATTATTATTATTATTATTATTATTATTATTATTATTATTGATCTGTTTCAGTGAATGGCTTACGCTCCTGAAAGTATTTATACTTGGATTCATTAACTGGTGGAGATTACTGTACTTTTCTCTTCCCAAGAAAGGAATATACCAACTCTCCCACTGTGTGGAAGTTTCTCCCATTTCCTCATGTGCATTTTATTAAACATGGTTTCTGCATCTGATAATTAATTTATAGATATATCAGTCACAGGAATTTGCTTCCTTCTTCCTGGTCTCAGTGAATGAAGTATTGAACATACATGCATAGGTTCGTTCAGGTGCGAGCTTGCATTCAGGAGATTGTTGACCGTGGTTTCCCATTTTCACACCAGACATATGCTGGAGTTTTACCTTAATTAAGGCCATGGTCGGTATCTTTCCAATCCTACCTCCCATCCTTCCGTCGCCAAAAACCTTCGATGAGTTAGTGTGACGTACATACATACATACATACATACATACATACATACATACATTACAGATTGTTATAACTTTCAGCGTTCGTTTTGCAAAGCTCTGTGAATTAACTGAGCACCTCTGTTTGCGAGTAGCTCTGTAGCCTCTTTTACCTACGCCCCTTCTCAATAAATCATTAAAAACTGAGTCTAACCCTCGTCGTCCTGGTCTCGTTCTACTTCTATTATCCTCCATGGACGCCAAGAACACTACCCCCTTCTAGGTAGCCTATAGTTCACTATTCACTATACTCGTTCACTACTTACCTCACATGGCCGCACCACCGAAGCCGATTTACGCGAACGACTTCATTGACAAAGTTTATCCCAAACTTAGCCTACTATATATCAACTCATTCCGAGGCCCTCCTGACATTGTTCCTACCTGTTTGCACGTCAATCATTCTCGCTAATCATGTCTGTTATTTCAACTTTAGAAAACGTTTCCTGAGTCCACCCACCTTCCACAGCAAAGCCTGTCTCAAAACATATCTGGTTGAAATTCATGCAAAATGAAAAGTCAGCCACTCTGATATTAACAGGCTGCTTTGGACTATCTTGCCTCATCCTGGCATTATACTCAAAAGGGTATTGGTGTGTAGCTAGAATTAATGCTCTAAAATTGCATGAATGCTGTCCGAAAGTAAATGACTTGCGAGACGTTGTTCTGAATAAAACACGATTGACACACGGGAGGTTTTAAAATTCCGCTTTTATCCCGTATAAGATAAGATATTTTCCTCAGCGACACTGATGCACGTAGAACAGACGAATCTCATTTTCGCCCCCAGAGTAGAGTTTTCCACGGCAACGACTAAAAATTATAACCGCATTGAATAAGAGTCTCAGCTTTGAACCTCACTTTCTATAAAGGAACATGACTTTTCGCCTTCGGTCACAGGGATCCCGGGTTCGATTCCCGGCAGGTTCAGGAATTTTGACCATATTTGGTTAATTCCGCTGGCACGAGGGCTGGGTGTATGTGTCGTCTTCCTTATCATCATTTCATCCTCATCACGGCGCTAAGGTCACCTACGGGCGTCAAATCAAAAGACCTGCATCTGGCTAGCCGAACTTCCTCGGTCACTCCCGTCACTAAAAGGCATATGCCATTTCTTTTCTGTAAAGGAAACCACTCAGCAGCGAATGGAGCAATTTCATATTAAAACACGTTATCTGGCCTATGTATAGGCCTAAGGAATACTGCAGAGTGGCACGGGTCTTCTAGCTTCGTAGTAAATTAGCTGTCGACGTAAGATTTCTAACAGGGTAACTACAACAGCGCCGAAAACTCCAAAGCTACTCAAAATTCTGTAAGAAATTGCATTCAAATGTACACCTTCCGGAATATTTTAAGTTTATAATTTGAATATGCAATAGGAATTTGAAATTTTAACTGTAATAGAATTAAAATAGGGCATATAGAAAATTAGCCGAAATCTGTTTTTGTAACGCTTTAAAATTGAAGATAAAAGTAACTCTTCATAATTGGAACATTGATTTATGAGTAGTTGATCTATTACTGGCGATTAGAAAACAAACAAACTGAAGACAAGCGCCTACCGGACTATTGGATGGAACTATCTTTCCATCGGTTTCTTTTCAGACTGACATTGTAAGAGAGTGAAATCCGAGTGGACTCTGAATATCTTATTCGTAACGGACACGAAAGTAGCACAGGTACAAACAGGTACGAAGAATGACAGAAGGGTACTCAAAATGAGGAGACAAAATCTAAATTAGGAATAAACTCGATGGATGAAGCTCAACGTATCGACCGGCTTCATCGGTGAGGTGAATGGAGGAGAATAGTGGACTAGGCCTTGGAGGGTAAGTGAAGTAGAGGAAACCAACGTGACGATTAATACTTTAATAATTTCGTGTAGCTATTTCTAGCCGAGTGCAGCCCTTGTAAGGCAGACCCTCCGATGAGGGTGGGCGGCATCTGCCATGTGTAGGTAACTGCGTGTTATTGTGGTGGAGGAGAGTGTTATGTGTGGTGTGTGATTTGCAGGTATGTTGGGGACAGCACAAACACCCAGCCATCGGAATTAACCAATGAAGGTTAAAATCCCCGACCCGGCCGGGAATCGAACCCGAAGGCCAGTACGCTGACCATTCAGCCAACGAGTCGGACAACGTGACGATTGTCAGACGCAATTCCTAATGGACCGGGCGAGTTGGCCGTGGGGTTATGACCGCGCAGCTATGAGCTTGCATCCGGGAAATAATGGGGTCGAACCCCACTGTTGACAGGCCTGAAGATGTTTATCCGTGGTTTCCCATTTTCAGACCAGAAAAATTATTTGGCTGTCCATTAATTAAGGCTACGACAGCTTCTTTCCCACTTCTATGCCTTTCCTATCATATCATCGCCAGAAGACATAAACCAAATTATTTAATTAAAAGAGGTGTGGGACTAAACGATGGGTACATTCTGCTATGCTCTATTTAAAGATATTAACCTGAAAATACAATGTGTGCGAAATTATTTTTTTAAATCGCGCAATAGTTTAAAGTGAAATGGTGTCTCCTCATTTCTTGCTTAATTACGCTGTTAGTGGACCAATATAACTCAAATTTGGTTTGAATATACATCAGATATTCAGTTCAAATAACCTATTCTAAGTTTTCTCCAATAATTAAACTTTTCTAAATGGTAGCCATGAATATGTAGGTATTAACTGAACTTGCGCATGTTTTATCCGCTAAAATACAAAATAATGGGCAAAAGATTAATCCTATCACCAAACAAAGCCCAGCAAGTATGTCTACCGCCTAGACCCGTTTCTTGATAGGGGGTCGCGGATGAGGTGCGATGAATTTATATGGCATAGAGCTAATGAAGACGAAATGAATTATGGTGAATGAAAATGGGCAAGGACGTGGGAGGAATCGGCTGTGGCATTAATTAAGGTACAGCCCTGGTGTGAAAATGGGAAACCACGGAAAACCATTCTCAGGACAACGGACGGTAGGGCTTGAACACACTGAAATATAAAATTTACTAAGATAATACCGCGTTCCATACATTTTTATACACACAAATGTAGCATTAGCAGAACAGAGTAGATGTCTGTCAAATATTCAAACAAAATTTATCTTGTTTTGGCAATAGAGTATGAGAGTGTAATTTGTGGACAACTGTGGTAATGTTGTACGATTGAGTATACAAATTAATTTCAGGACTGTAATTTATGACCTGTGTAGGATTAAAACACTTCGAGGTGATCGAAGAAGGCAGAAACTCACTATGTCTTAAAGATAACTTGTTGCCTTGTGTGGTTGTACTGAATGCGACGAATACTAAATGTTACTATTTTAAAACTGCCTTCCAATGAAGGTAGCCCGATAGGACTCAGTACATTCACTAACTGAATTTTTATATAACAGATATAGCAAACCGTACTTAAATATTGGGAGAGAGATGGTGATTTAAAATTTGACAGAATTTCTTCAGCACCATCACTACAATCTCAAGCCAGGATGGTAAGCCAATTCTCTCCCTTAAATATTCAAAAGACCTGCGCATCGCAGCAGAAGACCATAAACCTTGATTGACTCCAAGTTATATTTAAATTTCAATAAATTAACTCTGGTTTCATAAACACTTTTCTTTTCTTTGGAGCATCTCTGTGTCCTGTTCATTTCCCAACTCAGGTCTTATAGTGGGATCCAAGAGCTGTAAAAATTGGCTCGAGTATTCATACTAGGTATTATCACTTTTAAGTCGCCCGAGTACATATCGGTGAGTGGTCAGGAAGGTCTTTCCAATTATGGCAGATAACAGTGTGAAGGTTCCTGCTTGAAGTAGGCTGCCATAGACGGTATTCTTGTTGTTCTTGTCTTCATTAGTCGTGGCACTTACCTTGTATAAAATTACCACCTAAAAAATTAAAATTCAGAATCAAGTGATATATTTCATTCATGAACTATAGATATGTTGACCTTCAGCCCATTTTCATTGTATAGGTCAGTTGGTTAAATATTCATATCCTAAACTCAAGATTATGTGATTGAATTCCAATGCAGTAGATTGGTATATAAGAGTGTATAAATGTCACATCCTGTCAGTCAGCTTAGTGAAGATATTTCGAGACATTTCGGCACTCTGGTGTGTCTTGAATCTACGGCAGTTGTTAATCAAATAGCATAGCATGGTATACGTCGTGTGAGGAAACTATCTCGTATCCTGTGTTTATAGAGATTGTGAGCCGAAAACAATATAGTCAGAGACCACGAATGAACTACGCGACTTAAGGAGCTATACCAGAAATTTATTGAAGTACAAGAAGAAATTAATTCACAATCCGTCTCTAAACTTCCATTTCAGACCATTTCTAAGATTATTGGAATGAAGCCTCGAAATGTCAACTCAAGAGAAGCAGTGTATTAGTCATCAAAGCCCAGTCAAACACTAATCATGTGTACCATTACGTTACATTAGCGGCCGTAAATGTCATGGAAACAGTGGACAAATATGGCGTACAATAGCTTCAGGCAATGTGCAAATGCACAGAGTAGAGATATAGTAAATCGTTATCGACCGGTCGCAAAGAAAAGAGTCTCAAGATTAAATAATGATGGACCATAAAAACAAATTTGAATGGAACCGATTCTTGACTACCTTGAGAAAAGTTACGAGTTGAAGAGGATCAGCACAACCTACTGAAGGAGAAGAAAAGGATTAGCGCAACGTTAAATATTAAAGTAATAATATACAGACATCGTTGAAGACTTTTTCTGCAAAATATCGGCAGGAAAAACGAAGATTTGAAGGAGAATATTTATTATTGCAACAGCCAAATTCAGAAGCAAAAAGAGACTACAGCCGAGTCGAACATTGCCGAAATCAATATTATAGCGGCAAATTTATGCTAAGGAAGGCATAATTTATTGTTTCCAAGTGGGAAACAATATCTGTTTAGGCTAAAGAATTAACAAAAAGTAGGCCGAGTTAAAGAAATTATCAGATTAAGAAAGATATTTACGACCAATACGAGAATCACAAGGCAATTAATACGCATTGAATACCCTACTGATCACCAGTGAAATATGCATTCTACCATGTATTTGTTGTTTTATCATTTCATGAGAACTGGTGACAAGATGGAGTCAGCTTAAACAGATGGAATTGATCGCTCAAGATGAAAATAGCTCAAGCCAAGATTCCCAGTCGGAGCCGCAGATGACGTAATCTTTGGACTGCAAGGGCTGCCTGTTCCAAGATGTCCTAGACCAGGAGAAATCCAGCAGCAAAATCCCGATACGAGATAAGTATTATGAGTTGCATCGTATTGAATTTGAAATTAGTTGATGAAAAATATTTCGTATGTGTGCAGGAGTGCTAGAAGTAAGAGATTTAGTGCCAATGAACGGATACTAGAGTATAAATGCCAATTATTAACCGATGATATGTGCCAATTTCTGCAGTATAACTATGGTGCTTATGAGATAATTTTAGGTTAATGGAAACAAGGTCAGATTGAGCACATGTGCATGTGTAGTGCTAATCTATACGAGCAGACCGTCAAACGTTAAACCAGTTGTGGTTGTAGAAAATGCATGCGAGATACGAGACGTAACCTAATATTTGAGGTCAATATGAGTTGCAGACATGGCCAGTACGATAATTGTATTGTAAGGAAATGTTGAAATATTACGGAGTTGCAGTGTGTGAAAGATGGTGACAAGATGGAGTCAGTTTAAACAGATGGAATTGATCGCTCAAGATGAAAAGCTCAAGCCAAGATTCCCAGTCGGAGCCGCAGATGACGTAATCTTTGAACTGCAGGGGCTGCCTGTTCCAAGATGTCCTAGACCAGGAGAAATCCAGCAGCAAAATCCCGTTACGAGATAAGTATTATGAGTTGCATCGTTTTGAATTTGAAATTAGTTGATGAAAAATATTTCGTATGTGTGCAGGAGTGCTAGAAGTAAGAGATTTAGTGCCAATGAACGGATACTAGAGTATAAATGCCAATTATTAACCGATGATATGTGCCAATTTCTGCAGTATAACTATGGTGCTTATGAGATAATTTTAGGTTAATGGAAACAAGGTCAGATTGAGCAAATGTGCATGTGTAGTGCTAATCTATACGAGCAGACCGTCAAACGTTAAACCAGTTGTGGTTGTAGAAAATGCATGCGAGATACAAGACGTAACCTAATATTTGAGGTCAAATGAGTTGCAGACATGGCCAGTACAATAATTGTATTGTAAGGAAATGTTGAAATATTACGGAGTTGCAGTGTGTGAAAGAATATTCAGGCTATTAAGTATTTCTACCGTAACACAGAGGTTATTTAAATGGAGTTAAATGAATATGTTTTTTTAAATATGGAGGTATATATAAAGGAAATGGAATATTAATGTGGCAAGATGTAGTTAGAATGAGGAGATATGTTTTCTGTTCGTTGCATGAGTAAGGGATAGCTGATTGAATTGCGAATTCCTGTGTTACATATAATATTTATATTAGGATTAGCACTGCAAGTGAAGGATTCAGGCCATGTTAAGTTGAGTGTATAACTTGAGCCAAACATAATATGTTTCGTAGTGACTTTCAAGCTGAAGGTATTGATAGGCTACTTGTTTGTTATACGTTACGTAATATAAATATACAAGAATAAAATGGAGTCTCGCATATATATATATATATATATATTTGAAGTTCAGCGCGTCAACGCTAATATGAAGAACGGTTTTCTTTGACAAAATCTTGGCACAGCGAAGAGATATTTGAGAATAAGTAAATACATTGGCATATGATTAGGAATTCGTGGCACGATTTTCGCAGATTAGACTGACTTACTATTATATCTATGGCACTCTGTAGTTAGGATATTTGGTTTATTATGTACATATGATGGTGTGCAGTTTTAATTTACTCAATTTTGGCTAAGATAGGAATGTTAATAACTGCATTGGTGTTTTTGAACCCAGATTTAAACAACGTACCTACAGATCTCTGCACATGGTTATGAGGGTGTTTAGGGGTTGTAGTAAGGATGTAAAGGAGAGTGCATATAAGTCTCTGGTAAGACCCCCAACTAGAGTATGGTTCCAGTGTATGGGACCCTCACCAGGATTACCTGATTCAAGAACTGGAAAAAATCCAAAGAAAAGCAGCTCGATTTGTTCTGGGTGATTTCCGACAAAAGAGTAGCGTTACAAAAATGTTGCAATGTTTGGGTTGGGAAGAATTGAGAGAAAGAAGAAGAGCTGCTCGACTAAGTGGTATGTTCCGAGCTGTCAGCGGAGAGATGGCGTGGAATAACATTAGTAGACGAATAAGTTTGAATGGCGTTTATAAAAGTAGGAAAGATCACAATATGAAGATAAGGTTGGAATTCAAGAGAACAAACTGGGGCAAATATTCATTTATAGGAAGGGGAGTTAGGGATTGGAATAACTTACCAAGGGAGATGTTCAATAAATTTCCAATTTCTTTGAAATCATTTCGGAAAAGGCTAGGAAAGCAACAGAGAGGGAATCTGCCACCTGGGCGACTGCCCTAAATGCAGATCAGTATTGATTGATTGATTGATTGATTGATTGATTGATTGATCGATTTATTTATTTATTTATTTATTTATTGATTGATTGATTGATTGATTGATTGATTGATTGATTGATTGATTGATTGATTGATTGATTGATTGATTGATTGATTGATTGATTGATTGATTGATTGATTGATTGATTGATTGATTGATTGATTGATTGATTGATTGATTGATTGATTGATTGATTGATTGATTGATTGATTGATTGATTGATTGATTGATTGATTGATTGATTGATACAATTCGCGAATGATTTAGAGATTTATTCCTCAAATAAATAAATAAATAAATAAATAAATAAATAAAGGATCATGAATGCCGATCAGCGGTGGACCAAACACTGACAGAATTAAACAAATGGCCACACAGTCGTGGTTTAGAAATAAACATTCTAAAATTACGGCAATGATATGCAATGAGCAAAGGCAATATGGGCGCACATCTAATGTTAATTGAATAAGGCAGTTAAAAATCAGTAAAATATTAAAGAATACATATTCTTAACAAACTAAACAGCAAATGGATAGCGCCGATCCTATAGTACGTAGTAAAATTAACATATTAAAATCTTTGACAGGTAAGCAATGGGATTCGGATCCAAGAAATCTTCTAACAGTATACAACAGCATTATTAGGTCAATAGGTTATTACGGCAGCCACTTTCTGGATCTTGCAGTAAATGAGCAACTTAAACGATTAGATACTTTACATTATAAATTAATTCGTCTGATAATAAGCTCAACGAATTACTCCCCAACCAATAATTGAAGACTTGACATGCAAAACGATGTAAGTGCCAAATTTGTAAAAAAAAAATTAGATTTTGCATGCACAATAATCCATATATCATCGCGAATGGCCTGGGAAGAGATGGAAGTGCCACGTTTTCGTTTTTTTGTTATTTGCTTTACGTCGCACCGACACAGATAGGTCTTATGGCGACGATGGGAAAGTGAAGGCCTAGGAGAGGGAAGGAAGCGGCCGTGGCCTTAATTAAGGTACAGCCCTAGCATTTGCCTGGTGTGAAAATGGGAAATCACGGAAAACCATCTTCAGGGCTGCCGACAGTGGGATTCAACCCACTATCTCCCGGATGCAAGCTCACAACTGCGCGACTCTAACTACACGACCACCTCGCCCGGTGAAGTGCCACGTACCTTCTTGTAGTTCGTACTGATGCCGTAAGATCGCATCGGATGGAACTCCACGTTACAGTGACTCTATATGTACAGTGTGGCCAAGGCCGGTCCAGCCAAGCTAAGCATGAAGCGGAAACCAATATCTTCTCAGCCTGCCAGCCAATCACACGGCAGGCCCACGAAAGCAATTGTCTAGCTCTTAATAACGTTGTTGGTTCGAACCTTGTCTCTGCGCAATCAGTTGAATTATACCTGGCAACCTATTAAGTAGCGCCTAATCACGCTGGTCCTCATACGAATTTGACCAGATCTAACCAGTGCTTCACCTTACCTCTATCACGCACTCATCTACACACCATGAACCAACCACAAGACTGGCGAACTGAATTAGCTGCCAGTCTACAAACCTGGCAATCTGATATAACGTCCTTCCTTAAATTATGATGTAGCCCTCTAAATTAACTCACGCTCACACTACCATCACACACGTCTCAATCAATCCCATGACCAGGAAAACCATATTTAGCACCCTTACGCCAATTTTCTCCAAGCATAGCTGTCATCGAAGAGTCACATAATAACATATTGTGGGTTATCCCCCACTGCAATAATTCCGTCCGCTGCATTGTTGATGCACTCGAACACACAAATATCCCCACCCCAATAATCATCAACTCACTTAACAATGATGTAAATCAACAAATCATCCTGCCACCAAAATCCACAAACCAAGTAAACCAAACGCATTCCACATCCACATTTCAAATCAAACATTCATCAGTGGAAGCCGAAACACAAACAACAGCAACAAACTACGCTATCAAGAACACAAAGCACGCCAAGCAAACAAAAGACGCCAGCTGTCAAGCCACCACGACCAGAAGAAAACAGAAGTCGAAAGAAACCCAAACTGATCACCACCACCCTACCACAAGTTCCACCACACAAACAACCCCATCCACCGAACAACAAGAATCCCAAACAACCCCAGATACCCAAGACAAATCCCACCAAATCTATTCCTCAGCTACGACACCCATACTCAAAACATAGCCACCGCTCCCACTTCCAGGACCCTCTGCCTATCGATAAATCAACTTAATCAATCATCACCAACACCACCACCCATTCACAAACCTCCCAGAACATAACCAAGAATAACCCACCCAAAAAGCAAAACCAACCAAAACAGACAAAAAACACCGAAACGCCGCTTCTTCCCACACCACATCTCAAAACTAAATCTCAACGTCGCCCACCACACCCCTCACTAACAATACTCTGCTATAACTGCTTCAAAGTTAACCATCACGCCACCAGGTGTAAAAATAAGACCCCACCACCCTGAATGTAAGGTGCCAAGGGACCAGGCGACCTGCGCAAATTGCCACGGCATTTACGCAGCATCGTTTCCTGGTTGCCCATATTTTAAGAAGGCAATCAAGCAAAAACTTCACAAAAACTTATATCTAAAATCACCCACAGAAACAAACTCGCAACCAAGCCCACCCCCGCCTCTTCTCACCCCCTCATCAACACGCCCAACAATAACCTCCTACTTCTTATCCTCAGCCTACTTCAACACCAAATTCAACCAGATTCAGGGCCCTGTCGGTGAATCGAGTAACCGAGACTCTGACAAACCTAACCAGAACACCCTTCCCCCTCCCAATTAATCCCCGCCAAAAACCCAAGAACAACCAAGTCCTCACCTCCTTAACTGCACATACGGCCTTCTTAAATAACGCTAAACACCTACAAGATGAAGCACTGGTACTCGGAGACGAGGCGGTGCACTCGCTAAATGCTGCCCATTAACGATGCTACGCACATTATATCAACATCGCACACTCGCACTCAAGTTAACATTCAGTTCACTAAGTGTCAGTCAATGCAGTACGATGTCAGTTTAGTCCCACTGCAAACTTCCAAACGCAACCGGGCGTGGTCAGTTCCTGGATGGGCGACCACCCAAGACTACCGCAACCGACACACACGTTAACACACTGTGCTTGCCAACACTGAATGAGGCTTTCTGCCCTGGACACTCACACATCAACGATCTAAAACACACTTACACTCAACACGCACAAATACTGAAAAAACACAATTATAATAACGCACAAACCTTGCGTATTCATAGTTAAGCAACATCGCGCGTGGTCACTCACTGGGTGGGTGGCCACTAAGCCCGCACATACACTGCTTGTAAAAAAAGTTATGTGTGATCAAACTGGAAGAAGAGAATGGCCAAGTGTCTTTAGAATTGTAAAAGGAAGACATGGCGAGTGTGGAATAAAGAATTAGTGAGACAGTGGATTAGGATCTTTTAAGTTAAAAGTAGATTATTGCACAACTCAGCAGGCTGAAGGAACGATATGTGTGTGAAGCAGAATGGATCCATAAACGGAGGCATGATTAAGAGTAAGGAGACAGGTCAAGCATTTGGAAACATGGCTCAAGGAGAGTGGCTGCTTGTTCAGACGCGTGACGTTTGAGGAGGAAGTGAATAGACGAGTTTTGCTGATACAAAAGGATGGGGGTAGGTCATATGCCTCCACATAGTGCCGATGTCTTTTATTTATTTTATTCTCTTATAATGCCGAAGGCATTTATTTTCCTTATACAGTGTTGCCGTTTTGCCAAGGTCTCCGAATAGGAGCTTAAATTTTGTCTTCTTTCATTAGTTTTATTTAATATATTGCTTGGGTTACTATGTAAGAGATGTACGGATCTATGGGTTTAATTACTGTATGATCTGAGGAAATAAATAAATAAATAAATAAATAAATAAATAAATAAATAAATAAATAAATAAATAAATAAATAAATAAATAAATAAATAAACTAAAATAACGAACTTCTCACAAAACCACCTAAACCGACACAAAACTACACAAATAAACACACAACAGTCATACACTCACAACAGACCGACAGAGGAGCTCCATACAGAGACACCGGCATCTCTCCGAAGATATGCGGGACATACTGATAACCAGGGTGACACTGGCGTTACTGGTAAACGAAAACGGGTTTGAAAGTCCATGGTGCCTGAAGACGTTTAGAATATAGTGAGAACAGCACGACTTCAACATCCATTTCGGGTTGTAACAATGGAAAAGTTCGGATTTCTTCGATTTCTCCAGTGAAGCTGATGTATTTATAAACACATCATTGCAGATCAGTAACAAATCATGGATCAAAGTAACAGTGACAGATTGACCACAAATTAAAACAATGAAATCTTTCAGTGAAATGTAAGAGTGGATGAACATGCTATCTTGAAGAAGAGAAAATATGCAGAATTCAGGAATATATAAGCCTTCAGAAATGATACACAGGTAGGCTAATACCTATAAGTCATGGCAAGAAAAATGACTTATTGGCAATGCTGGATTACATGGATGCACAATATCATGACTTCTACAAGGAAATCTGTTCTTCCTAATTTTGTATTGTTCAGGATAATAAGTATCCTTATTATGTTTAATACAAATTATTGATATTATCACTGATACTAATTCTGAACACAAAACAACACTGATTATCCATGAAAAATACACATATCCGTTTTCCTTTCTCCTGAAAAGGTTACTTTTTGGCACTTACATCCTTTTTCGTGTCAAGTCTTCAATATACTAGCAGAGGCATCGGAATCGCCATTAGACATTCTGTTAATTATATGTTAAGTACAATATTCCTCTCCAATAGCCAATTTTACCTATATTACAATTTCTGTCCGAATGCGCTAATAGAGGCATACCACCGAAAGTAGAAAACCCTCAGTGTTTTGGGTATTTCAAAAATGCTCAACATGACAATAGAAAATTGTACAAACTAGAACTTTTCCGAAATACGGTGCCTGACAAAAAGTTAAGCACCAAGAAGGAGTGGTCCAATATTATCACATTCGGTGTACATGCATACCATTGATGTGTGAGTAACTAATTAGATTTACACTGATCTGTAATGTGTAGAACGCCCACTAGAGTGGGCACCGTACTGTTGTTGATAAGTTGCTACCAGTCAACTGCTGTGAGTTGACTAATAATAATTTCGTGTGGCTATTCCTAGCCGGGTGCAGCCCTTGTAAGGCAGACCCTCCGATGAGGGTGGGCGGCATCTCCCATGTATAAGTAACGGAGTGTCATTATGTGGAGGATAGTGTTATGTGTGGTGTTTGAGTTGCACGAGTGCTGGGGACAGCACAAACATCCAGCCCCCGAGCCAATGGAATTAACCAATGAAGGTTAAAATCTCCTACCCGGCTCGGAATTGAACCCGGGACCCTCTGAACCGAAGGCCAGTACACTGACCATTCAGCCAACGAGTCTGACATCCGTATTGACTAGTATGAATGTCGTACAGAAATATTTAAAATAGTTATATTTGAATCAGCCATGTCAGTACACTTATTAATGAAAGAAAATTATTTATTCAAACAAACATGTTTCAGGAATTCAACCATTCCCTTCATCAGTGGTCAGATTAAAGAATAAAACAACATAACACAATCTTTTGTTTTCACAATTCAAAGAAGTATTGTGTCCTAATACACCATGTCTTTAGAGATTTGGGAAATTTTAATTTTTAAGTTCTTAAAACTGTTAAACAATTTCTTACCCTGGCTGGCATACTCACTGTTGATAAAAACCATGATAGATTAAAATGCATGTTTGATCCGTATTGACTACTTTGAATGTAGTACAGACATATTTAAAATAGTTATATTTGAATCAGCCATGTCAGTACACTTATTAATGAAAGAAAATTATTTATTCAACCAAACATGTTTCAGGAATTCAAACAAACATGTTTCAGGAATTCAACCATTCCCTTCATCAGTGGTCAGATCAAGGAATAAAACAACATAACACAGTATTTTGCTTTTACAATTCGAGAAGTATTGTGTCCTAATACACCATGTCTTTAGAGATTTCGGTACTACATTCAAACTAGTCAATACGGATCAAACATTCATTTCAACCTATCTTGGTTAAGTTTATCAACAGTGAGGATGCCAGCCAGGCTAAGAAATTGTTTAACAGATTTAGGAACTTAAAAATTAAAATTTCCAAAATCTTTAAAGACATGGTGTATTAGGACACAATACTTCTTTGAATTGTAAAAAACAAAAGATTGCGTTATGTTGTTTTATTCTTTGATCTGACCACTGATGAAGGAAATTGTTGAATTCCTGTAACATGTTTGGTTGAATAAAAAAAATTCTTTCATTAATAAGTGTATTGACAAGGCTGATTCAAATATAACTATTTTAAATATGTCTGTACTACATTCAAACTAGTCAATACGGATCAAACATTCATTTTAACCTATCATGGTTAAGTTTATCAACAGTTAGGTACATTTGCTCAAGGCTTTCTGAATGAACACAGTTTGGGAACAGTGGCGTATGCTGGGATCAAGACGTGGGCTATCACTAGACTTAGGTTACCCATTTTCGATGGTTGGTTTAGTGTTGTCAAGCTTTCAGCGTTTCGAGTTACAGCCAATAGCCTGCTGTGTTGTCAAGGCTGCTACACAAACTACTGCCCTGGTCTCTGCTACTGCCAATGCTCAACGCCTGATCAGTGGAGAAGGTAGCCTAAGGATTAGCAAAGTAAAGTCCGACTTAGTGGCTAAATGAATAGAATGCTTGCCTTTGGTCCGAAGGCGCCGGTTCACTTTTCAGAATCAACCCCCTCATACTTTTAATTACCCTAGCTTCGAGACTGGATGTTTATGACGTCTTCGCCATTCATTTTATCTTCACAAGGTCACCATCAAGCCTATACAGCTGCCGTGCACCATTATTATTATTATTATTATTATTATTATTATTATTATTATTATTATTATTACCGGTACTATTAAATAAAAATGTTGAATTTTGCAGTGGCCGTACCCATCGTTCACCGGTTAATTAGCTTCCTCGGGAGATCAGTGGTGGTGTCTGACCCATGATCATGGATTCGGTTCCAACCAACAAAAGAGTACACTAAACCTGAAGGATTGTATTTCATTTTAGGAGATCTACCAATAAAAAGAAACTATATTGGAGCCCTGCAGTGTCTTCCTACAAGAATGTAGAAGTAAACGGGAGTGAAATACCAGCACTCTGTTATCTATGTACCGGTAATTAAGTGAAAAGTATGAGGTGAGGAAGTAGGTATATGCGATAAGTAACGCTCATATCCGATAACCATCAGCAAGCCATGACGGGTGAGACGAGGGGAGAGGGGCGAGAGTTTGGGCTGCAATATTAGTTTCCGATGCCTAGCTCTCAGAAATACGTGCGAGGTCTTTTCTCACGCCTTTGAAGTTTCTTAAATGGAACAATGTGTCAGATGCTTACATTATAATGTGCTT
Organism: Anabrus simplex; assembly: GCF_040414725.1. Lineage (NCBI taxonomy): Eukaryota > Metazoa > Arthropoda > Insecta > Orthoptera > Tettigoniidae > Anabrus > Anabrus simplex. The sequence continues at coordinate 311,500,840 of NC_090265.1, forward strand.
TAGACTCCAATCATTCTCAATTGAGGTTTGGGCTTCACAGATAGCCTTTGTAGCCCTCAATATACGCCACTGTTTGGGAAGTTTGTTGCTTAACCTCCACAGGTCTGAGTTGCTGCATGTGCTGCTGAAGTTTGGAGGCAAAAGTGTCTAGTTCGATCTGAGATTGAGGGTTATGGAAGAATTCACCTGGATGCCTAATATGCATGCCATACACCATTTGCGCAACTGAACTGTTCGAGTCCTCCCGGAGTGATGCGCGTAGTCCTGGTAACACAGTCGGAAGGGTGTCTGTCCACTATATAGAGTTGTGAGCTTTGATAGCAGTTTTTATTGTTCGATGCAGACGTTCAACTTTACCATTGCTCTGGGGATGTTAGGGTGTCGTACGTTTAAGCTTCCCTCCACACCATTCGGAAAGATTCTTTAAGAGCTGACTTTCGAACCGTCAGCCTTGTTCAGTAACTGCATTTGCTGGGACTCCAAACCGCTCACCCAGTGATCATAACATGATTTTGCTACAGTCTCTGCTGTTACATTTTGAATTGGTATTGCTTAGATCCAGTTGGTGTAGCGATCTTTATATGTGAGGCAGTAGAGATAGCCATCACAAAGTGAAAAAGGGCCAACAATGTCTATGTGAATAGTGCTGAACCTCTCATCAGGTTCTTGAGAATGGCTGACTGGTGATTTTGTATGTCTCCTTATTAATTTTGTATGTCTCGTTATTTTGTTATTTTGTTTTCCTGACATCCCATCAGTCAATACTGATCTGCATTTAGGGCAGTCGCCCAGGTGGTAGATTCCCTATCTGTTGTTTTCCTAGCCTTTTCTTAAATGATTTCATTGACACTGAAAATTCATGGACATCTCCCTTGGTAGTTATTCCAATCCCTAACTCCTCTTCCTTTAAACGGATATTTGCCCCAAATTGTCCTCTTGAATTTCAACATTACCTTCATATTGTGATCTTTCTTACTTTTAAAGACGCCACTCAGACTTATTCGTCTACTAATGTAATTCCACGCCATCTCTCCGCTCACAGCTCGGAACATACCACTTAGTCGAGCAGCTCGTCTTCTTTCTCCCAGTCCTTCCCAGCCCAAACTTTGCAACATTTTTGTAACGCTAGTCTTTTATCGGAAATCACCCAGAACAAATCGAGCTGCTTTTTTAGGATTTTTCCCAATTCTTAAATCAAGTAATCCTGATGAGAAGCCCATTCACTGGAACCATACTCTAGTTTGGGTCTTACCAAAGACTAATATGCCCTCTCTTTTACATCCCCACTACAACCACTAAACACTCTCATAACCATGTGCGGATATCTGTATCCTTTACATACAGTCCCATTTATGTGATAACCCAATGAAGATCTTTCCTTATATTAACACCCAGATACTTATAATGATCCCCAAAAGGAACTTTCAACCCATCAACGCAGTAATTAAAACTGAGAGGACTTTTCCTATTTGTGAAACTCACAACCTGACTTTTAACCCGGTTTATCACCATACCATTGCGTACTGTCCATCTCACAACATTATCGAGGTCATTTTGCAGTTGCTCACATTCTTGTAACTTATGTATTACTCTATAGAGAATAACTTCACCCGCAAAAAGCCTTACCTCTGATTCCACTCCTTTACACATATCATTTATCTATATATATAAAGTAGCTTGTCCTGACTGACTGACTGACTGACTGATTCATCTTCGCCGAGCCAAAACTACTAGACATAATGAAATTAAATTTTGGGGATATATTCATATTAAGATGTAGGTGCTCGCTAAGAGAGGATTTTTGGATATTCCATCGCTAAGGGGGTGAAAAGGGGGGTGAAATTTGAAAATGAGTGTATCTATATCTCAAAACTTTAAAAGTTTACAGATGTAAAAATTGGTATTTAGAATCTTCTTTAAAAATAAGGAAACAAGTATTTTTTTGTTTTCAGAAAATCCCAATAGGAGGGGTGAAAAACAGTGAAAATGGGGGAAAATAGGTTGAATGCCTTTAATCAGGATACCGGTACTTATATCTCAGAAACTGAAGATACTACAGACCTGAAAATTGGTAATTTTGATCTCTTTTAAAAATAAAGAAACACGTATTTTTTTTTGTTTTTGGAAAATCCAATTAATGGGAGGGTGAAAAGGGGGTGAATTTTTAAAATGAGTGAATCTATATCTCCAAACTTTTAAAGTTTGCAGATGTAAAAATAGGTATTTAGAATCTTCATTAAAAATAAAGAAACACGTATTTTTTTGTTTTTGGAAAATCCCAATAGGAGGGGTGAAAAGGGGTGAAAATGGATTGAATGCCTTTAATGAGGATACTTATATCTCAGAAACTGAAGATATTACAGACCTGAAAATTGGTACCTTTGATCTCTTTTAAAAATAAAGAAACACGTATTTTTTGTTTTTGGAAAATCCAAATAATGGGGGTGAAAAGGGGGGTGAATTTTTAAAATGAGTGTATCTATATCTCAAAACTTTTAAAGTTTATAGATGCAAAATATGGTATTTAGAATCTCCTTTAAAAATAAAGAAACACGTTTTTCTTTGTTTTCGGAAAATCCCGATAGGAAGGCTGGAAAAGGGTGAAAAAAGAGGTTGAATGCCTTTAACGAGGCTACTTATATTTCAGAACCTGGAGATATTACAGACCTGAAAATTAGTATTGGGGATCCACTTTAAAAATAAACACGTATATTTTCGTTTTTGAAAAATCCGGATAATGGGGGGTGAAAAGGGGGTGAATTTTTAAAATGATTGTGTCTATATCTTAAAACTTTAAAAGTTTACAGATGTAAAAATTGGTATTTAGAATCTCCTTTAAAAGTAAAGGAATAAGTATTTTTTCGTTTTCTGTAAATCCCAATAGGAGGGGTGTAAAAGGGTGAATAGTGGGTTGAATGCCTTTAATGAGGATACATATATCTCAGAAACTGAATATATTACAGAACTAAAAATTTGTATATGGGATTTCCTTTAAAAATAAAGAAACGCGTATTCTCGGAAAATCCAATGAAAGGGGGGGGGGGAAAGAATTCTAAAATAAATTGACTTAATTGTATGAGAATATATACATCTAATAAAAACTAAACTTGTTACGGACGTGAAAATTGGTATTTTGATCTCCTTTAAAAACAAAGAAATACGCGTTTTGTGGGGGAAACCATCTTGGGGGCGGGAGTGGAAAGGAGTTGAATTCCTTTCATGACGACACATAAATCAAAAACTGAAGAAGTTAGAGTCGTGATAATTGCTATTTAGAAGATCCTTTACTATTAAAGAAACAAGTATTTTTTGCCGGAAAATTCACTTAAAGGGGGGGGGGGGAGAAGTGTGAAAGGAAGTAAAAAAAGCGAATTATTTTTATGGGGATACTTATATCTCAAAACTCAAGGTAATAGACGTGAACATTGGGGTTTGGAATCTCCTTTAAACATAAAGAAACACTCCTTCTTTTATTTTTATTTTGGGGGGGGGGTAAATAAACTTAACGGCGGTGAGGTGTAAAAGGAGGTGAGACCAATTGATTTTGCTGTTCATTATGTACTTATAAGGAGCCTCCGTTGCTCAGGCGGCAGCGCGCCGGCCTCTCACAGCTGGGTTCCGTAGTTCAAATCCCGGTCACTCCATGTGACATTCGTGCTGGACAAAACGGAGGCGGGACAGGTTTTTCTCCGGATACTACGCTTTTCCCTGTCATCATTCATTCCAGCAACACTGTCCAATATTTCATTTCATTTGTCATTCATCGATCATTGCCCCAGAGGAGTGCTTCGGCAGCCGGCACAATTCCTACTGTCGCCACTAGATGGGGCTTTATTCATTCCATTCCTGACCCTGTCGAATGACTGGAAACAGGCTGTATATTTTCGATGTACTTATTCTGATCATAAACCGATCTTTTTAATCTTTCCTGGGTTCGTTTTCAACAGCCAACTTTTCCTTCGGAGAACGTTCTTTTATTACAGTAGATTCTAATGGCATATGAATAAAAATTTAAACACATTTGAAATAAACGATAGGAATGAGATTGACCGTCCAATTGTTCACCTCTATAATAAGGTCAATAATGCAGGGAAGTATGTCGTTCGTATCGCCAGAAATCCCGCACACTTGCCTACGCGCGACATTGGTGCTGGTCACATTCTCAACAATAACAATGGCAGCAGATGTAATTTACCGCCAAGTAGCGGTCTTGCATCTTGCTGTGGGGTCCAGAACATCTAAAATAATAATAATAATAATAATAATAATAATAATAATAATAATAATAATAATAATAATAATGTTCTGGACCGTCGTCAAATGTGCGGACTGCGGTGGAAACGGGTCCTGGACGGGTAATGACTAACAATGCAGTCTGGCCGCGGGTTCAGTACCGCCAAGGCACCCAAGACGACAGCACGCCGGATCTCCTGAAGGATTTGTTCCATATTAAAAATGCTTATAAGAAAAGATGGCAAAGATTTAGGGACCCAACTGACAGGGTGGAATACCTGGACCTAGCCTAGGAAGTACGAAATCGATTGCTGGAAATAAAGATTGAAAAATGGGAGGAAACTTGCCATAATCTATTAGAAAACGAGTCAGATCGCGAATTTTGGCGGATTCTCGCAGAAAACGATTCAGATCGCGAATTTCGGCTGATTATATATCTAAAACGACATTCAATTATAAATTTCAGTATAATACCGTAGCGAAGCACGGGTATCTTGCTAGTATATATATATATATATATAAGGAAACGTAAAAGTCCAATAATACTGCCTTGAGGAATTCCTCTCTTAATAATCTAATAACCTCTGAGATCTATTTTCTAAAAATATAGCAAACAATTCAGTCAATCAATCAACCAATCAATCAATCAATCAATCAATACTGATCTGCATTTAGAGCAGTCGCACAGGTAGCAAATTCCCTATCTGTTGTTTTCCTAGCCTTTTCCTAAATGATTTCAAAGAAATTGGAAATTTATTGAACATCTCCCTTGGTAAGTTATTCCAATCCCTAACTCCGCTTCCTATAAATGAATATTTGCCCCAGTTTGTCCTCTTGAATTCCAACTTTATTTTCATATTGTGATCTTTCCTACTTTTATAAACGCCACTCAAACTTATTCGTCTACTAATGTCATTCCACGCCATCTCTCCGCTCACAGCTCGGAACATACCACTTAGTCGAGCAGCTCTTCTTCTTTCTCTCAATTCTTCCCAACCCAAACTTTGCAACATTTTTGTAACGCTACTCTTTTGTCGGAAATCACCCAGAACAAGTCGAGCTGCTTTTCTTTGGATTTTTTCCAGTTCTTGAATCAAGTAATCCTGGTGAGGGTCCCATACACTGCAACTATACTCTAGTTAGGGACTTAACAGAGACTTATATGCTCTCTCCTTTACATCCTTACTAAAACCCCTAAACACCCTCATAACCAAGTGCAGAGATCTGTATCCTCTTTTTACAATCCCATTTATGTGATTACCCACATGAAGATCTTTCCTTATATTAACACCTAGATACCTTCAATGATCCCCAAAAGGAACTTTCACCCCATCAACGCATAATTAAAACTGAGAGGACTTTTCCTATTTGTGAAACTCACAACATAACTTTTAACCCCGTTTATCAACATACCATTGCCTGCTGTCCATCTCACAACATTTTCGAGGTCACGTTGCAGTTGCTCACAATGTTGTAACTTATTTATCACTCTATAGAGAATAACATCATCCGCAAAAAGCCTTACCTCTGATTCCACTCCTTTACTCGTATCATTTATATATATATAAGAAAACATAAAAGGTCCGATAATATTGCCTTCCCTCTTAATTATTACAGGGTCAGATAAAGCTTCACCTACTCTAATTATCTGAGATCTATTTTCTAGAAATATAGCAACCAATTCAGTCACTCTTTTGTCTAGTCCAATTGCACTCATTTCTGCCAGTAGTCTCGCATGATCCACCCTATCAAATGCTTCAGACAGGTCAATCGCGATACAGCCATTTGACCTCCTGAATCCAAGATATCTGCTATATTTTGCTGGAATCCTACAAGTTGAGCTTCAGTGGAATAACCTTTCCTAAAACCGAACTGCCATCTATCGAACAAGTTATTAATTTCACAAACATGTCTAATATAATCAGAAAGAATGCCTTACCAAAGATTACATACAATGCATGTCAAACTGACTGGCCTGTAATTTTCAGCTTTATGTCTATCACCCTTTCCTTTATACACAGGGGCTACTATAGCAGCTCTCCATTCGTTTGGTATAGCTCCTCCGACCAAACAATAATCAAATAAGTACTTCAGATATGGTACTATATCCCAACCCATTGCTTTTAGTATATCCCCAGAAATCTTATCAATTCCAGCCGCTTTTCTAGTTTTCAACTTTTGTATCTTATTGTAAATGTCATTGTTATCATATGTAAATTTTAATACTTCTTTAGCCTTAGTCTCCTCCTCTATCTGGACATTATCCTTGTAACCAACAATCTTTACATACTGCTGACTGAATACTTCTGCCTTTTGAAGATCCTCACATACACACTCCCCTTGTTCATTAATTATTCCAGGAATGTCCTTCTTGGAACCTGTTTCTGCCTTGAAAAGCTATGTATACCCTTCCATTTTTCACTAAAATGTGTATGACTGCCAATTATGCTTGCCATCATGTTATCCTTATCTGCCTTCTTTGCTAGATTCAATTTTCTAGTAAGTTCCTTCAATTTATCCTTACTTCCACAGCCATTTCTAACTCTATTTCTTTCCAGCCTGCACCTCCTTCTTATTCTATTTATTTCTCTAGTATAATAAGGTGGGTCTTTACCATTCCTTACCTCCCTGAAAGGTACAAACCTGTTTTTGCATTCCTCAACAATTTCTTTAAACCCATCCCAGAGTCTGTTTATATTTTTATTTACCGTTCATAGTTACTTTTTAGAAACTGCATCATGCCTGCTTTATCAGCCATATGGTACTGCCTAATAGTCCTACTTTTAAGACCTTCCTTTCTATCACATTTATTTTTAACTACGACAAAAACAGCTTCATGATCACTAATACCATCTATTACTTCAGTTTCTCTATAAAGCTCATCTGGTCTTATCAGTACCACATCCAGGATATTTCTCTCTCTGGTTGGTTCCATCACTTTCTGAATCAGCTGTCCTTCCTATATTAACTTATTTGCCATTTGCTGGTCATGCTTCCTTTCATTCGCTTTTTCCTTTCCAATTTACATCTGGTAAATTCAGTTCTCCCGCTACAATCACATTTCTTTCCTTGTCGTTTCCTACATTGCTGATTATCTTATCAAATAATTCTGAGTCCGTGTCAGTGCTACCCTTTCCCGGTCTGTACACTCCGAATATATCAAGTAGCCTATTATCTTTAGAAATGAGCCTTACACCTAGAATTTCAAGTGTCTCATCTTTATTTCGTAGCTTACAAATTCTTCTTTCACCAGAATGAACACTCCCCCTCCCACCCTTCCAATCCTATCTCTACGATACACACTCCAGTGCCGTGAGAAAATTTCTGCATCCATTATATCATTTCTCAGCCATGATTCAACTCCTATTACAATATCTGGTAAATATATATCTATTAAATTACTCAATTTTATTCCTTTCTTTACAATACTTCTACAGTTCAACACTAACAATTTTATGTCATCCCTACTTAATTTCCAGTACCCTGTTGCTTATCACCGCTCCCTAGGCCATCTCGTTTCCCTGAATGTACCTCCCTATTACCTTTCCAAACACATTTCCTAACGTATACGTACCACTGCGGTTTAAATGAAGGCCATCTGAGCGCAGATCCCTATCTCCTACCCAGCCATTAGGATCTAGAAATCATACTCCTAGTTTCCCACATACCCACTCCATAGTCTCATTCAAATCCCCAATCACCCTCCACTCAGTATCCCTCCTACCCTGTATTCCACTAATAACAATCTCCGCTTTCTTAAACTTCACCCGTGCTGCATTTACCAGATCCCACTCATCTCCAACTATGTTGGTACTTATCAGCTTGCCTTACGTTGTTGGTACCAACGTGAAACACTACCACCTTCTCCTTCCCCTCCTCCCTCTCTTCTACTTTCCTCAACATCTGCTTCAACCTAATTCCTGGATAACATTCTACCCTGGTTCCCTTTCCTCCACACACTTTCCCCACGTGTCTAATGATAGAAATCCTCATGACCAGAGCCTCAACCCAACCCACCTCATTTGATCCCCTCCCCTCCTGGTCAGCCCTATCTTTCCTGACAGCTGCAAAAGCTACTTCCTCCTCCCTTCTTTCCTTCCCATGACCCTGTTCCACCTGTCTTTTCCTATCCTCTACTCTACATTTTCCTTTCCTACCTTTTTCCTTCCTCCTACTTCCACACATCTCAGCAACAGTTCCCTGTCCCTCATCTTCCCTCTGTTGTTCTACCTGGAGTGACTCGTACCGATTTCGCACAGACACCTGTCCTGAATTCTGATCCTGAATAGAGCTCTTAGCCTTCAATCTTCTTCCCCTTAGAACATTAGTCCACCTGTCTTCTACAACTCCCGCCTTTCCTTCCCATCCCTCTTATACACCTACTGTAACCTGTACATTGTTCGAGAGAGTCCTATCTTCCTTCCTTCCTCCCTCATACCCCTCAATGCCTCGCCACACCCACAGTTCGTACACTCGCGCTCCTTAGCCATTCTTTACGGAAAAATTAACATAAAAATAAAATAACTTATTTGCAAAAAATAAATGAACGGGGGGATATATTGTCTGGGATAGTACTCAAAGATCACACAACATTAAGGTAATTAATATACGACTACACTATAATACTACTCTATTTTTTATCCTACAACCCCTAACAGGATAAAAACTGCTGTTAATTACTGAATATCTAAAGGAATACACATTAACTACACAATTCCAAACTGCAATTAAGCCTATCCTAATTACAACAACAGGATTTTAGTAAGAGTTTCTACGGATACCTCTACTACACCTGTACTACACAAATATTTTACAATAATAAAATAATCACACTAAATTCTGATAGGATATTAGGCTACTCGTATACTGCTGTACAGTACACTACAGTAATGTTTAAACTACTTCCAGACGTTCGGTATCCTAATTACAATACCGGTACCGTATGTCACTACTAAGCACAAACAGAAATGAAATTTGCAAGAACTACTGTACTCAAAGATTACCAACAAAGCTAAATGTTTAGACAAATTATTATTAGAACTACGCTCTAATACACACGAATATAGCAGGCAAGATACGGCACTATCTGGATATACTCTATCTACACTACGATGTATCTACACTACAATTTTCAGCTGAAGTGTGATTATATGAACTTTTACCGCTGGTGGATTAGTATTATTTTCCCTACTACGCGGGACAGAGAATAAAAGTGTCACTCTTTTGTCTAGTCCAATTGCACTCATTTTTGCCAGTAGTCTCCCATGATCCACTCTGTCGAATGCTTTATACAGGTCAATCGCGATACAGTCCATTTGACCTCCTGATATCTGCTATATCTTGCTGGAATCCTACAAGTTGAGCTTCAGTGGTATAGCATTTTCTAAAACCGAACTGCCTCCCATCGAACCAGTTATTAATTTCTCAAACATGTCTAATATAATCAGAAAGAATGCTTTCCCAAAGCTTACATGCAATGCATGTCAAACTTACGGGCATGGCCTGTAATTTTCAGCTTTATGTCTATCTCCCTTTCCTTTATACACAGGGGCTACTATAGCAGCTCTCCATTCGTTTGGTATAGCTCCTTCAACCAACCAATAATCAAATAAGTACCGGTATTTCAGATATGGTACTATATCCCAACCCATTGTCTTTAGTATATCCCCAGAAATCTTATCAATTCCAGCCGCTTTTCTAGTTTTCAACTTTTGTATCTTATTGTAAATATCATTGTTATCATATGTAAATTTTAATACTTCTTTAGCATTAGTCACCTCGTCTAACTGGACATTATCCTTGAAACCAACAATACACACTGCTGACTGAATAATTCTGCCTTTTGAAAATCCTCACATACACACTCTCCTTGTTCATTAATTATTCCTGCTTCTGCCTTAAAGTACCTATTCATACGGTACCCTTCCATTTTTTAACTAAAATTTGTATGACTGCCAATTATGCTTGCCATCATGTTATCTTTGCTAGATTCAGTTATGTAGACTAAAGGTATCGACGAAATGTCACTGTAAAATTTGTCCTAAATGGAACATAATAACTGCTTTTACACCAATAAATTGAAAAATCCGCGGTAAGAAATACGCTCTTTATTAAAGACGTATCTAGAGAAATTTGTATACGTACTTACGGGCCGTAGGCAGGACTCCTGTATGTTGTATTCGCTGCTCGTGCCGTCTTTTGTTTCTTTCTTGAGTTCCAGGTCTTGCATCGCCGAATGGGAGTGCTATGTCTGTGAATTGTCATTATCTTTGTCTATATGACTAGCGCGGGCAGTTTAAACAGCAAAATAGGATGATCCCTGGACCAATAAATATATTACTTGTTTGTTGAAAGGAAAATAGCATGATCTCTGGACCAATAAATACCTCATTTAATGAATGAGTTAGGGCACAAAACGAATGAGCAACATGAATAAAATGACACCTAATTAATTCAAACATCTTCAGTGAGCAAGTGCATCACACGCGGAGGAGTTAGACAAACGAAACACGTACAGAAGCGCTGCAACGCAGCAGAAAGAAATGTTGTAAGGTAGTAAAGTATGTATCCATATTATTCCCTGCAAGTAAAATATTTCGTAATATTTCTTAATTTACCGGAGATTTTACACTGTATTTCAATAAAATGAATTATTAGCCTATATTCCATTTGGAACAAATATTACAGTGACATTTCGTCGATACCCTTCGTCTACATAACCGCTAGACTCAATTTTCTAGTAAGTTCCTTCAATTCCTCCTTACTTCCACAGCCATTTCTAACTCTGTTTCTTTCCAGTCTGCACCTCCTAATTAGTCTCTTTATTTCTCTATTATAATAAGGTGGGTATTTACCATTCCTTACCACCTTACGATGACTGCTTGCGTCCATTTTCTGACGTCATTCTTGTTACCAGACCAGATAAACTTGGAAATCATCAGCCTGACAGTAGTCTTTATCCCTGGATGCGCCATGTTGTGGATCTCAAGAAAGAATTGTTTACGAAATTCTTTTGGAATGTGTGGCCTAGTTTTGTTTGATGAGGTATCACACCACAGTAACTTTCCAGAAGGCAGTGGGTAGCTCTTGAACACTAGTGACTGACTTTCCTCTTGTTGTTGTTTAAGTCACTGTCTTGACGTTGGCTGTCAGCGACTGTGTTGTAATCGAGTACAGTCATACATTCAATCTGTGACAGTTTATCCGCAACGATATTGTCCTTGCCACTAATGTGTTGGATGTGTGTTGTAAACTGGGAGATGTACTGCAGATGTCGCAGCTGCCGTGGAGATGCCTTATCATTTTTCTGATTAAATGCAAACATGAGTGGTTTGTGGTCTGTATATATTATGAAGTCTCTTCTTTCGAGAAAGTGTTTGAACTGCTTGACAGAGAGGTAGATTCCTAACAGTTCACGGTCATAGGTGCTATACGCTCTCTGTGTACTGCTTAGCTTCTTCGAAAATAATACAATAGGTTTCCATCCTTTTTCTTCATAATGTTGCAGGACACTCCCTACTACAAAGCCACTCGCTTCTACTGCCAGGGCCAGCTGGTATTTTGGGTCTGGAAATGTAAGCAGTGCTGCATTTGACAAGTTCTGCTTCCATTTTTCAAATTTTGTGAAAGCTTCTGGGGTCCAGTCAATTTGTCGCTTATCTTTCTTCTTAGCACCTTTCAGATAAGCATGCAAAAGAGACTGCGTTTCTGCTGCATTCCTGAGGAATCGTCTGTAGAAGTTAACAGTACCGTAAATAAAATTACACGAAGGTCATGAACTGACTGTGGTAGTTTGTAGTCAACAATCGCTTTCAATTTATCCGGCAAGGGCCTGGAGCCTTCCGTGGTGATTTAGTGTCCCAAAAATTCCAATTGTTCTACACCAAGTATAGTCTTAGAGACATTAATTCGGAGGCCAAATTCATGTAGCGTCTCAAACACAATCTTAAGATGCTCACGATGTTCCTCTACTGATGCTGAAGCAATTAGGCAGTCGTCAAGATGTGGAAAAATAAAGTCTAGGCCTCTAAATACCTCATTGGTGGAACGTTGGAAACTACTTGGTGCATTACGGAGTCCAAATGCATCACATTACATTCATATAACCCAAACGGAGTAATAATAGCGGTTTTAGGTTTGTCTTCCTCTGCTACAGGGATTTGGAAATATGCCTTGAAGAGGTCGCGCTTGCGAAATATTTTCCTACCCCTCAAAATATGTTGAAAATCTTTAATCCGAGTAATCGGATCCCCTGTGAGTGGGGGCGGTAGAATAACACCCACGGTATCCCCTGCCTGTCGTAAGAGGCGACTAATAGGGGCGCCAGGAGCTCTGAATTTTGGAGCGTGGGTTGGCGACCACGGGGCCCTTAGCTGAGTCCTGGCATTGCTCCCACTTACTTGTGCCAGGCTCCTCACTTTCAACTATCCTATCCGACCTCCCTTGGTCAACTCTTGTTCTTTTCCGAACCCGATGCTATTAGGTTTCCGAGGGCTAGGGAGTCTCATTTTCACGCCCTTCCTGGCCCTTGTCTTTCTTTGGCCGATACTTTCATTTTTCGAATTGTCGGTCCCCTTCCATTTTTTATCTCTGATTAGTGTTATATAGAGGATGGTTGTCCAGTTGTACTTCCTCTTAAAACAATAACCACCACCACCACCACCACCACCGCCACCACCGAGGAATCGGATATCGGTCTGGGGCAGTTTGTGCGTTCAGCCGTCTGTAATCACCACATTGTAGATAAGTTACATCATTTTTGAGGACCAGTTGGAGAGGACTTGTCCATTGTGACTTTGATGATCGAATAATTTCACTGTTTTGCATAAACTGGAATTCCTGTTTAGCGATGTGTAGCTTCCGAGGTTCCAGCTGCCTGGCTTGCAGTATACTGGTTGGCCTTCAGTTTGGATGAAGTGTTGAATATTGTGTTTGATTTGAGTAGGTAGTAAATTTCGTTTCGTTAAATCTGGGTAACTGGATAACAGATCGGCAAATTTTTGGGCTTTTTACATTGTGCTAACAACATTATCAGCTGTGATGGCTGTTACTTCACCCATGACAGTGAGTTTAGTCCCGCCATCAATTAACTTTTTATTTAAGTCTATTAGTAAGTTGAACTTCTTCAGAAAACCAGCACCTAATATGCCCTTGTCAGTTTTAGCTACTACGAAAGGCCACCGGAATTGTCGACGGAGTCCCAAATCAATATTCAGTGTTCTAAGTTCATAAGTTGGGATTTCTGTGCTAGCAGCTGCAAATATTATAAACTCTGGGTTACAGCTTCTGTAAGTGACAGTAATTATTGAAACAACGGCTCCACTATCAACTAGGAACTGCAAACCCGTGTTTTTGTCACGTACGAATAAATGGGGTATACAGTCCTTACTATTTTCAGTAGTGGAGCTTGCTGCCAACTCTACTACTGTTTGGAGTTTTCCAAATCTTTCCACGAGCATGGAGGCTTACATTTGTCAGGGAAGAACGTATTACCAAGTCTTAAGTGGTAGTAACAGTACTTTCCGTTTTGGATCATACCGTACTTCTTTTTGCTTCGGTTTCAGCTCGAACTTCGACTGCGGGGCCTAAAAGTGTGCATTGAAGCTATCTGTTGCTCTAGGGCGGCAACCTGTGCAGAGAGTTTCGTGATAGCGTCGTTACTTACGAACTTATCAGCACCGCTATTTTCTACACTGTAAAGTTTGCTGCAGGGATTCATTTCAATGATTTTTCCAAGTCTTCGTCAGATACGATTAGAACATGTTTGACCGAGTCCGGTAATTTCTCAAGCCACGAGGTACGAAGCATTTTCTCGGAAACATTTACGCATGCTAAGGACTGCATTTTCCTTAAAAGCTGACTAGGTTTATGATCGCCTAATTCTAGGCCTGTTACCAACCGTTTTATTTGTTCATCTTCGCTTTCCTTGGAGATATTTAGAAGATGTTCTTTAGCAGCGAAATATTTATTCAGTTCCGAACTTTTAATAATGTCCCAAATGTTTTCAAAATGTTTAGGTTCGAACTAAGACACGAGATATCGGTAGTTAAATTTAGTGTTCTCTTGGGTAATTCTTGAGATAGAAAACTGAGCTTCCACTTGAAAGAACCATATTTCAGGTTTTTCTATCCAGAAAGGAGGGATCTTGATGCTTAACTTGTTAGCTTCACCTATCATGTGTCCTGAATGAGATTCATTTGCCGTCGGCTTACCCGTTGCGTTGTTTTCATCCATTGTTCTTCCCGCTTACACTACACTTATGCACTTCGCAATGTTTATTATGTACTTCCATCTCTGAATAACGTCGGGGTCACCAATTATGTAGTGAAGTACACAACACACTGAATCCACCTTAGCTACACTATAATTTTGCGCCCATTATCGTTATACATAAATATACAAATCAGCTCACTTCATCTTTGCTTTTTCTTCGCCCTTCTCCCTTGGCAAAGCTCGCTTATTTTTAGTTTTTACTTCAGTCAAGTCCACTAGGGGGTGGCCTATAATATATGTGCTTGTGGATTAGCCCTGACGAACTATAAAGTTGTACAAGTAATACTATAGTAAGCGGCTTGATAGGGAAACTTTGGAAGCAGTAACTACTTTTGTCAGATGTAGGATGCAGCAGTAACGTAGAAATGAAAAGTTTAGCACAGGATAGGGTGGCATGGAGCGCTGCATCAAACTAGTCTATGGACTGATTACTCAAATAACAACAAATTTCCCAAGATCTTTGAAATCACCGCATTTAAGAAAACACTAGGTAAACAGCTGATGGGGAATCTGCCACAGCTGACAACTCTAAATGCAAATCAATGACAATTGATTGGTTGAATTGATGCTCGAAATATGACAGTCAAAGAAGGATATTACTCCAAAAGTTAATGTCGTATGATTTTGAACTTCCGCTTAGTATTTCTTGCTTGGTGCATTCTCCTACAGTTCCTTTAGCAACAGCATTGTTTTTTTGACGAATGCCAGTTATCCATATTAATGTATTATTTTTTGGGGCTTGTAGAAAAATATATTTCGAAAATTCTACTTCTATTTGTAACGTTATGAAATTTCACATAATGTGATAAAATTGAACCTCGTGTCAAGTTTCAAAATAATGAAATAATATACGAGCATAATTGATATAAACTAAGGTAATGCAATTTAATGTATTGGTATAAATCACAATAATTGTTTCTATTCCATAAACTAGTAAAACCAACCAAAGCACTTTTGACAAGTAGCCTACTCGACGCAGTGATCACGCTGTGTCCAACAGCAAACAAAGAGGAGTGAGGGAGAGAGAGACGTAGTAGGAGACGAAGATTGTCGTTTGGAATCGGGAAATTTATTCACTCTCTCATACCAACACAACGTGTGGGTTTTACTAGCGCACGATTTCTGTTTCGTGGATGATGTGGTTAAAGTCCTATTGGAGGTGGTTGATTTACGATACCTTTTGCTTTCATGTGTGAACTGTGTTTTAGTAGCCGAATGACATGTGGTTGTGACGTTTTGTGATTATGGTATACTTTGTTTGCGTGTTTCACCCTGCAGTAATTTAGAAGCAATGATAGAATCTTGTTCTAAAAAACGAATGCTGTTGGCCATAATTTGTCTTGGAGGGTAAGACAGAAACTACAGATTTATGTTTTTGATGAATGACTTTTAATGATTGGTTTAAGGTTATGTATGGACTGACTTTGCATGCGACGGTGATTGTGAATGTGGGCAGTGCATCTAACTGGCAAAATTTCGCATGGTTTTAAGACATTGGGTACCCCAGCAATGAGACCTCGTCATAGATTGATAAATAGAATTCATAATAGGGCCTACTCAATTTAAGCTTTTTCTCGTATCAAGGCTATTCCTAACCTGTTGACCCACTTCGCGTTCTTCTTTTACTGTTCGGATGGCCAAATATTTTATGTCCTCAGGAATAAAATCCATAGAACTCAAATCCAGATATGAAGGAAAGGGCTATTATTGGTCATACTCCGGAACAAAGCCTCCTTAACTGTTATTTTACGTTTTAATGTAAACTAAGTTGTTAGTTTATTATTGCACACTGCAGTCCTTCACCAGCCTTCTTGTTAAAGAGGAGAAAACTATGTACTTGAATTTAGTAATGTCTTGCTGCACGTTGGTATATTTTTCCTTAAAACCTGCATTTTTAACATCTATTATGAATCTTTAGTCAGATTTTTAAAACTTTATATACTGGTATTTCATTGCAGAATTGAAATGTAGCATGATTCTCCAGTTACTGGAACATTATTTCATATTAGGCTTAGGCCTATGGCAACATGAATTTGGCCTATTGAGAAAATGTTGATTGCAGGTACACTCTTCTCAACGTACTGAAAACAATTCAGATTCGGTTATATAAATTGAAAAACTAGTACATTGGTTCCACCTACTCTATACCTAGCCTATAAGTTTATTTACAATTCGAAGTTGTAAAAGCATTGTATTAAAATTGTCAATACGGAACCATAATGAAATTTATTTCAGATTCAGTAGTTAATATATATATTATTGGGAATATGTTTGCAACATTCAAGAAAGTTCATAATTTTGTTATTAGCCTGCTGACAAAACTCTCAGACGGTGGGTGCCCATTCACTGTCGTGATGAATGCTGAATAACACTCCACATCAGTAGTCAATTCGTCGTGCTGACCACACCACAATTAATCTGCAAATTAATGAAAGATTGTTTACCTGCTTTCGCTCATCAACCCCGGGAGCTTTTAACTTTTGAGCGTGGGTTGACAACCACGGGGCTCTTAGCTGAGTCCTGGCCTTATTTCCACTTACTTGTGTCAGGTTTCTCGCTTTCATATATCCTATCAGACCTCCCTTAGTCAACTCTTGTTCTTTCCTGACCCCGGAGTCTGCGAGTTTTCCATTTTCTTGTCCTTCATGGCCTTTGTCTGTCTTTGGCTGATACCTTCACTTTTTGAAGTGTTGAACCCCTTCCATGTTTTCCTTCTGATTAATGTTAATAGAGGATGGTTGCCTAAATGTACTTCCTCTTATCGCCACCACCACTTTCGCTGACCATAAGGGGTGTGTTGTTTACGTGTTAATTTTTTCACCACAGGCCTGTTATGGTTAGGTTCTTGTGAGTACCTAACATATTATCCATCTGCCTATAGCTTAAACCAAGACCAACTACAATATTATAGGTTGTAGTTGGTCTTGCTTAAACTGTACCAAACCCAACCCCAAAGCACTACCGGTACAGCCCTTGAAGGACCTTGGCCTATCAAGCGACTGCTGCTCAGCCCGAAGGCCTGCGAGGTGTCGTGTGGTCAGCACGACAAATCCTCTCGGCCGTTATTCTTGGCTTTCTAGACCGGGGCCTCTATCTCACCGTCAGATAGCTCCTCAATTCTAATCATGTAGGCTGAGTGGACCTCGAACCAGCCCACATGTCCAGGTAAAAATCCCTGACCTGGCCGGGAATCTAACCTGGGGTCTCCGGGTAAGAGGCAGGCACACTACTCCGACACCACGGGGCCGGCTGCTTAACCCTGGAATACCACATTGGGATCTTAGCAACCCTGTAGAAAACATATTATTGAATAAATCTTTTATATGACACTATAGGCTACTGAGCCATGTTTGTAAATTGAGTAAGTACCTTGTGAAACTCTGAGAGCATCATTCAGATCTGTCAACGAAAGTAGATACTCGTGGGAGATAAGTAAATATAACGCATCGTCACTGAAACCCCATTGTGGTTTCTACGGTTGTCTTTTCCTGGTGTTGCAGTTCATGCTATGTGAATATAAACTGACACGTGTATCCTTAGTGCTGGAGACAGTGTTTCAGATAGCTCATTCCCAGGAAGGACTATCAGATCATAACATTAGAGAATTATTAGAAGATAGTGACAGTGAGCAGGATATCGGTGGTGACTCAGAATTTGAATCTGACATTGTGTTCGAGGACAGTGAACACGAATGATAAATCGATGCTGAGTATGAAAGTGACACAAAAGCTGAAGATGAGGAATCGGGTTCGAGTTGCAATGTATCCAACCTGAAGTTGAAAGATGGGCACCTTTGAACTTCAGACACTCTGGATAAAAGAGGTCAAACTGGGAGTAAAAACACTCTCAGAATACATCGTCTTGTTGTTGGAAGAAATGTAAAACGTCCTCTTGAAGCTTGGTCATTGTTGACAGACGATAATATCCTCCATCTACTTGTGACTGACAATAACAAAGAAATTTGCCGTATTTTATTAATAGCTAATCAACAAATAGTTAAATAAAGGCACTCCTGGGGCTACTGTACATATCAGGGGCTCTACAAGTGTTCATACTCAGCATCGATTTTACATTCGTGTTCACTGTCCTCGAACACATTGTCAGAGTCAAATTCTGAGTCACCACCGATATCCTTCTCACTGTCACTAACTTATCTTCTAATAATTCTCTAATATTATGATCTGATAGTCCTTGGGAATGAGCTATTTGAAACACTGTCTCCAGCACTAAGGATACACGTGTCAGTTTGTATTCACATAGCATGAACTGCAACACCAGGAAACCCCTTCCTATAAATGAATATTTGCCCCAATTTTACCTCTTGAATTCCAACTTTATCTTCATATTGTGATCTATCCTACTTTTAAAGACGCCACTCAAACTTATTCGTCTACTAATGTCATTCCACGCCATCTCTCCGCTGACAGTTCGGAACATTCCATGTATGTTACAAATCTCATGTTATGGTCCGTATTTAAATGTACTTAAAGTCAAATAATAATACTAGATTATAAATTCCACCTATTTAACACAATAAGAGCTTTTTATTTAAATTTAAGAAATAGTTCTTAACATATTAGATGTAGGGACATGTTTCACCCATAATCAGCCTAAAAATCTCATACCTGAAAGATAGATCAGGATCCTGATTGTTCTTATACTTAGAAAAGAGGATACTTTTTTAGCTACAAATGTGCATAAAATGACTAGCAAGTAGAATATAGTAGTTATAAGTACTCTTATGACAGTGTCTTATAATCAATCCTTATTGTAGATCTCTACGTATATCTAGTTTTTAAAATGTGGTAACAAGTGGTTAGTTAAAAGTTCAAAAAGAATACATAAATTGCTGCGCTGAAATAAAATTTGGTGAATATGGTGCCTTATTCTGGAGATGGCGTAAGGAGCTTATAATAGTTTAATATTTAGGATAAAAGTCACTCTTAGTGGTAGTTTGTTAATTTTATATGAAAAGATAATACAACAAACTTCTTGAAATATGTCCCTGTATCTAATATGTTAAGAACTATTTCTTAAATTTAAATAAAAAGCTCTTATGTATTGAATAGGTGGAATTTATAATCTAATATTATTATTTAACTTTACATACCACGTAGTCGAGCAGCTCGTCTTCTTTCTCCCAATTCTTCCCAGCCCAAACTTTGCAGCAGTTTTGTAATGCTACTCTTTTGTTGGAAATCACCCAGAACAAACAGAGTTGCTTTTCTTTGGATATTTTCCAGTTCTTGAATCAAGTAATCCTGGTAAGGGTCCCAAACACTGGAACCATACCAGAGATTTAAATGCCCTCTCCTTTACATCTTAATACAACCCCTAAACACTGTCAAAACCATGTGCAGATACCTGTACCCTTTATTTACAATCCCATTTATGTGATTACCCCAATGAAGATCTTTCCTTATATTAACACCTAGATACTTACAATGATCCCCAAAAGGAACTTTCACCCTGTCAATGCAGTAATTAAAACTGAGAGGACTTTTCCTATTTGTGAAACTCACAACATGACTTTTAACCCCGTTTATCATCATACCATTGTGTACTGTCCATCTCACAACATTATCGAGGTCATGTCCGGCTCCATGGCTAAATGGTTAGCGTGCTGGCCTTTGGTCACAGGGGTCCCGGGTTCGATTCCTGGCAGGGTCGGGAATTTTAACCATTATTGGTTAAGTTCCCTGGCACAGGGGTTGGTCGTCTACGGACGTCAAATCAGAAGACCTGCACCTGGCGAGCCGAACCCGTCCTGGGATCTCCCAGCACGAAAAGCCATATGCCATTTCATTTTTTTCATTGAGGTCACGTTGCAGTTGCTCACAATCTTGTAACTTATTTATTACTCTATACAGAATATCATCATCCTCAAAAAGCCTTACCTCTGATTCCATTTCTTTACTCATATCATTTATGTACGAGAGTCGAGTCATAAAGTCATGGCTACTATTTCTTTTCTCGCGGATAGGAGACAACACGGAAAATCTATGAAAACATAAAGGTCCAATAATACTGCCTTGACGAATTTCCCTCTTAACTATTACAGGGTCAAATAAAGCTTCACCTACTCTAATTCTCTGAGATCTGTTTTCTGGAAATATAGCAACCCATTTAGTCACTCTTTTGTCTAGTCCATTTGCACTCATTTTTGCCAGTAGTCTCCCATGATCCACCCTATCAAATGCTTTAGACAGGTCAGTCGCGATACAGTCCATTTGACCTTCTGAATCCAAGATATCTGCTATATCTTGCTGGAATCCTACAAGTTGAGCTTCAGTGGAATAACCATTCCTAAAACCAAACTGCCTTCTTTCGAACCAATTATTAATTTTGCAAACATGTCTAATATAATCAGAAAGAATGCCTTCCCAAAGCTTACATGCAATGCGTGTCAAACTTACTGGCCTGTAATTTTCATCTTTATGTCGTCTATGTCTTCTGGTATGGGCTAGATCAATTTTGTTACTTTCATTGACCTATCTCTGTCTCATCTTTGGCTTTGACGACATGAAAGTCACAGGTATGAGTTAATGTGATATTTGAAGCCCTTTCTTTTCAGTTTCAGCTCAGTTAAATTTAATTTATTTCTGCTCAATATGGCATTCTTCTGATTAGTTTTGCCACCATCTCTGTTGTTATAGTTCCCCATGCCTGCAAAAGGCATTGGTAGAAAACTGTCAATAGAAGATTGTTTTGCTTTATGGTCAAGTTCATACCACAGTAGTTCAGTGGGTGACAAATTGGGTGACTGAGGGACTTGTAGAACACCTGGTGATTCTTTGTTTCTTATGTACTTCTTGCACAGTCTTGATATGTGTTTCAGGTCATTGTCCTGCTGCTGAACAAACCCTGTTCCTATAAGTTGAGTTCCAGGTGATACGGCTTTTCTCAATAGAATAGGGTGGTACTGCACCTTCTTCAATATACATTCTGTTGTCACCAAGTCTCCCACTTTGTTGTTACTGAAACATTTCCAGACCATAATGCTATCACCCCCATGCTTCACAGTTGGTGTTAGGGAGCCTTCTAGTTTTCTTTCCCCTGGAGGACAGCGGACAGAGTAATGACCCTTTGATGCATACTTTTCAGATGTTGACTCATCAGTCCACAGCACATGTTCCACTGATCATTAGTCCAATTTTTGTGGTGTCTGACTCTGAAGTCTCTGGGATTTATGTCTGCATGTCAAAAGAGGCTTTTTGGCAGATAACACATCCACACAACCCAACATCACGTAAATGGTCTTTAGCAAATGTAAGGGAAGGCTTGCAGCTGTGGTGGTCTGCACTGAAATCAATACAACTAGAGAGCAACCAGTGTCATTGTCGACCGTGCTGACTATTAAATGTCAAAAACTGTAGTTTTTGACACTTTTGACACCTTTTGACACTCAACTCTAGCCTTCGCATTATAATTAGACCTAAATCTGACTTGTCTAAAATTTTCTGCGATCTAGAACAACAGCCACAATAACAGGATTAAGGAAATAAATTATATTAATATATCTGGAGCATGGCATTGTAGGAAAGTGAAACATGGATGATAACTAGCTCAGAGAGAAAGAGAATAGAAGCTTTTGAAATATGTAGTTACAGAAGAATGCTGAAGGTGAGATGGATAGATCGAGTTACGAATGAAGAGATACTGAAGCGAATTGGTGAGAGAAGATCAATTTGGCAAAATTTGACCAGAAGAAGAGAGAGAATGATACACATCTTAAGATACCCAGGACTTGTTCAGTTGGTTTCTGAAGGAAGTGTGGACAGTAAAAGTGGTAGGGGTAGACCAAGGTATGAATAGCTTATGACAAACAGATTAGAGTAGATGTAGGATGTAGTAGTTATATAGAAAAGAAAAGGTTAGCACAGGATAGGGTGTGATGGAGAGCTGTCTATGGACAGACGATCCAAACAACAACAACAATATCAAATTTTATTATTAGAAGCAGACAAGTGAGTATTGTAACTGTGGGAAGGGGACAGAGTGCATGCCAAACTTTTGTCTGTCAGATGAAACAATAAACAGAAATGATCAATAATCTGATCTGTTGCTTCATTGACTGAGATAGTACTCATTTTGTTTTAATTTAGAAAGGTACTGAAATGACAAATTTGGCCTTAGACCAAAAGTGTTGTTATTATGCAATGTCACCAACATGCACAGTCTGTCAGGTAAATGCCTAGTAATCTAGGTTTAACCGGGCGAATTGACCGTGCAGTTAGGAGTGCCCAGCTGTGAGCTTGCGTGTGGGAGATAGTAGGCTCAAACTCCCCTGTCGGCAGCCCTGAAGATAGTTTTCCGTGGTTTCCGATTTTCGCACCAGGCAAATGCTGGGGCTGTAACTTAATTAAGGCCATGGTTGCTTCCTTCCCACTCCTAGCCCTTTCCTATCCCATCATCGCCAAAAGACCTAGGCCTATCTGTATCGGTGCGACGTAAAACGAATTGTGTAAAAAAAAAAAAAAAAAAAAAAAAAAAAAAAATCTGGGGTTAATCTCCTTAACCTCAGTATCTTGTTTTTGTTCTTTTTCAACCTGGATTGTGATAGGTTTTTTCCACCTTACACAGATTTCCATTTCCTTTAGATGATACCCTGATACTTCCATACTTTCAAGGGTGCACAATCCTTTGTCATTTAGTTAATGTTGCAATACACTGATAATCTCATTTTGCTCTATATACCAATCACTCTTACCTGTATATGCTTATCCCCTAATATAATAATACTGACGGATGACGTCCAGATACATACATACTCTTTGTTGTACACTGTTATTCTTTTCAGCGTTGGGCCTCTGAATTAACTTCATGCCTCCGCAATCTTGTTTGCAATTAGCATTATGACCTTGTCTACTTCTACACATCTTACCTTCAAATAGTTAAAGATTGACTCTTATAGACGTCGCCTTTGTCTCCCTGTGGTTTTCTTTCTGTTCGTCTATTATTCTTCTTGATAACTTATTGTTGCCCTTTTGTCTCTCATGGCACCAAAGCTGTTTCATATGCTCAGCTTCATCTATAAAATTCAATTTCCACTTAGAATGACCTCCTGCTATTGTTCCCACCTTTTGTTCAGCAAGCAGTATCCCTATTTTCATGTATATTAACTTACAGCTTTAATTCCCATAACCTATGGCAAAGTTGGTCTGAAAACAGGATGATGAAAGTAAGTATAACTTCTTCCGAGAGCTCACTTTTCTTATAGAATACCGGTAACTACAACTGCAAATCCCTCCCTGCCATTTTTTACCTGTTGATAAATGGTCCATGTGAATTGTGAAAAATAGGAGTGGAAGAAGATAGCCTGGTCTAGCCTTTATAGCCGGAACTCATTCTGTTGTCTGTTCACTATGTGGCCTGATTGTAAACATTAATTTCTTTGATTGCCTGTAGTAAACTACCCTTGATCCCACAATCTCTCTGTATGGCAGCATCTTTTCCCATGGTCCCTATGGAACATTAACACATTTGTTTACTCCTCTCGTAGAATTTTTCAATTACTGGACACGTAATAATAATTTAGTCCTGCAGACTGCTCTCTGTGGTACCTGTAAACACCTTGCGTGGTATAGGCCTACAGTATTGATATTATAGATTACAACATGCAGTCATTTTTTATTTCATAGCCATCTGCTTTTTGTACCTTTCAGACTGACTCTCTTAGTACTTGTAGTCGAAAGTCACTTTACCTCTGGTACCTCCAGAAATCACCATGGATCAGTTTCCAAAAATTCAAGCAGTGAATGTTGGACACGAGAAGAATATGACATCATAGAGCCATGCCATCCATGTACAGGTGAGATTCATAGACTATAGCTACTGTTATGTATTTTTATTTCAGTGTACAGAGCTTTGTTTTCTTTATAGAATTGTTAACAGTAATCTTAAATGCAAATCTTTATTCCATCATTTCCCATTGGAAGTACATTCTTGTAGAATCTGAAATGGTTAAGTACTCGTTGTTCCACGCGTGTGCCTAACCTTCCAACAACATTCCGAATTCGGTGGACAACCAGCAGCAACAAATGTCCTACTTGAAAATTATATCCTAATTCCCTATAATTTCTTCAAAACAAAACTAAAATGTGTACAGATGAACACATTGAACACAGTGCCTGAGCATTGCTTTGGTTCCCTTATTTACTGCCATAAATGGCTCCTGAGTGCTAGGTTTCCTTAACACATAGCTGACGGGACCTGAGTCCACTAGTGTTTGACTACCGGTAGCCGAATGTTGCTGGTGGGTCCCGAGTCTACTCGTGTTTGGTTAGCCAGATGTTGCTGACGAGTCGTGAGTTAACTCATCTTCACAAGACTTGTACATTCGGTGATATCTGTTGGAACTGCTGAAACTTTTTTGCTAGTGGCTTTACGTCGCACCGGCACAGATAGGTCTTATCGCGACGAGAACTTCTGAAACTAGCTAATGATCAAGGTTCATAGAGTTTTGGTGTTGAAAGTTTTGTTGATTCCATGATACATTTACTTTTTCTTCTGTTTCATGAATAATTTTCTTCGTTTACCTCCTGTTTGTGTCCTTCAAAGAGCCATGTGGTGGGTAAGATGGCGCTTTCCAGACTGACCGCATGTTTAGATCCGGAAGAAATATTTAACGACCTGTGTATGGATATTATTCAGAATGCCCAAGTAACATTGAAGAATGTAATTTTGATATTGAAATCTCTTTTGAAGAAAGTGCGAGTAGTGATTCTGAAGATGTACACCCTTCAAAACAACGTGAAATCTGTACAAGTTGCTGTTTGCCCCTTCACAGAGATCATTACTACACCAGAAAACATTATTAGTTCAGAAGATTTCAAGTAAATTTTATCACAATCGGTATAAGGTTAGTGAAGTCAGGCTCATATGATTGTGAGCATGCACTTTTGCATTACATTGCTCAGGAAATGGCCAGGCACAAGGGATGTGCAGTGTAAGGAGCATCCGGTCAGCAATGTATTAACTAATAAATAATCATATACTGGAAACACATCCATCTCTTCTGGTAAATGAGTGACAGAAGTTAGCTCCTTATACTGCTGCTACCGAGCTCGATAGCTGCAGTCGTTTAAGTGCGGTCAGTATCCAGTATTCGGGAGACAGTAGGTTCGAACCCCACTGTCGGCAGCCCTGAAGATGGTTTTCCATGGTTTCCCATTTTCACACCAGGAAAATGCTGGGGCTGTACCTTAATTAAGGCCACGGTGGCTTCCTTCCCACTCCTAGCCCTTTCCTGTCCCATCGTCGCCATAAGACCTATCTGTGTCGGTGCGACGTAAAGCAACTAGCAAAAAAAAAAAAAAAAAAATTACTGCTGCTAGGTAAGATCACTGACCGTTCCTGGAATATGACTGCTTGTTTTGAAGAATATGTTCTGCAGGCTTTGTTTTCTCACTCATTCGTACAGTTAGGTAACGGTGTCTTTCCTTGAGCAGTAGTGTCATAGAAACTGCAATAAACTGGAATTCAGGTTTGAACTGGATGACAGCAATGATGTTGAATGATCTCCACCTTCCAACAGTAATTTAGGTAATGATACATACCCAATTATGATTATAGTTGCAATATGCCTCTCTGTTTATGCAAATGTTTCAAACTTTATCACATAAAGTCAAAACTTTCTTAATTGGGACAGTAGAGAAAGGATTACCTTTACCAGACTTTTTTCTTTCAGATGTTGTATTAATATAAATGTAAAAATGTTAGATGTGAAAGTGAAAAGAAGGAAATAAATTACATACATGATTTGAAATAAATAAAAAATGAAAAGCTCAAAAATATGATAAATATATTGGCCCCCTTTTTTACTTAAGTGTCGAAAAAGAAGAACCAAATGAGTTCAGTGCTGAGACAGATCATTATAGCTTCTGGTACAGAAAGAATAATTCATTTAGCTCAAAAGTGTCAAATTTATCAAGTTCAAAAATCTGCTAAAATGCTCTGATATAGCACTTAACACGTTACAATATTGTACCTTATCTTGTCTTCTGCATTCTCCAGCTAGACAGCGGTGAGACTGCAGTCTCCTCCTGTGGGTGGGGGCAGTAGAATAAGACCCATGGTATCCCCTGCCTGTCGTAAGAGACGGCTAAAAGGGCCCCATTTGCTCCGAAATTTGGAACGTAGGTTGGCGACCACGGGGCTCTTAGCTGAGTCCTGGCATTGCTTCCACTTATGTCAGGCTTCTCACTTTCATCTATCCCATCCGACCTTCCTTGGTCAACTCTTGTTCTTTTCCAACCCCAACGCTATAAGGTTTGCGAGAACTAGGGAGTCTTTCATTTTCACGCCCATTGTGGCCCGTGCCTTTCTTTGCCTACCTTCATTTTTTGAAGTGTCGGATCCCACCACCTGAGACCGCAGTCAGTTCAATAATAAAAACAAATGGGTTTCCAAAATATAATTGGCAGGACTGAGATCAAAGTACATAATTGTGAATGAGAACTAAATAAAATAAGTTTGGGCAAATTTAATGAGAAAAACATAAAATCTGGAATAAATTCCCACTAAAAGCTGTACAAAATACATAAAACCCCAGTGCATAATTATTTGAGTGAAGGGTCCACTGCCCATATGAATTACATTTTCTTTATTTTGTGGATACGTTAGATCACTTTTTGTTCATGAAAATATTATGATCTTTTTAGTCTGAACAGATGGATATTTACTCACAATGAAACGTCTATTTGACACGGGAAGGGCTAGATAGGTTCGCACATTCACATTCACTAAAACACAAAACACAATAACATTTGTCCAGGACCACTGTAAATATCCCCAAAATAATCACTGACTCTAGATATGGACGCTGGCCCCGTGGTGTAGGGGTAGCGTGCCTGCCTCTTACCCGGAGGCCCCGGGTTTGATTCCCGGCCAGGTCAGGGATTTTTACCTGGACCTAAGGGCTGGTTCGAGGTTCACTCAGCCTACGTGATTAGAATTGAGGAGCCATCTGATGGCAAGTTAGCGGCGCCGGTCTAGAAAGCCAAGAATAACGGCCGAGAGGATTCATCGTGCTGACCACACGACACCTCTTAATCTGCAGGCCTTTGGGCTGAGCAGCGGTCGCTTGGTAGGCCAAGGCCCTTCAAGGGCTGTAGTGCCATGGGGTTTGGTCTTTTCTAGATGTGGACACGGTTCCATGTTTCAGTTAGACAAGCACAGAAGCCCACTCTCCTTTGTAAGCTTACGAGCTCATTCCCAGTTATATCAAGGACAAAACAACAATAAAATGACAATCAACACTGTAAGAAAAATTCAAAGCTGCACCTGAAGCAAAAGTACATACAGGAATTACACTCGTCACAGATGGTTAGCTTATCGTAAATCTCATGGCTGAGGGTGATCCTGGGTCATCGCCTTGGAGCTAGCAAAAACTGAGACAAGGTCGTTGTTGGCTGCTCCCTTTTTCTCTGTAAGCTTGTCCTTTAAATACTCAAGATAAACAATCTTCCCCTGGTGAGCAATGAGAAAACAGCAGAACAGACATATGTTTCATGGCCTTCTACACTCTTTCAAAGGGTAGCGTAGGTGCTTTTGACATTCATTTCTCACCTCATGATCTTTCATTCTTTCTCTTCAAATTTACCTTTGTTCATAATTCTACCATACTTTCTTTTATCGCATGCTTCCTATATCATGGGCCTCGGTTCGTATTCCTCATCATATTTCCTATCTCAGAATCCTTGGTTCATATTTATTGTAGCATTTCTCATCTTAGAACCCTTGTTTCATATTTCTCGTAGTATATCTTATCTTAAGGCATAGGCATGTGGCGACCCCATTGCCCAGTGGGCAACCACTGCAGTCAGCCTCCAGAGTATTGGCGGGTAAACCATAAATCTAGCTGACATAAGGAAATGCTTGTCAGGCACTGACCATCTAGTACAAAACCAAACATTTGTGGGAAGATCCACGATAGGTCCAGCAAGCCAGTAGTTAGCGTCTTTTTATCGCTTTCAATCGTAAAAAGAGCCTTGGATCGAAGTGATTACCTAATGTGACACAATCTTTGAGCAGATCTATCAGGTATGATAGCCAACATGGTTCCGATGATAGACGGATTTGCAAGAAGAAAAAAATACGTATTGGGACCATGAATATACGAGGGTAATCCCAAAAATAAGGTCTCCTATTTTTTTATAAATACAGAACTATGTTCGGGTAGCTGCTGGTCACAATATTGTGAAGAGTGTTTCCCGCGCTCGCATGTAAACATGCGCACGCCGCACTGAGGCACTCAGTCTTGGCTTGGCAGCCGTTGAGAATGGAGCTCCCATTGGATGTTATCGCCAAGTGCGAAGTGCGCGCAGTTATTCGGTTTTTTAGCGCAAAAGGTACTGAACCGATTGAAATCCATTGCGAATTGATGGAAGTGTATGGTGATAGATAATTAAATTAAAAATCCACCTTTTCAATACTAATATTAAATTAAATAAGTTATAACATTTACTTGGAACTAGTTTCGATGCTGGTAAGCGTCATCTTCAGCCAAATATGAGAACAGGCAATCGTAAATATACATATCATTAAATCAGTGCACATATAAACACTCTTAATATGGGACTTGTGTGCCCCTAAAAGTATCTGGAGAATAAAACTTCAAATAATCACAATTTCAAAATCTTGAAGTCATGATTAGAACGACACTGAACACAATATAATTCTTTTCACTCCAGTTAGAACATTGAAAGTATTGAGTTTGACTTAGAACTGTAAGATTCTCAAAAAAAGTCTTGTCATAAATGAAATGTTATACAAAGGTCGAACCACATATAGAGTTTATCTGTAAATATGACAGTCACAATTAGAACGACACATAATTATTTTACTCAAGATGGAATCTTGAAAGTCCTGAGTTCTACTTAGAGTAGGAAGACACTCAATTTAAATAAAAGGTCTTGTCACAATTGATCAGAAGCAGAAATGATGAAAAACGTATAAAGTTTCTTTATAAAGATTAAAATTATTCTTGAAAAACAAACTGTGAACAGTCGTCTGTTTTAAATTATCCATTGAAGAAATTTTTCTTTATCATCAGCACTGCATCCAGTCTGTGGGGCATACACTTGTACAGTCATGTAATTTGTTGACCAATTGTATAGATAATTTTATGATCCTGTCGTATGGGCATATCTTTTGTCAGTAAAAATCCCACACCATTTTTGGCCTCCTCTTCGTTCACACCAATATCATTTGAAGCCACCTCTGAGAACCTTGCTACCTGTCTTTCTCCATTTCGTTTCCCTCAGACCCATTATAGATATGTTTCTTATTTGCATGTCTGTTTTAATTATCTATTATTCTTGGTTCAGTATGGACTTAAAAATGAAATTCTTAATTTTAAGTGGATGGTGAGTCATGTGGATGTCAAAAATGTTTGTAAATGGTGTAGAGAGTTTGCAGCCTGTCGAACTGAAATTCACGACGAACGAACAAAGGTGTGGGAGACAGTCAATTTCCATCGAGACAGTTGTGAAGGTTGAGCAAATCATGCATGAAGATCTTCGGATCACCCTGGATGATCTCTGCACTTTGGTTCCTGAGGTTTCCTGAAGCGCCGCTCACAACTTCAGATGGCGGCGAGCTGGAATGACATGGGCATACAAAAAATGTCACAGCGTCTACAAAAATGCATCGACCAAAATGGTGATTATGCAGAAAAATAGCTAAATGTTCGAGCTGTAAAATGATGTAAACGATTGTAGAAATAAACAGGTCTATATTTTATAAAAATATAGGAGACCTTATTTTTGGGATTACCTTCGTATTGACCCTAATATTAAGCCCGAAGAACTCATAGATATCATGCAAATGAGAAACATATCTATATTGGGTCTGAGCAAAACGAAATGGAGAAAGACAGGTAGCAAGGTTCTCAGAGGTGGCTTCAAATTATATTGGTGTGGACTGGAAGAGGAAGCCAAAAATGGTGTGGGATTTTTACTGACAAAAGATATGGATGCCGTGTCAGAAGTTTCCTACAAGAACAACAGGATCATAAAATTATCTGTACAGTTAGTCAACAAATTACATGATTGTACAAGTGTACGCCCCACAGACTGGATGCAGTGCTGATGATAAAAGAAAAATTTCTTCAAGACATAGATGATGTAATCGATGAAGAAAATTTCATCATTATTGGAGACCTAAATGCACAAGTTGGAGCAAACAGACAAGGCTGTGAGGATACCGTTGGGCCACATGGGTTTGGGTACAGAAATGCAGAAGGTGAACAACTGATTGATTTTTGTAGAAGAAATGGCATGATCATCAAGAACACTTTCTTCAAAAATCGGGAGAGCCACAAAATAACAAGGTATAGCTGGGAATGCAAACGTAAATCTCTGATCGATTATGTCATCACAAACAAAGGTGGACTGATGTCAAGTTCATTCCTAGCCAAAGTATGGACAGCGACCATAGATTGCTGATCATGGACTTGGACCATATGACAAATGAAATTCAGAAGAAAGCAGAGAAGAAACAAAAAAATAAAGATATGGAAATTAGGAAAAGCTCAGTTCCAGGAAGAATATCAGAATAGAATACAACAAAACCTGCCATGGGGAGAAGCAACAACAGTAGAGGAAGAGTGAAAATTTTGTAAAGATACATTTGTGGGAGAAGCTAAAGAACTCTGTGGGTTAACAGGATCGACCAAGAGGGAAAAAGACACCTTAGTGGAATGATAAATTCAAAACAGCAAAAAACCAAGCAGAAAATATGCTGGATAAAGAAAACAAAAAACTATCCAAGACCAAGTAAGCCAAGAAGTTAATAGACTACAGGAACTGTATAGAACAAAGAAACTCATAGTTAAGAGGGTAGTAAGAGAAGAGAGGGAAAAAGCATGGAAAGAGTTTGTGGATAAATTAGACAGCAGAGGAAATAGGAAATTATTGTGCGGGGTAGTCGAGAACATAAGGTATGGACAAGAGGATATAAAGGCAATAAAAGGGGTCAACAGAACCTTACTGTGAGAAGATGAAATCAGGAATTAATTTAAGACCTTTATGATAATCTCTTAAATGGAGTAGTGAGCACTACATCAAACAGTGAGGAACCCTGTAGTAGTAACGAGGAAATAGAAGCATAGAACCCCCAATTACATGGCTGGAGATAGAAAAGCCCATGAAAAGTATGAGGAAAGGAAAAGCAGTTGGACTGGGTGAGTTAAGTACAGATATGCCTAAATGGTTAGCCTGCTGGCCTTTGGTCACAGGGGTCCCGGGTTCAATTCCCAGCAGGGTCGGGAATTTTAACCGTCATTGGTTAATTACTTTGGGCACGGGGGCTGGGAGCTGGGTGTATGTGCTGTCTTCATCATCATTTCATCCTCGTCATGACACAGAGGTCGCCTACGGGTGTCAAATCAAAAGACCTGCACCTAGCAAGCCGAACATATCCTCGGACACTTCCGGCACTAAAAGCCATACACCATTTCATTTCACAGCAGAAATACTGCAGAACGCAAGGTTTTCATCAGATTTTTATCGGAATCCATAATCAAATCACTGTGAAAAATAACTCAGCCCTAAGCGGCTGTCCACTCTGTTCAGCCGTTGTCGTCTTAATGAGTACGGATCCATCACGCAGTTTCTACCTCTCATAATTTTGTACGATCTCTATTTTCAATTGTGTTACTGAAAAGGAAAGGACTTTCTGGCAGAAAATTCAGACCAGGGGACCAAGGTAGTCATTTGTCACTTTCACTAAACAGATCAATTAAGGTACATACACCAGTCTTTTGTACCAGTAATTGACATTTTTTAGTATTTTCAGCTATACAGAGTCTCCTTGGCCACCTTGAATTTAGGGGAAATTTAAGTTATTCTAAATGGCTACTGTGAGGAAGCTGAAGAGGCATGCTCGTGAAAAACAGTTCATAGCTTTCATTTCGACTTTTGACTTGCAGTAACTGCTGGAGGGAATTATGTAGTCATTTTATTGTATACTGTTTAACTGTACGACCATATATTTCATCTTCAGTGAAGTGTTACAATTGGCAAAAATTTAGCCTCAACTCCATGCATTGTCAAGGATTGTCAACCTATGGGATGTGTGAAACATGAGAGTATGCAGGTGTTGTGTGCATACCATCACCTGCATGCATCAGCTGCAAAGTGAGCATGCTCCAAAATCCAAAGACTGTCCCATATTCAAGGAGGAGGAGAAAATACAGGTGATCAAAACTTTGGAAAACTATCCTATCAAGAAGTCAGTCTAGACTAACCAAGTCAGACTTAGGTGCCATTTAGGTTTTTCTTGCATATTTCCCCTCCCCTGAATTCCTTGCCTCAAAATTGTGAAAAACATGGGGAAAATATGTGAGTAAATGCAGTAATTGGTTAAATAATTGATTATTTTACTCTTGTTCCAGACTTTGAAATTACAAGCCAGAGTAATGGAGTGTGTCTGAAAACCCACTTCAAGGAGGTATTAAAGTGCCAGAAATCTGGTGTCACAGTAACCAGAAGGTAAGTTGCAGTTGCTATAGACCTAATAGTGACTTTCGTTTGTGAGTATCTTTGTTTTGTTGATCATCTTAAGAATTAATAATTAACCAAGGTAGCATAACTTTGCTATTGGAGTGCTAATACCTGTGAACGTGGGCGGAGATTGGGTCCAAATTTCATGCCAGCCAAACCTTGAAAATATTTTTTGTAGTTTCTTACTTCACTTTAAGGCAAATGCGGGAAGTTGAAAATGTTCCCCAAGTTTATTGCTGCTTACTTCCCAGCTCTGTCTCCATTTAGTATGAAAGGACTTCATACAAGGTCAGATCAAAAAGTTCCTGGACTATCTCTGTTGACAATGAAGTACGTTATAGTTTGAACATTATCATCTTCAAAAAGTTGTCTTGTGCCGCATTCACCCATCCCACCACATCTGCCACTACTGGAATGTGACTTGGAAGTCATTTTTTCTCGGCGTGTCCAGAATATTTTGCATTTCTCCCTGAATCTCGATAGTGATTTGAAAAGTGATTTTTCAGCTGTATCTTCATTTCTCATTCCTGGGAAAAGGAAGAAGTAGAAGCTGGGGCTAAATCTGACAAGTAGGGTGGGTATGGTAGTGATAACATGACGCTTTTGGCATGAAACTAGTGAATGGAGAGTGCTCGATGACAGGGTGCATTGTTATCATGGAGAGTTCGATTCTTCGCGCACCACAGATCCAGTCATTTGCACCAAATGTCCTCCCTCTAGCACCACAGAACGTCTCAGTAAAACATTCTGTTGAAGGCCTGGCCTTGAGGGCCAAATTCACAGTAAACAATGGCCTGGATGTCTCAAAACATGATGACCATGGTCTTTCTTGAGCTGCAGCTCATTGTCACTTTCCTCAGTCATGGAGATGATAGGCTCTTCCATTGTGATGACTGCCGCATTGTCTCGGTCATACCAGTAATCCCAAGACTCAACATCGGTGATGATGCTGGATTCAAAGGATGGATCATCTGCAGCACGTTAATGGATATCTTGGCACACTGCAACACGATGTTCCTTCTTCTCAGAGGTCAGCAGTGTGCAGACAGTCCTGGGAGCAACAAACTGCATGTTCAAGCTGACGTTAGTGTTGTCTGCACTGACCCATACGACACACAAACAATATCTGCTAAGTTGTTGATTTTCCTCCAACAGTCCTCATGAATTCATTTCACATTTTCAGGAGTGATCGCTTGTGGAAGTTCTTACAAATCTCTCCTTGTCTTCAAGGAGTGTTCATCCACCTGTAAAGCACCCTTGCCACTCAAAATTTTGTGAACGACTTATTGCCTCACCGTTTTATGCTTGCTAAAGCATGTTCAATATCTCTGTGGAAGATTTATCCAGTTTAGCGGCAAATTTCACATTGGTTCATTGTCCCACCATTCTGTCCGCGATGTAATCACAGACAACGGCACACACATGTTTACAAACGCATCACTATAGCTACGATTGATTTCAACATAGCGATGTCTTCTGGCACACTGCCTTATCAAGGTTAAAGGTTACTATAGCTGCTAGCACAACCCTGTGCTGCCATCTGTTGGTAGACTACAGAGCTAGTCCGGAAACATTTTGATATGACTGTGTGTATCTGGACATAGATGCACAGGTTAAGTTATAACAACACACCGGGCGAATTGGCCGTGCGGTTAGGGGCGCCCAGCTGTGAGCTTGCATCCGGGAGATAGTGGGTTCGAGCCCCACTGTCAGCAGGCCTGAAGATGGTTTTCCGTGGATTCCCACGCGGCCAACTCGCCCGGTTTATTATATTATGTTGAAATGATTCCATAAGAAAAGTTAGTCTGGTGGCCTCCCATAGGTTGTCTGCTGTTAAATTGCAATAATTTATTTGGAATGTAATTTCACGGAGGTACAGTTCATAATCCGATTTTGCTTTTTACAGTGGAAAATATAAAGGATTTGTTGAGATATTTGGAACATTTTCTTCAGCCCGACACAAAGGGGCAGTCTGATGTACCTGTCTAACAGACTATGATTCTTGTTAACCGGTGTATTTTTACTATGAATGGTGCCGGTGATATTGTGAATGTCACTGCAGCAACTGTATAGAGGAAAGTCTAAAAACAACAAAGAACTCTTGGCTAGTTCGGTTCGTGCAGCATGCTTCAGCTCTCCCCGATCTACCCCGACAATATGGGATCAAGGACGAGCTTGTGCACAGTTGTCTGTCGAGCAGCCGTTGACATATACTGTACTATGAGTGTTGTGGTTAATCTTTGATTAATACTGGAAACGCATTGCAGTTAAAAGAACAGAAGTAAATGTTAAGTGACCAAAAGTGTAAAGCATTGAGTTGAATGGACCTATTTATGATTGCAATGTTTCCTATGTCCCTGGTTTCCACTGCACATACACTGATTTAGGTTTCAAAGGGCTTTATTGCTTCTTTATATGTATTTGCTGTATGGAAAACCAGATAACATTCAGTACATTACTGTCAAAAACTAAACCAAAGAAATCTAGAGGTGAAGATTCTGCAGAAATACCAATGTTATTAGCATTCAGTGCTAGTGTGCCAGAAAAAACGGGCCTGATCACAGGAGCAGTATTTTGTTTCCATTGCTAACATGAATAGCATTCGAGCGGCAGAATTTCAAAGTTCGTGGTAATAATATTACGAACAGCGGCACTCAGGCACATGGCGTGTGGTATTAATATTACTACCATCGGGTGCATGGTGTTTAATTTATTTTGGCTAATTTCCAGCCCATACTCTGTGGACATCTCATTCCAAGCATTCAGTTTTTGCTCAACCTCCATTTCTGTCAAGTGTGCGAGCATTGGTTTAACTACCATATGTTTCACTTGCGCACTTCACTATGACGTCATTTACAATGATGAATAGTAAACATGACAGAGCACAGTCTTGCTGTTCTCCCTTTTCTGTAGCGAACCACCCACTCTTTCCATTACCTATTCAACACATGGACTTGTATTCTTCAGCATTTTAATGTTTTTGTTTGGTGATGGATATTTTATCTCTCTAGACATTCACTTAAAGGGGGACCTACACCGTTGAACATAGAGAAAGGGGTGTATTCAACTTTTTTTTTTCTGCAGCAGTGGAAATGAATACTAAAAGTATTAGTATGACAAACACATTTTTCCTTAATAATATGCCTACATATTTAGAAATCATATAAATCTATCCCATTATATATAATTAATCATTCACAATGGCAGTGTGTCATGACCACTATTTTTCCGTTTCCCTGATAATTTCAAAACACATGAATATTTTTCTATGATTCCTTTGTATTATGATTAGTGATGTTATAGCTTTAAAATGTGCTAGAATCAGTGAATTCCATCAAGTATAAATATTTTTTCATGTAGTCAGTTTTTCTTTAATTTTCATTTGAAAATATATTTTTTAAACTTAACCAATGAAGATAACTCTGTAAT
Organism: Anabrus simplex; assembly: GCF_040414725.1. Classification (NCBI taxonomy): domain Eukaryota; kingdom Metazoa; phylum Arthropoda; class Insecta; order Orthoptera; family Tettigoniidae; genus Anabrus; species Anabrus simplex. The sequence goes on from NC_090265.1 coordinate 311,537,280, forward strand.
TGTAGTACATCCTCTTCTTCTCTATGAAATATACATGCATGCAAAGTTTCATCTTAGTATATTACAAACTTTCAGAGTTATCAGAGAAACAGTTCTGAAAAACAGAAGTTACAGGAAACGAGCAACAAACTTACTGATAAAAGGCTTGCTCGGGTGACAGAGCTTCACGTTTTTGGTCATAACTCCAAAAGTATTGGAGATATTATCACTGTTATAAAGTTCCATTTTAAATTAAAAATGTAAGTTGAAAATCGTATATTTTTGGTCGGTCAAAGTTGTCGCTCCCCCCTTAATTAAGTTCTGATGATTGAAATGTGTAGATATTATGTAAATATTTTATAACATTTATTTATTTTATCTTTATTTTTTCCAGCTGTGAGAAAGTGCAATGGTTAGAAGAAAGGAATTTCTGGATCTTTGAGTCATTAATGTTTGTGATTGGTGTAATTTCTACTGCAGCAGTTTTTGCTAGACAGAAAGTTCTTGATCATAGAATGCTGCGACGAGTCCAAAAACAGCTAGCTAGTGGTGTATAATAAAGTAAATTATAACTGTGTTCGCTTATTGACTAATAAATGAATATCCAGTTGCCCAGTATTTAATTCCTGATTTCTACAACTTTCATTTACATGTTCGACTAAGTGAAGGTAAAGAAGATGGAAGAATTGTATCTTGAAGTATTTTGTGAACCACAAGAAGGTGGCCTCACTTTGGTTTCTTTGGAAACTGCAATTACACTGTTTTTAGTCAAATATTGTAATGAACATGTGGTTCATTTAATATTGGTTGTGAAACCTCACAAGATTCCATCCTTCAAAGTAAAATTGCTAGGCTTAAATTATGAGTTACTACACAGTGAGAATGATGCACCTAAGGCAGTCAGATCATGTTTATTGCCAGTAATTTTAATGGGAGAAGATATCACATGTGTCGCAGGACTCTGTGCTGTGCTGCGTCAAGTAATAAAGAGTATATTAGGCCATAAGCCAGGACATTGGAGTCAATCTCTCCTGGGGTTTCGTCAGGGCTGTCTTATGGCATGTGCTGAGTCATCAGTGTGGACACGATTCTGTGAAGTTGATATTATCAAAACTGTCAATGAATTGGTTTTGAGTGACATCCCTACAAATGAAGTCTCTGTTCCTGAAGATGTGGCAAGGTTTGAAATTCACATGGCTCAACCGATACGTGTTCATAATGTGTACAAGAATAAGCCTGAACATAGTACTAGTAAGAATGGCTTTCAGGGTAATTCAGTGGATAATTCATGTGGTAAAGACATTCTGTTTGGTCATTGCTATGCAGAAGGTTGGACAATAACCCTTGCTGATATCATTTTACTTCCCTGTTTTCATATTATTTTAGAATCTCTCAAAAGTGTGTACCTTCAACAGTATCTTCCTCTGACTGTGAAGTGGTACAAACAGTTACTTATGCAGGATGGTCTTGAAGATGCATTATCAATTATTAGAGAAATCTCCCCAAAAATTGTGGATGACTTGTATGTTGTATATAAATTAGCAGATGTCCCAAAACAGAGCTTGTATAAAAGTGACCCAAAGCGCTATAAGCCAAAAAATCGTATCTTCACACGACAGGAAGATATAGATGCATCGTTGCAAGTTGTTGCTGAGCTGGGCTTGACGTATGAAAGTCATTCTCTTCCATTTGGAAGTGATGTGCAGTTTGACTGGCATTCTCTTCCTTATGATGCCCAACCTGAGGGAGGTCACTTACCTCCCTCACGAAGAGAACGTAAGAGCCAGCAACTAGAAAACTTAGCCAAAGCTGTCCTTAAAGTAGCTCGTCCCGGTCACACAGTTGTAGATTTTTGTTCAGGTAGTGGTCATTTAGGCATTGTGTTAGCCCACTTGCTCCCTCGGTGCGAGGTTGTATTGTTAGAAAATAAAGAAGAATCGTTAACCAGAGCTAGGCATCGAGTTCAAAAGCTGAAATTGTCCAATGTCTCATTTTACCAGTGCAATTTAGATTACTTTACTGGTAAGTTTAATATTGGTACTTCTCTTCATGCATGTGGTGTGGCAACAGACCTTGTTATTAAAAGGTGTATTCAGCAAAGGGCAGTATTTGTTTCTTGTCCTTGTTGCTATGGTTCAGTTGAAAACAATCATATTATAACATATCCCCGTAGTCAACATTTCCGGAACTCTTCAATGACCCTCAGAGAGTACCTCGTTCTGGGACATTCAGCAGATCAAACTCACGATGCCAATAACGTGAAAACAGATCAAGGTAAAAAGTGCATGGGCATCATTGATAAGGATCGTTGCTTGCAGGCATCTGAGGCTGGTTACATTGTGTCTCTTGCAAAACTGATTCCTGAATCTTGCACACCAAAGAACAATTTATTGGTTGGTATTCCAAAAGAATGGTATGAACCATCTGAGCAATACTTATAGAATTCTTTAAATACATATCTGTAAAGGAATGAAGATTGTACTTCTTGATCAGACGTGCTTTTTGTATCAAAGTTTTCACATTTTTGGTCTGACATGCTCTTTATAGAGAATTTAACAACCCCTGACAGTTGAGAAATTAAATTTTGTAATATGTCTTTTACTCTTAAATAAAGAAAATACTTGCTGATGTTGATTAGCTCTAATGGTTTTGTTTTCATTAATTTTAATAACCTTCTCAAGTTATTTGTATATTTTCATAGAAATATCAAGTTGGAGTTGTTTGTCTCATCTACCTGGAGAAAAGTAGTACTCCCCTCTAAGCCTGTTCTGAGATTACCTAACATTTAGTCAGGATTTGATAAAGGCTGGTAGGGCCATTGCAGAATCATGTTAAAGCAAAATCACAGTGCTCCACAGAATTATTCAATGTCAGAGTTGAAAATGTGATGTCCTTGTGCATGGACTGTTTGTGTGTGGAATTGTTGAACATAAACAAGCAGAGAATAGAAAATTCAGGATCAATCTCAGCTATTGGCCCTGAGATAAAGGCAATGTTGATTAGCTCTAATGTATCCAGAAATATAATAGCTATCAGAGGTAGGTCTTTAGATAATGTGACACCCCAAGTCCAGTGGTATTTGAAGGTGCTGAAGTATCTCGGTCTCATGTTGGTAGATTTACTGGCACATAAGACAAACTTAGGCAACTCCAAACACTGTAAAAGTAGTTAGGACATAAAATAATATCCTAAGTGTTCTCAAATAGAGAACCCCGTGTGGGTGGGGGATGCAGACGAATATACCGGCGGTATCCCCTGCCTATTGTAAGGGGCGACTAAAGGATACTTGAATTAGAACCATGAAACTACAGTACTTGTGATTTGGACCATCACACGGGGAACACCATGGGTCGCCTTTACTTGCAAGTAGTACCACTATGTTAGGTACACAATAGGTTTGTAATTAGTAGCAGCGGAGAGCGGTTCACTGTGAGTTTCCAGTACCTGTGATTTGTACCATTATTTGAGAAACGCCACAGGTCTGGGCATTGCTTGTGATTAGTACCACTGTATGAGCAACACCGTTGGTCTGCGTTGCCTGTGATTTGTACCCACAATGTGAGGAACACCATGGGATAGTACGAGTCCTTGTAGTTGGTACACCTATGTGAGGAACACCATGGGTTTGCGTTGCCTATGAATGGTGCCATTATGTGAGAAACATCATAGGTCTGCGTTACCTGTGCAACGTACAATACTTGTGAGTAGTACCATACTGTTTGGAACACCGTGAGTTTACGGTACTTTTGATTAGTACTGCAACTTGAGAAATACTATGGTTCTACTTTACTAGCGATAAGTGCCATTATAAGGGGCCGTTGACCTAGATTTTGAACCCCTTTAGACAGCAAGCATCATCGATTCCGGATTGTGCTTTGGAAGCAGTCCCTTGGTCAGTAATATTGTTTTAATATAGTTTCTGGGAAGGTCGGGCATTACGGGTCGGATCCACTGATTGTTTCAAATTCATATCCATCCATTCGTTCTTCATCATCATGTTTTGAATTCTGATCAGTGGATAAATTTTGGACTTATAAATTTCATTGCGTTTAGTCTCATTTCGTGCCATTAGGAGATGATGACCTAGATGTTAGGCCCTTGTATACAACAAGCATCATCATCATCACTCCAATAGAGAAATGTAAATCAATGAAATTGAATTCCATGTTTGTCCTGGCCTCCCATTCTGTTCATCCAATTATAGGTTCCTTTCTTGTTCCTCTCTATATATGACTTAATTTGACACTTGTTTGTTCCTTTCCTGTTGTCCCATTGCGATCCTTTTCTCTGTTTGTGTTTGTCCTGTGTGCCTAATCTTTTGCCACCTATATTTTTGTCTTATGTTTCTTCCCTTTTCCTGTACTTAACTGGCTTTCTTTTTATCGTACACTTCGCACCCCAAGACTGAAGATTGGTCAGGATGGCCCCGCAAGGAGTGTTGATGCCCGCTCTCCTGATGAAGCTAGGAAGCAGATACTAGCTTCTTGGGGGCTGAGAAGAGATGGATGTATAAAAACTGGGATTGATGAGGGACGAGCCTATCTATTTGAAGATGGCAGTGTATGAAGGTGTGGAGATTGCCCTTGACCTTTTGTGTTTTCATGTTTGTCCTTCCCTCATATTTCTGTTGCTCCATCTTCCCACACTGACCTTGCCATTATGTTTGTCCTATTGTATGTTCCTTTCTTTTTCCTCTCTATATATCAGAGGTGCTCATGCTGTGCATTTCATCCCACATGTGCACAGTACTATAAGCGGGTGGGAAGGCGGGCGATGAGCGTATGCTATTCAACCACAGTGACATGGTTACATTACAGACTGTAAAGATTGGGCAAAGTTCTCTCTGTCACTCTCGATCACTGTGACGATACCAATATAAATGGTCCGTTATTGGACATGTTATGTGGACATTCTTTCAGACCATCTGCATCCCTTTCTGGCCCTAGAGTACCCTGATTGAGATGTTATGCTTCAACAGGACAATACGCCATGTCACCGCTCTGTGGTGGCACGCAGGTGGTTGGAGGAGCACTCCAGTGAAGTTATGATCATGGATTGGCCCTCTAGATCCCTGATCTTAATCCAATCGAGCGTTTATGGGATGCTGTCGATGCTGGTGTACGCTTGATGAACCCTGCACCAACTACACAAGACCAGTTGCGGTTAGCAGTGCAAGATGCGTGGATTCAGGACGATTCCAACACCTTGTAGAGTCGATACCTCGCCGTATTGCCGTTTTCAGGGCTTGCAGAGGAGCAACTCGTTATTAACATCACATTCAATGTCATGGGAAGACTTTTGGCCACTCGTATGTCCATTGCAGTGGCGTGCACTGAACTCCATCTACCCCAGCAACGCTGGGGTAAATAACTTTGTATTAACGTTTTCTTATTCCTTAGAACGCTTTTTATATACAGTTTAAATACCTGCGAACTTCTAAGCCAAGCCAAGTATAGCTGTCTCGACAATGCGCTCGCACTACCGCAGTTTTGCATCTCCAGCGAGCTCGCTTTCCTTGTCGGCGCAAAAGAGAGCTACCGCAGCGAAATTTAAGTCGCTTGATTGACTCGGGCACTTGAAGCTTTCTTGTTCCGGGAGTGGGACGGGGCAGTGAGCCCTCCCCAGAGAGCAATTTACAGCGACAGGCCAGCTAGCTTAGGTAAGGCATGCTAGTTTTATTACTTGACACTCGAAGTGTTCAGCGCCACACATAGAGGCTACAAGAAAAATAACATGTTAAAAGTATAGCCACTTGCATATCGTCTTGCTAATAGCAATTGAGCCAGTTTATGAAATTAATTTTAATATAGAAGAATATATGTTATTTTAGGATTTCGGAATGTATAATTTTTTTTTAGCAATTCATTGATGGCACATGTAGAATATGTTTTCCAATAGCCGCAGAAAAATATTTAGGTTGCTCAGTATGAACACAGAATTAAGCGCGAAGTAGAATAATTTTGTATTTGGTTGTCTGCGATTGTAGTATGTGTTCCTCTTGGATTATATGTGAAGGTTCTGTGGCATTCTTCATGAATAGAACGTGTTAAATTTTGCTGATTCGGTTTAGGTTAGGCTTTGTGAGTTAAAAAAAATATTCCCAGCGAATTTTGTGAAAACCATGGCTGTATAATCACGAACACCGTCACCGAGTGAAACTGTAAGTACGGTACATTGTTTACAATCTGATATAGATTAAGTTATGATGGTGTCGTCACTGCCGTGAAAATCAGTTTAGAAATATGTGCAAATGTGTGGTTGAAATATTCTTGAAAGACCTTTCTCAGGTAGACATTTGCACGAAAAATGCAGCCTTATAAAATGGTAATGTTGACTTGACAGAGTGTAGTGGGGGCTACGATTGCTTATACAGTATTAAAAAAAAAGTTTTTGCAGCTGGGATAACGAATGTGTTTACTGCACGCCTTGTTTCATTGTATGTATTCTGACCGGATACAATAAAGAGTTAGGTCTACAACCTCAAATATTTTTGTAATGTAGGGCTACGTAATACAATTTTCACAATAATATTTTAAGAGATGCTTTAGAAACTGTACCGGGAGGCACACCTCTACGCCGCACATTTAAATCTTGCGCCTTAAAGAACCCATCTACAGGAGAAACAGCGAACTTGAAAATGGACCAACTTATAAATTTTCTCTGAAGACAGCACCACTAAAATTTGGCGTAATTTTGTTATTGTGAAGTTTCCAGTACTGTGTTAATTTCAACTTGTTTTTGTTTTCCGTTCATCAAGAAGTTTGGACATTCTTTCATAGATGTCACTGCTAGAAAACTATAATCATGCACCCTGGTGCGAAGTGAAATAACTTTGTTTTGAGAAGGTTTGTATTCATAAGTTTTTTTACTAATTGGTGTTCATTTATTTTGGGTTGGCAATATTTATCTTTTCTTTCCGCCAGCTTTGAATCCAGCCAATTCCTAACTTTTGTAATTAATTTCCAACCTGTCCTGGATTTCTTCTTCGACTTTCAGTGTAAATTTTGAATCGTGCAATAAAATTGAGAGGGTGTGGCTTGATTATTCATGAAAGGTCCCGAACTTTCCCCGAAGGTTTATAAACTGCGGATTTTCACGTCTCTTGGCCATTTGATCAACATCTGACTGTGTGTGTGTGTCAAGCAGGAGGCGGGAGGTGCCTCTTTCATCAGGCAGCAGTACTCCGACAAGGTATGGCCACTTAACATCTTCACTTTTTGCTAGCTCCGCAGTTTAACCCGCTCTAAAATGTAAGTTTTGCCGGCTAATGTAAAAAAAATTCATAAAATCTCTAACTGTAATTCGGGGATAGAGAAGAGTGATTTACACTCTCGAGCTCCCCTTCATATTGGTTTGAGGTGACTACTTTTTTAACTGGTTTTCTTCCTTTCCGTAATGTCTTAAATTATTCTTATACGAGTCACCTCCATAGTTTGGGAAAAGCCCCTGTTTCATCGGCCTAGTGCCTTTTAGGTTTTAAGAATGCATATTTAGGAGTGCAAGTACACGCCTCCATTCAATTTGAGTTTCGGGCCATTTACTTAACCTGTTATTTCTTTTACACGAAGGCCCGGTAGGTTGGGTACGTGATACCCCTGTTTCAAATTTTGTAAGTTGGACCATGGAAGGCCAAAAGGGGGTAACATATTTTTGGTGTCGCCTTGTATAGGCGTGGAAAACTGAGAGCACGTCAGCACTTTTCTTGTGTTCTAAGAGTGCCTCTGGGAGGCTCGATATTATGAGTACGGAGCTAGTGCTCCACTACAGTGAGGGATTTTTGCCCTTGTCTAAATTTGTGTCTTTGTAAATTTTGAGCTGTGTGCTCACGAATTGTGAAGCGAGGGGCTGGAAGCCCGGATTACTAAACAGTCACTAAATTTTGGATGTTCTTGCCTTGTATAAACTTTGTCATGGTACCTGAAATGTCATAGTTGTTTCACTAAGTGAAAAGTTGTTAAAATTTTGTTGTGGAGTTTTGAAATTCCAAAGAGATATAACCTTCGTTAAAGTTTTAAATCCATTCATGAATTTGTAGTTAGACCCATTCACCCCGGCACCTTCTTTCACCTCTGCTGGTCCACGGGTAGCCCCGTAACAGAAACATTTCTTTTTTTGTTTTGTTTTTTGCTAGTAGTTTTACGTCGCACCGACACAGATAGGTCTTACGGCGACGATGGGACAGAAAAGGGCTAGGAGTGGGAAGGAAGCGGCCGTGGCCTTAATTAAGTTACAGCCCCAGCATTTGCCTGGTGTGAAAATGGGAAACCACGGAAAACCATTTTCAGGGCTGCCGACAGTGGGGATCGAACCTACTATCTTCCGAATACTGGATACTAGCCGCACTTAAGCGACTGCAGCTATCGAGCTCGGTGGGAAACATTTCTAATATAATACGGAGTTAAAGAACACCTAGCAAATCTCATCCAGCAGCTTTGTACGGACAACATAGCAAATGTACGGGTCAACAGCGCTGTTTGTAACACCTTACAGAGCGAAGTAGGAGTTAGGCAGTCATTTTATCTCGCTTACCCTACATCTTCTCTGAACAAATCATGCTAAAAGTGCTGAAGGATTGGAGAGGCAGAATCTCAAAGGGAGGCATAACAGTCAGCAAAGTATGCCGACGATACTCTCGACACACCTGCGATTGTGAGAGAAATGGAAGTCATATAATAATGGAGCGATTGACGGTAGCTATTGGGAAGTATGATCTAGAGATCAACAGTGCCAAAACAAAGATTATGATTGTAGACAGATCAACATGTATCGTTCCCATTAATGCAGTTCACAACGGTAATGCGTTAACACAAAAGGGGAGACATGGAAATTGGTTTGAAGTTCTAAAAGCTACTTGGTTTCTGGACTCGTTTCAAGTATATTTACACCAGATCTTGCTTTGGATAATTCCCTTTCGACAAACGTTAATGAAAATAATGTAATTAAATCGCATTTGTGTGTCAACATTTGGACGTTTCCTAAAGCTGTAAGCTTATGCCTGTCAAGAAGTGGCCATGCAAAGTGAAATTTTCACGACCACACGTTACTAGACCCATGCTTGACTGCGGTGTTTCAATTTATTTTCCTGTGGTGCCGGGAATAATGGATAAACCCTAATATTCTGATTCTCCTCAATAAACTTATTTTTAATAAATATTGCCACTATCACAGTTTGGAAGACCCCTTTCACCAATAACATTTGGAAGACAATACATTCAGTTTTATCAATTCATTTAAGAGATATTCGCTTGTAGCACTTTATCTTGGCCAGCCTGTATATAAAATAGTATTTTTACCTACACATTTTGAATAATAACCTGATACTTGGTTTTGGTACCAGACAGGAGCAGTGGCGGTTTGTGCACGAAGGGCTTTAGGATGCCAGCCCGCCGCCTTTTCAAGAATATCGAACGTGTTTCGCTCTGTACTGAATACCGATATGTACAAAGATGGGCAAATGTAACAGATTCGAACTTAATGAAGGTATGCTTTGGAGCTTTGAGCGGAATTTCACATTTCAGATCATCTGTATAAAGAAGAGATAACATTCGTGCATTATTTGTTTTCGTGAATGTCGTTTGTAATCAGCGAAACCATACAGTGCCATAGTAGTCGGATTGCAGTAGCTGTTAGCCTGTTAATGTTTGTGTATAAATATTACAATATAGTTGATTACTGTAGAGGTGCAAGCGTTCAGCAGATAAAACTACCATTGGTCTACTATTTTCAATAGCAGAGTAAATTCTACTTTTAGTATTTTAAGTCTTGTTCATTTTTCATTCGTGTGTTTAATGTTTATCTGCGTACCGGTAATTGAAAATTAAGTGTTAGTCTTGGTTTAAGTTTTGAATATAGGCTAGAATTAAAGAAGTTGGGGCCTCCTCAACCAAAGTTAAATATGTCACAAGAGCAGAAGGTTTGTAACAACAAAAATCCTTACACTAGGAAATGTAGTCTTTCACTTGGTACGTGCTCGATCGAACGACAGCTGTTAGCCGTCCCTGACTTCAATGAGCGTGTCATCGTCATCAACCACTTTGTGGAGCAGGAAAGGAGAATGGATTATGTCTACAAGCAAGTCAGCTAGGTACTAAAAGTTTTTCATTATTTGTCTTTTCGTTTCACTCTATAATCTGATTTTAGCTATGTGATCGTTCTGTCTCGGAACTAATTTCTTTTCAGGCAGTGGCATCGGTTTATTATTCTCATTGCTATTTTATACATAATATTGTGGCGCTGATAAGTGAAAACTGGTCTGGAGCGGGAGTTTACATTATAATTGCAAGCCCCATTGCCTACTGCGCGGTCACAGTCGATTTGGAGAGTTTTCATTACAATGGCAGCCCCCTTTCCTACTTCCAGGCAGATAACAGTTGAGGAGTTTTTATTATAATGGCAGGTAACTACCATACTATCCGTCGAAATTGAGTTGTGCAGTTATCATTATAATGTCAGGCCCCTCTTCCTACTGCCAGCCAGCTTACTGCCAGTCACACCAAGCTGGTGAGTTTCCATCAAAATAGCAGCCCACTATGCCTAATGCCAGTCACATTTTAGATGAGGACATTTGTTTATAATTGCGGTCACCCTTGCCTACTGCCAAACACAATCGGTTAGGGGAGTTTTAAACAAAATTGCATGCTCCCTTGCCTTCTGCAATTCAAATCGAAAAGTGAACTATTTATTACAATGGTAGGCCTTCCTTGTTAATGCCAGTTACACAGGAGTTGGAGAAGGACCCCATTCCTACTGCCAGTCAAAGTCGGTGTGGGAAGAACTGATTACAATAGCAAACACACCCTTTCTCGATCGCTACAAATCGACGTCAGTGAATATATATAGATCGACATACGAAAGTATATTCGTGTTTACAATATTGCAGACCTTCATTTGCAGATTAACTGCTGCTAAACGTACGTCATATCGACAAAGGATTGTACCATAAGACGCCGGGTTTAGTGGCCTAAATGGCTGGTCGTATGATATCTCGTCTATTTTTGGGTCAGATTGAGTTAGAAACGTTGAACAGGGTGAAGTGTTTGTAAGATTATCTCACATTGCATTACTTTTCGGATAATTATGTGACAGCTACATACATAGCATTTGGCTCACATATTGCTACTGGGTGGGCCAATTTTCGTGAAGAGTTTGATGATTCTATATTTCCTATAGGTGACTGAATGTATGAATTATGCATGTGAAATTCCCAAATTTACTTAACATCGTTTAATAGAGAAAAATCAAACGTAAAGGGATACAGATTCGACAAAACGTCATAAGACCAAGGTTGTAGATCATTCCAAATTGAACGGAATTGTGAAATCCGTTATGTGATAATATTTACCGAAGGTCTGCACCATCATTAAAATTGCCTTCATATTTCGACATTCTTCGGGGATAAAAAGTGAAAAATTTAAAGATCTTGGAAGTTTTCCGTCCGTTACAGGCTAAAACGTATAATTTTGTCAAATTTCCATTTTCTTTTTCGTCTGGTAGATTATGCTGCAATCTGGATTTTGGGCGAGGAGGGTAAAAATCAGGATTTTCAGGAAACTAAACCAAAAAAAAATGCAGATGGTCATTATTACCCCTTAAACGGATAACTGTGCGAAAATTTCGCCAAAATAGTCAATGTAGAGGTACACAGTCGTAACGATTTTATTTATATAGATAGATAAGGAATCTGCTCCACGTACAATACCTTTTGGGCTATGTCCGCTGGACTGAACGTGCAAAACTGACCATTCATGATATCTCCCTTATTAATCCTCCGGACGAAAAAATGCACATGAAAAGTTTTAGAGATGGAATTCCATCACGTTTGGTTGATTTCCACTCAGGTTGGTCTTGTACTGTATATATTGTGGAAGAGTAAAGTCACCATTTTGGTTTCCTATAAACTACCAGTCCATTCCGGGAACATGAAATGTTATTGACCTTTAAAACCTACCTTTGGACAGGTGGATGCTAAATATAAAGTTTGGTTCGAATATCTTCAGTAGTTTTCAAGTTGTAAGCAATACGCTTTACACGCACCCGCTCTTGAGGTAAGTCCGATGGGACTTGTACCGAAAAACGGTCCGTTAATGATATCTCCCTTATTAATCCTCGTATCGAAATGATGAACATGAGAAAAAAAGGTTTAGAAATTAATTTCTATTAAGGCAGGTAGATTTCCATTAAGTTCGGTTGTGTACATTTTGTGGGAGTGCAAAATCACGGTTTCGGCTTCATATAAATCCCCAGTCAGTTCAGGTATTTAGAAACAATACTTGCCCTAAAGCCTACCCAAGGACAGGTGGATTATAAATATGAAGTTTGGTGGAAATATATCCAGTAGATTATAGCACTCGCGTACATACGGAGTAATTAAGGAAGAAAATAATACAGTTAAGAAAGTTGAAATTAATAGAAAATGGATTATGACTGAGGACAGCTGGTTAACAACAAATATGTAAATGCCAAGTGAATGTATTGAAAAAACAAATGCCCCTCAATAAATTATCCTTCGAGGGCTGTTATAACCTCCAACGATATTCCGCCAATATCCCGCAGATAGGCCGATTGACGCCTCTCTTGCCTTCTACCCAAGGAACAACCACGAATTTAAAAGCATGATGAAAATGGCAGTACATTACTTCCCTGCTGGCATGCAGTCAAGACGTTGCCGTGGTAACCTATAGGTTCGTTGTCGGTCTGTCGGTCACTCAACGCAGAGCGATACCAGCAGAAAATAGTACCTTTCTCCGTCATGTGAAGAGTAAGGTAAATTATGAACATAACGAAAGTTGTTTATAATGAAGAGACGTTTCACGTACGGTCAACGGAGTTTATAGAAAATCAATAGTATAAAAGGAAATGGAGAAAAACCATTCTGGTTTTCCTATAAACCCCCGTCTATTCAAAGATTTTAAAATGATATGCATACCGAAACCTTCCCTGGGATGAATATACTCTAAATATGAAGTTTGGTTGAGATCTATCCCGCCATTTCGACGTGATGGTGGAACAGACAAACTGACACGAAAAGTAAAAACCACCGATTCGGTCTTGAGTTGACCCAAAACGGATAAATATCTGAAAAGTTGGAAAAACAAAAGAAATTACAGACAGCGGACCCCCTACAACTTTATTTATAGGCTATAGATGTCGGGTTCCATTTAATTTTTGCCTGTACAACATCACGACCGAACATATTAGCCCCGTGTATTGCGGCATAGTTATGGTTGCTAGCTCTGTACTTGGAACAAAGGAGGCGTCAAATACCTCATCAACCATCTTTAAGATGATTTTATGTGGTTTCTCATTTCAACTCTAGGCTAATACCGAGATGGTACCTTTCTTCCTTCGCATTCCTAGCCCGTTTTCCTAAAGCAGCCTCAGCTGATTCTGCTTCGTCCGCGAAGCTGCTACATGAAGCAGTCTCGCTCCTCGTTAGTAGAGCAGCTGACGCTCTTTGCTTGAGCTCGTGTCTGCTTATGCTTTTTACTATTTGTGAACTGATAGTAGCAGAGTATTGAGACGGCTTCGCAATTACGGTTTAATTTCCATCATGTTTTCTAAATGCTCAATGCTACTTTATCTGGAAAGATTTATGATTTGATTTATACTAAACAAAATGTTAACATGGATATTTTTGTGTGAAAATTGGGATTATTAGATAAACTGGGTGATCCCTGTGAATTGACACTGGATTGTAATGCTTGTGAAAGGGCTACTTGTAGGGAAGTATTCAAATGAGGTCAGGAGTGAATGTACTGTTATGTCATACACATTTATGCCATTTGTGGGATATTAATCCTCTCGCTCAAGACTCTCGAGACTTAGGCCATAGATCTTGCGAATCTCGAGACCGATTCTCCTGTGCCGCATTCTGTGCGACGTTGCAGATCATTGTTCTTAAGCTCAGTTCATACTAAATGTCGTTGCGACGTCCCAGTAACTACGAGTGTAAGCTTGATAGTATATCATAAGCAGTTATTGCGTGAAATAACGTTCTCTGGGAGTATGCCGAGGTTACTTTAGAGAAATCTGTGCGTACAACACATTTACACAGTGCAAAGTATGTCAACAGCAGCCATGACTGCCACGCTTGCTGCAGCCCTCTCATAGTGTCCTGAGTCCTATACAGGCCTGTTCTAAAATATGATCCATAGCAGAATATTTCATATTTACCACACATGTGATAAGTTATGGGTGGGATTAGTACCTGGCGCAAGAGTGGCTATGCTATGAGGTGGAAATACAGGGGAAGAAATGGGCCGAGGTGTATTGTTAAGTGTACGTCCTTGAAGATGTGGCTCCCGCCAGCTCGACCTGCGGGAATTCCTCCCTCGCGTCCCCATTTTCATTCGAACACTGTAGGTCAATATCGACAACATAATTACATGGCCGTGAGTGACGTGAAAAGACGCAAATGTGGCCGTTATCTGTGAGTGTATGTTAAACTCACTGTAGATAGGTACTGTAAGTGCTCTGGGCCCCCCTACTTCAGAAGGCCTTGTACTTAGCACACGCCTCCTTTTGCTTTTATCTAGAGAAGTAGAACCGACGTTTTAACAATGCATAGACTTATCGTTTGATATTGTAACATTTTCATGTAAACTCGGTCATTGTCACTATCTATGCATGGTAAAACCATTGTAGTACTGGCACCTAATCTGTTGGAACATTTCTGAAGCAATAGGACAGCTCTATTCAATAACCAGTTCCTTTATTCTTCTGAACAGCAGGAAATGAGAATTATCACACCATAAAAGCGGGAGGGGAAAACCATGTTGAATGGCTGTGTTTTAAATACAGACGTTTCCTGCCTTTGAGTCTACATTTTGATCGCACAACACATTGGTCAACGCTGCTATGGAGAAGATCATCTTAGTGACGCTGCTTTGCCTATTCGTCGTAAGCTCTCAGAGACTGTATCCAAGAGGTAACTTGTTTGTTGGTGGTATTCCAACTGTATTTCTCCGAGGTTATTCTCGTATATTGTATTACCTGTCCTCGGTGGGTTAGTTTTTGTAATTTCAGCACTAATGCCATGTAACGCAGATGAGCAGTAACAGAAGAGACGAGCACACCCCATTTAACAGCAGACAGTCATTTTTTAATATTTTTGTTATTGCATCCGCATACACACAGTTTATTAAAGAAATATAACTACGACATTTACAGTACATAACGAAAGTGAGGGATCATACATACATACATACATACATATATACATACATACATACATACATACATACATACATACATACATACATACATACATACATCATTAATAGACCGTTTTGCCTTTCAGTGTTCAGTCTGCAAGCCTCTATGAATTTACTAAACGTCGCCACAATCCTCTAGTGTTGTGGTCTCATTTAGTTCTATACCTATTATCTTTAAATCGTTAGAAACTGAGTCTAAAAATTGTCACCTTTGTCTCCCTCTACTTCTCTTACCCTCCATAACAGAGTCCATTATTTTCCTAGGAAACCTATCCCCCTCCATTCGCCTCACACGACCCCACCACCGAAGCCGGTATATGCGTACAGCTTCATCCAACGAGTTCATTCCTAACTTAGCCTTTATCTCCTCATTCCGAGTACCCTCCTGCCCTTGTTCCCACCTGTTTGTACCAGCAATCATTCTCACTACTTTCATATCTGTTACTTCTAATTTATGAATAAAATATTCCGAGTCCACCCAGATTTCACTCCCGTAAAGCAAGGTTGGTCTGAAAACAGACCGATGTAAAGATAGTTTCGTCCGGGAGCTGACTTCCTTCTTACAGAATACTGTTGATCGCAACTGCGAGCTCAATGCATTAGCTTTACTGCACCTTGATTCAATCTCACTTACTATATTACCATCCTGAGAGAACACACATCGTAAATACTTGAAATTATCTACGTGTTCCAGCTTTGCATCACGAATCTGAAATCGAGTTCTCTTATTGTTAGATTTGTTACCTACTGACATCAATTTAGTCTTCGAAAGGCTAATTTTCATACCATACTCATTGCACCTATTTTCATTTTCCAAGATATTAGACTGCAGGCTTTCGGCACAATTTGCCATTAAGAACAACCTAACTGAATCCCTCCCTGCCTCTTTACACCTTTCAACATATGATCCAAGTAAACTACGAACAACAAAGGTGAAAGATTACAGCCTTGTCTACCCCTGTCTGTACCCTGAACCAAGAACGCGCCCTACCATCAATTCTCACTGCAGCCCAACTGTCAACATAATATATTGTCTTTGATTGATTTTAATAATCTACCCTAATTCCATAGTCCCCCAGTATGGCGAGAATCTTTTCCCTCGGTACCTTATTTTTTTGCTATTTGTTTTATGTCGCACCGACACTGATAAGTCTTACGGCGACGATGGGATAGGAAAGGCCTAGGAATGGGAAGGAAGCGGCCGTGGCCTTATTTAAGGTACAGGCCCAGCATTTGCCTGGTGTGAAAATGGGAACCCGCGGAAAACCATCTTCAGGGCTGCCGACAGTGGGATTCGAACCCACTATCTCCAGATAACTGGATACTGGCCGCGCTTAAGCGACTGCAGCTATCGAGCTCGGTACCCTGTCATATGCTTTCTCTAGGTATACGAAACATAAACATAACTGTCTCGCAGCATTTATCAGTTACCTGGCGCATACTGAAAAACTGATCCTAACAACCCCTGTGTGGTCTGAAACCACACTGGTTTCCATCCAACTTCCTCTCAACTACTGATCGCATCCTCCCTTCTAAGATGCCAGTGGATACTTTGCCTGGTATACTAAGCAACGAGATACCTCGATAGTTGTTGCAATTCTTCCTCTTTCCCTTGCTTATAGAAAGGTGCAATTACTGCTTTTGTCCAATCTGAAGGTACCTCCGTGCTAATCTTATTACTCTATGAAGACATTTCATCCGTATCTTCCCACTATACTTCACCATTTCAGGTTTTTTTCATCTATTCCTGCTACTTTATGACAATGGAGTTTATTTACCATCTTTTCCACTTCCTCAAGCGTAATTTCACCAACATCATTTTCCTCCTCCCCATGAGCTCGGTTGTTCGTGACTCCACCAGGAATATTTCCTTTTACGTTGAGAAATTTTCAAAATAATCCCTCTACCTGTCCAGTGGTTCCCTAGGATCTATTATGAGTTCACCTGAACTACCCAAAGCACTGTACGTTTCATTTTCCCCCTCCCTTCTTAAGATTATTTATCACTGTCCAGGAAAGCTTCCCTGCTGATTTACCTAGCCTTTCCAGGTTATTCCCAAAATCTTCCCACGACTTCTTTTTGGATTCAACAACTATTTATTTCGCTCCGTTTCTTTCATCTACGTATAGTTCCCTGTCTGCGTCAGCCCTTGTTTGGTGCCATTTCTGATAGGCCTTAGTTTTACGCTTACAAGCTGTTCTCACTTCATCAGATGTTCGCTATTTCCTATCTTTACACACAGTTGTTCCTAGGTATTCCCTTGCCGTTTCTACTACCGCATCCCTGTATGCCACCCATTCTCTTTCTATATCCTGAACCTGCTTACTGTCCACTGTTCGGAACTTCTCACTAATCATATCCATGTACTTCTGTCTAATTTCCTCGTCCTGGAGATTTTATACCCTTAATTCGTTTGCAGACGGATTTCACTTTCTCTATCCTAGGTCCCGAGATACCTAGTTCACTACAGATCAGAAAACGATTTCCTGAATTTGAAGTTGGTAAAGATATAGTCTACTATGGATCTGGTACCCCTACCTCCCATGTGTAGCGGTGAATAGCCTTATGCTTGAAGAATGTATTCGTAACTGCTATACCCATATCAGCACAGAAGTCCAGCAAACGCTTCCCATTAATATTAGCTTCCACGTCTTCCCCACCAATCACCCTTTTGATTCCTTCAGTTCATTTTCCAACTCTCGCACTGAAATAGCCCATTAGCACTATCCTATCCTTGCTGTTGACCCTGACTACGATTCTTCTCCTTCTTCTTTCGAATAACCCATTTGGAGGGTACGATGTATCAACTTTGGTACTTTTCAATGTGTTCGATTTCCTTTGATTCCAAATTTCCTTCATTCTTCGAAAGTATCGTTCCTTCTCTTCTTGAGTCCACTTCCTTCTAGTTGTTGGTTTTTTCGCCCGTGAAGCGCTGCCTTTTCAACTGCTTCCCCAAAAAGTGTTCTGTTTTTTATTGTATCTGTTTTAATTCCAGCATTTTTCATGTCTTTCTCAATTTCAATGAACCATGTGGGTTTAGATTTGTAACTATTCAGAAGGTTGAAGGTGCGCTTGGTTAGTCTGTTGTCATCCATTCTGTAAACGTGTCCAAAAAAATTGTAGTCTCTTTTTCCTCATTACGTCAGTTAGTTTTTCAATTTTAAAATATAGCCCTCTGTTTGGTCTTAACCTGAATTCTGCATTATTGCTTCGTTTAGCTCCCAGTATTTTTCTCAAAATTCTTCTTTCAACCTTCTCTCGTTTTCGAGATCTGCAGTTGTTGTTAGTTTAAGGGTTTCTGCCACATAAAAATTTTCAGGTCTGACTACTGTTTGGTAGTGTCTCACGTGTATGTTCCAGGATAAGGGTCATGTCAAACATCCATCACCGGGCGAGTTGCCGTGCGGTTAGGGTAGCGCAGCTGTGAGCTTATATCCGGGAGATAGTGGATTCGAATCCCACTGCCGGCAGCCCTGAAGATGGTTTTTCCGAGATTTTCCATTTTCACACCAGGAAAATGTTGGGGCTGTACCTTAATTAAGGTCAGGGCCGCTTCCTTCCCATTCCTAGGCCTTTCCTATCCCAACGTCGTCATAAAACATCTCTGTGTCGGAGCGACGTAAAGCAAATAGCAAAGAAAAAACCCAAAACAAATATCCATTCCATATTGTGCAATCTCGTTCTTATGGCTGTTTTTTCTTTTGTGTCCTATTTTAGCTGCTTGTTTTTGTAATTCTCTGATTTGTTCTTGAGCATGATAGCCTACATTAACGCACCTGCCTACTTCGGACACCAGGCCTGTATTCTACTGCAGAATCCTTGAGCTGACGTTGCCATGGTTATTGCTGGTCATTTCTTCATCCATTTAAAGCAATTTACATATTGTGTTGTCATGAATTGTCATATTTTGCGGGGCATCACTGATGTTTGTCATGAACTTTGATTTTTCAAGTTATATATGTAGTCCTCTTTTAGCTGCTTGTTTTTGTAATTCTCAGATTTCTGTATACTGTATATACAACCTGTGTCTGAATAGTTCTCTGAATGGTCTCATGAAATAAAAACAACGTAAGTTACACACAAAACTCCTTTACTGGCCTTCAATATAATCGCCGTTAGCTACAACACAATTTTGACATCGACTGTAAAGCTGCTGGAAGTTGGCAGAAACGCTTCTTTTGGAATCTCCCGGAGAACCCTTGCCACGCGTTGTTGGATACCTGCTACACTGTCGAACTGGTGGCCTTTCAGGGCTAATTTAAGACGGGGAAACAAAAAAATCTGCCGGCGCCAAATCCAGAGAATACGGATGGTGTGGAAGAACAGTCGGCTGGCGTTCAGCGAGAAACTTGGTCACGTGGATCGTGGTTTGCGGACGGACATTGTCGTTGAGGAGCTTGCACTGTCCACTCCGGTAAAGTTCAGGCCGAACCCTTCTGACGCGATGCAGTAGCCGTTTCAAAATTCCCTCGTAGAATTCCGCGTTGGTAGGTGTACCCTGGGGTACAAATTCATGATGGATGACACCATTGCTGTCGAAAAAGGCGATCAGCATTGTCTTAATCTTGGACTTTGTGCGCCGAATTTTCTTGGGAGGCGGAGAAGACGCTGAACACCACGCCATTGACTGTCTCTTGGTCTTCGAATCAGACTGATAGCACCACGACTGGTCTCCTGTAATGATGGTTTTCAACACCTCCGGATTTTGGTCACAAACGTCAATGAAATCTCCCGAAGTTTCCATCCGAGTTGGCTTCTGCTCGTCTGTCAGGTTGTGCGGTACAAACCGGGCACAAATCTTCTGCTTTTTCAAATGTTCGTGAACAATGGTCCTTACACTGTCCTTGCCTACACCCACTTCACCTGCTATCATTCGTAAGGACATTCGCCGATCATTCGCAAGCATCTGTCGCACTCGTTCGATGTTGTCTGGAGATGTGCTTGTGGTTGGTCAACCCGAACACGCCTCGTCCTCAACACCTTCCTTTCCATCTCGAAAGCGTTTAAACCAGTCAAAAATGGACTTTTTACTTACTGCTTGAGAGTGTTAAACTTGCACTAACATTGCGTGTGTTTACGTTGCCATTTTGCCTATGTGGAAGCAAAACTTCATGATAACGCGTTGCTGCGTTTTGCACTCCATTATGCAATGACACGAATCCTCACACTGACTCCGTGCGATGTGTTGCAGCGTTCAACTCCGTTCAGCTGTGTTGAGTTGAGCTATAGAGGGCACTTGGCGTCGTGCCTCGCAATGCGTATGCGCGAGCGCATCGTCCGAACAACACGGTGTACAACCTAGGCGACCATTCACCGAACTGTTCAGACACAGGTTGTATAAAGCAGAATGTCTGTGTGTACCTTATACACATCCATACCGTTCCACCAATTTGAGCCAAATTTTGTATACTTAACTTTCAGGACCCTGCGTAAGACCCCATCTACAAGAAATTTTAACATCCGTCTCCATTCCCTATATTTAGGCCCTTTGGCACATGAAAATAGGCTAATATAAGCGAAATATTCAATATACCGTACAAGGACGAGACAAAGCTCATTTTGAGACTCACAACATGTAGAAAAAAACTCTGTAAGGCCCTACAGGCCCCGAAAACCATGTTTTAAGGGCCTAAAACCAACCGTTTTGGAGTATTGGCACCACACTTACCCGCTCTAGGACGTAGATGAAGAAATGACCAGCAGTAACCATGGCAACATCAGCTCAAGGATTCTGCAGTAGAATACAGGCCTGGTGTTCGAAGTAGGCAGGTGCATAAATGTAGGCTAAGCAAAGGAGAGATTCTACTACACATATGACTGTCTCGGAAAAAGCACTGTGGGATAAGCCACCCCTAGGGGTTGTGGTTAGGAGGGGGTGGCGTAAATAAAAATAATCGAAAATAGTCCAAAACCATAGGTTTTGGGGTCGCTGCGACGAACAGTAACACTCCGCATGTCGTTTAAGTCCAAGTTCAGTCCCCATCGGCATGGGGGTGAGAAGGGCTGATAAAAGTCCAAAATGGCCCAGTTTATGTATTTGTATGTGTGCACCCCTCTGAGCGGGAGTAGAAATGGGAAGAACTAAAAAAGTAGTATAAAACGACCAATATTAAAGTAGTATCCATAGTTTTCGGCGTCGCTGAGATGAATAGTGATACTCTAGGTGTCGTTTAATTCCAAGCTCACCAGCATCGATACGGGGGTGAGAAGAGGCGAACAAGAAAATATCCAAAATAACCGAGATTATGGGTGAATGTATTTTCCAGCATAGATTTCAAACAAACGAACAAACGAAAAAACAAACAAACAAAAACAAACAAACAAACAAACAAACAAAGTGACTGTGGGGACAGGACTCCCCCAACACCGTGACACTTTCGATGCCGTTTACGTCATAGTTCAGGCTCAGTCGGAATGGAGGTTGAGAAGGGTTGAAAGAAGGAATGTTGAAAATGACCGAGACCATGGATGTATGTGTTATACTGGTGCACACATGACTTACTATACTATCTGGAAAAACATTACTTGGGGTAAGACACCCCTAGTACCCTTGGTGGAGGGGATGATACTGAAAATAATCGAAAACGGCAAATATTACTACCGAATCCATAGTGTTCGGGGTCGCTTAGATAAATACTGACACTCCGGATGCCTTTAAGTTCAAGGTCGATCGCCATCACAGCTCTCAATAAAACTCGGTACGGATATGAGTTATTATCTCGAAAAGATATCGTAAGGGTAATACATCCCTGGGGGAGGGGGACATATAAAATAATCGAAAACAGCCGATATCAGTGTCCAATCCATAGTTTCTGGGGTCACTGAGAGGGATAGTGGCACTCCGGATGTCGTTTAAGTTCAAGTTCAGCACCCATCGGCATGGTGATTCAGAAGGGGTGACAAAGAAAATGTCCAAATTCACCGAGATTAAAGTTTTTTAACCCAGTTTTCGGTGTCGATCGGCTGATCGGTGACAGTCCTAGTGACAGGTACATCATATCTATAACGGGACGCGTAAATACATCACGTTATAACTTATTTTTATTATTTGTTTGAAAGGATCATTTACTTCCCAGAGTATCTGGCCTGCCAAAAGGGAATACTTTAAGGCGAAACAAAATAAGCTAGAACGTACAATTATACACATAACAATATTTCAATATAAAAAATTACAAAAGCGTTCATAATCAATCAACGTCACAATTAAGAGAACTTAAAAAACACTTAAAATAAGTAATACAAATCCTAAAAGTAAAAGGTGTGAAAGAGAAAATTACTTAAATTGTAGATGTATGTACAGTATCTTCCAGAATAGCTCTCAACCAAACTTCGCACAAATACGAATTACTATCTCGAAAAGGCACTGGAGGAGTAAAACACCTTCTAGTAAACCTAGGGGAGGGAATGACGTACAAGAATAATAAAAAACGACCAATATTAGCGTCGAATACATAGTTTCCGTGATCGCTGAGTTATATTGGGGCACTCTGGATGCCGTTTAAGTACCAGTTCAGCTGCGTAGGCATGGCAAAAAGTGGTGTTGAAGAAACTGGCAAAACTTACCGAGATTAGTTTGATACCGAGAAAGAAAATAATCTATAAAACTCAAAATTAAACACGACAATAACTTCTAAACTACAAAATAGTTCTTAATCAGTCAACGTCATAATAACGAAATCTACAAAAAAATCTCTTCACACATAATTAACAGGTAATTAAATACCTGAAGGAAACAATAAAATTCCCGGGCAGCGCCGGGTAATATAGCTAGTTCAGGATAATTTTGCAGATGACAAATCACTCGATGTTATCATAGATATTCCTTGCTATTTTAGGTTCCGTGCCATTGGTTTGTCCAATCTGTCCGTTAAAAATTTTGGTATCAAAAATAGCGTCAACCCATAAAACCTTCTAGGCCTACCTGTATATCACATGTTATGTTCTGTTTTCATGAAACATTTGACGATATAACTACCTTTACAAGCAGTCTGAATCATTTATGGGATTGAGGGTAATTTTCCAGAGATAAGTAACTAAATTTTATCATAGAGCAAAATGCAGGGAAGAATCTACGAAGAATTTAGTCCTGTATTTCTGTTTGAGGTTTGACCATATTCCTTGCTATTCTACGTTCCATGCTTTTCATGTGTCCAGTTTATTATTCCCTTCGAGCATACAAATAGATAGAGAGGGCGCTGCCAGCAGAACACGGCGCCAAGAACAAATCAGCTGATGTTGGGTACCTATGGTGAATATGCTCGGGCTGTCTGCATTAGCGGGGGATTTCAAGTAATCATTGTCGGTTTGCGAGGCTTTGTCTATATAAGTGTAGTATATTAAAACATATACAAGCACGCATTTTCGTAAATGTGATAACTGAAGTACGCTAATTTAAAAAATATGGCCAAAATAGTAATTTCTTGCGCTGCATACAATTACAGTCAGAGATTTGAAAACGAGAGCACGATATATTTTCACAGGCAAGGATTAAAATCTGTAACTGAAAAGAAACTGACATGATAACATGCCAGGGAAAAGGAGTATAAGTCACAAAATGACTTGTACTCTTCTCCCCTACATGGATATTAACATGTTCACTTGTAGCGTTACGGCCAAATGAAATATTGCACATATAGTTTAGTTCTGACTTATACTACTTAGACCAAGGACCGAAATCCTTTCCCGGACTCACATCGTAGACTTACCTTACTTTGAACATTTTCTAAATTTCTGGACCTCACAGCATAGCCATACGTCGTGCACCATGACTGTGCGGCTGAGTCGGATGTCAGGAGATATAAGAATCGAATCCCGGTCCTGACAGTGGCCACCCTGAGAGTGGCTTTATTCGCGTTTTACCACACTCCTCCAGGAAAATACAGTATGTTTTTACCTTCACAGGCTTCCTTCTCCGGTCCTGTTGAAGAACTGTTTCAGAAAATGCTGGGGAACAAACAGCAATGGTATTCTCAAGGGTTGCGATGCTTTGCCCTTACATTGCACTTTTATTCCAGTAGGGAAGGTGTTCAGTATATGCTTGCTTCATTCATGCACTCTTAGGAAATTGCACCATATTGTAGATGGCTCTCCAGGCTTTGCAAAAGAAGCACTGACAGCTCTTAAGCTTAGAGAGGAAGAGGGTAATGCTACGGGTAAACCTGTCTTTTGTAGCCTCATCATTGAAGAAATGTCCATCAGGATGAATATAGAATTGGATGGAAATGGCACATGTGGTTGTATGGACATGCGGACTGATGTCGACGTTGATTCACTCCCAGAAGCAAAAAAGAGGTCCTTGTATTTCTGGTAAACGCCATCAATTACCAAGTGAAAGTTCCTATTGCTTATTTTTAATGGATAGTTTGTCAAGAAATATTAAGGGAAATTTAGTAACCACTGCTCTGACCACATTGCATGACACTGGTCATTTGAACACCCAGTGACAAAAGATCCAGATTTATTTTCCTAGATATGTGCCGCATGCTGAAATTGGTGAAGAATTCTTTGGTTAGTTTGGGCACAATTTTTAACAATGAAGGTGATGCAATAAAATTGACCTACAAAGAAAAACTAGGGGAAATATGGCTAGAAGAGGGACTTATATTGCTGGATATGTGGTGAGAAAGGTGGAAAGCCTTATCAAATGTGCAGTATGCTTGAACGCTCTGAGAAGTGCCAGGGAGAACTACATAGACTATGCCTTATTCAAGGGGAAGATGTACTCTGGAGATGAGGGGTTAATAGTGCCCTCCAAATATGTGATAGTGTTGAGTAAGTTGACTAAAAGTGCACTCAGAAATATGAATGTACTAAGGAGCAAAGAAGTTCATCAGAGGGTTCTCTGTAGGGTGTTGAGGTCAGTGAATTGAACCTTGTTTTATGGCATAAAGGACCGTTTACTTGATCAAGAATTTGCACAAAGCCATAAAATGAACTCGGTGAAGTTAATTGTGAAGTGTTACGCCAGTTACAGAATTCGACATGAATGCTCTATGGAAGAGGAGGAAAGAGACAGAAAGAAAGTAAGAAGTGTATTAAACAAGTACATATTGTTCAGTCATCAGTGATTTAGGACAATATTGTCAAGACATGCAGTTATCAGTTTTTCACAATATTCCTGATGTTCATCTCGGAGAAGAATGGCGTATGACCTACTGTACATGTAAATATTTGTATCATGCATGTTTGTATTTACTGGCTGCAGCTATTTTGGCGAGTTGTAGCCTACATGGCTTCCTCTCTTTCATCATATTGTAAATTATGTTACATTTTTAAGGATAGTGTTGTGAGTGGTATTCATAGGTCTCATTAGGCTTAACTCAGTTATAGTTTGATATAGCCTGAGCATTGAGAAGTGTTGAACAACTTGTGGTGTGTGTGTTTATTAATATGTGATAGTGTCTCATAACTTATATACTTATTAGGTTGCTGTGTGTGCGTTCATGTATGATCATGGCTGATAACTTTGATGTTGGGCCCTGTAAAACAATAGGTATCAACATGCATGACTGTATGTCATATCTATAAACTGAATGTGAAAGTCTGCGAATTAAGTGTGATAGTCGTGGTGATAATATTGCTCTTAGGGGCAGAACCTTGAGGCTGCATTAAGTACTTATACTTTCAATTTTTTAAGATAATTATTCTACGTGTAATGGGACCGATTGCGTTAATATCGACCACGTTCCTTGATTTATAAGGCTTAACCAGCATCATATCGGCACGATAAGAAATGCAGGTTGTTGGTACCGGTATGTTTTGTCGAGTTTATGATTTCCAGAACTGTTTAAAAATAACTATTTTAGGCAAATATTATAGAGAAAAATTTAACTTATGAAACTGGGAGACAAGTAACTAGAACAGGTTAACCACGTAACGACTATTCACGCCACGGTATCGCTTAGCTGATATGTAAACACATCAAAATATCACCAAACCAAACCAAACCAAACCCCATGGCACTACAGCCCTTGAAGGGCCTTGGCCTTCCAAGCGACCGCTGCTCAGCCCGAAGGTCTGCAGATTACGAGGTGTCGTGTGGTCAGCACGACGAATCCTCTCGGTCGTTATTCTTGGCTTTCTAGACCGGGGCTGCTATCTCACCGTCAGATAGCTCCTCAATTCTAATCACGTAGGCTGAGTGGACCTCGAACCAGCCCTCAGGTCTAGGTAAAAATCCCTGACCTGGCCGGGAATCGAACCCGGGGCCTCCGGGTGAGAGGCAGGCACGCTACCCCTACACCACGGGGCCGGCTCAAAATATCACACATAGGCCTATATAATGATACTTAACACTTTTCATACGAAAGGAAATATTCCTAGGGAATTGTATTTATCATCACCAGTAGCGTAGCCAGGATCGGCCAATTGGGGGGTGGGGGGTGGGTACAGTTACAAAATTAAGATATAACATAATGAAAATGCTTGTGCTTGTGCGTGTCTGGTACGCGCATGCATGACTGTCATAAGGATACTGATACAAGAGTGAATTACTGTATGTGATATCCAGATTGCAATACACTACAAATTTTCTTAAAATACAGAATAAGAACAATATGATCGAGGTCAGCAGTTTTATCTCGAACGGTTTGTTCAGTTTACAATCTAAAATCCAATTTTTGAGGCTTCCTAGAATATAAATTCAACACATTTGTTGGTTTTACAACTATGTCTCTGTGAATGTTCAAGAGAGACAACCCGTTGAGTCGACATTCACTTGTGGTATTTCTGAGGTAGGTTTTCAGGCGTCTTAGTGTTGAAAATGATCTCTCACTGGCTGCAGTGGTGACAGGTAGGGTGGCAAACACTCTCAACAAGCAGTAGATTGCAGGGAGTTTATCTTGATCACATAAAAGAAGGGCTTCTAAAGCACCTTTGGGTTTCTTCTCTAGAGATGAAAGCAAGCCGTACCACACACTCATCTCTCCTATAGCACTATCTTCACCGCATTGGAGATCCACAGAATACTTTTGTCTTAAGACTTTAATTGCCTTTTCATCCTCCTTAGTAGGTGTTTTCTTCTCACTTGGAGGTAGAAGGCACATAAAAGACTGCAAAGTCAATTTATGAGATGTGAAACGTTCTCTCAGTTCAGCTAAGAAATTGTCCAAAAAAGGTATGAATATGGATATGCGAAAATATTCTTCTGGACTACCAAATGTTTCTACATTGCACCTCTGCCTTTGGCGCTTTGCTATACGAGGAATGGTAATTTGTGTGTCCAACTGAGAAGCTTTCTTGCTTGCTTGCATAAATATGTTTATGAACTCCTCTTCTGCGTTTCCTCTGATCTTGATAATCCTGTCCTCCACAACATTAGCATATCGTCGTTGCCGGGACAAAACCTCCTATGTGATAATATTTTTGGAGATATACTGACCCGCAGCACATACATTATGAAGTGCGAGAATGCCTTGACGATATGCAAACAACATTGCACCTTAGATGACAGAACCTTACCGGCCAAAGTTCTAAGCTAAAATATTTCACATAGGAGGTTTTGTCCCGGCAGCGACGATATGAAAATGCTTTTGCAATGTCCAACTCCTCACTTTGAAGAAGTCTGCTAAGAGGAGCACTTAAATACGTTTAGTATATGTATGGATACAAGGAATTCTGAGTTCTGCACAGCACACAACAATTGTTGAGCATTAGTAGAGGCTTCTTTATTAATCCATTGGATTATATTTCAAGAACTGCAACGACGGCATCAAACAGTTCTAAAAATACTGCAATTGAGTCATGGCGCTCCACCCATCTTGTTAGACACAACGCTTTAAGCCTCGTTTTGTCACTTTCAGGAACAGTGGCATCTATCGATTCTTTAAATGAATTTAACCTTTTAGGAAACCTAAGAAATGAACAAATATTCCCCACAGTACCCAAACAGTTTCTGATTCCTTGGACTGAGCATGCATGGGTTATAGGAAGATTGAGAACATGTGAGCTGCAGTGCACGTACAAAGCCAATGGGTAGGTCTCCCTTATTATCGCTTGGACGCTGGAGAAAACAAGGAATGGCCGGAGGAGGTTTCCAAGTTTCTCGGGAAATAAGAAATAAGGGATCAGCATTTACAATTATTATATTAATAATGTAAAGATAACAATAAAGACTAGAGGGACTTTAACAATAATTAATGATTGAATATTATATTAAGCGCATGGCCTTGAGCAAAAAGTAGCCACCGGCGTATAAAAATGCTAGTATAAGTAAGACTGTTGTTTTACGAAACATGAGAAATTCAGAATATCTGAGTGATCACATTAATCTGAAGGCTGGTCAAAACCAGACCGATAACTGAAGCTAAATAACATGAATAAGTAGATAAATATTAAAGTTATCAAAATAACTAAGTTGAATGCACGAAATTTCGCTAACAAGAGTAAAGTTACAATTTAGATCAGAAATTCTTAAATTGGATTTTACAGCACTCTATTCTCCGCCGGGGAGTAAAAAGTTCAAAGAAAATTGTAAAGAACCTTTGTCCAGCAGCTTCATTATCCAGTAGTAATCTGCAATTAATAACCTTCATAGACGAACCAGCCGACATATAAATAAAATGTGTCCATGCCAAGTATTAGACACGACTGGTTAAAGTAGTCAATAAAATCTCAGTAGATTAGCGCATATCTCGCTACGAAGAAAAACTAAAGCCTAGGCAGGCGTTCATTTCATGTCTGAAGTGAAAAATACAAAGGTCGATCAAGACAACATCGAGTGCAGGTACACTGATTGACGAGTCACACTGTAGCGCTCAACACATGAGCGAAGGGCGAGGTGATTGACCTCGAGCAGAATGCAGTGAAGTACATGTTGACGAGAAGCCGCTATTCCAAATGCTTGCGGACAAGTATGTTGCCAAAACGAAAGTGCAGCATAGGGGCTGCCGTAGAGTACTAGCGGCGATTCCGGCAAGACCCGGAGAGTGAAGGCGGAGCATTCCTGTAGACTTGATCCTTAAATAGCGCTGTAGAAAGTTCCAGATAAGAAACAATGTAGTGCTGTAAAACTAACGGAAATAATTACAAACCTGTTTATGAAAATCTTAGCAGAAATAGAAAATAGTGAGGAAAAGGGAGCTCAGAAAGGATATTTTAAACATTTCCAATTAATTAATATAAAAAAGACTAAAGGCAAATAACAGAAATGACCAATGAAAAAAATAGAACAGCGCGGAAGATTACATTCTCGATACCAGTCAGAAAGGAAGTTGCCGGTGACGCGAACAATCATGTCAAGGTGATGCAGCCAATCAACAACCAAGAAAGAATGACGTAAGGCAGCGAAGAAAAGAAAGAAAATATGCAAGCAGTGTTCGTATGACCTGTGACATGATTGCACGTCGAAGGGAACTTATAATCAATTAACGGAAAGTAACCAGACCGAAACAATTAAGGTAAGAACAACATATAACATAAATTCAGACAAATAGGAGAGGTACCGAAAATAGCGAAAATTACGAACGAATCGTACGTTCATGAACGCATGAACCAGACGCCATTACACTGCCCACTCATAGCGTTAGCTCCATCATATCCTTGTCCTCTTAAATAATTTAAGTTGACTCTCCTCTTCTGAAGCACATCAATTATTTTGGCAGCCAAACCTCTTCCAGTGGCGTCAGTGATCGGCACAAACTGGAGGAAGTCCTCCCTGAGTGTCTGAGAGTCAGGGTCGACATACCGAACACAAAGTGACATTTGTTCCATTCCAGAAATGTCACTTGTCTCATCGGCCAGTGCAGTGAAGCACTGTGACCTATTCACTCTGCGCACGATGTTCTCAACAATAAAGTCATTGTATACGTCAATGATCTCGTTTTGATTTTGTGGGATAATGTACATAGCATTGCGGCTGCTTGTAAGCAAATGCGTTTTTAAATCCTCATTCCGATTCCTTGCACGAAAACGAAGAAAAGTCCTAAAATTTCCACCATTCTCAGTAGGCTCTTCATCATTCAATATAATGGGTCCATCGTCTCTATGTCCTCTAAGGGGTAAACCTTGGCGGCCACACAACATTATAGTTTCGATAATAGGAATAATCTTCTTTCTCTTGTCTTCGATTTCCTTTTTCATGTTCTTGTCGATTTGTATGCCGATTGGGTCTTGCTTATTCTCAGCGAGAAGTTTGAATTGGCTCGCCCGTAATATACAATTCTTGTGGTACTCGGTTTTTTCATGCCTATTGAAGTCTTCAATAGCATCTTTCCACATATTGAACTTAGCTTTAACAAGTTTGCCCAAGGCTGATGCCCTACTCCAGCTCCATGAGAAGAAAAGAGCACACAATATCTACAATAAGCACCATCGTCGATTTGAGAATATGTTAGCCACTTCGATCTATTTAACCAATGGAGTTTAAATTTTAAGTTCCCCTTGCCACTACCTGGAAACTTGAAGTTGTAATCTGGCACCCAAACATCAGTCAGAACTTTGTGCCTAGTTTCAACGTCCATCTGAAAAATTTACATAAGTAAATGTTTTTTTTACTTTATTTGTAACTATTCGATAATGATAAAATACTTATAATTATGGAATTAATCATCAAAGTGTAACATCTGATAATAATAACCACTTCCGAACGTCTAAAAATGTACCCATTAGCAGTTCAGGGTTGTAGTTCGACCTGCTGCACTATTTTGATAATAGTACTAACACTGTGTGTGTGATTGATGTCTTACCTTAGCAGATTTTGCCACAAAGTTTGCTATGTCCCTTGCATTTGCATACAATTCACTAGCACTAGAAGTGGATGCGGATGGTAAGTCGAAGCTTTGTTGGCCTTTAGTTGGTGTGCACAGATTTTTAATCGGTTCTGTTTCAGCTTCAGCAGTTGATTTAGGTTTTATACATTCCGTTGAAATATTCTGTTCACTTTCCTCCGTTTTGGATTTATTTTGGGAAAACGTGACTAAACTAGATTGCCTTTTGCGTACTACTGGTGGATCCATAATCGTATTTTGGTGATTCTGATGTGGTAAAACAATAGCTAACACTAAACATAACACGTTACTACTATAAATGCACTTTGAGTCACTCGCTAAGACCTAATACTGTCGTCCAGTAACCAGTTACGTTTCTACTCCAAACTGAAGGGGCTTACGACATCAGAGCTGATAAGTGAAAACAAAGCATGGACGAAGGGTTTGTTCGT
Source organism: Anabrus simplex (assembly GCF_040414725.1). Classification (NCBI taxonomy): domain Eukaryota; kingdom Metazoa; phylum Arthropoda; class Insecta; order Orthoptera; family Tettigoniidae; genus Anabrus; species Anabrus simplex. The sequence continues at coordinate 311,568,627 of NC_090265.1, forward strand.
TGCCATGGAGACGAGTGTAACCTTGAGGTATCAAATATTTCACTTCTCGGCTCTGATGTCGACACTCGGCGCTCTTCCGTCTCGGACTGCAAGAAAAGCAGTGTTTCGCGATGACGTGGTGAAATGTGAACCATTATTCTTCACAAAGCGCTTACAACAATGATACTAAATGGGATACGTATTACAGTAAAAATCACACCATTTGAATAATTATGAAATGATTAATTACATTTGGGAAGAATACAAAATACCGTATTCTATGTACAATGACAAACTTAATCTAATTCATTTACAAAAGCATAGTAGTCTATGTAAGTGAACTAACTTTAAAAATTATAAAATGAGTAACGAAATCTAGGAAGAGTCCGAAATAGGAATTTTACGGGGTTTTTACAATTTACTTTTCGTCGCACCGACGTAGATAGGTAGAAGGGACAGGGAAGCGTGGGAAGGAAGCAACCATGGCCTTAATTAAGGTACAGCCTCAGTATTTGCCTGGTGTGAAAATGGGAAACCACGGAAAACCATTTTCAGAGCTGCCGAAAGTGGGGTTCGAACCCACTATCTCCCGAATGCAAGATCACAGTTAACTGCACGGCCAACTCGCTCGGTTTTACGTACATGTAACTATGTAGTTACGAAAGCATAGTATGATAGTTAACAAACTGAGTTAACTCATTTAAATTATTATAAAATTAGTAATTAATCTAAGAAGAGTCGAATATCGGTATTATTTTTATTTCATTTTCAAAATCCATTTGGTGGCTGCGTAAATACAAAGAATACACTAAAACAACTTCGTTAAAAATAAGGCATTTATTTTGGTAAATGATAAATCCATGATCTTTTACTGGCGAATATAAGTGGTGTCTGAATGAGTATCAGAAGAGAGCCCCTGAGCGCCTTGTGCTCCTTTGTACTGATGTTGAAGCTCGTCTTCTTAGGGATTGTCCCTCTTGCACCGATCATGAGACCCCTCACTTCTACGTCGTCCAGCTCGTATTTATTATTGTAATACGGCACTGTAGACAGGTAGATATACTTCTTTTCTCTGTCTACTTCATCTGGTTAGTCGTACAGTAACAGATTTGACCTAATTCAGCTTTAAAATCTAGTTCAATTTGAAGTTTAAAAACATAATTTTCGAAACGTTTGCACTTGACAAACAGGAGCGTCTTCTTGCCATAGTATGACCCTGCTTTGAGAACAATAATGTCCTTTTTCTGTGTACAACAAATACCTTACAATGCGGAGTACATTGTTCTTTTAGTAACTTGACTTGCGGTTCGGAATATGAAGCGTCTATTAGCGGGTGTCGGTTCAACTTCAGGGCAATGTCAAGCGGAGTGTTTCTATTGAAGCGAGAAGATAAACAAAGCACTGTCACCGTTTCAAAAATCTTTTCTGTTTCAAAGTATCGATGTAGCTGACATGTACGGAAGGACTGAGCTTCTGTTCACGTGACACACGACACACGAAACGTTGTGGTGTCGAGGCATCGAGACAGATGATTGAGCCGGCGGTGTTTCGAAACACACACACACTACGACCAAAGAGCCGGCGCGGCAGTCATGCAGACACTGAATCACCTCCATACTGACTTTGCATATTCCAACAGTTAATAGACCTGTCGGAAAGTGTTATTATCTAGTTTAAGCAATGTTTATTTAGTTTATTGTTTACTGTCGGTTTCTATTTATTTTCTTTTTGTGAAAGTTCCATGGGGGAAAGGGGGTTCTAACCCCCAGTAACCCCCCCTGGTTACGCCTCTGTTTATCACCATTTGCAATAGTTGAAATCAATTAGTCCTAAGGAGCACGCTTAAATCGGGATTTAAAAACACTCAGTAATGCTCTTCTTAAAGAAGATCGCCTTGTTTTGCCGTACATCAGCTGATTGCTCAGAGCTTAATGTTGGTACCACGCTTGGCTGGTAGAAACATAAGGAGCACCCTCTCTGTCTATTTGTATGCTCGAAGATTATTCCTTCCTCTTCTAAGTTCCATGATTTTTGTGTGTCAAGCCTACTGTATTTGTTAAGGGCTTTGATATAAATAATGGCGTCAACCGACAAACAACGAGCTAGAATAACACGGAGAGGCGGAAGCGCTGCCTGGTTGAAGCTAATTGAAAGAACGTCCACCCTATTTTCAGTGGTCACTAAGCAAGGGGACGTGGTTGTCGAATGACGAAAGATCTTAAATCCGCATTATAGTATCACTGGTGAAATATTAAAGATCCTTGGCCGAAAGCTTAGAGAATTAGTAATCATAGATTACAAATAGCGTCACTTAATCCATGTTGCGGCACGAGGTCAACAGCACGATCAGCTGATTATAGGGTAGTTCGAAAAGGAGATTAGGACGTAACAACTGGACACCAAATCGGAACAAGAGTGTTACCCTGCTTGGCTTTTGTGGTTAAGCGTAAATTATAATATAATTCGTATTTATGAAGGAACTCCTTAAAACGACAGTGACCCATGGTAGTCCAGTTTGTATGGTGTATATATATGGCATTCACTGATATCGTTAAGGCCTTCATTTCTCTCAATCGAGAAACTCTTTGGATGATCCTATCCATAATTGGTTGCCCTACAAAATTCATTCAGGTTCTGCGATTACTTCATGATATGAATGGTGCAGTCCTTAACAACAGTGGACCTGGATAACCATGTAAGTTCGCATTGGGTGTAAACCAGGGCTGTGTGATTGTTCCCACACTGTTTTCAATATATGTGGTGTCAGATTTCATCTGGTCAAAGACAAAATTCTGAGTAGATAGTTCAAGTCTCCGAAATTTATACTTTGCACCCTCGATTTTTCAGTATTTAAGAGCAGTTAGCATGTAGGAATAAAACAAAAGGATGTACTTTGAACTACATTTCTGTTGTCTCAATTATCCGATTTGTACTGTAATTAGGATAAATCTAAATGCAATTTAGAATTGGTATCACGCACAAATTATTAGCTTTAACCACAGTCCTACGGAAGTACTCTGTGTAAAAATGTAAAATAAATAACACAATCTCAATTACTACAAACACTAAACACCAATATTTGTGGAACTAAATGTATCACACACCACAGTATTAGCTAAATTTCTACAAGTATTAACTACTTTATCACTATGATAATACAGAGCTCCTGGAACATCCGACCACTTGCTAGCGCATCCGACAATGGAATTAATTTTGCCAGTAAGCACCAAGTGTTTCACCAGAGGTCTTTTATATGCCGACATTGTACGGTATGGACTGCCAAATGGAGTGTTTTACGCTATTAAAGAATCCCAATCCTCTGCTGGGTTTGAACCTACGATTTTGGGATACTTAGACATTTAGCCTACCACATACACTAAAAGGGATGAATAGTCCATAAAATTACAATTTTTATTTGCTAAACAAGACTAAAATCGCAGCAACAATGCGAGATGTTTTATTTTAAGGTTATTCAACTCTTGAAATTCAAAAGAAATATAATCTGATTGTAAGAATACGTTTGTTGAAAAAGAGTTCCTAACTTATCCTTTATTTATTAATATTATCTTATTTGCAGGTCCTTGTAAACCTGAGTCACAACTCGAATGGTTCTGCAATCAATGCCGGTGTACAGCTGACGGCATGAACTATATCTGCACAAGGAAAGCATGTCCAGGAGGTGAGTTTCAATATATACTCATTGTCACTTGCTCTTTACTTATTAAAGTGGCTTATAGGCGGATAAATTGGTGATGGCCAGTGTTGAAGGCAAATACTAGCTGCTAGGAACTGGCTGTCTACTTACCTCGTCTATAGGGGTACAGAGGTATTTTCCACTTCAGCGGCAACTTTCATGTCACTCGTGAGGTGGACAGTAGTGGTCATGTGCCCTACTGGCGGCCAGTTACTTCCTGTCTAAGCATGTACTTGGCGCCAAAGGTCAGTGATTTTCCATCACTCAGTCGTACGTTACTATTGTGGAAGGTGTTTGCTCTATGTTCAACACGAATTCCAGTGTAAATGTACGGAGAAGAAAGAATAAGGATTCGTAAGAATTAAAATATATTAATACTAGATTCAAACTCTCGACTCTGCACCTGAAAATCACTTCAGGATATCGAGCACATCGTCTGAAACTAAATTGATTTCATTCTGGCCTACCAGCGCTTCCGCAACAGCTTCAAATTGGTTAAAACTTACCCTAGAGCAGACGTCGGATCTGACTATAACCCCATAGTAGCATGCATCGAACTGTGCTCCAAGGCAATTCGTAAGACCCTGAAACCTGCGAGGTTAGACATCAGTAATATCAATGACGAAGCGATTAGGGACTGGATTCAGCATGACCTGTCCGAAAATTTCGACAAAATTAAGAACTTTGATAGAGATATAGGGGTATTGTGGACAGAATTGAAGCAGATTATGATATCTGCAGGGAAACAACACTTAATACCTGATTAAGAAGGAACCGAGTATGACCGATGAGAAAATAGAACTCACGGGTGAGTGGCGAAAGTATAAAAACCGAGAGGTGCATAAATACAACCAAATGAACAAAAGATTTAGTGGAATATGGTGGCTGATAAAAACAGTTGATGGCAGAAGGATGTCAAGAGAAGAACTCCGGCAGCAAAATAATGATACTTTTAGTTTACACAAAACGGTAAAGGAGTGCCTCGGGCTAAATCGGAAGAGAGTCCATCATATTCAGGTGGACAAGAACGACCGTATCGTGACTGACATCTCTGACAAACTCAGGGTTTGTGAGTCATATATACAAGAACTGTACAGCGATGACAAACCTGAAGAACATGTTGTGAATGAGGTGACCACAGTTCTCACCATTTTAAAGGACGAGGTGTGGCATGTCATCTGCAAAGTGAAGAATGGTAAGGTTTCTGGGCATGGTGAAGTGCATGTAGAGCTCCTAAAGCTCCTGGAAGACAGTGGAATCAGTACTATGATAGAGATTTTCAACAAAATCGACTCGGCTGGAATAATACCATTGGCTCAGGTCCACTTTTATCACTCTTCCCAAAAAGACAAGTGCCAGACGATGTGAATACAGAATCTCAGTCTAATGAGCCATATCCTAAAGGTATTCTTGAAGATTATTCACGGCAGGATCCACGCTAAGTGCGACGAAGTGATAACTGAAACACAATTCGGGTTCAAGAATGGTCTCGGGACTACTGATACTTTCTGTATGCAAGTGCTTGTCCAGCAGTGCATAGAAATGAACAAGGACTCTATGCATATTTCATGGACTGTGAAAAGGCACTCGATGAATTCCAGCACGGGAAGATTTTTGAGATTCTTCAGAACATCGGACTTAACTAGAGAGACATTCGAACCATTGCAAAACTGTTCTGGGGTCAGAAAATAGCAGTCAAGATTGAGGAAAACCTGTTAGAAGAAATAGATATCCGCCGCGGCTACTCTTAAAAATTTACTCAGAGGCTATCCTCACAGAAGATGTGGAAGAACCATCTACCATAGCCATCAGTATCAACAGGGAGAGTCTGAACAACCTCCGTTACGCGTAAGACACATTGTTGCCAGCAGACGATGCAGAGGACCTTCGGGTATTATTAGACAAAGTGGATATAGCTTGTAGCAGCAGAGGGTTGAAGATACACATTAATAAAATCTAATTCATGGTCATCAGTAAAGAGCAAGATGTCCACGCGCAGGTCACCAATATCAGTACCTAGGATGTTACCTCAACGAATATTGGGACCTCAGCCAAGAAATTCGGGTTGGCATCGAACGTACGAGAAACATCTTCATGCAGATGAGAAAATTGCTGACCAGCCGCAACCTACAACTGAACCTAAGGCTCCATTTGGTCCGCACCTACATCTTTCCCTCGTTACTGTGTGGAATGTAAGGGTGATCACTTACTCAGGCTCTCTGAAAGAGACTGGAGGCATTCCAAATGTGGATGCTTCACATTTCGAGGACGGACGGAGGTGTTGGATTGACTGCAAAGGAAGACTGAAGTCATGTTTACCATCAAAAAGCGGAAGCTGGAATACGTAGGCATATATATATCTAAATGATAAGTACAGAATCCTCCAACTTGTCGTGCAAGGGAGAAAAGAAGGACGTAGGAAACCTTGCAGAATACGAACTCTATGGCTGAAGAACCTCATACACTATACTGCGAGTCAACTCAAGACCTAAGCGGTCCGTTTGATGTTAGGCAGACTTCTGCTCAGTGAAGAGGCTTCCGCAGCGGTAAATAGTCCCTATGTTTGTTGCTTGTTGCTGCAGTCAGGAACTTCCATAAGTTTGGTTAGATATTCTGGTGAACTGACTTCACCAAGTAAAAATTTTTGCACTGTAAAAATATGGAAAATATTTCACAAGTTGTATCTTATTCGGGTTCGTTTACCAACTCTAATATTTCATACGTAGATGGCTGTGAATGATTATTATTCTCGGTGGTGTATGTAGCAAAATAAATAATTATTTATCATGAGTTTGATATCATATTGCATTGTGCACTTTTAAGCTTTGTTCGAGTTCATTCCATTGCTGTATAGTTCGCATAATTTCTACGGCGTTGAAGATGGATCCAAAAAAACTGTTGGCAGTACTGGCTGCAATAGCATGCTCAATATTCATAATGGCTGCCAGCCATGAGCAACACTTGGTTGATGCTATGACGCTTGAGTCACAAGTGAAATACTTTTAAGCTAGTAAAAGTGGGGGAAGGGGGGGGGGGCGGAATTGTGTAAGAAGTCTAAACAAATTATTATGAACGTCTACAGTAGCCTATGAGTTGAGAATCCGCTGTGGACTGTGGAAGAAGTGGTGAAAAAAAGCCGCGCAGCTGACCGGCGTTTCTACGTACAGTGTTTACACGACTCGCGCGGTATTTAAAGGAATTCGTATGTTTTCTTGTGGTACCAAGAAAGAATAGAAAAAATAGACTAACTTTGAAGATTACTGCACTGTTGAGGATACAAGTGGAATTACCACGTCACAATGTGATGTTTTTGGAGCTTATGGTCGACAATATTAAAATACAAATAAATTGTGTTAATGAAATACGGAGCTGTTAGATAGATAATCAATATTTGTTTATACGCATGCTTTTTTCTACATTAATTTTAATTGTAAATAAAATTATTGTACTGATATAACATTTTAATGTCTACAGAAGAAGACCCTACATGTACTCCTGGAACGAGGTTCACAAGAGATGGCTGTAACGTGTGTGTATGTCCAGAAAATGGAAACAGGACAGTTGCAGCTTGCACACTGAAAGCTTGCATTTCTCCAGAACAAGTTCAGTCTTGTACCCCCGGGGAACAGTTTTCAAATGATGGCTGTAATACATGCACTTGTCCTGGAAATGGAAACAGGTCGCAGGCTGCTTGTACGCTGATGGCGTGTGTAGATAAAAAGAAGTAAAGTAAACAGTATAATGACATATGAATGTAATTTGTGTTTTTGTAAGTAAGTTATCTTCCACGAATAAAAGTCTGAGTTCAGATCAGTAAGACTCTGTGATGTTTTGAATATAGTTATTGAAAATGATCCTTAAGAATCTGCTCTAAGTTCCAACATGTTAATAATGCTTTATTTAAGATTAATATCTTAATGTTTCAATGAATACATTCAGGTGGATGATAAAGAAACAATGAGTCCAATCGCATGGAAAACTACAACAGGCTCTAGGAATACATGTTCTTAGCAATCTCTTTAATGAAATATAGAAAATGCACTAGTGTTTGTCGATTTACCTAATATGGAAAAAATGTGTGTATCCCCTTTAATGCTTTCTCCATTTCAGTTCTTACATGATTTTTATTACTGTTCTGGTGCCTTATTGTTTGTTACCTTACTAAAGTGAGACGCACACACAATCGCATTCTCCCCTAAACAGATAACAAAACCGCACTGACGGAATAATGCTGCACTAGACGTGGCCTTCGTGATGCTCGGTTCCGTTGCCAACTGACAGCAGAGTGAGCATTTTAATAGCTTTCTTCATATCAATTGGAGTTCGGTATGGGGCTATCAATATTAACGAGGCTTATGGAAGAAAGAAAGCATAATTGGCTGAGTCAGCAAAGAGAATGCATCAGGATATGTTAACAGTTAATGATATTCGGGGAAGGGAAGATAACGAGGAAGATATAGGAGGTTATAAAGCATTCATAACAGGTGTTAAAAGAGAAGGGCAGAGTGTTGGGTGACATTGTTCATAAAAATAACTTACGATTGCACACAACATAGTTGTTGTTACGCATGCTAATAAGCGAATGATGTGGGTAGATTTTGCTGTTGGAGGAATTAGGACGAGAATTGTTTCAGTATATTCACCGTGTGAGGGTGCAGACGAGGATAAATTTAACAAGTTTTATGAAGCATTATGTGACATTGTAGTCAGGGTCAACAGCTAGGACAGGATAAAGCTAATGGGCGATTTCAATGCGAAAGTTGGAAATAGAACTAAAGGATAAGGGAAGGTGATGGGTAAGAGTGGGGAATATATGGAAGCTAATAGGAATGAGACGCGTTTACTGGACTTCTGTGCTATTATGAGTTTAGCAATTACGAATATATTCTTAAATCATATGACTTCACTGCTATACATGGGAGAGTAGGGACACCAGATCCATAGTAGAATATATCATAACCGACTATGAATTCAGGAAATATGCTAGGAATGTGTGCGCAATCCGGGCATTTTTGATGATACAGACCACTGTATCTATAGTGAACTATCTCTAGGCCTAGGGTAGAGAAAGTGAAATCTGTCTGCAGAAGAAAAATGGTAGAACATCTCCAGTACAAGTAAATTAAACAGGGGTACATGGATATGATTAGTGAAACGTTATAAGCAGGTTCAGGATATAGAAATAAAATGGGTGGCATATGGGGTGCTGTAGTAGAAACAGCAAAGGAATACCTGGGAACAACTGACATAAAAAAGGAAAAAATCAATCATCTGCATGGAACGATGAAGTAAGGGAAGGTTGTAAACGTAAAAGGAAGACTTATCACAAATTGCTCCAAACAAGGACTGATGAAGATAGGGAAGGAATTGTACGTAAATGAAAGAAACAGAACGAAAGAAATAATTGTCGAATCCAAGAAGTCGTGGGAAGATTTCGGTAATAACCTGGAAAGGCTAGATCAAGCGGTAGGTAAACCTTTCTGGACAGTAATAAAGAATTTTAGAGATGGTGGGAAAAAGAAGATGACTTGCGTTTTGTGTAAATCAGATATATTCGTGATATATCCGAGGGAATCACTGGACATGTGGAAGGCATATTTTAAAAATTTTCTCATCTTAAAAGGATGTCTTTCTGGTAAGATCACGAACAACCGAGCTCATAGGGAGGAGGACAATGATGTTGGTGAAGTGACGTTTGAGGAAGTGAAAAGAATGGTAAATAAACTCCATTGTCATAAATCAGCAGGAATAGATGAAGTAGGTGAAATATAGCGGAAAGGCTGGCATGGAATGGCTTCATATAGTAATAAAATTAGCATGGAATATAAGTATGGTACCTTTTGATTGGACGAAGGTATTAATAGCTCCGAACTATAAGCAGGGAAACAGGAATAATACCAGGCAAGACGTTCACTGGCATTTTGGAAGGGAGGGTACGATCAGCAGTTGAGAGTATGTTGGACGAAAACTAGTGTAATTTCAGACGAGAGAGTGGGTATCAGGATCAGATTTTCAGTATAAGCCGCGTAATTGAAAATTCTACGAGTACCTAGGGAAAAGGTGTTAGCCGTACTGGGGCTTTATGGGATTACAAGTAGAGCATTAAAAGCAAACAAAGGCATGTTGAAAATTGGGCTGCAATGAGAATGGTAGAATGGAGTTACTGATCCAGGGCACTTGCAGGGGTTAGACAAGGATTCAGCCTTTTACCACCGAGCTCGATAGCTGCATTTGCTTTAGTGCGGCCATTATCCAGTATTCGGGAGATAGTGGTTTCGAACCCCTACTGTCGGCAGCCCTGAAAATGGTTTTCCGTGGTTTCCCATTTTCATATCAGGCAAATGCTGGGGCTGTACCCTAATTGAGGCCAAGGCTGCTTCCTTCCCATTCCTAGCCCTTTCCTGTCCCATCGTCGCCATAAAACCTATCTGTGCCAGTGCGACGTAAAGCAACTTGCTAAGAAAAAAAGTCTTTTATCTGTGTTGATCATAGTTTACATCGATCATCCACTGAAAGGTACGTAGCAGGGAGGTGTTCAGTTTGGTGGAAATGTAGTAACCAGTTTGGGTTCTGCCGAGGACTTGGTCTTTAATGGCAGATTGTGCGGAAAGCTTGCAGTCTGATATCTTGAAACATGTAAATAGGTACAATGTGTATGATATATAAATTAGATTTTCCAAGACTAAAGTGATACTAGTACGGAAGAAACCTAAGACAACTGGATGGCAGGTTAGGAATACCATGCTGGGACCGGTTGACCATTTCAAGTACTTAGGTCAGGGATGGCGAAACTATGACACGCGTGCCACTAGGTGACACGCGAACACGACTTCTGCGGCACGTCAAATAACATAACAATACATTTTAATGTTTTTAACATGTAATAAATAGGTCTAAAATCTAGCAACATAGCATAGTTTATCATTACGCTTTAATAAAGAAGTATGTATCGATTAATACTAATGGCATAATAATTTTTACAAATTTTATTAGGTTAAAGCAAAAATGTACCTTATTCTTAAAATTTATCTCCTTTAAATCGTAAATTTCAGTGATGTTTGCAATAAAATCAAATCATGGAACATTCAGTCGAATGGATTTATATGTAATGCAAAATACCTAAATTAAGTCAAATAAGAGGTTTCATGATAATTTTATAGGAAAATAACTGATAGCACACTGGACAGTAAAAAAAGTAATAAACAAAACCTTAGTTGATAAGGTAAAGGTTTGCCAACCCTGACCTAGGGTGTGCATCATCCCAGGATAGTGGTATAGCAAGTGAGATTGAATCAAGATAATGTAAAGATAATGAGGGAGCTCACAGCTGCGATCAAGAGTATTCAGTAAAAAGGAAATCAGCTCCTAGACGAAGATTTATTATCCCACGAGGAATTATTTCAAAACCATGAATTACCTGAAAGACAATACGCTATAAGGTAACTTCCTTTGTAACTTCTGCGCCCAATTCGTATATGGAAGCAAGTAGTTCAGGACTTTGGTATATTGACAATGAAGGGCTCTATTCAGATTTTGAGGAGTCAATTGCGAACTCCACACTAGTAGATAGTGTATATTATGTTGTAAATATCCAGTAAGTGTTACAGCAAAAAAGACTGAAGGGGTAGATCGAAATGCGTTTTTGTTCGAAATTTATCTCACTTTCACATAAAATTGACTGTTAAATCTTCAGTCTAGGTTCTAGCGGGATCCTTGAACAGCATCACGAACGGTTATGTGCTTATTGATAAACCTCAAAAGCCGATGGCGGTGCCATGTTTGGGTGTGCGAGGCAATATGTGGAGATAGTTAGTTTGGCACTTCTTTCGCCACTTGGACAGAAAGTGCTATGACCATTCTATGACTAACACCTTTGGGTAACATCGAGATGCACTTGTTGTGCTCCGAACGACATTACTCACTCCCACCCGTACCTCAGCAGCTTTTGTACTCTCACAGCCATAAATGAGACTGAAACTTTCCTGGAAACTACATGTTGCTCGGACCTGTGCCAAGTGTCAGACGAAAAATACGTAAAATGATTTAGAAATACCAAACTTTACAAATGCCAAAATTGTTACGAAGATGGAACACTTGAACAAGAGAAAGCAATTTTTGCATTATACATCATTCCTCAAAATTTACTGGGTGAGCACATGCAACTTCTCTCCGAGTTAGACCTACAATTATGTGAACAAATAGCATTTTATATGGAAGCCAAGAAGATGCGGTAATTTTGAAAGTAAAATTCTATAATATACCTAGAACAAAACAAAACCCCATGGCACAACAGCCCTGTTGGATCTTGGATTACCAAGCGACTGAAATGCAGCTCGAAGTCCTGCAGATTACGAGGTTGTACGTGGCCAGCGCAAAGCGCCTCCTGGGCCATTTATTCTTACTTTCTAGACGAGGGCCACAATGTCACCATCATATAGCTCCTCAATTGTTCCCCCGTATCCTGAATTGGTCACGAATCAGCCTGCAGATTCGGGTATAAATCCCTGACCTCGTCGCTAATCGAAGCCCGGTCTTGCCTGTGAGAGGCAGGCTCACCACACCTAGAGTGCGGGGCCAGTGATCTGCATAAAAAGAAAGAATAAAACTAACACCCACGTTTAAAACAAAAAGTAACGCACATAAAACTGATCGATAGCCTCAAACACTCAAATTTACTTCCTCGCATATGACCTTTCAAATCAATTAAGATACCGAAGTTGCACACTATGTTAATTTGTGGAAAAAATAAAGAGATTTAGGAGTCTTTGACACGCTACAGCCGAGACAAATAGATGATTATTTTGTCTAGAAGACGAAGAGAAATCGGCGTGCTAAGGTGAAGGGGATGGACAAAAATCCAGTAGCCGTTGGAGCTAAGATGTGACGTGAGTCCTTTAAGGGGAGAATGACAAATAACTGTGCAATAACATCCTGTATATAAACGTCGTTATTTCTGCGGAACTTATTCTTCCGATGACGAGATGTCAAAGTTCTACAGATTAACTTAACGATGATCCAGCATGTTTGTCCTAAAATGAGCATGCACCGCAGGAGGAAGTTTGCATGAACATCCTATAACAGTAGCTCCGTGCTTCTGAATCATGCTACGGGAGTTAAATTTCGAGTCATAAACAGTATCAGTGTCCGTACGTTACATCGCTATGTAATGGTACCTTCTATGTCCTAAAACAAACTAAAATGACGAAATTCCTGGCCAAGACAGACGTCTACGAAGACGACTGTAGATGGTGAAGTTCCTCATGTGCACCGTTTGGTTTATTAATGTTCCCGCGGTGACTTCCTCTATTATGCCGCGTTGGAGCATTAATTAAATATATACCTGTTTAAACATTGTTCCGGCTACGAAATTCACAACATCGGGTCAAGAATCATACCTAGACTCTGTATTATATCATTTACGGATAATTTACATGAAAACTGGGATATCATGTATGAACACGAGCAATAACAATATGGTGCATATTTGTTTCTCAGGGTAAATTACTTTCATTGTATTCCCATATACTCTAGATAAGTCGTAGATTCCGTTGAAGAGTAGCTATATGCTCAACCGGTCACTCAGTCTCCATACATTTAGGAAATTGCCTGATCAACGCTTAATATTCGGCATAAACAAATTCAATTGATCCATATATTATCTTATTACTACGTACTATAAGTTACTTTAGGAATAGAAACGCATATTAATACTATACCTAGTTTATTAGCATGCTAATATATTATAAAGTGGAATATCAATGCATCTATCGGCAATAAAGAAAAGATAGTCGTACGAAATCACAAAATCATTCTTAAATTCTTGACTTCTGAGATAAACATAGTTGAAAATCTTTAAATTACCATTATATTTGTTTACCTTTACGTTAACCTTCAATAATATATAATATTTTCAGTATTCAAGTTGATTTATGGGGAAAGGTAGGGACCAAAACTTTATTCATCAAGGGGGAGTGGAATATCTTCCTGTTATTACTGTTTGGGACTGTCTTTGGGGCATAATTTTGGTTTCATCTTTCCTTTCGGTCTATTTGTCTGAATTTATTTGGATACTTGTTTGGATTCTCACTTCTGACTCATCACGTCACGAGATAAGCATTACGTTGTTTAAATCTGAGTTCAAAAACACCAATGCAGTTATTAACATTCCTATCATAGCCAAAATTGAGTAAATTAAAACTGTACACCATCATATGTACATAATAAACCAAATATTCTTACTAGAGAGTGCCATAGATATAATAGTAAGTCAGTCTAACCTGCGAAAATCGTGCCACGAATTCCTGATCATATGCCAATGTATTTACTTATTCTCAAATATCTCTTCGCTGTGCCAAGATTTTGTCAAAGAAAACCGTTCTTCATATTAGCGTTGACGCGCTGAACTTCAAATATATATATATATATATATGCGAGACTCCATTTTATTCTTGTATATTTATATTACGTAACGTATAACAAACAAGTAGCCTATCAATACCTTCAGCTTGAAAGTCACTACGAAACATATTATGTTTGGCTCAAGTTATACACTCAACTTAACATGGCCTGAATCCTTCACTTGCAGTGCTAATCCTAATATAAATATTATATGTAACACAGGAATTCGCAATTCAATCAGCTATCCCTTACTCATGCAACGAACAGAAAACATATCTCCTCATTCTAACTACATCTTGCCACATTAATATTCCATTTCCTTTATATATACCTCCATATTTAAAAAACATATTCATTTAACTCCATTTAAATAACCTCTGTGTTACGGTAGAAATACTTAATAGCCTGAATATTCTTTCACACACTGCAACTCCGTAATATTTCAACATTTCCTTACAATACAATTATTGTACTGGCCATGTCTGCAACTCATATTGACCTCAAATATTAGGTTACGTCTCGTATCTCGCATGCATTTTCTACAACCACAACTGGTTTAACGTTTCACGGTTTGCTCGTATAGATTAGCACTACACATGCACATGTGCTCAATCTGACCTTGTTTCCATTACCCTAAAATTATCTCGTAAGCACCACAGTTATACTGCAGAAATTGGCACATATCATCGGTTAATAATTGGCATTTATACTCTAGTATCCGTTCATTGGCACTAAATCTCTTACTTCTAGCACTCCTGCACACATACGAAATATTTTTCATCAACTAATTTCAAATTCAAAACGATGCAACTCATAATACTTATCTCGTAACGGGATTTTGCTGCTGGATTTCTCCTGGTCTAGGACATCTTGGAACAGGCAGCCCCTGCAGTCCAAAGATTACGTCATCTGCGGCTCCGACTGGGAATCTTGGCTTGAGCTATTTTCATCTTGAGCGATCAATTCCATCTGTTTAAGCTGACTCCATCTTGTCACCATCTTTCACACACTGCAACTCCGTAATATTTCAACATTTCCTTACAATACAATTATCGTACTGGCCATGTCTGCAACTCATATTGACCTCAAATATTAGGTTACGTCTCGTATCTCGCATGCATTTTCTACAACCACAACTGGTTTAACGTTTGACGGTCTGCTCGTATAGATTAGCACTACACATGCACATGTGCTCAATCTGACCTTGTTTCCATTAACCTAAAATTATCTCATAAGCACCATAGTTATACTGCAGAAATTGGCACATATCATCGGTTAATAATTGGCATTTATACTCTAGTATCCGTTCATTGGCACTAAATCTCTTACTTCTAGCACTCCTGCACACATACGAAATATTTTTCATCAACTAATTTCAAATTCAATACGATGCAACTCATAATACTTATCTCGTATCGGGATTTTGCTGCTGGATTTCTCCTGGTCTAGGACATCTTGGAACAGGCAGCCCTTGCAGTCCAAAGATTACGTCATCTGCGGCTCCGACTGGGAATCTTGGCTTGAGCTATTTTCATCTTGAGCGATCAATTCCATCTGTTTAAGCTGACTCCATCTTGTCACCAGTTCTCATGAAATGATAAAACAACAAATACATGGTAGAATGCTTATTACACTGGTGATCAGTAGGTTATTCAATGCGTATCAATTGCCTTGTGATTCTCGTATTGGTCGTAAATATCTTTCTTAATCTGATAATTTCTTTAACTCGGCCTACTTTTTGTTAATTCTTTAGCCTAAACAGATATTGTTTCCCACTTGGAAACAATAAATTATGCCTTCCTTAGCATAAATTTGCCGCTATAATATTGATTTCGGCAATGTTCGACTCGGCTGTAGTCTCTTTTTGCTTCTGAATTTGGCTGTTGCAATAATAAATATTCTCCTTCAAATCTTCGTTTTTCCTGCCGATATTTTGCAGAAAAAGTCTTCAACGATGTCTGTATATTATTACTTTAATATTTAACGTTGCGCTAATCTTTTTCTTCTCCGTCAGTAGGTTGTGCTGATCCTCTTCAACTCGTAACTTTTCTCAAGGTAGTCATGAATCGGTTCCATTCAAATTTGTTTTTATGGTCCATCATTATTTAATCTTGAGACTCTTTTCTTTGCGACCGGTCGATATCGATTTACTATATCTCTACTCTGTGCATTTGCACATTGCCTGAAGCTGTTGTACGCCATATTTGTCCACTGTTTCCATGACATTTACGGCCGCTAATGTAACGTAATGGTACATTTCACCTCCAAGTTAACTTTAAATATGTTGGATACAACATATTTATACTGCACTTCCATATACTTGTATAATGGACCTTTACGTTACCTTATCCTCGTTCTTCCTATCTCATTTCATGTTTGATTATTTCTTAACTACTTTGATGTGATTCTTTTTAATTCCTTTCTTACAATCATTCTTGATCGTTTTCATTTCCATTATCTGTTCGATATACCATATAGGGATCATCATCCTTCTCACTGATTTCTAACGTGTTATTTGGGATTAATTCTTCGTTTTCTCTGTAATAGTATTTAAGGTTCGCTGCGTTGTGTACTCCTTTATATGTTCCGGACATATTTTCGATCTGGTATGCGTTGTTTCCAAACACTTTCTTAATGACATACGGTCCATCATATAAATGTGCAAATTTCGCAAATACCTTCCCTATGACGTTGGAATTGGGCGTTTTCTTGACCAATACAAGATCATTTACTCTCAATCGACGGTGAAACTTTCTGTTTCGCAATCTTCTGAGCCTCTTCCGTGATTGCTCCTCCAATTTTGTGCGTACCATGCTACTTAGTTCCTGTGCACTTAGTTTATCCTCCACTAGCCTTTCTATCACCTCATCCCATGGCCTATTTGGGATTTCATCTCTATGTAGAACACTTGGGATATGTCCGGTAGATTCATGTACGGTCTCGTTTATACTGTGCTCAATTATTGGTATTACATCAATCCATCTCCAATGGCTGTTTCCGCAGTAAATCCGACAAAACTTAGAAATCTCCTTCATACATCGCTCTACTGGGTTTGCCGATGGATGCCTAATTGAACACATTACATGTTTTATATTCAACCTCTCCATAGCTTCACGGAATTGTTCCGACGTAAACTGAGTACCATGATCGCTCAGTATTCACTCAGGTCTTCCCATTCTTGGTATGACTCCATTGATGAACGCATGGAGGACTTGTTTTGAATTGGCTCTCTGTATTGGTCGTAAAACTACATATTTAGAGAATATATCCATCGTTACTACGATAAAGTTTCTTCCTTTACTAGCCACTGGAAGTGGTCCTAAAATATCGATTGCGAATATTTCTTTTGCTCTATTTGGTAGTATTGCTATTGGTTGGTGAGTAAGTAATCTTGCATTATGTTTGGTTCTCTGGCATATGTCACATGTCCTAACCACCTTTCTTATCATTGCCTTCATTCCTTTCCATGTGAATCTCTCTAAAACGGTATTTAGCACTTTGTCAATGCCCCCGTGTCCAGTGATCCGGTGAGTCAACCATATTAATTCCCTTTGTAACTGGGTTGGCACCACAATTCGTGCTTTCCTCTGTCCTTCAAGAAGATACTTATTTAACCTTCCATTTATAATCCGGTATGTCTGTGCTACGTTCGCTTCCGTAGTCTGTTCTTCCAATTTATCTACTATTTTAGCTAGATTTGTATCTGCCCTTTGTAAATCTCAATAGTTCGCAGCCTTTCAATGATATGCCTGTCTCGGTCATCCAACTCTATTTGATGTATTAATTCCTCCTTTTGTTCTGGATTTCTACTCAAAGCATCGGCCAAAATATTATCCTTTCCTCTACAATGTTCTATTTTCAACTGAAATTGCTGTGTGAATAATATCCATCGCGTTACTCGTTCGCTTGCCATTGCAGCCTTCAAACCAAAGACGAATGCCTTATGATCAGTGCGTATGGTCACAGGATATCCACTTATTATTTTCGACCATTGCTGCAATGCGAACACTACTGCTAAGAGTTCCTGCTCTGTTGTCGTGTAATTTTGTTCATGTTTTCTTAATTTACGGCTTTCAAATGCCAAATACGTTCGTTTCTTTCCGCCTTCCGGTTCTTCTTGGTACAGGCATGCCCCGATTCCAATCCTGGATGCATCGGATTGTATTACGAATTCCTTCCCGTAATCAGGATAACCCAACCTGATAATATTCGCCATTAATTCCTTCATTTGTACGAAAGCCTTTTCCGTTTCATTTCCCCATTTCCATCTATTATTTATCTTGAGTAATTCTTGTAACGGTGCTGCCACTTCGGTATACCTATCACAGTGATCAGTAAAGAATTGCGTCATTCCAAGGAATTATCTAATCTGCTTTATCCTTGTTGGTCTCGGGAAATCGCATATCGCTTTGATTTTAGCTGGGTTAGGTCGTATTCCTTCTCCGTCGATAATATGTCCCACAAAAGGGATTTCCGACTGGCAGAACTTTGATTTGGCAACATTGACTTTAAATCCTGTGTTCTTCAAATTTTCCAGCAACTTTTCTAGTCTCTCACAGTGCTCTTCGTATGTTCTCGTTGCAAGGATCAAGTCATCTACATAGGAAGTCACATAACCCTTTACTTCTGCTGTTAAGTTTCTATCCAGAGCCCTGATAAGAACTGCACAACTATTCTTCAACCCAAATGGAAACCTGCAGTAAGCGTACGTTTGATTGTCGAACATGAACCCAGTCAATAGTCGTGACTTCTCCTCCAACACAATATGATGGAATCATGATGTGAAATCAAGACTAGAAAAATACCTCATGTTCTTGAACCTCTTAATGATGTCCTTAATTTTTGGTACCTTATCATATTCTGGAATTAGCTTCCCGTTTAGCCCCCTCGCATCTAGGCAAATTCTCAGGCTACCGTTGCTTTTCTTTACGACTACCAAAGGGTTCAAGTATGCAGTAGATGTTTTAATTATTATCTCATCATCCAACATTTCCTGAATTATTTCTTTCACTTGTTGGAAATATTTTTCAGGTATTTCATACAATTTTGCTTTATACGGTGTCCAATGGTTAACCATCAGCTTGTATTTGAAATTGGGGATTTTTCCTGGTTTGTTTTTAAATATGTCTGAATACTTCTTCAAAATTTCGTACAACCTGGTTTTCTCCTCTGGCGAGATCTTAGCTTCCATAAGGCTTTTCCATATTTCTTGATCCTTTTCTTCTTCCTCTAAACTTAATATTCTTTCAATAGTGTAGGCTATCTCTGATTCTGTTGTCTGATTTGGGCTTTGGTTTATATAACTGCTCTCCTGGTCATGGCCATTTGTTTCCCGACCTACAATTCTCATATGTTCCGAAAGTTCCTTCTTAACGCTTATTCTGAGTTTTTCTGTCGTTTCCTTCCCATGATCTTCGCTAATTGGAAACCTAATTTCCTGTCTTTCCATAGCAATGACCATCTTTGTAGCAATCATGAAATCCACGCCTAAAATGATATTGTATTTTATTCTGTTCATAATTATAAATGGGTGCTCAAATCTTTGGTTCCCTATTCCAATATTCAAATATGTTTGCATTTTACATTCCACAGTTTTATCTGGTATAATTCCTTTGATTTTTATTCCTGATACAGGTATCGTTGGCAACTTCATTTTTCTCTCTAACTCTAAAAATAACATGTTCGAGATCACACTAATACTTGCCCCTGAATCTATCAGACAATGCGTCCTCATTTAGTTTACTCTTACAATAATTATTGGTAAATTTACTCCTTGTGGTCCTACATTCGATGACTCATCATACAGTAAATCTTCCGGTCCTACCTCCCATGACTCAATTTGCGCAATTAACCAACTAATAATTTTGCCCTCCGATTTCTTTTCTTTATTGCACCTTTCATTTATGCCTAATTCATAATCGACGTTTTTTTCTCGGAAACGTCTATCCCTGCACTAAAATTTTGTGCATTCGGATTCAACCTTTGTTTCCCTGCCTCCATCTTCTTGTACTCCTGGAGTTCTAAGCTCTCCGCACCTTCTATGTCACCAACCACTTCTTTGTCCTTTATCGCCTATTCCCACTTATCCTTATTGTTTGAATTTTCCCTCAACTCTTGGACATACTTTCTATTGGCAAATTCTCTACCCTTGTAACTCTGTCCTCTCCTTCCTTCGTAGGGATGCCTTCTTCGAAAATTATTCCGAGCTCCGTTTCCTGAGTACCTATTATTCGTCCTATAATATGGTACATATCTATCGCTCGTTTGATATGTCCGTCGATTTACATAATCTTTTTGGCATTGGCATTCTTTTGTTTCTTTCTTCCCACCTATTTCCCGGTTTCTAACACCATTCTTAGGTTCTCTCCATCTACCATTTTCCAAATTCTCCGGCGTTATCACATTTATCGATGCCTCATTTTCTGCATTCCGCATTAACCTGGTCGTGGGATGTGCAGTTGCCATGTCTAGTTGCCTTAGCCGGTCTTCCATTTCTGTTGCTGTCTGAACATTTGCTATTGCCAAGTGCCTTTGCACCTCGGGAGGAAACTGCCTCTGTATTGTTTTTATTGGTTCCAATTCGCTTGGTGCGGCGTCCAGATCTTGAAATCGTTGAAATTGAAACGCAAAATAATCGCTGTATCTTGTCTGCCCATTAAATGCGTATTTCCGGGAGTATAGTTCCATCCTAAGCTGTAATTGTAGCTCTGAGCTCCAATACCTTCGCAAGAATGCTGTTTTAAACTCCTCATAATCATGAAAGCTGTACCTAAATGCTTGGTACCATATACCAGGGTTGGAGTCTAAGTGTTTTTCAACTATTTTGAGCTTCCTTTCATTTGGAATCTGATTAGCCCTAAAATAATCCTCCATTTCCCTAAGAAACTGCTTAGGTGATAGACTTGCAGTGTTATCGAAGTGTTTTGGCCTATCATCAACTGTCTTAATAATATTTATTACCGCTGGACCTCCATTGTTACAATTCCCATTTCCAATTGTACCGCCGTTGATGATCTGGTTGGAATCCGTCGTCATCTTTGGTGTTGTCTCTCTTTCGTTCATCCGAATATCCATATTCCCTAACATACTGGATCCTGTGTTTTGGTCATGTACCCTTAATTCCTGTATCTCTTTTCGGATGGTCCGCAACTCCCTTTCCGTATTGTCAACTCTACTGTCAACCTCGTTCTTGTTCCGCTCTACTTCCTCTCGGATTATATCTATTTTATTCGATACTTGTTCTCTCGCCAGGATAAAATTTACTTCCGTCGACTTATTCGTATTTCCTATTATCTCATCTAATTTGTTCATCCTCTCTTGATATTGTTCCCATCTCTCTGTGGAATCTAATTTCAAGTTTTCCAAATTCTCCGTCAAACTCTTCATCTCCTTCTCCTTCAGAGTTCGTATAACCTCTCTATTTTCCTTCAACTGCTTGCTGACTTCATTTATTTTTTATTAACCTCTTCACTCCTGTTTTCCACAATTTCCGTCATCTGATTACGCAGCTCGTCGATATCTGTTTTAATTTGCGTGACTTCGCTTCCAAATTTCTCAATTTCCGTTCTTATGACTTCTTTCATTTCTTCTCTCATTTCTTGCTCCCTCTCATTTTGCCTGTTAATCTCTTCTTGCTGCTTTTCATCCTGCCTGATAATCATTTCTCGAAATCTCTCATTAATCACCTCTTGGAATTTATCATTTTGCTCTCCTGCTTTCTCGTTGTTTTCGTTAATTATTTCTTGGAATTTTTCATTTTGTTTCCTTGCTTCTTCTTGCCTTTCCCTTCTTTCTTCCGCATTTCGCTTTCTTGCTTCTTCATTGTGCCCATTAATCATCTCTTGAAATTTCTCATTCTGCTTTCTTGCTTCCTCTTCTCTTCCTTCCAGTTTGTTAATCATTTCTTGGAATTTTTCATTTTGCTTTCTTGCTTCCTCTTCTCTTCCTTCCAGTTTGTTAATCATTTCTTGGAATTTTTCATTTTGCTTTCTTGCTTCTTCCTGTCTTTCTCTTCTTTCCTCCTCATTCCGTTTTCTTGCTTCTTCATGTCTTTCTCTTCTTTCCTCTTTAATCATTTCTTGGATTCTCTCCAAGATCCCCTTTTGATTGTCCCTGACTTCCTGTGTCGCTTCGTCTCTCTTCCTGTTTTCCTCCTCAGTTACCTTCTGGTAACCCTCAAGTTGGGATTTCAGCTGACCTAATTTGACATCTTTATATCGTTTAAAATTCTCTAATATGCCTGTTAAATTCTCTATAAGCCTAACTTTCTTTATGTATCCGTAAACGTAACCAATTCGATCTCAAAATCTTACCATAAAACAGTCTGTCAGACTTAATTATATACTTATTCTACAATCTCTTTTACTTCAACAAATTCTTTCTTAATTAGGAAAGATCACCCAAGACTACTTTAGCTCAACCAAGCCAGCCTGTCCAAGTCACATGAGAATCCAAACATTAAAAAAACACTCATTTTTAATTATGTTTATCCCTTATTCACTTAACCTACATATACAATAAATAAAATTAACATTCCATTGTTACACTTCCACTATCCTAAGTACCTAAAAAAAATTTCTCGGAACAATCTAAATAAATGTATAGTAAATCCTTTCCTACTTCATTCCTAGTGTACAAGAAATCATCCTTCATCGCATGCCATATTTGCATCCGCAATCCATCATGCTTCATTTCATTCTTCCATGCAGTCTCATAGTTACATTCTAACTCATTGTGCAGCTTTCTTCTTGATTAAGGTATACTATATTACGTTTGCCATCCTCTTTTCCTATTATCTCTCTTCACCGCTAAAATCTGACTTCATATATTTTCATGTCATCCATAATCTGTCTTCTCAATATTCATTTACCGCGATATGTTCTCCTCATCCTCTGCCTTATGTTGTATCATTTAACTGTATTCATCCACGTCCAACGTCTATCTTCAATTCCCATTATATCATTTTCTTCCACCATGCCTTTTTCAACAACTCACTTTACGAATAAGAGCTCAAAATATTACATAACAGCCACGGTACTCTCTTCACTCCATTTTCCTCCTCAGCTAGCTTTACCGCTCAACTCATCTCTCTCTTGAGAAAACCAATCACAATATATGCATGTCAACAAAAGTTCCTTCCTCTATACCACTCTTCATATCTGGGCATAATTAAATATATGCGCGATATTTCTCCATGACGCCTTTCTCTTCAAATCGCCTCATGTACGGGAACTAAATAAAAAATATACCCCATTGCCTCTCTTCTGAAACTTGCCCTAACTTTGGGACACCAAATAAATAATATGCGGCGACCATGATGCCTTTCTCTTCAACTTGCCGCACGTATGGGAGCCAAATAAATGCACCGTTTGGTTTATTAATGTTCCCGCGGTGACTTCCTCTATTACGCCACGTTGGAGCATTAATTAAATATATACCTGTTTAAACATTGCTCCGGCTACGAAATTCACAACATCGGGTCAAGAATCATACCTAGACTCTGTATTATATCATTTACGGATAATTTACATGAAAACTGGGATATCATGTATGAACACGAGCAATAACAATATGGTGCATATTTGTTTCTCAGGGTAAATTACTTTCATTGTATTCCCATATACTCTAGATAAGTCGTAGATTCCGTTGAAGAGTAGCTATATGCTCAACCGGTCATTCAGTCTCCATACATTTAGGAAATTGCCTGATCAACGCTTAATATCTGGCATAAACAAATTCAATTGATCCATATATTATCTTATTACTACGTACTATAAGTTACTTTAGGAATAGAAACGCAATATTAATACTATATCTAGTTTATTAGCATGCTAATATATTATAAAGTGGAATATCAATGCATCTATCGGCAATAAAGAAAAGAAAGTCGTACGAAATCACAAAATCATTCTTAAATTCTTGACTTCTGAGATAAACATAGTTGAAAATCTGTAAATTACCATTATATTTGTTTACCTTTACGTTAACCTTCAATAATATATCATATTTTCAGTATTCAAGTTGATTTATGGGGAAAGGTAGGGACCAAAACTTTATTCATCAAGGGGGAGTGGAATATCTTCCTGTTATTACTGTTTGGGACTGTCTTTGGGGCATAATTTTGGTTTCATCTTTCCTTTTGGTCTATTTGTCTGAATTTATTTGGATACTTGTTTGGATTCTCACTTCTGACTCATCACGTCACGAGATAAGCATTACCGGTACCCTTTATTTACAATCTCATTTATGTGATTACCCCAATGAAGATCTTTCCTTATATTAACACCTAGATACTTACAATGATCCCCAAAAGGAACTTTCACCCCATCAACGCAGTAATTAAAACTGAGAGGGCTTTTCCTATTTGTGAAACTCACAACCTGACTTTTAACCCCGTTTATCAACATACCATTGCCTGCTGTCCATCTCACAACATTTTCGAGGTCACGTTGCAGTTGCTCACAATGTTGTAACTTATTTATCACTCTATAGAGAATAACATCATCCGCAAAAAGCCTTACCTCCGATTCCACTCCTTTACTCATATCATTTATATATATAAGAAAACATAAAGGTCCAATAATACTGCCTTGAGGAATTCCCCTCTTAATTATTACAGGGTCAGATAAAGCTTTGCCTACTCTAATTCTCTGAGATCTATTTTCTAGAAATATAGCAACCCATTCAGTCACTCTTTTGTCTAGTCCAATTGCACTCATTTTTGCCAGTAGTCTCCCATGATCCACCCTATCAAATGCTTTAGACAGGTCAATCGCGATACAGTCCATTTGACCTCCAGAATCCAAGATATCTGCTATATCTTGCTGGAATCCTACAAGTTGATTTCAGTGGAATAACCCTTCCTAAAACCGAATTGCCTTCTATCGAACCAGTTATTAATTTCACAAACATATCTAATATAATCAGAGAGAATGCCTTCCCAAAGCTTACATACAATGCATGTCAAACTTACGGGCATGGCCTGTAATTTTCAGCTTTATGTCTATCACCCTTTCCTTTATACACCGGGGCTACAATAGCAACTCTCCATTCATCTGGTATAGCTCCTCCGACCAAACAATAATCAAATAAGTACTTCAGATATGGTACTATATCCCAACCCATTGTCTTTAGTATATCCCCAGAAATCTGACCAATTCCAGCCGCTTTTCTAGTTTTCAACTTTTGTATCTTATTGTAAATGTCATTGTTATCATACGTAAATTTTATTACTTCTTTGGCCTTAGTCACCTCCTCTATCTCGACATCTACCTTGTAACCAACAATCTTTACATACTTCTGACTGAATACTTCTGCCTTTTGAAGATCATCACATACACACTCCCCTTGTTCATTAATTATTCCTGGAATGTCCTTCTTGGAACCTGTTTCTGCCTTAAAATACCTATACATACCCTTCCATTTTTCACTAAAATGTGTATGACTGCCAATTATGCTTGCCATCATGTTATCCTTACCTGCCTTCTTTGCTAGATTCAATTTTCTAGTAAGTTCCTTCAATTTCTCCTTACTTCCACAGCCATTTTTAACTCTATTTCTTTTCAGTCTGCACCTCCTTCTTAGTCTCTTTATTTCTCTATTATAATAAGGTGGGTCTTTACCATTCCTCACCACCCTTAATGGTACAAACCTGTTTTCGCATTCCTCAACAATTTCTTTAAACCCATCCCAGAGTCTGTTTACATTTTTATTTACCGTTTTCCACCGATCATAGCTACGTTTTAGAAACTGCCTCATGCCTTCTTTATCAGCCATATGGTACTGCCTAACAGTCCTACTTTTAAGACCTTCCTTTCTATCACATTTATTTTTAACTACCACAAAATCAGCTTCATGATCACTAATACCATCTATTACTTCAGTTTTCCTATAGAGCTCATCTGGTTTTATCAGCACCACATCCAAGATATTTTTCCCTCTGGTTGGTTCCATCACTTTCTGAATCAGCTGTCCTTCCCATATTAACTTATTTGCCATTTGTTGGTCATGCTTCCTGTCGTTCGCATTTCCTTACCAATTGACATCTGGCAAATTCAGATCTCCCGCTACAATCACATTTCTTTCCATGTCGTTTCCCACATAGCTGACTATCCTATCAAATAATTCCGAATCCGCGTCAGTGCTACCCTTTCCCGATCTGTACACTCCAAATATATCAAGTTGCCTATTATCTTTAGAAATGAGCCTTACACCTAGAATTTCATGTGTCTCATCTTTAACTTTTTCGTAGCTTACAAATTCTTCTTTCACCAGAATGAACACTCCCCCTCCCACCCTTCCAATCCTATCTCTACGATACACACTCCAGTGCCGTGAGAAAATTTCTGCATCCATTATATCATTTCTCAGCCATGATTCAACTCCTATTACAATATCTGGTAAATATATATGTATTAAATTACTTAATTCTATTCCTTTCCTTACAATACTTCTACAGTTCAACACTAACAATTTTATGTCATCCCTACTTGATTTCCAGTACCCTGTTCCTTATCACCGCTTCCTAGGCCATCCCGTTTCCCTGAATGTACCTCCCTATTACCCTTCCAAACAAATTTCCTAACTTATACGTACCACTGCGGTTTAAATGAAGGCCATCTGAGCGCAGATCCCTATCTCCTACCCACCCATTAGGATCTAGAAATTTCACTCTCAGTTTCCCACATACCCACTCCATAGTCTCATTTAAATCCCCAATCACCCTCCAGTCAATATCCCTTCTACACAGTATTCCACTAATAACAATCTCCGCTTTCTTAAACTTCACCCGTGCTGCATTTACCAGATCCCACACATCTCCAACTATGTTGGTACTTATATCAGCTTGCCTTACATTGTTGGTACCAACGTGAAACACTACCACCTTCTCCTTCCCCTCCTCCCTCTCTTCTACTTTCCTCAACATCTGCCTCAACCTAATTCCTGGATAACACTCTACCCTGGTACCCTTTCCTCCACACACTTTCCCCACGTGTCTAACGATGGAATCTCCCATGACCAGAGCCTCAACCCTACCCACCTCGTTTGATCCCCTCCCCTCCTTATCAGCCCTATCTTTCCTGATAACTGCAGAAGCTCTTTCCTCCTCCCTTTTCTCCTTCCCATGACCCTGTTCCACCTGTCTTTTCCTATCATCTACTCTACATTTTCCTTTCCTACCTTTTCCCTTCCTCCTACTCCCACACATCTCAGCAACAGTTCCCTGTCCCTCATCTTCCCTCTGTTGTTCTACCTGTAGTGACTCGTACCGATTTTGCACAGACACCTGTCCTGAATTCTGATCCTGAATAGAGCTCTTAGCCTGCAATCTCCTTCCCCTTAGAACATTAGACCACCTGTCTTCTACAACTCCTCCCTTTCCTTCCCCTCCCTCTTGTACACCTACTGTAACCTGTACGTTGTTTGAGGGAGTCCTATCTTCCCTCCTGTCTTCTGTGAGAATCCTAATTATCTCCCTCAAACTTTCCAACTCCTCCCTCATACGCCTCAATGCCTCGCCACATCCACAGTAAGTACACTCGCGCTCCTTAGCCATTCTTTACGGGGAAAAAATGAAATTAAAAATAAAATAACTTATTTGCAAAAAATAAATGAACGGAGGGATATATTGTCTGGGATAGTACACAACAATAAGGTAATTAATATACGACTACACTACAATACTACTTAGTCGCGCTCTATTTTTTTTATCCTACAAGCCCTGACAGGATAAAAACTGCTGTTAATTACTGAATATCGAAAGTAATAGCCTACACAAGAACTACACAATTCCAAACTGCAATTAAGCCTATTCTAATTACAACAACAGTATTTTAGTAAGAGTTTCTACGGATACCTCTACTACACCAGTACTACACAAATATTTTACAATAATAAAATAATCACACTAAATTCTAATAGGATATTACTCGTATACTACTGCACAGTACACTACAGTAATTTTAAACTACTTTCAGACGTATCCTAATTACGATATCGGTACCGTACCGTATGTCACTAAACTAAGCACAACAGAAATGAAATTTGCAAGAACTACTGTACTCAAAGATTACCAACGAAGCTAAATGCTTAGACAAATTATTATTAGTATTACGGTCTAATAGATACACACGAATATAGCAGGCAAGATACGGCACTATCAAAATGTACTGTGTATCTAAATGTACTGTATCTATACTACAATGTATCTACACTACACTACACTGCGTTTGGTTAAATGCTTAAGTATCGAAAGGATTGCCGTACACGAAGAAAAACACGAATATAATTGGCAAGATACTATCTAATATATTATACCTTATCTTCACTACAATTCTACTGAAATGTGGTTATGTGATTATTACAGCTGGTGGATTACTATTATTTTCCCTACTCCACGGGACGGAGAATGAAAGTGTCCTTAATTAGGCCTACTGAAAAATACGAGGTTGTCTACAGTAATTTCTCAAATATTTATATCAAAACTACTACTACTACTCCAGGGACTTGAACTGCAATTTCTGGGATATATGAACTTTATTATTATTAGCTAACCACTCATAAATACTGAAAGATCGGGCGCTTTTCAAGACCGACTCCTGTAAGATGTGAAATCGGCCTTAATACACCACCTTGGTGAAAATCAACGGATGTTTCTCGAGTATTTGTTATTTGGTGGGGATATAAGTCCGTTCGTATTATAATCCATACAGCAGGAATATACAGCCTGCGGAAGCCACAACCCGCTCTGCAGCAGCGATAGAACAGTTGCCGCATTACTCATTCCCGTAGACAACGACTCAGGTGTTCAGTGCGTGCCGACTGTCGTTGACCTCGGTAGCATTTGCAGTGGTAAGCTAGTATTTATTTACATGGAAAGTTTAAATGAGTATTTCAGATACCTTATGTTCTATTATTTTTGCAAGGGCAAGACGCTTCACAAACTCATAGGAAGATTTGTGCTGTTTACTGCGAAGACGCGGTAACCGATCCGACATGCCAGATATAGTTTTCTAGGTTTCGATCTGAATTTCGTTCCTTAAAGGACAAACGTCGTACCAGAAGACCCATTATTACAAACGAGGAAATTCTCCACGAGTTGGTTGAAAGTAACACAAGGGTGACAGTGAGAGAAATAGCTCAAGTTCTGAATATATCGTCCCGTAATATGAAGAACATCTGAAGAGGATTAGTTACATACTTCGTTGCAATGTTTGGGTGCCACATGAACTCAGTAAACGGAATTTGGTACAGTGCGTGTCCATTTGTGACTTCTCATTAAGTCCCAATGAACACGATCCATTTCTGAAACATCTGGTGATGGGTGATGAGAAGTGGATCATTTATGACAACATTGTAAGGAAAAAGTGATGGCGAAGGAAAGGTGAACCTCCACTCACAGTTGTTAAACCAGGTCTCCATTCCTGAAAATAACGATTTGGTACGGTGGAAATGGCATTCTCTACTAATTGCTTCCTAATATATCATCAAGTCAGTAAGATCTTGCTCTCAACTGGACCATCTGAAAGAAGCCATTGAAGAGAATCGACCAGAATTAACAAGCAGTGAAGTGGTGTTGACAAGGAGAGACCACACGTGCCTGTTGTAACTCGTCAGAAGTTTCGATATTTTGGTTGGGAAGTGCTACCTCATCTGCCCTGCCACCCTCATATCGTTCCATCGGATTATTATCTATTTCTGTTTATACAGAATTATATGAATGGCAAACGCTTCGCTTCACTGGGAGACTGTAAAAAGTGTCATCGAACAGTTTACACAACAAAATCCTGCAACTTTCTGTGAAGCCGGTATGTTTAGGCTACCCGGGAAATGGCAAAAGGTCATTGGTAATAATGAAGAGTACTGTTAAAAAATAAAACTTTTGCGATGACATAATGCAGATTTAGAGAATTTGAAATAATTTTGATTTCATCCTGATATAGATTTAAATAAATGGATTTAAGTGTTTCATTTTACCTGCTTCCCTGAGAGTCGATTAAAATAAGTTTACTATGTTAGATTATCCATGTTTCCCATTACATCGATGGTGCTGTTCTACTAACCTACTTCTTTCTACGCTATTAACATAAGGGAAATATAAATATAAACATTGGTGCCCTTGCTCTGGAAAAACTAGGAGTTACGTCAGCAAGTTGTCCGCCTACGCCGTTAAGTGGGCATGAGTAACTTCCAGGCGGTATAAATGGTGATAAAAATGGACTTTTATCCCATTCAAAAACAATGTTGTATTTGTTAAGTACCGTAATATTGTTTTAAAATCTCTGATTTCATTTCGTTTAGTAAACTCTGTTTTATTAACTCTGTAAGAACTATACTGATTAACCATAAAACAAATGTTGTTATGATGAAATGATTTTCTACTGGCAAGCAAATGGAGAGCGTTATGTCTCATCCAGAAACTCCAAATCAGCCGCTATTTTTGTCCTATGGCTTGTGTCATATTCTTAAGAATATAATGTCACAGTTGCTCGAAATAACCATCCTCGGTGGTTAGGAAGATATAATGGGAACGCAATAAGACGTCTGTACAAGCCTCAGGCTACAGATACAGTGATGCTTGTCAACATTTTGAGTAGGAAACCTGTTATTCCTACAAAGTTTCAAAAAATGAGTGTCAAAGGGGCTAATGAAATTTTTTGTCCTAAACTTGTAACTGCTCTGAGGTTTCTGAAAGTCCGACAGCCATTATCCTCGAACTCAATCTTCATGGCAACGGCTACCGCAACATAAATGAAATACGTATACAGATGGTTCACTCTTCATGATTCAAGTAGCACTATTCATCAAGTTAGGACAGGACATGCCGTTTTCCTCCGTTAGAAGCTAGAGGATCAATGGTTAGAAAACAATATCAAGAAACAAAGCGAACAATCAGGGAATGATTTCGTAAGTACCGGTACCGAAACATATGAAGCCGTCAGGGTTACAACAGCACCAACAGTAAACTGAGTAAGTGGTCTTCACCTTTAACTGTTATTCAGTAGACCGAGACAAATGTCAGGAACAATGGCATGCTGGACTGCAGAACTGTTGCTTTAATACTAATAAAATTATGAAAGCAGGTATTTTATCTCTACCCTCTTCCACAAACGTCGAAATCACAGAGAAGACAGTGCTAGAATGGACCCAACAAATAACAAAGGTAGTATTTGCGAGATTCCTGAAGCATCTTTTCCTAAATTCTACCCCACGTATCTTGGATGACCTGCATGATATGCAGAGTATGCGGTAAAGGAAACAATATATATATTTTTTTTTTTGCTAGTTGCTTTACGTCGCACCGACACAGATAGGTCTTATGGCGACGATGGGATGGGAAAGGCCTAGGAGTTGGAAGGAAGCGGCCGTGGCCTTAAGTAAGGTACAGCCCCAGCATTTGCCTGGTGTGAAAATGGGAAAGCACGGAAAACCATCTTCAGGGCTGCCGACAGTGGGTTTCGAACCTACTATCTCCCGGATGCAAGCTCACAGCTGCGCGCCCCTAACCGCACGGCCAGCTCGCCTAGTGAAATGTGATGTTGATTGACGGAAAGATTTATATGTTATTTGTCTGAATAATAGTATAATAAACTGTAATACGTAATTTACAATGTACTGTAGAGACAGTACGGAACGTCCTTGTCGCGCTAAACGATACTGTTGTATCGTGAACTACCATAATTGAGAACGTTATAGCGAACCTAGTGTTAAGTTTTTCGTGTTCCCATGGAAGAAATACAAAAAATAATGAAGGCAAAAATGGATATTGGCAGCGAACCGAATGAAGTTACTATCGTGAAATAACACCAGAAATATTTCATTCACACATAATTTACCCTTTAAGAATGACAATGGTGTAAGTCGTTATTAAAGCAGACATTAATAATGTCTCGTAACTTCCTTGTTCCTGTTTATTACAACACTAACTTCATAAAATTTGATAATTAATCTTGTACTGATTCTATATTTCACTCTTCCTGTAAATAAATCCGAATTCATTTGTGCGAAAAATATTAAAGGCAATTGTAACTGAATTTTGAAACTTCTTCAGTTTTGACTCTATTTTTTTCACCAAATTTAGGTTTCACATTACAATTAAACACATATTTTACGAAATTAGGGATACGTAGATATAGGCTTATTGGTTCAAACGCTATTTTCAGTTTTTTCTTATCGGCAGTAGTAGGAAGATACTGGTACCTGTGCTTTACTACGGTTTTAAATTAAAAGTTACCGTACCGTATATTTCAAAGTTTTAAATTTTGGAGAGTCCAATGTTGACTAGCCTATGAAATAGGCCTACACCCTCACTTCGTACATCAAACGGTTTTGGAGAAATGATTATTTATTTTCGGATCTAACCCTATACAATTGGAATGTTTCGAAACCCTATGTTATTTAACATCTAGGGCGTATATGTGACCAATCTGTGAAATTCTGACTTCGTACATCGAACAGTAATGGAAGAGTGACTTTTGTTTTAGGGGTAGAATGTTAAAAAATATTTCTTATTTAATATCTAAGACATAGAAGATCAAACTCCATGTAAAATTTTAAGCTCGTACATAAAACATTTTCGGAAAAATGAACATTGTCAGTTTCAGAGAAACTTTTTGAAACCGAGCAAGTGGCCGCGCGGTTTGCGTCACGTAGCTACCAACTTGCATTCGGGAGATAGTTGGTTCGAACCCCAATGTCGGCAGCCCTGAAGTTGGTTTTCCGTGGTTTCCCATTTCCCACCCAGCAAATTAACGCCACAGTCGCTTTCTTCCCACTCCTAGCCGTTTCCTCTCCCATCGTCGCCATAAGACCTATCTGTGTCAATGCGACGTTAATCAAATTGTAAAAAAAAAAAAAGTAATGCTGACTTCCTGAGCACAAGTTGACAGGTTCTATCCTGACTCGGCCCGGTAGTATTCGAATGTGCTAAAGTATGCCAACCCCGTGATGGTAGATTTACCGGCAGTGTGAAGAACTCCCGTGGGACAAAATTCCAGCACCCTGGCGCCTCCAAAAAGCATAAAAGTAGTTAGTACCTAGTAGTAAAACCGGTAACATTCTTATTCTTATTCTTATGCTTATTCTTATTCTTATGCTTATTCTTATTCTTATTCTTATTCTTAAAACATTTGGAAGTATATCATATTTGTCACTTAGGACATAAAAGAACAACTTTCTTGTAAAATTACAACTTTGTACATAAAGGTTTTGGAGGGATGAATAATTTCGTTTCCAGAGGTAACCTCATTTAACCCCTTAGAGTTGGAATGTTTTTAAATACTATTTCACATCTAAAATTTAAAAATATATACCACCACATGGAATTTTGTCTTCATATGATAAACGGTTCCAGAGGAATGAGTATATTTTTATTTTGGGGTCTTGACCCCCATTTAACACCCTTAGGGATTAATTCTTTTCACACCACACAAATGCTGGGGCTGTACCGGTACCTTAATTAAGGCTACAGTTGCTTCCTTCCTGATCCTAGCCCTTTCCTTTCCAGTTGTTGCCATAAGACCTAGCTGTATCGGTGTGACCTAAAGAAAATTGTAAACAATAAAATATAAAAAACTTCTGTTATTCAACACTTATAATGTCATTTGAAATAGCATGCTCTTTTGTGGTATTATTTGATTCTCTTTTGGGTATAAAATTACAGCATTAAATCCTTCATATAAAAATATCCCTCACTGATTGCTCTATGCTCACTATTTCCATTCGTAACTCGCAGCACTAGGCTATATGGTAACTCAGGGAAATCCGCTAGAGTGCTCTGAACCTTATGAGTTGCACGTTCTCCATAGCTACTCTCCATTCATTTGGTATAGCTCCAGCAAGCAAACTGTAATCAAGTACTTCAGATATGGTACAATATCCCAACCTATATTCCAGCTGTTTTTCTAGCTTTCAACTTTTGTATCTTTTTGTAAATATCTTCTTTATCATATGTAAATTTCAGTACTTCATTAGAATTGATCACCTCCTCTACCTGGACATTATCCTTATGACCAACTATCATTATTGCTGACAAAATATTTTGCCTTCTATAAATCTTCATATATACACTCTCCTTATCCATTAATTCCTGAAATATCTTTTCTGCCTAAAAGTACCTATACATGCTCCTCCATTTTTTTTACTAAAATTCATATGACTGCCAGTTATGCATGCCATCATGTTATCCTTAGCTCACATTTTTGCAGAATTCAATTTCCTGTTAAGTTCCTTTCATCTCTCCTTACTTTCACAACCATTCTTAACTTTCTCTCTTACCTGCAACTTCTTTTTTAATCTCCTTATTTCTTTTTTATAATGTAGTGGATATTATTCCTCACCATTTTTTTAAGGTATGGGTTTTCTCAATCCTCACCAATTGCTTTAAAACAATCCCATAGGTCATTAACATTTTAATTTACCATTTTTGACCAATGGTAATTACTATTTAAAAACTACTTCATGGCTCTTTTGACAATAATTTGGTACTGCTTAATAACCCTAGATATTTAACTTCAATCACATTTATTTTTAACTACAACTAAAACAGCTTCATAATCACATACCATCTCTCACTTTGGTTTCTCTATACAGTTCAGCTGGTTTCATGTCTGACTCGTTGACTGAATGGTCAGCATACTGGCCTTCGATTCAGAGGGTCCTGGGTTCGAGTCCCAGCTGGGTCAGGGATTTTAGTCTTCGTTGGTTAATTCCAGTGGCTTCAGGGATGGGTGTTTGTGCTGTCCTCAACATCCCTGCAACTCACACACCACACATAAAGCTATCCTCCACCACAATAACACTCAGTTACCTACACAAGGCAGATGCTGCCCACCTTCATCAGAGGGCTGAACTCGGCTAGAAATAGCCACACAAAGTTATATTATATCTGGTTTAATCAGCACCACATCTAGAATATTCCTCCCTGTAGTTGGTTTCACTACTTTCTTATCCAGCTGACCTTCCCATACTAAGTTATTTACCATTTGTTGGTCATTACTTCTGTCATTCATGTTACCTTCCCAGTTAACATTCTAGTAAATTGAAGTCACTCACTATAATCACATTCCTTTCTGTTTTAACTGATTACCTTATCAAATAATTCTGCATCAGTGTCAGTGTCACATCTTCGAGGTTTGTACACCTCAAAAATGACAAGTTGCCTATTATCTTTAGAGAGAAGCCCTACACCTAGAATTTCATGTTTCTCATTCTTCCCTACATCTTTTGTACCACAGCTTACAAATTCTTCTTTCAGCAGTATGAATACTCCTACTGTTCCCACACTGTCTCTATGATAAACACTCCAGTTCCCTGGGATAATTTCTGCATCCCTATTATCACTTCACAGCCATGATTCAACTCTCATGATAATATCTGGTAAATATACTGTATAGGCCTATTAAATTCATTCTATTCCTTTTTTAATAATATATCTACAGTTTAACACTTACAACTTGATGTCGTCCTTACTTGACTTCTGTCTCGCTGTACTCTCATCACTGCTCCCTAGACCACCCTGTTTCCTTGAATCCCTGTAACTCTTCTAACCAAACTCTCTAACTTATATGTATATTGCAGTTCAAGTGCAGGACATTTGAGCATAGATCCCTCTCTGTTACCGTACCTACCCATTGGGATCTTCAAATCTCACTCCCAATTTTTCACATACCCAGTCTATAGCAACTCTCTTTATAGTCTATAGAGTTAAATACCACCTCTTGGACTTTAATTTTCACATGACTGCCACTGATATTTCTCTTATTTTCACTGTATCAGAAAAAGGTTGTTGTTGTTTGAGTCATCAGTCCATAGACTGGTTTGAAGCAGCAGTCCATGCCACCCTATCCTGTGCTAACCTTTTCATTTTTACGTAACTATTGCATCCTACATCTGCTCTAATCTGCTTGTCATATTCATACCTTTGTCTACCCCTACCGTTCTTACCACCTACACTTCCTTCAAAAACCAACTGAACAAGTCCTGGGTGTCTTAAGATGTGTCCTACAATTTTATCTCTTCTTCTAGTCAAATTTAGCCAAATCGATCTCCTCTCACCAATTCGATTCAGTATCTCTTCATTTGTGATTCGATCTATCCATCTCACCTTCAGCATTCTTCTGTAACACCACATTTCAAAAGCTTCTATTCTCTTTCTTTCTGAGCTAGTTATCATCCATGTTTCACTTCCATACAATGCCACGCTCCACACGAAAGTCTTCAAAAACATCTTTCTAATTCCTATATCAATGTTTGAAGTGAGCAAATTTCTTTTCTTAATGAAGCTCTTCCTTGATTGTGTTAATCTGAATTTTATGTCCTCCTTACTTCTGCCATCGTTAGTTATTTTACTACCCAAGTAACAATATTCATCTACTTCCTTTAAGACTTCGTTTCCTAATCTAATATTTCCTACATCACCTGCCTTTGTTCTACTGCACTCCATTACTTTTGTTTTGGACTTATTTATTTTCATCTTGTACTCCTTACCTAAGACTTCCTCCATACCATTCAGCAAATCCTCGAGATCTTCTGCAGTCTCAGATAAAATAACAATACCATCGGCAAATCTCAAGGTTTTGATTTCCTCTCCTCGGACTGTGATTCCCTTTCCAAATTTCTCTTTGATTTCCTTTACTGCCTGTTCTATGTAAACATTGAAAAGGAGAGGGGACAAACTGCAGGCTTGCCTCACTCCTTTCTGGATTGCTGCTTCTTTTTCAAAGCCCTCTATTCTTATCACTGCAGACTGATTTTTATACAGGTTGTAGATAATTCTTCGTTCTCGGTATCTGATCCTATCATCTTCAGAATCATAAATAGCTTGGTCCAATCAACATTATCGAATGCCTTTTCTAGATCTACGAATGCCATGTACGTGGGCTTGTCCTTCTTGATTCGATCCTCTAAGATCAGACGTAAAGTCAGGATTGCTTCACGTGTTCCTACATTTCTTCTGAAGCCAAATTGATCTTCCCCCAACTCAGCTTCAACTTGTTTTTCCATTCTTCTGTAAATAATACGTGTTAAAATTTTGCAGGCATGAGATACTAAACTAATGGTGCGGTAGTGTTCACACCTATCAGCACCGGCTTTCTTGGGAATAGGCATAACAACATTCTGCTGAAAATCAGATGGGACTTGTCCTGTCTCATACATCTTACACACTAAATGGAATAGCCTTGCCATGCTGGTTTCTCCTAAGGCAGTCAGTAATTCAGAGGGAATGTCATCAATTCCAGGTGCCCTTTCCTATTTAGGTCTCTCACACCTCTGTCAAATTCTGACTTCAAAATTGGGTCTCCCATTTCATCAGCATTAACAGCCTCTTCTTGTTCCAGAACCAAATTATCTACATCTTCACCTTGATACAACTGTTGGATATGTTCCTGCCATCTTTCTGCTTTGTATTCTTTCCCTAGAAGTAGCTTTCCATCTGAGCTCTTAATATTCATACACCTGGACTTCCTTTCTCCAAAGGTTTCCTTGATTTTCCTGTACGCAGCATCTACCTTTCCTAGGACCATACAACCTTTGACATCCTTGCACTTCTCCTTCAGCCAGTCTTCCTTAGCTACCTTGCACTTTCTAACCACTTCATCTTTAATCACCTGTATTCTTTTCTGCCCTCTTCACTTCTAACATTCTTGTATTTTCATCGTTCATCAATCAGGTCTAGTATCTCCTGAGTTATCCACTGATTCTTAGTAGATTTTCTTTCTTCCTAACATTTCTTCAGCAGCCCTGCTGACTTCATTTTTCATGACTATCAACTCTTCCTCTATTGTGTTTCCTTCAGCCTTTTCATTTAGTCCTTTTGCAACATGTTCCTTGAAACAATCCCTCATGCTCTTTTCTTTCAACTTGTCTAGATCCCATCTTTTTGCATTCTTTCCTTTCTTCAATTTCTTCAGCTTCAGATGGCGTTTCATGACCAAAACGTTGTGGTCAGAGTCCACGTCTGCTCCTGGGAAAGTTTCACAATCCAACACCTGAATTCTGAATCTCTGCCTAACAATAATGAAGTCTATTTGATACCTTCCAGTGTCTCCAGGTCTCGTCCATGTATAAAGCCGTCATTTGTGGTGTTTGAACCAAGTATTGGCAAGGACTAAATTATGATCAGTGCAGGATTCAACCAGCCAACTTCCTCTTTCGTTCCTTTGTCCCAATCGGAATTCTCCTACTGTATTACCTTCTCTTCCTTGACTTACCACTGTATTCCAGTCTCCCATCGCAATTCGATTCTCGTCACCTTTTACATCGATACCTTAAAGCACAGAAGTGCCAAGTCCAGATTTCTTAAATTGTGGGAAATGCAAAACCAAAGTTTCAAACTCGTGTTTCGATATCAAATGATGTATTATTCTTTGGTGGTACTGACTTTTTAGGTATAACGATCTCTCAGAAGTGTTTTTCTAATCAGTTTATGTTAGAAATTTGAATACATTCTTTCTAAATGTGATTATTTGTGCTGATGTTAGGACATGGCACAATTGAGCACTTGTTAATGCAGTTTTATTGGACATAGGATAAATTACTGTCTTTTCTTGTAAAATGATAAACCAGGTCAGAAATTCAATAGAAGATACGTTTATTTATCTAAATTTAAGAATACATACATTATGGAACGTAGGATTATTACTGAATAGAATTTTTTGAGTAAAATCAAATCAAAATCAAACTTCTCCTACATTAGAAACAACTGTGTTATGGAACCATTTTTGCATACAGGTGCTATTTTCATGCATCGCAGTAAGAGAAATTGAATTTTGCACTGATTTTCAATCCAAAGGGTATTTGCTATCCTCTAGTCCTCTTCATTTACCTCATCCATTCTTAAGGCTGCCCAAACAGCTTCTTCATGAACTCCCTTTACCGAAGGTAAACTGTTGTAAAACTCCTTATATTCAGCTGGGATGAATCCAGTTTTTAACATAGTCAACAAATCTCTCCTTTTTTGAAGTGACATAGGTAGCAGCTGTCTGTATTTTGGTTGAAGAGTGATTCCATCCCATTTAATGCTCGTAGGATTAACCTGCATTCACGGAATTCGTCCTTCACAGAATACTTAAACTTAACCGAGTTGCTACGTTGTGTAAAGCGAAACCACTTTATGTGTAACCAATTGATATTTTCGTGCTTGGAATTTTTTTTCTGTTGTGTATTACGCATTTTGTCAATGAATCTAAATCGTAAATGCTGCTGTAGTCCCGTTGGTGTACAATGTAAGGGTGTGGTTTCTTTCTGGCCATTTCCATGACAATTCTGTACTCATAAGGAGTATAAATGCTTTTATGTTTTCCCACCCTTTCAATTGTGGCATGAATGGAATCAGCCTCTAGGTAACTGTGGCCACTTTCCATAAATTTTAGATCCAGCATTTTCAGATTGGGGTGTAACCTCATATTCATGGCATATAGTAGAGCAGATACCATGCTTTGGTTCCTGTTCTGCCCACCGCATGCATCTGCACACAGGATTAGATGCTCAACTTCTGGAATTAGATATGCTATGTAAGTAAGTAGACAGCTCCCAATTTTAGGACTGCCATTTTTTCCGTTGGTCTCATCCCACAAAGAGCAAGCTCCATTTTGCAATGAATCATAAACTGTAAAATTATAAAGAGAGAGCTTTCCTTTATAATAAATTTGGCAATCACCTGCAAAAGGGATTTGAAGTATGGCCTGAAGATCAAAACTTCCACATACTAATTTTGGGTTATCAACTGCACTTTTAGTGTCTTCATCTTTCATTTCCCGAATTTCAAGTTTACGAGTGATGTGGTCTATATAGTCCTGATTGGTTGTAGTGGTTTTAGTGCGTTCTGCCTCTTTACACTTAGAGTGTTGGTCCTTTTTGGGAATAAAAATTGCTAATGGTGGTTCAAATTGTTTGAAAATAGATCTAAACACACATTCTGACAGTGACTTAAACAACAAGAAGAACAAAACAACACAATCAAATGCGCACTTGAAATCTCAAAGAATTGAAGTCGTTTGGACTTGGAATTTCTGTGCTCTTACAAATAAAGCACGCGTGGAGATGGCATTTTTTAATTTTGTGAATTTATATAGTTTTTTCATAGATTTGCACAAGGAATTTGAGTGCACTTGAAGCAGCTCCCCACAAGGTTTCCTACAATACCAATATGTCAAAATCACAAAAAATTGATCTTGGCACAATTGTGCATTAAGGTATCGACATATTGTATTAAATCCTCTATCTCTTCATATGTTCTTTCAATTTCCTCATCATCTGCTGAGCTAGTAGGCATATAGACCTGCACTATTGTGGTGGGCATTGTTTTGGTGTCTATCTTGATGACAATAATTCTTTCACTAGGCTGGTCATAGTCGTTTACCCACTGCCCTATTTTTTTATTCATTATTAAATCAACTCCTGCATTTCCTCTGTTTGATTTTGCATTGATAATTCTGTAGTCACCTGACCAAAAATCATGTTCTTCCTGCCAACCTACTTCACTTATACCAACTACATCTAACTTTAGTCTATCCATCTCCCTTTTCAGATTCTCTAATCTACCACAACGATTCAAACTTCTAACATTCCACGCTCCGACTCGCAGAATGTCAGTACCCATCTTCCTGACGATCGCCCCCTCTCGTGTAGTCCTCACCCGAAGATTCAAATGGGGGATTAGTTTACCTCCAGAATATTTTACCCGGGAGGAAGCCATCATCAGTACATCATTCATACAGAGAGAGCTACATGTCCTCGGGAGTTAGGTACGGCTGTAGTTTCCTGTTGCTTTCAGCCGTGTAGCAGTATCAACACAGCTAAGCCATGTTGAGTATTATTACAAGGCCATGTCAGTCAATCATTCAGACTGCCGCCCTTGCAACTTCCCAAAGGCTACTAACCCACTTTCGATGAACCATTCCTTAGTCTGGTCTCTCAACAGATACCCATCCGATATGGTTGCACCTGCGGCTCGACTATCTTCTTCATGTGGACATGCAGGTCTCCCCACCATGGCAAGGTCACATGGTTCACACAGAAAAAGGTATGCAACAAAATTTTTAAATGTTGCCGTGAAGTATTTCCAAGTAAAACTAACAGTAAGAGAGAGACATCGAGCTTTATGTTTTAGGCACCTTCTGAAGCACCCACTCATGCTGGAACTTTTAAAACAACTTATACTTTAACTAAGATCTTACTCGACCTTATTCTAAACTGAAATACCAAGTTTCATTAACATCCGCCTATCAATTTTCCCGTGATGCTGTAACGGACACAGACAATTATTAAACTGAACACAACAGAGGTCGTTACGATGATGTCAGTATTTTTCTTAGAATACAATATTATAGGGTAAATGACTGAAATGTTGCGTGTAAAAGCAATGCTATCATATGAAATGCTCAGTCAAATGAGGAAAAGGCACAGTATCTCACTTTTCACAAACAGTGCTATACTGACATTCTAACAATGCCAGGTTCCAGAGCTGGAAAATCTTGACTAAGCACAGCAGTTTCCCATTCATATCATAGAAGGGATCAAATAGCGGAATACTATAATTAGCCAGTGTGTTTCACGTACCAGTAGTTATCAGAACAACAACTACTACTAAATTGTTTTCATTCCTCCCGTGAAGGGGGAGGCAGGCCTCCTAGGTAGTGACGCCATCTATCAGGCCGGGAGATTTGTTATGGTGATGGAGATGCACAGAGAAGGTGACGGGGTTGGCGGCCGTGGCCTATACTAGGAACTGTCTTGGCATTTGCCTTAGTGCAGAAGAATGGAAAACCATGGAAAACCCTTCTCAGGACAGCCGACAGTTGGGACAGCAATGAGATCCAGCACTGTCTCATCTCCCAAATGCAGAGGTGTAGAGCAACGGTAGAGATGTGGCCACCCCTCCCCTGCTCGGTTGGCCAGTCAGAGTGCAGAGCTATTGGACAAAAGACCAGCCATGACCACTTATGGGCCAAGACCCACTCTGCATCTACCGACGATCAGAAAAGCAGAGGAATGGCATGCTATGAAAGAAAGTGATCTAACTCCCCAGTTACTACCCGCCAGTGTTCAGGCAGACATGTAACTCCTTAAGGCCACCTGGTAAGTGGCAGTAATAATATCTTTTAGAGATGAGTAGCAGCAGAAGAGACAAAGCACATCACAAGAAATGTAAGGTTACTGCTGATCACTTTTATGGACTTTTGA
Organism: Anabrus simplex; assembly: GCF_040414725.1. Lineage (NCBI taxonomy): Eukaryota > Metazoa > Arthropoda > Insecta > Orthoptera > Tettigoniidae > Anabrus > Anabrus simplex. The sequence continues at coordinate 311,610,880 of NC_090265.1, forward strand.
TACTGTATGACTTCACATTTTGTTTTCTTCCTACTCTGTAATATTACGGTATTCATTTCCCATTTTGACTGTAATCTTCATCATTTTCTTTGTCGATAAGGGGTGATGACCATGCGACTTTTACCTTAAGACAATCACGACAAAAACCATCACCACAGCCAGTTAAGACGATTGAATGATATTTCCAAGTTAATGTTGATATAAACCAAAACAAGAACAAAAGTCTAAATTCATACATTTCTCTGTTATATCCAGTACTGTGAAACTGCATAAATCTGCCATTTTACCAAGCATGAATAAAATTATTTATAGCGTAGAATATGTTGCATTATTTCCTGGCTTTAGATGCTGAATTTCATTAAATTCTGTTCAGCCATTTTCTTGTGGCATGGTGTTTATGTGTATTAAATAACAAAAGTCTAACGAATATCTCTGTTATACATAGCCGGTACACTAAAAGTGTATAAGACATAAATGACCAGAAATTATATTAACTTTTGTTATGTAATATTCATCAACAGAACCACTAATATCATGTTTGAGAATTAAATTTTAGGCCATCCCCTAAACTTCCACTTAACTCAGTGTGAATAAAATTATTCATATCCTAGATTGTAGTGCTTTATTCCCTGACTGTACATACCGTGCTGATTTTCATTAAATTCTATTTAGCCTTTTTTTTCATGATGCATGTAAATACGTACATACAAACAAACAAACAGACAGGTATGATAGAAAGTTATAAATTGCATTTCCTTCTTACTATGGATACAACTGATAGAGAAATACCATTCTTTTTAATTCTGAGTAATGTACAGGAAAATCTCTTACTTTATATATACCGGTGTACTATAGTTGTAGTACCCATTATTAATGGGACAGTCACATAGCATGTGCAAATTCATCTAACTTCCCAGCTACTTTCTGCCAATATTCAGGCATGTGGGATGCAGCAGTAATCCTATCTATCGGATATGAAGGGCAGCAGAAGAGAGAAATCGCATCACAACAGTGGTCAATGTAATGTTATTGTTGATCAGTTTTATGAGCTTTCAATATTGTACGCCTTCACATTTAGTTTTCTTCTGACTCCGTGATATTAGGGCATCTAATGTTAAAGGAGTCTGTCCTTGCTTCCTTTCTTCATGACTCACTTTTCAAGCAATCATTCACCACTGATCCGCATTTAAGGCAGTAGCCCAGGTGGCAGATGCCCTACGGTATCTGTTTTTTACCTAGTCTTTTCTTAAATAATTGCAAAGAATTTGGAAATTTATTGAACATCTCCCCTAATAAATTATTCCAATTCCTAACTCCTCATCCTATAAACAAGTATTTGCCCCAATTCATCCTCTTGAATTCCTACTTTATCTTCATATTGTGAGCTTTCCTACTTTTGAAACCACCACTCAAAGTTATTCGTCTACTAATACAATTCCACACCACCTCTCCACTGACAGCTCGGAACATTCCCCGACTTTAGATAACGATTTTCATTAAGTTCACTTCAGCCACTTTCTCGTGGTGCATGTGAATACAGACAGACAGACAGACAGACAGACAGACAGACAGACAGACAGACAGACAGACAGACAGACAGACAGACAGACAGACAGACAGACAGACAGACAGACAGACAGACAGACAGACAGACAGACAGACAGACAGACAGACAGACAGACAGACAGACAGACATGATGGAAAATTAAAAAATGTATTTCGTTATTACTATGGACACAACCAATACAGAAATATCATTCTTTTTGAAATTCCGAGCAATGTACAGACAAAAGTCATATTATACATATATGTTTCTTAAATCTATGTACCATTTACATCTCATTTTTAATACATTTCTACTATGTATATCTCTAATTACAACCAGAAGGGAATTCCAGGAGCATATGATTGCAGGTATGAATGAATTGCCATAACTTAAAATGTTGGCTGCCAGAGGGGTACATTGTACTGCTGAGTGAATTTCTATGAGGGTATGGGGGTACAAAATACCGCTAACAGGTGTTGTTATATAACTTTCCCTGCCAGGCCGGCAGGGAGCTGAGCTGTTGACTTCACTATGCTAGCATAACGTTATGGCCTCGCAGCAAATCCTGGTGTGCTTGGTTTCCAAATTATTATTTTGATTAGTCCTATCTCCTTTTATTAGTAATACGTGAGTGTTTACCCACCCAGTTTAGCTATGCTTTTTTGGTGTGCTGGGTTAGCTCGGGATTGGGAAATAGTGGGTTTGAGTCCTACCATTGGGGCACCTGTTAATGGTTTTCTGTGATTTTCCGTTTTATTTCCATGCTTATGCTTACCTAATCAACAGGCCATGCTGATTCCTTCCAAATCCTTGCACCCCTACCTATTTCCCTGACCAGATACCTGATGCTTACCCCAATAAATTTAGCATAAACATGAGCATATTTGCATTTTCTGAATTGACAGTATTCATTGAAAAAAAAAAAAATTACCTATGATTAATTGGCAAGGAGTAAATAGGAAATAATGCACAGGAATACATGTTCAAGAAAAATATTGATTTATTTGTAAAATTTCAACATAGAAAATGATAAATCACACTTTTTTACAATATCTACAATACTTCAGTTGATGTAAGCTTTGATGGTCTATTCATTTGCCCTGAGAATGTTTGCTGCAGGGTAGGTGAAACATGGCACTATCACTTCACAACCCTACTGTAGAACAATGAGTGACTTATGATTGTAGTATTAAGCACTAGTAAACAAATTGTGGCATGGTCTGTAGGCTAAAATGAGTACCTTCAAGCAACGCATGCTTCTAGTACTGCTAGATCGTACCGCTCTGGCCATCTAGCCAAGACCATACAGTGAACTTTTCTGAGGGGCCACGGCGGTACAGTATCTCTAGGATATTTCTAGCCATGTGTCCTGGCGGTCAATGTGTTAAATAGGGAATCTCAATAGGGAAGAGGTTTCTGACCTTGTAGGAATACAAGGTGTCTGGGTTAAAGGTATAATAATATGAAATGTAATAACTTGAGAAATAATGGAGATGTTCTTTGGTGGATTGTCTCTACAAGTAGCGTAACTCAAAGTGTTTCTTCTGTGTTCACTTGCAGCAGGTGATACCACATGTATAAGCACATAACTGCATTGTTCACAAGAAACGCATGCACCAGTAGCCACGTTGACTCCACAGCAGAAGGTGTTCTGTGTGCTTTCTCTCGCAGAGCTAAAATCTATTATACTGGTACAATGTAGAGTATGAAGGTGGACTATTACCAACTGATGATGTTCCCACTTACATAACAAAAAAGAAATGCGACAGGTGTCTTCGGGAATCTGGGAGCTTGCTGTCGATGCTGGGCCACTACACCAAGCATAGAGTTCCAGAGGCTACTGTTGAATTAATCCATGCGTCCTTCAAGCAGAGCCCTTGTAAGTCAATCCGACAAGCAAGTAAGCAGTTACTGTTATCTCATTCAACATCACATGATGTCGTCCATAAAAGGTTGCACCTACGGGTGTACAAACTGCAGCTTTGTTACAAAATCAAACCTCAGGACATGCTGCAACAGAAGGCATTCGCAGTCAATTCTGGCAAAAATCGATGGAAACGAGGCATTCCTCGATTCAGTCTGTTTCTCAGACAAAGCTACATTTCATACTTCCGGCACAGTAAACAAGCACAATTGCCCATATGGGGAACTGAACCCTGCGATATAGTGATAGAATACGAACGAGACTCTTCGAAAGTGAATGTGTGGTGTGGATTGTTGAAGGACAGGGTTATAGGCCCATTCTTCTTGGCAGATCCTGCAGTTAACGGAACACATTACATAGATATGTTGGAGCTGTATGTTGTGTCATCTTTCAGCAAGATGGTGCACCATGCCATTATGTGCAACTTGTGAGGGATTTCTTAATTCTGAGTTCCCAGTTCACTGTATTGGGGGAGTCCATCAACTGCTTGGCCTCCTAGAAGCCCCAACATTATGCCACTTGATTTTTTTCTGTCAGAGTTTGTCAAGAATCAAATGTACCAGAGGCCAGTTCATGATTTAAGATCTGCAACATTGCATTTGTGCAGCTATCACAAATATTATGCCTACAACGCTGCAGAACACTGGGAGAGAAGTGGAATACAGATTAGATGTCTGTCACACCACTATTGGTGCATATATCAAGGTGTATTAAGTGTGTAAGAAAGAAAAACTTTTTTTTTTTTTTTACCCTATCTGTAGAGACAAACCGTCAATAAATATCTCAACTACTTCTCAAGTCATTCAATTTTATATTATTATACCTTTAACCCAAACATCCTGTACACTTGGGGGATGACACTTAGGGCACATTTTGACTTAGAATCTGGAAGCAACTTATTCTTCAATGTAATTTGAAGGAACTACTTCCAAAGATCATAATGATCCTTTATGTCATGAATTATTGTAATTCAAGGATTTTACTCAACATCGTTGGTCATTCTATGATGTTCTTATGATTGCACCTGTTAGTTTTTATGGACTTCATCAAGAATCTTATGAACAATTCCTGTGAATATTTCTGACTACAGCATGACTTGGAACTTCAGTCAAGTTTGCAAATATATTCTTTTAAATGTCCTTAAATATGGTAGTGTATTTTAACTCATGTCTTACCAGTCTATTAATGTGATTTTATATCTGATGTATTTTGTGAAATATTCTAGCTCATGATGTCACTTAGGGGAAGAAACATGTTCTAGATCAAAAGAAGTATATATGTACTGAATAGGTAGACTACTTCCTATACAATATTTAAAGCATATTCTTAAATATTTGCTACTTGATTTTCAAGTAAATACAGGTTTAAAAAAAAATGAAAGCTGTTAAAGCTTGTTACTTGTAATTGAAGATAGCAAGTAAATTTCACTACTATCAGTCTCTTCCCTGTTGTTAAGACATCAGCAGCAGTTCTTCTACGGACCCCCAGCCTATGATAGCAGCAGCAGCATATCCTGAAATCTCCACCGAGGCATGCAACCATGCAGTAACACAATGTATTAAGTAAATTTCAATTCTACTCACCCTAATTACATGTAGGTGAACTCGACCCTGCAATTCTTTTTGCAGATTTCTTTGGTGATATCACTTTAGAAGTCCTCACGTATTTTCATCTCAACAAGGAGATCCTTTTCTACAGACATCATTACTAGTGCAGAAAGATGACTTTGAATTTGAGAATTGTGGACAAAAGATTTTATTCACTTTAGGGCTGAGAAAGATCATTCTACAGAGGATGATAAAGTGGGAATAGTTGTAATCAATGTTTACAACTTATAACGCTTGGGAAGACTGCTGTGCAGACCACTGATCAATAGGAATTTCTGGACTTGAGCCACAGTCTTATCTTTGAAGTGTTCAGAAGTGAATATTGCCCTCAATTTGGATTTAAGTCATACCATATCAAAATATTTTCTGTAAACTTCAATCAATTTGCCAAATTGCTTTTCAGGAAAATTGCCAGAAAAAATTGAAATGTCTTACAATCAAGCATTTCAATGAAGGACAGATTTCCTAATGAACAGAAGTGATATTTTAATATCATGTATTTCCAGGTAAACGCTGCTATACTCATCTTTAACCAAAAATGAAGTTTCTCCCTTTCTTCTCTTCCTTGGTGGATCAAATTTCTCTTCTATTCTGTCCCAGATGTTAGCAAACCTACTGTTTTGCATTATAGATAGGCTACTTTAGTTTCTAAAAAATTCACTTCTCTGGTGCAATATGGAATGTTTAGAGTCTTACATTGAAGGTTGTTGTATGTAACATAAGTAAATAAAAATATTTCATTAAAAACATTCAGAAGAAATTTGAACTGAAATTCCATTAACTTCATGAGAAACCCGCCTGCCTCATTAATTGTATTGTTATCCCAGTTCCCAGGTTCCTCCAAAATACTTTCGTAAAGCTCTTGGAGAGGAGCACGATATTCTGCGACGATCTGTACTAAACAGCTCTAGTTAGAATAGTTTCACCTTGTTGGAACAAGTTTAGGAAACCTTTTCTTGAGGATACTGTCCAGCAGGTTAGTTCTCTTAGAAGAATTGCTAAAAAAATATCACAAATCCACTCATCATTGTGAAGAATATAAGACATTCTTCCACTAGCTTCATTGTGCCCACGGAATGGTAACTCTTGCTTTCCTAGCCTCATTGTGCCCATGGAATGGTAACTCTTGCTTTCCCAAAATGCATGTCACCACAGTCACCCGTTTCAGAATTTCCTTATTTTTCTTAACGGCTTCATTGTGCCTTAGAACATTTTCCTGTTTCTTCTTATCCAACTGCAAATCTATCCTAGTTTCACCAAAGGAACCTAAGGATATCCATGTGTGGATATGACAGTCTGATTTCTCGTGCCTCACAATAGCAGTGTGCAGATTGTTTAGATCTGCATATCCACATTTCTTGCTCTTCCAAGGGGAATTTTCAGCAACAAACAATAAGCAAGGCCAACAGAATAATTTGTTTAGTGACTTAGAGCCGTAGAGCCAAACAGTTTTGCTGTAAGTTTCTGGATAGAACGTGTGAACACAATACTTGTTTTCTGTTTTTAAATTTGTGACAGAAGGGAGAGGTCCCCGGCTTTAAGTATTTGAATTTTTTCATTAAAAAAAAATGGGCAGCAAATGTCTTTTCAAACAGATTTACAATATATTTGTTTTAGACTCATCCACTGTTAATACCACACACGCACAAAATATAATAAAACACCAAAACTGACGAATAGCTCAGGAGCAGCACACAAAGAATGAATTTGATAAAATGCAAATATAAGTATCAAAAAGGTTGAAAATTTTTATTGTTAAAAGTCTTTGTAAACAGGATTTGATACGGAAAATGAAGATGATTTCTTGCAAAACATACCACTTAGTCCAGCAGCTCGTCTCCTTTCTCCCAAGTCTACCCAGCCCAAACTTTGCAACATTTTTGTAACGCTACTCTTTTGTCGGAAATCACCCAGAACAAATAGAGCTGCTTTTCTTTTAGTCATATTGTACATTGTTGCAATGGCAGATTTATTTTCATCTCCTGTACAAGTACCTATCAATTTCATTATCAAAATGCATTGATGATAGAAAAACTACACATTTGTTCTTCTTTGAGACATGAGAGATAATAGTCATGTTTTCCCGGAACCCAAACAGGCTACTTTTTACATCCCTGTCCTTCCCACACGTAAACTCCACTGGTAACTCCCTCTTATTCTTATGAAGTGTACCAACTAGAGACAGTTTCTTTTCAAGACGTTCTCTTGCAAGATGAATGCTGCAAAACCAATTATCAGTTGTTACATTACACCCAGTCCCTTCAATAGGTCGAACTAACCTCTTTACAACTTCTGTCGGCGAGTTATTTACTACGTATGGCCCCTCTGGTTGTTTGCCAACATTAATTTCCATTGACCGAGTGTACCACGTCTTAGCATCAGACAGTGTCATAATTTTCAAACCATATTTAGCTGGTTTGCTTCAGATGTACACTCGAAAACTACATCTACCTCTAAAAGGGACAAGTTGCTCATCAAATTTTGAAAATCTCCCTAATTGGGGCTAATTTATCAAGATCCCTTCTCTGCCATCGGTCCCTGATGTCATAAAACTAAAGAGCACCGAAGAGCACACAACAAGCACAGGAATCTGGGTAGACTGATTGTTGCATGATATATATCTACTCCGATACCAGTCTGATCCCATAAATCATTGAGATTTTGATCACTATCAGCCTTTGTATCACTGTCTTGGGTAAGTCCTCACAATTGTTGCTTTCTTCTGTATCTGACTGATCGAAATCTTCCTCACAACTTTCATCTTCTTCAAAAAGTTCACGTATTCTAGCCTCCTGTTGTTCATAGCGATACATTTTCATAGAAAATGAGACTTTCACCACTCAAGCGAGAACTGAGTACTGAGCTGGAAATATTATGATAGTGGTCATGCGGGGGTATGACGGGACCCCACGTGTGAAGAAAGAGCGCTAACGCCTGTCACAGCAATTCTAATTATAAGCACTCACTCAACATTTCATGGTCAAGGTCACTTAGAGAGGTATAAGAGATTACAGCAAGCTAAATTAACTCGATCGCAAGATTTAGCCTAGAAAATGAATGTGGGGTGTTGTCAACACCCCGCGCAACTCTCTAAGTTTCTGTTCCTGCGACCATTTACCTCATGCAGATTCCTGCTCTTCTTCCCAAAATCCCCATGTTTGGACTATCATTCTGATTTCATTCCATTCTAGTAGATTTGGTGATCCTAGTTCAATAAGTTCTTTCTCCATTAATTTATACCATTTTTGTCTATTGGCATTGTTTTGCAGATCTGGTATTCTTGCCTACTACAGTATTTACATTATATGCATAATTTCCCCCCTCATATCATTTTTCCACACTTTTGAAATGGAAATTTGGATAATTTTTCATGCCATTATTATGTAAAAGTTTTCTGTCCTCAATGTATTTTCTAAAATATTTTTGTGAAATACCCAGTCATGAAAACATCTATTGTTTGTTTACTACTTGTAGGTAGCAACTGAAAAGGGCATGCTGCAACACTACAGTAAGAGGATCACCAATCTAGCTTCGCATGGTGTTAGCCTATGCATGTATTGCTATTACACTTGTAGTAAACATGTGGGAGATGCACACTTGGTCTGTAACATATATAGCAGTTTCTGTGCTACTTAATTTTACATACATGAGTGAACAGTAGTCAGTGATGGGTAAGAGAAACGAGAGTCACTACACATGATTTAAATTAACAGTGATCATGTTCACAGAAAATAATGGCAATCATGTTACAGCAAGTGAGTTTTGTGTAGAGCCATCACATGTATGTTATACTACTGGTGTGAACAAAAATAACAGCTACAGTGTGCCAAGAAAGTCTTATCATATCAGAGTTCAAAATCAGGCCCACTGAACCAGTTGGCTGAACGTTTAGGGGTGTGCAGTTGTGAGCTTGCGGCTGGGAGATAGTGGGTTCGTACCCCACTGTCGGCAAACCTGAAGATGGTTTTCCATGGTTTCCCATGGTGCTGTACCTTAATTAAGGCCATGGATGCTTCCTTCCCACTCCTAGGCATTTCCTATCCCATCGTTGCCAAAAGACTTATCTGTGTTGATGCATCATAAAGCAAATTTTTTGAAAATCAGGACGGTATTGAAACAGTGAAAATGAACTATTAAAAATATGCAACTGGTTTAAGAGACTGCAGCTATTCAGTTTTATACAAGTGCTGCAAATGCTGCAGTTAAAGGTGCTTGAGATCACAAAGTAAAGCCTTATGGACATATCACAGTTTAAAGCTAGCAGAGGCAGCCTGTATAGATTCATGAAGAGTAAGTTCTCTTCGTAAGAGAACATCTCTAAGCCAGCAGCTGTCAAAGAACTATGGAAATGGTGCAATTCCATTGGTATGTCAGATTCAAAAATAAATTAATATAATTTTCCTTTTTTTTTTTTTTTTTTTTTTTGCTAGTGGCTTTACATCGCACCAATACAGAAAGGTCTTATGGCAATGATGGGATAGGAAAAGCCTAGGTGTTAGAAGGAGTGAAAATGAAAAACCACGGAAAACCATCTTTGGCGCTGCCGACAGTGGGATATTCAAACCCACCACTCCCAGCTGCAAGCTCACAGCCGTGCCCCTAACCGCCACCTTGCTCAGCTATAATTTTCCCTCCCTAGAAATAAAAGAAAAAAATTACACGAGTGAATACTTCTTACAAAATAAATTACCTAGGCCTATATAAATATGATTTAGATATACCTAATTGTATGAATGTATATTATTGTTGTCATCATCATTAATATAAAGAGAACAGGTGAATATTCAGCAGACAATGGTGTGGACTCATGATTGTTGGTCAAATTTGTTGGACCTTTTGCCTATCGACTTTCAGTAAGAATTTATGTGGAGAACTGGTATGATTGAAGGGAATTTGGAGCTGCAAATATAAATCTCTGCAAATCTGTTTATTTTATTAACTCATTCAGACCCACTAGGGTCTGCCTGGCCGAGGCGGTAAAGGCGTGCTCGGCTCATCCGGAAGGAAGTGGATTCGATTCCCCGTCATGAAGTTGTAAAATTTAAGAAAATAGATTTCCACTTCTGGAGGTGCACATGGCCCTGAGATTCACTCAGCCTACACCAAAAATGAGTACCAAGTTAATTCCTGGGGGCGAAGGCAGCTGAGCATAGAGCTAAGCACTCAACCCCATCAAGTACCGAGGTTACGGATAGTGGAAGCCTTTACCTTCCACCCCTCCAAGGGCCTTCATGGCCTGTGCGGAGATGACCTTGCTTTTGCTATTCAGACCCACTATTCATTGTAATTTATACAACTATTTGTATTTTATTCTAATACTTCATCTCAATTCAAAACTTTTAAATACCTTTTATGTTACTGTGCACTTCCCTGTGTTTACTTCTAGTAACCATGTGCTGTTCATTAGGACATGATGAAGGAAGAGAAATAAGTGAAAAATTGTTACAAGCCTGGTTGAACATGCAGCAGAAAAGCAATTGCATTCCTTCTGAATTTGAAAGTAAGTTAAATAAAATGCTGTTAATTGTTATAGAATAGATAGAACATTCTATTGAGATTCTATTGAGTAAGATCAACTTCGAGACCATTAATTCCTAGAAATATATATTATAAAGCACATTCTCTAGTATTATATTATGATCTTTTATTATTACAACTGAGCTCAATTTATTCATTATTATGTAAAATTAATACTTTAAGAATCCTTACAGGAAGCATAAATTTAGCATTTGATCGTAAATGTAACCATCTCACAACAGCCAATTAGATTATATTGTTTTATTATCCTTGTATTTGAATTATTAATTTTGAAGCTGGATTATGTAAAATCACTTATTTTAACATAATGTTTTATTAGAATATGTTGTTTTAGGACAATGTGATTTAATTGTGTAAATGAGTGTTCACGGCTGATGAATATGCCGAGCAGGGTCGAAACTAGTACCATATTATAATGTAATGTAAACATCTGCATTGGAAAAACTTACTGTATGGAATAGGTGGAAAATTTAATTTAAATAAATCATATGATAGGAATTGTGTCGGGTGCCGAAGCCGGTCGCACTCCTTTGGGGCAATGATTAATGACTGACAGATGAAATTAAATGATAATGGAGAGTGCTGCTGGAATGAAAGATGACAGGGGAAACCAGAGTTCCTGGAGAAAAACCTTTCCCGCCTCCACTTTGTCCAACACAAATCTTACATGGAATGGCCGGAATTTGAAGCACGGAACACAGCGGTTAGAGGCCGACATGCTGTCGCCTGAGCCACGGAGGCTTAATTAGGTACTTAATAAGCTAAATTAAATTTTATATACTGAGTGAATCTATTTCAATTGTATTTAAATACTAGACTGTGAAATACAAGATAGTTAAAGTACCAATACAGTAGCTACTGAATGGACAAAACTAAAATTGGAATATTTATCACCTCTTTATACAATAAATAGATTAACAGAACACATCCGAGCACATAATTTAACACAGTTCAAGAGGTAAGAAGTGTAAAATATAAGAAAGGTTGATGGAAGAACTTCCAAGCTAGTGCGTTATCATGCCTGTTTCTATTCTTAATGTCTTTGACATAATTTTTTTGGATCTCATTGACTCCATTATATTTTCTCTCCACGTAAGACAGTTTGTTCTTTCTTCCTACTAACTGGTGTTGACCAATCATTCATCTGTTTTTGCCCATTCTCCTCTAGCCTCTGCTATGTATGTTGGATATTCATCCCAAAGGCTGGTTTGATCCTCTACAGCACCACCAAAAGCAATCATAGATCTAGCCTCTGCTGAAAATGTCAAAATAATTCATTCTATTGTATTCTGTCTCTCCAGGATTGATTCAATCCTCCTTCAGTTTAAGGAATGCTCTAATTCCTTCTCAATTCATCCATCTTTATAACTTTATCATACTTTTCCTTCACTTAAACCGCAGTGGTACGTATAAGCTAGGAAATTTGATTGGAAGAGTAATAGGGAGGTACATTCAGGGAAATGGGGTTGTCTAGTAGGGAGTGAAGTCAAGTAGGGATGACATAAAACTGTTAGTGTTGAACTGTAGAAGTATTGTAAGGAAAGAAATAGAATTAATTTAATAGATATATATTTGCCAGATATTGTAATAGGAGTTGAATCATGGCTGAGAAATGATATAATGGACGCAGAAATTTTCTCACGGAACTGGAGTGTGTATTGTAGAGATAGGATAGGAATGGTGGGAGGGGGAGTATTCATTCTGGTGAAAGAAGAATTTGTAAGCTATGAAAAAGTTAAAGATGAGAAACATAAAATTCTAGGTGTAAGGCTCATTTCTAAAGATAATAGGCAACTTGATGTCTTTGGAGTGCACAGACCGGGAAAGGGTAGCAGTGACATGGATTCAGAATTATTTGATAAGATAACCAGCTAAAGTAAAAAACTTCATGGCCGTTCCGTATTGAACTGAGAATCACAAAAGTAATTTAATATAATGGAATCCACCTTTTCAGTACATACAAAACTGTTGCACATAAATTTATTACAACATTTTTAATATTATAAAGGTACCGGTTTCGACATGTTTTCAATGTCATCATCAGCCTTACATAAAACCAAGCAAGAGAAACAACATGGAAAGGAATGTGATTGTAGCGGGAGATCTGAATTTACCAAATGCCAATTGGGAAGGAAATGCGAATAACAGTAAGCATGACTAACAAATGGCAAATAAGCTAGTATGGGAAGGACAGCTGATTCAGAAAGTAACGGAACGAACTAGAGGGAAAAATATTCTGGACATGGTCTGAAGAAACCAGATTAGCTCTATAGAGAGACCGAAGTAATAGATGGTATTAGTGATCACGAAGCTATTTTTGTCATAGTTAAAAATAAATGTGATAGAAAGGAAGGTTTTAAAAATAGGACTGCTGATAGAGCAGGCATGAGGCAGTTTAAAAAAAAGGTAATTATGATTGGTGGAAAATGGTAAATAAAAATATAAAAAGACTCTGGGATGGGTTTAAAGAAATTGTTGAAGAATGTGAAAACAGGTTTGTACCTTTAAAGGTGGTAAGGAATAGAGAAATAAAGAGACTAAGAAGGAAAGAAATAGAATTAGAAATGGCTGTGGATGTAAGCAGAAATTGAAGGAACTTACTAGGAAATTGAATCTAGCAAAGAAGGCAGCTAAGGATAACATGATGGCAAGCATAATTGGCAGTCATAAAAATTTTAGTGAAAAATGGATGGGTATATATAGGTATTTTGAAGCAGAAACAGGTTCCAAGAAGCACATTCCAGGAATAATTAATGAACAAGGAGGGTGTGTATGTGAGGATCTTCAAAAGGCAGAAGTATTCAGTCAGCAGTATGTAAAGATTGTTGGTTACAAGGATAATGTTGAGAGAGAGGAGGTGACTAATGCTAAAGAAGTATTAAAATTTATATATGATAACAATGACATTTACAATAAGATACAAAAATTGAAAACTATAAAAGCGGCTGGAATTGATCAGATTTCTGGGGATATACTAAAGACAATGGTTTGGGATGAAGTGCTTATTTGATTACTGTTTGTTTGAAGGAGCTATACCTAATGAATGGAGAGTTGCTATAGCAGCTCCTGTGTATAAAAGAAAGGGTGATAGACATAAAGCTGAAAATTACAGGCCAATATGTTAGACATGCATTGCATGTAAACTTTGGGAAAGCATTTTTTCTGATTATATTAGACATGTTTGCAAAATTAATAACTGTTTCAATGGAAGGCAGTTCAATTTTAGGAAAGGTTATTTCACTGAAGCTCAACTTGTAGGATTCCAGCAAGATATAGCAGATATTTTGGATTCAGGAGGTCAAATGGACTGTATCGCGATCAGTGGCGGCTCGTTTGGGAGGTGCTAAGGTGCGCGCCCCCCACGGGGTTCCATTAAATTCGGGAATTTTAATCTTAAATGTTAACAAGGGAAATATTTTACTATAAGATTATTATCAAGGGTGCGAGTTGTACTGTGCTGCGGCGCGATGCGCTGCTGGCCCTACTCAGGAGGGCGCTCTCTCACTCCTGAGTCTCGCTTGACTGGCCTTGAGGGAGCCAATCAGAGGCGCAGTAGAGATGTGCTGTTCTACGGAGATTCCGGCGCATTTCTGCCGCGGCCCATCGTTGCATCCAACCTACCCGAAACATTGGTGATCTGATTTCTGTTTAACAGGGGTCAGTTTATGCCATTTCTCTCCTAAAACTAGGAACTATTTTACTGAGGCACTTACCTGAGTTAAATGTGCCGGTATACATTTAAAATTGTCTTGTAATTTTTAGGATTATTAACTAACGAAACGAGTAACGACTGTAACTACTGGCTCCTCGCACTTGACTCATTTTGGCCATACTCACTGGAGAGCGCGATGTTTAACTTTGTGTTGATGAATGATCTCGTGAGGTGACTGTGACAAGGTGAAATTACGAGAAAGGTTGTGATTTACATGTAGGCGTAGTGTTATGTATGCACTTCGTACAGTATGATTACCGTCGAACATATTAAAGAACTAACGTTTTCTTCTCTTTCCATCGAGAAGAAAGTAGAACTGAAGGAGTGTTTTAGGCCGACACCAGACTTCTCGTTGAAAAAACCGGAGACAAAGAAAAATGAAAATAGGGCTTTCCAAGGACAAATTAGTTCTCCTGACGTATATAACAAGAACTCGCGGATATGTGAAAGTGATATCTCAGAAACCTTTTACTGCTTTCCTAACCTGCTATTCTCCCGTTCTAGGAAAGGAGATAAATGGATCACCACAGGGGTGATATCAATAGTACCATGGACTTTGAAATGCTTGGTGAAGTCAATGTCGTGTCTTGTGTAAGTGATCACTACAACGAAACTATTCGTAAACATAACTCTATGGTGAACACGAACAGGCGTCATAGATGGCCTAGGCATCACTGAAGAGGCATACTAGGGAAATGAGGAGTGAGGTAGTTTCCCGTTCCTTTCCTCACTGAGCCAGAAGTTGCTGTTACATATCAGTCTGCCAAGCCCACTGAAATGCACACACCAACCGACCCTATGAGCAACATTTTCACACCATTCTTAGCAGGAACTCACTGCAGAAGGAATGGAATTAGTAGCATCGTTCATAGCTCAGTCACTTTCATATTGTCAAAGCCAAGGATAAGACAGAGACAGATCAATGAAAGTAACAAAATTGCTCTAGCCCACACCAGAAGACATAGTGCACTGTAAACACTAGGTCCTGCCAGTAAAGGCATATAATAATAATAATAATAATAATAATAATAATAATAATAATAATAATAATAATAATAATAATAATAATAATAATAATAATAATGGAGTCACCAAAGATATCTACAATAAAAGATGCATATCCAAAAATGCAAAAATAAGGCATTACAACACACTAATGAAGCCAGAATGCCTATATGCAAGCGAATGTCTGGCATTAAACTATAATTTAGATAAGCTAGAAATACTAGAAAGGCGAATCATGAGGAAAATATTAGGCCCACAAAACACAGCAGAAGGTTGGAAATTACGAAGTAATGCTGAAATATATCAAAAGATAGAAAATATATCAGATGTAATGAGGAAAAGGAGACTTATGTTTTTAGGACATTTATATCGAATACAAGATAGTAGATTATCCAGTAAGATTTTCAGATATTTGTGGGGTAAGAAATCAACGACAAGCTGGGTCAATGAAGTAAGAAAGGATTTAGAAAAAAACAATATAACAACAGAAAAAAATAATAGAGAAGGCTTTCGGGAAAAAGTATTGAAAATAGAAGGATTCCAAGGTAGGAAAGTAAAAAAGACTGGTTCAAAGTGGTCTGAAGACAGAAAGAAGAAACATAGTGAACAGATGAAAGAGTACTGGAAGAAAAGGAAAGAACAAAGAAGAAGGAATTGAAATTGGCACGTGGTCCTCTGGTGGCCCATTCGAAAGAATAATAATAATAATAATAATCAACATCATCATAATCAAAACAATTGCATATGCATTGCACCGTATAGTGTTCGAAGTGTGTACCTTGATAACATGTTTTGAAGAACTTGAGATATTTTGTGGAATTATGAAACTAAGGTGCACCCCCCACTGCTGATATCCACGAGCCGCCACTGATCGCGATTGATCTGTCTAAAACATTTGATAGGGTGGATCCTGGGAGACTACTGGCAGAAATGAGTGCAATTGGACTAGACAAAAGAGTGACTGAATGGGCTGCTATATTTCTATAAAATAGATTTCAGAGAATTAGAGTAGGTGAAGCTTTATCTGACCCTCTAATAATTAAGGCAGTGTTATTGGACCTTTTTATTTTCTTATATATAGGCTATAAATTATATGAGTAAAGGAGTAGAATCAGAGGTAAGGCTTTTTGCAGATGATGTTATTCTGTATAGAGTAATAAATATTACAAGATTATGAGCAACTGCAAAATGACCTTGATAATGTTGTGAGATGGACAGTAGGCAATGGTATGATGATAAACGGGGTAAAAAGTCAGGTTGTGAGTTTCACTTGTAGGAAAAGTCCTCTCAATTTTAATTACTGCATTGATAGGGTGAAAGTTCCTTTTGGGGTTCATTGTAAGTATCTAGGTGTTAATATAAAGATCTTCATTAGGGTAATCACATAAATGGGATTGTAAATAAAGGATACAGATCTCTGCACATGGTTATGATGGTGTTTAGGGGTTGCAGTGAGGATATAAAGGAGAGTGCACATAAGTCTCTGATAAGACCCTAACTAGACTATGGTTCCAGTGTATGGGACCCTCACCAGGATTACCTGATTCAAGAACTGGAAAAATCCAAAGAAAAGCAGCTTGATTCGTTCTGGGTGATTTCCTGACAAAAGAGTAGCGTTACAAAAATGTTGCAAAGTTTGGGCTGGGAAGAACTGGGAGAAAGAAGATGAACTCATCAACTAAGTTGGAATGTAATACCAATATAAATGGTCCATTATTGGACATTATCAATTTTCTAGCTAACTCATTCCTGGTTGCCAGCGTTTCACTTAGCTGGAAAATTTATAATATCCAATAATGGACCATTTATATTGGCATTATAAATTTACTCATTTGGAACAAATATTTCAGATTCCCTTTGGGAATCAACATCCATATCATAAGTGGTATGTTCCGAGCTGTCAGCGGAGAAATGGCGTGGAACGACATTAGTAGACGAATAAGTTTGAGTGGCGTCTTTAAATGTAGGGAAGATCACAATAAGAAGGTAATGTTGGAATTCAAGAGGACAAATGGGGGCAAATATTCATTTATAGGAAGGGGAGTTAGGGATTGGAATAACTTACCAAGGGAGATGTTCAATAAATTTCCAATGTCATTAAAATCATTTAAGAAAAGGCTAGAAAACAACAGATAGAAAATCTGCCACCTGGGTGACTGCCCTAAATGCAGATCAGTATTGATTGATTGATTGATTGATTGATTGATTGATTGATTGATTGATTGATTGATTGATTGATTGATTGATTGATTGATTGATTGATATGATACACCAATATGATATAACCTAAGAATCTGGGACAGTATTTGTCAGTCATCTGATTACATTTAACGAGTGGCTGTATTCAATGGCCTTGTCTTAAATATCAATTCCCATATTACCAATTCATGTATTCCAAGATTTCAGAACTGCATGATAATGGGGTGCATGAAAGTTGTGTGCTGTTGTTGCTGCCTTTCTTTCAAGGCAGCCATGGTTCAAGTTCAGCCATGGTTTAAAAAATGAAAATTTATGGCCCCATGCATGGTACATTTTCCATGTATAATTAGAGGCCATGTGACAATGACCTTGATATAACAGTCAAGTAAACCTTGAAACTTTCTATTTTGCTTTGTTTCCTGCATCAAGATAAATGTTAAATACAGTTAGAGACATTCTTTGTCTTAGATGTTTAAATATTACCAATTCAGTGGCAAGCATTGCAGGTAGGCTAGGTATTTGGCACCTACCCAGCAAAGGAATAAATTGAATGTAATTAAATTTTATGAAAAGTAACATTACTTAATAAAATCCTCAAATATATTTGTCAGCTTCAATGTATATGGAAATCTTAATTTTATTTCCTTTTGGCCAGTGTTATGTGCCGATTTTGCATGGCTGTTTTCAACTGTGTGTTGCGCAGAATAAACAGTCAGTGTAGTCAGTCACACAGCACCCTTCCACTCATCTATGAAGTTGTGAGCTGCACTGCTTCCTGTTCAGTGCCCTAGGCGCCGCATATGGGCCCTGCAACGAGCACAGTTTTCCTCTTTATTGCCAGTACATTACATAGGCCGGCGCATGTGCTGTGACTTGTGTACATAGCAGCTTGCTGCATTCCCTGGTAGGCGCTATTGGAAGCACTTTTGGTGACTATTTGACTGTGGTTATAGCATTTATTTCAATGGACTGAAGAATAATTAAGTCGATATTGCTGGATTATGACAGAATATCGTTGAAGCATATCATTGGTGATTCTTTTTTACAAATATTTTGGCTCTCATTCTTTTTGTGAAAAAGGTGACATTGTAACAGCATAGAGTCTCCTCCTCATAGCCAGTCTTTTACATAGGCTATTGCATACACCGTGTTTAGTATAGCAGCTTGCTGTGGAACATTCTTTGGCAGGTGATATTGGAAGCTTCTTTGGTGGTGAAGTAACTGCGGTTTATTTCAAGTGAGCGGAAAACAGTAGGGCAATATGGCTGCATTATTGAAGAAAATTGTTGCATACTTGAAGACATTTAAAAAAAGACCTAAACAGTGGCAAGACCAGTGCTGGTAATTCCAAAATTATCTCTCCATAAGGAAAAGGTTAGGGAATATTTACGTAATTTGAATGTGAATCAATACAAGTGGCTTGCTGGAAGTTGTCATTTTAATAAATTATTTTGCTGGCCATGCTTATTATTTTGTAATTAACAAACTGTTTGGAACAAGGAGGGTTATAGTAATTTAAATAATCTCAGTAATGTCATTGTCAAACACGAATGAATGCAAAGTCATTTATGTTTGTTTGTTCAGCTTGGGTGCTTCGGAAGTGTTAGCACTGATACCCAACTGGATCAACAATTGAAAGCTGATGTGGTGCATCGCAATGAAATGGTCAAAAAGAACAGAGAAATATTAAAGCGCCTAATCAACATAACATGCTTCTTACCCATGCAAGAATTGCCTTTCAGAGGACATGACGAAAGTGAAGGTTCATTCAACAGAGGTAATTATGAAATATTTTTAAATTTGTTGAGCAGATATGACACTACTCTTAGAGAACATCTAGTGTAGTCTTCAACTTTTAAGGGCACATTGAACAGGGTTCGAAACAACTTGATTGCTGCTATCAGTAGCGAGTTGATGGAAACCATAAGGAATAAGGTTTCCATGGCCCAGCATGTAGCAAGTATTTTAGATGAAACCTCTGATATTAGCAACAAATCACAACTGTCCACTACCCTAAGATATGTTCGTCACCAGAGAGCACAGGTTCAAGAAACGTTTCTTTCCTTCGTTGACATGAGTGCAGATGGATCTGCTAATGGCTTACTCAATCATGTAATGGACATAGTGACTTCCTATGACATCAAATCGGTTGCCCAGATATACGACAGTCTTGCAGTGATGGCTGGTGAACTAAATGGACTAAAAGTCAAAGTTCAAGAAATGTACCCTAGAGCTCTCTTCGTTCACTGTTTCAGTCACATTCTAAATCTAGTCTTATGTCAGTGAGTTATGAGTATTGAGGAGTGCCGTATCTTTCTCCAAATTATCAATTTACTAAGTAACTCCTTCTCTAAGTCTACAAAACGTACTCATACTCTTACTGATTATTCCAACAAGAAACTTCTGCAAAATGCACCAACAAGATGGAATTTCCCTTCCAGGGTTTATTGTTGTCAAAGAGAACCATGATTTGCTGGTGGACTTCTTTCAAAGTATATAGACAACTCATCAGACTGAGAAAATGAAACTGTAGCCCTTGAACATGGATATTTGTCTTTCCTTTTGGAATTTGAGACCAATTTCCTTCCTTATATTTTATCAAACATCTATTCATATACGGTACTGATATTCTATGTAACATTCTTCAGACAAAGCATTTGGACGTAGTGTTGTGCAGAAAAGGTGAATGAAACAAAGTGTATCATTCAGAATGAAGGAGAGAGATCTGAACCAGTGTGGAATGATGTTTGTGATGGTATTGAATATGAGAAAGTGCTATGAAAGAGAAAACACCAGGATGTCGTGAAATATATGAGAATTTATTTTGAAATAATAGGCAATGTGACAAGTCACACTGCAGATAGGTTTGGAAACTTCCCCCAACTGAAATTTCTTTCATTACTTGATCCAACCAAATTTGAAGTGCACAAATTAAATATCCCTAATTCTGCTCTAGATGTGCTGAAAATGAAACACAATTCAATGTTTGATATTGTCGACTCAAAAACGAACTGACAGTCTTATATTCCATGCAGGAGTTTTGTGACAGATATCGTTAAGAACTTGCAACAAATTTGAAATCGAAACAACTGCACATGGTATTTGCTGAATTATATAAATTGACATTACTTTCTTTGACCATACCGAGCATATCTGCATCGATCGAAAGATCATTTTCTGCACTTAAATGTATTAGATCATTCCATAGGCCAACACAAGAACAACAAAGATTGAGCAGCTTTGCATTGATGTACATTGAGAAGAAGAAGTTGAGAGAAATGCAAAAATTGACAACAATGCACAGCAATGTCATTGAGGCGTTTTCCAAACAAGAACTCAAAATGGAGTTCTCCATCAAGTAAAGAAGGTAATTGTTTATTTTACTCATTTGCTATCTCAATTTGCGTGGCCATGGTTTGATGCCAGAAGCCATAAATTATATTAAATTTCCAATGTGTTCAAGATGTTGTAAGGGACAAATGGAGTATGTAAATTTTTATGGACAAACTTAGCTTATTCTGTTGGCAAGTGGGAGGAAAGAACATAGCAATGCTTAATGAGGACAGAAAAATATGAAAATTTCCAATTATTAGACAAAGAATGAAAAATAGTTCAACACTTCGATATCATTTTTGTTGTTTTCATTTACAAGGTCAAGTCATAAGTCACGGCAACTATTTTTTTTCTCGCAAACAGGAGACAACATGGAAAATCTAAGGTAGGTATTTGGAAATATAGGGCATGTATTTATGCATAGTGCTTGAAGACAAATTCTGACTTCAGGAGATTCTCATAGGAAAATGACAGAACACAGGCCATTGGTAAACATTGTTTTATTATGGTATAGACAGCAAATACACAAGACTACGTACAAAGGACAGGTCTCCACTGGTTAGACAGGCGCTGAATACCATTCGCTGCATGTGTATCGCTAACCTGTGATACCGCTCTCCAAAATGCTGTTACGCTGTCCTCTTTGTTAGCAAACCATTGTCCACGTAATGGCTTCTTGACTTTGGGGATTAGATCATGGTCACATTGGCTCAGATCGTTGCTCCTGCTTGTTGACTTCCATTTTGTGATGCTCTCACTCACACACTGAATTTGGGGGCATGCTTAGACCCACACTGTTGTTTACAAACACCATCTAGTGGCATCATACGCAAGTACATACCGTACATTTCCAAATGCATATCATAGATTTTCCATGTTGTCTCCTGTTTGCGAGAAAAAAATAGTTGCCATGACTTATGATTTGATCTACGTATTTTTCAGTGGTGTTTACTGTTATTACTTTAATACCTATACACTTCTACTTCAGAATGGATTATGAATTTAAATACTAAAATCAGTAGTTTGGCCAGTGATGTAACATAAAGAAATTAGATAAATTTTATGTAAATACAATAGGTTCACGGGTCCTAAGACTTATTCTTGCTTACAGTATGAAGAGGAGGGGTGGGGGAGGTTATAAAATACTACAAATATGCTTAGGTAATATTTGAACGGTTGCTATGTACTGTAGAATGGGAACATGGAGAGCGAACCCTGTTGCAGAAGGCACCGTATGCCACTGTACCCATTATTCTTCTATATAATCATGGCACAAAACAGTAAATTGAGTAAGAGAGTTGACAATACAAGTATCATAAATTTGTCCTCACCTGGCAATGTGAATGACATGTCCATCATCTACTTCTCGCTCTCTCACACTTTTAATAGCTTCTCATGTACACAGACACAGAGCCACAATGTTAAGGTTCAGCATGTGACGCCAGTCCTCGGGTTTACCATCTTTAAGAAAATGGAACACCAAGAAATCATAAGTATGGAACTGGGACAGTATTTCACAGTCATCTGGTTGTGTTTAATGCGTGACCATACTTATTAGGCAAGATAAAGTGTTTTATTGGAGGTTGAGGGTGAAGCTGATTCCTGTATGAGATACCACTACATAGATACTTGGATTGTTTCTAGTACTGAACTTTATGGTGACCGGACTATCACTTCAGATCTCTTGCTTAATGGTATACAAAAACAATGCCACAAAACGCTAGTTATTTTCAGAGCCACTGGGTTTAGGGGTGTAGAGTTAGGACCTGCAGCAACTGCATTGCAGGCAGGCCTGGGCCATTAAGGGGCCTCGCAAACTGATAGCAAAATAATGAAAATAATATATATCTAGCCTAATGTCACTCTGCATAGAAATGGTCAGAACATCAGATTATGGCAGTTTTGTACATTCAGTTAAATGGTTTGATTTTACAATTTGTATGTAGAGAATTGCCATGTGATTGCATCTAGTATCAGTTATTATAATTGTATTGAATGCAATAGGGGACAGCTGTAAACAATGCTTATCCTTCCTGTCTCTTGTAAACCCTTTAGCATACTCCTCACAAAAGCACTGCACCAAACTATTTAAAAATAATGACAGCAAAGAAAACTGATATCAAAATGATTCATCTACTTTCCTGATGGGTAGTATACCTGAGATTGTATTATGCACAAATATTGATAAATAATAATTTTAGCCACACATTTATTTGACAACAATATACCCTATAATGCCATTAAGAAGTTTGTGTAGTAATATTCAGTCATAAAAGTTTCCTGTCTTGTGCAGTTGTGCAGTGTGACATTTTTCAAACTTTATTTCAAGAGTTTTTCACTTAATTTTGTTCATAATAATAGAATATATTTTAAAACTGAGACTTCAGTATTGGTTACAGTGTTTAGTTGCTCTTCGTGAGGGCTTAATTAAAGAGCTCCAGAAATATCTGATATGGACCAAAGGGATGGACAACTTTACAAGTTACCAGCAGTTGTCCAGGATATTGAAGAGATGCATTACTGAGCCAAATCAGTTGCATGATGATATTCAGTTCGTCAGGAACAAATTGGAGAGGAAATACGTCTATAAAATGATACGTCAGAATGTATTCAGAAGACACATGAATAAAGGAAAGTTTTAACCCCAGCTTAGCATTCCAGACAAGCTACGCACTCGTGAAGAGAAGGCGGCTGAAAAACGAGAAAGTGGTTGCGCTGCATCCCCAGAATAATGGACGAGGGATGTTCGGCTAAGACCTCATGGTTCAGAAGGAAGGTCTTGTGGACAAAAGGAAAGGTTTGTATGCTAATGGCAAGTTACGACCCGAATGGAAATGTGTATTGTGTATGTACAGTATAATATTAAGACCATCTATATAGATTAATGGTATGATAAACTATATGATAAGAATAAAATTAAGTATGAGTCTCGGAGGTAGTTTAGATCCTCGAGCAACTGAATATTTCGCGGGAGGCGGAGCTATAAGAAAAAATGTTAATTTAGTTACTGATAGATCACACGAAGAGGAAATCGATGTCATAGATGATACTGAAGATAATGAAGAATTTCCTGAAATTAATTTATTATGGGATGGAGAAGATCTACACGACGTTAATGATGATGGTAAGTTTACGGACGATGATGAGTGCAGTGAATGTGCGGGAAAACGAGACCTCAAAATGCAAAAGTATCTACCAATATTATTGGAAAGACGTAAGCTAATGCAAGAAAACATCACTCTTCGGAAATAAGAATAGAATTTTATGAAACTGAGTAACTTGTAACAATATTGAATAAGAAAAATCCCTAGTTTCGTGATTTTTCTTAGTCGGAGCGGTGGAAGGATGTAACCGTTCATCACCATGCCATAGGCATGTTAGGAGGTTTAGTTAATTATATATGCCGTTTTCCGCAACATTCTGTGACATGTAATGTAGTAATTAGCAGTCTACATGCCGAACCGGGGTGTGATTTACGATATCCCAGCCCGAAGGGAGCAGTTTTCTGCGCTGTAACGAGGAAAGGATAGCGCATTACCGCTGGACCTTGAAATCGCGTTCTCTTTTTGTGTGAGCGACATGGAAGGATGACGCTACGCGTGGAAATGCAGGTTGTCGAAGAGTGGGCTGAGTTAAGGTGTGTTAACCCATGAGAAACAAATGTCCTCTACTAATTCAACACCGCATTCATTGGTGCCACTTCACCATAATTTATTAAAAAGAGGAAGAAGAAGAACACCTTCATCAGAAATAATTTTTGGAAATTTATGAGTCAGGTCTCATTCGAACCTATGTATTTAATGCTAATTGTTGATGCATATAAATGCAATACTTTAATGGTGGATCGGTAATGACGCTTGTCATACAGCAGTACGCAGATTAAAGATGACTGCTGAAATCTGACAACGTGTGGAAAAAAGTGGGAGATCTTGCGTGATGAACCATGACGCGTGATGTTCTAAAAGGACGCTTTTGAGATTGTGAATGACCCACTGATCGCTTTAGTTTTATATGCGATCAGTAGAAAGTAGAGGTCACAAGCTATAATTTGAGTGTTTTCACGCCGCTGAAAGATTCCGATTACCGGACCTTCAAATTCAGCAGGGGCATAATTTACCTCCCCCACTGATCATTTTGTTCGGAGGCTATAAGTAGAACCAGGACCTAGGTACAGTATCCCATTGTCATTTGTATAGCTGCAGTACTAACACGTTAGGAGTGAACTTGGATATCAGTTTATGAAGTATTGTGTCATAGAAGAAAAACACATCAGTGCGATGTAAAATATCGCGGAATAAGCCGTGTGGTACAAGATAATGTGCATTATTAATGAATAGAAGTCTTATCTCAATATTTAACATTTTAATTAAGAACAACAGTCAGTTGCGGCTCATGGTGCAATCATCAGCGAAAGGGCGAACGCGTCAGGTTGTTTAGAGGTGGTGAGACAGCTAATTACCTTCAGTAATTAACAGTGACCGATCCAAAGCATTTTAAGAGTGAGTGACGTTCAGCAAAATTAAAGAATTGTTCCTGACAAAATTAGCGTTTGCATACTCCATGGACACTCGTGGTGATAGACTGCGTGATTAATGGGGAAATGAACAGTGATTTCTACAAACTTGCCACTATTTGCATTGATCTATTTAAAGTTATCAGTGTATCTTATCAGCAGTAGATCCCTTTGAAAGTACATAAACAGTGTTTAATAACTGATTTCCCATTTTGCCTGTGTGTTCGTGAGTGGTCGTCGAACCCGAGATCTGGAGTCTACAAGAATTGCGCCTAAGTGCCTGCAATTATTTCTACAAGAAACGCCCAGAGACTTAACTAAGAAGACCACAGTTCGAAACATGGATCGTGGTAGTACGATGAGGAACCAAGGACTATCAAAGAGAAGACCGCTCATCATGACGGAGTAAAAATCTAAGATGTACCTCGAGATGACGGTAAACCATATCCAGTATTTGATAAGTACAATCCATTTGAATATATTAAACCACGAGATTTGCATGCCAGTAGCAATTTTTATTTTGTAAATATTAAAATGTATGATTAACAATATTAAATGTAGGGAACACTATACGCGTGTGACTGGGAAAAGATTTATTATTTTAGTTAGGATTTTCAAGTGATTTAAGAATAATCATTGATATTTAGCAGGTTTATTTGCATGAATTATTATATATATCCCATAAATTCTTAGTGTATATGAAGCACATATTTGGGGAGAATAGCGATTTAGCTAAACTTATAATTTCTTCGTAATGTTATTATCTGGTAAAGATTTTCATAGTAGTTTGAATATAAACTATATGTTTGCTTCAAGGTGATTCAGTTATTATAAATCCCGTATGATAATAGATGATCGTTGAAGATGTCCCAAACCGAGGTATTTTGCGAATTATATAGATATGCGGGAAGAATTAAATAACCTGTATGAATGGAGTCTTCTCTGTAAATTAATGGAACGGATTTGGGGTGCGATGGTATGATATGGAAGGGTGAAGCTGTAACATGTTATGTTGTTGGAATGATAAAGGATAATAATAATTATGGCTGTTGTGATATATTGAATTGGGCTAAATATATAGCCAAATAAAGATTAATAAGAACTAATGGCTCTCAAATGAATGCGTACTTGAGAACAAGCCAAGATGATATATAAAACAAAGAAAGAAAGAAAGAAAGAAAGAAAGAAAGAAAAAAGAAAGAAATGACGAGTTCAATGTGTTTTTGTAGCCACGGAGCTGGTCACACAGCTGTTGTCATGATTGACAGTTTTACTACGTGCGACTTAGGGTCGAGGAACATTCCATAGTTTCCAGCAAAGCTTAAGGTTTACCGGCGAGATCCCTTTCATTCGCCAAAGCAGTCTCAATTCCATTCTAATGATACGTTATGAGTAATGTGGATAATTTTCTGATTTTGTGAAGGATAGATCCCTTCTCATGTTTATGCATTAAATTAGCTCGTGATTGGAGTTTTAAATTTTTAAACTTGGAAGCTGGAGTACTTGAGTTCGACCCATGTTGGAGCGAAGAATTTAACCAGATACTATGGCTTGGTTAAGTCATAATCTTCGAGATGTATTGTGTGATATATGTTGATACTTTTTTATGTAATGTGTTTATGTGTTTTATTATTTCCCAAAGTGTTCTATGGTGATGGGTTCGATTCCAGCGTTGGCTGATTTTTCTTTGAATATAATTTGTTAGGTAAACCCAGGATACACGTATGTGTTCAGTGTAAATATATAATTGTCGTGGTCAAATGGACCATGTGTTTGATATACGGCGATGCAATCTCGTGTTTTAAAGGAAATGTACTTATGGGAATGTATATTTTCTACAACCATGATAATTAGCCAAATGATTTGAGGTATGCCGAGGACCAACTACAACTATGAATAAACTACAAGGACATTATTCTTGACGTTTCTTGTTCATGTGTTGTAGTATGGCACCATCTCGTGTGATTTTATCAGTATAATAAAATGTTTAGCAAATAATATTTTAGCGAAGATTCTTCTCATTTAATAATATTAGTGTATTCCTCTCACATTGTAGAATCCTACTTTCGTTATATTTTATGTAGTGCCTATTTTTCTTTTTCGAACATTCCATTACCTGTATGCTTTATGAGTTCAGCCGGTGACGAAATGAAAGTAGGGAGGACGAGACTTCAAACCTGGTAAGTGACTTTTGGAAGTTCTCATCCAACTATTCCATCTATACATCTGTTTGTGAAACCAAATTATGTAACAGTTGCCCTAAATTACCCAGTATGGGTACAGTATGGTCTGTCCAGCCCGGTCCGGCAGAGCCCTCAGTAGGTTCCTAGAGTTTAGCAAGGGTGCGTGGTGCGGGATGCGGGAGGAGCCTGGAAGGATGATATCGGCTTGTCAGGAAAAGGAACGGTGGAGCCCTCAGCACATCGCCAACTTCTTTACAATGCACCTAGGCTTTTCCCCCAACGTCTTATATTAATTCCAAAACATGTTACAAAGCAATGAATTCTATTATTATAGTGACTATTTAAACAAGTTAGTCCTATAAAGAAGCTAAAATAAAGATTCAAAATGTAACCATAACGTGACGGTACTATTTGTAGTGTGATCAAATTGTTCAATACTGTACGTTGTCGTGCTTTGAAATTTGAGCAAGGAGAGAGAAATTCGGGAGTGCACTGTTTATTTTCATGAATGTTGTTATTATCACTTGTTAATAATAATAATTAATAATTTCGTGTGGCTATTTCTAGCCGAGTGCAGCCCTTGTAACGCAGACCCTCCGATGAGGGTGGGCGGCATCTGCCATGTGTAGGTAACTGCGTGTTATTGTGGTGGAGGATAGTGTTATGTGTGGTGTGTGAGTTGCAGGGATGTTGGGGACAGCACAAACACCCAGCCCCCGGACCATTGGAATTAACCAATGAAGGTTAAAATCCCCGACCCGGCCGGGAATCGAACCCGGGACCCTCTGAACCGAAGGCCAGTACGCTGACCATTCGGCCAACGAGTCGGACACTTGTTATTGTGAATAGTGAAACAGTGCCGTTCCATAATAGTCGGGATTGCATTAGCTGTTAACCTATTAATGTGCGTGCATAAATGCCATTGTAGTGTAGTTAATTCATTAATAAATGTTGTAATGCAAGCAGATTTCTATTCAGCTAGTGCCATAGGATTATTATTATTATTATTATTATTATTATTATTATTATTATACATCTAAAAGTATCGTGGTGCTGAACAGTGAAAACTCGACCGATTGGGGAGGGGAAAGAGATGGCGGCACAGCCCTGCCAGAGTCACGAACCGCCACTGCTGAGCACCTTCAAATACCACCGGACTGCGCCAGGATCGAACCTGCCAAGTTGAGGTCGGAAGGCCAGCGCCTCAAACGTCTGAGCCACTCAGTCCGGCTGTAAGGTACCAACGAGAACAGTTTGATGCAGGTGAAGTAAGAGGTTTTCCTTAATGTTGCTGAAATTCGGCTAGAGTAAGAAAAATGAAAGGCATATTATCAGAACAGAAGGACTCACCAAGAAGTCCTCCTTGAATATTCATTCCGGCGTTGTTCACCAGCACATCAACTCCTCCTAAGTTATTCTTTACCCAGTCGAATACCGCCAAAATCTCTTCGTCCTTGGTGACGTCAGCTTTGACAGCATGTCGTTCCCCTTCCTCGCACATCAGTACCTGCGCCAGGGACTGGAACAACGAAGGCAGGAATAAAGCAATCTTCTTTTCACCGCTTTTCCCACACCAGTGAGTGCGAACTATGTGGTTCTGACCTGATTTTACGACCCCATGCCCTTCCTGGCGCCAACCCAATTTGGAGGAATGTATTCTATACTGTATGTTTCTGTGGTGGCTGGTAGTGTGTTTTGTTGTGTGAGTAGGAAGAAGAATACGCTGGGACAAACCCCAGTCCCTCAGCCGTAGGAATTAACCACATGCAATTAAGCCTAAACTCTCTGGCCCTGTCTGGAATCAAACTCGGGGCCCTCTGAACCGAAGGCCTGTACGCTGACCATTCAGCCAAGGAACAGGACAGAAATAACGCAATAAACAAACTAAAGAAATATGAAATACTCAATGACTCATAGCTTAATGATAACCACGAGATACTGTAAAAAATGACATTGTTTATGCTAGATTTTCTCTGTCATCTTGCATACTCACTTATTCTGTTCTTCCACCCTACCTGACCGTAAGCTATTCGACTTCCTGGCGTTGAATGTTTGAAATGTTTACCTTGTATATGTATGTATGTATGTTTGTCCAACTGTAGCCCCGTTCCTTTACGAGATCGGGTGTGAAGTGAGATGAAGCTTCGTAGCGAGTTTTTATGACCGGATGCCCTTCCTGACGTCAGTCTCATCAAAGGAGTTAATGAGATGAAATGAATGACGTGATATATGATGGTAGGAAGGGAGAGGGTAAAACCCGGTGCCGGCACATAGCCTACTCCTGGAAATTAGCACCAAGGGGTCTGCTCAAGACTTAACTCTCCATCCGACGGACGAATCACCATCAACACTCCACACGAGCACTGAGGAGAGGCTTGGAATTTAATCCAGGCTCTAGGCAAGCAATCTAGTGACTAGTGGCTTGTCGCGTTCCAGAGTTGTCCCAGAGTCGAGCTCAGGACAGGAAAGGAGACGTCAGGTCTCGGAAGTCAAACACAGGACAGCTATTCTCTCCGAGAATCGAACCTATTGGTAGGAGCGTAGGAGGAATAGTATCTCTGAGTTTATAGAGGTAATAGAATTAATATAAGGTAAGGAAATATAACGCTATGAATAAGAAATTATATTCTGTATTGAGATATCCGCCTCTGTGATGTAGTGATTAGTGTGATTAGCTGCCACCCCCGGGAGGCCCGGGTTCGATCCCCGGCTCTGCCACGAAATTTGAAGAGTGGGTCCGATTCCCACCTCAGCCATCCTGGAAGTGGTTTTCCGTGGTTTCCCACTTCTCCAGGCAAATACCGGGATGGTACCTAACTTAAGGCCACGGCCACTTTATTCCCTCTTCCTTATCTATCCCTTCCAATCTTCCCATGCCCCCGCAAGGCCCCTGTTCAACATAGCAAGTGAGGCCGCCTGGGCGAGGTACTGGTCATCCTCTCCAGTTGTATACCCCGACCCAGATTCTGAAGCTCCAGGACACTGCCCTTGAGGCGGTAGAGGTGGGATCCCCCGCTGAGTCCGAGGGAAAAACCGAACCTGAAGGGTAAACTGATAAAAAAGAAGGAGAAGAAGAAGCATTGAGATGTACTGAGTTGTAGCAAGACATGGTGTAACCACAGAGGGAAGTAAACACGGAAAGTAAGAGTAGCATTGCAATGCACAAACAAGTGCAAGTTCCAGTATTTCCGCTGACGATAGGAATATTACCAAAGTCACAAGTGATTGTGCTGTACAGAGGCTGTTTGTGTAACCCAGGTATGGAGCTTTCCACAAGGTTAGGGTGTGGCGATACTGAGAGTATGAAAAGGACCATAAGAGATAAACAGCCGGTCTCGAAAGCCAAGAATAACGGCCGAGAGGATTCGTCGTGCTGACCACACGACACCTCGTAATTTGCAGGCCTTCGGGATGAGCAGCGGTCGCTTGGTAGGCCAAGGCCCTTCAAGGGCTGTAGCGCCATGGGGTTTGGTTTTTTTTAAAGAGATAAACAGGGGCCAGGACGAGCTTGACCGTGCTAGCGAGAACACGTACGTGTCTCTCGCTCCGCTGTCCCTCTCCTCGCCAGACGAACTGTACTTCTTAAGTGCAAGCCAGGCAACTGTACTTATTAGTACTATTCCGAAGGAGCATTTGTTTAAGCTGATACCGAGCTCGGTAGCTGCAGTCGCTTAAATGCGGCCAGTATCCAGTATTCGGGAGAT